>NC_134507.1:17602921-18239171 GCF_027942865.1 Odontesthes bonariensis
TAAAGTCTGACATGGTGCTAAGACAAGTAATGGGACCTACAACTCACCATACAAGTACCACTAAGTAGGTGCAACCACAGCTGAGGTTGCATGGATGGCTTCAGCTCAGTTTTCTTAATTGAAGGACTAATAAATGCCCACAATACCTAAAGGAATACAAATCTAAGGTACTATTTGTTTCAGAAACCACCGAGCCAAAAAATGCTGACTTCATAATTTTATCTTATGATTAATCACATAGTGTGTTTCAAAGCAGTTCCTTCCACTTTCTGGATTTCTGTCAGAGGAGAAAGTCGAGGTGGGCGGGGGCTTTTTAGACAATCCAATCCAGTGCTCTTGGCTTCACACAAAGATAAATATAAAAGCCCTTCAAAAGCTCCAAATACATCTCTCTGACAGAACAGTGATCAGTAAACAGTTTTCATTGCTTTGCTTCCATTATTGGATGTTGAAAACAGCAGCTTGTTTTTATGACTGTTTCACTCATCTCCAGTTTCATTCTGATGTTTGCAGGGCAGGACACAAACAGCAATTGAGGGAGGCTCATTTGACAGCCTGCCCTTTTTCTTCTGTGTTTGTGTGGTGTGTGTGTGTGTGTGTTTGTTGATGGGTGGGCAGAGGGGGTCACAGCCTGTACTAAATTGACTTGTAGTTGAACTGGAGGTTGGTTTTAACAAGTTCAGGGAACATGAAAGACAAGCAGTGTGTGTTTGCTGAGCACACAGTAGAGTGAAATTACCTGGAGTCATTTCTTTGACAAATGACAGAAGCTTACTTTGATCTTTAAATTGTTGTTTCTACATTTACTCGACGAACTGTTGTAAAGAAGTTGAATTGGTCGACCTTCCCTGGTGAGATATGATCTCATATTCTCTCTCATATTATTTGAAGAAACTCTTTGACCATAGGTATCCAATTGATAATGTTATGTTTCCAAATCTTTTCTCAAATGTGACATTTTTTGTTTTTCCTCGTTAAAAGTGTTTGCTCAGTGAAACTCATATCCTCTTTGTAATAATACTGGGCTGAGGGCAAGGACATTGGTTGAGGTTCAGCCTACCAATTCCACATCTTATTTATCCTACTCACCAGGACAGAATGATGTCCCCTGTAGCCACAAATACATTTATAGAGATGTACATTATAAAGCAAAGACAAGAGATATTTAAAAAACCCAAATACAATTAAGTCAAATTGTGGCTTTTTGATTAAAAAAACGTTTTAAAAATTTGCGCTTTCATATTGAACACGATAATTGAACTTTACACTTATACCAGATATTAACCAATTATACATCGACAGTATGATTACTGATATATAATTATCTGCATGTATCTTTGCATATTAAATGGCAAAATTAAATGACAAAGGATACTGCTGAAAATATGTTTTTTTCCTCCCAGCATTTTTATGTCGACTCACAATTTTCTCTGTTTAGGTTTAGTATAGCTTACTTTACGTCATTTTTAAAGAACCCACGTGTTGCTCATTTTAAGGATCATTATTTCATTTTGATGGTCAAGCTCTTGTATTTTAAAGGACTCTCTCCTAAAAGGCAGAGTTATTTCTGATTGGTTACCTAGTTAGTCCAAAAAGCAGAATAAAACTGAGCTGTTTAATCATATGTTTGAGGCACCAAACAGGTCCCTAGAATGCCCCCAAATTGATTATTCAAAAAATAAATATATTGAAAAATAAAGGTTTATTCCATTAAATCAGATTTAGTACATTTACGTATAAATATATCATTTTACTTTATACATTCATGTGTACATTTTATATATATATATATATATATATATATATATACAGGTATATAGGGCCAATTCACAACAAAAGTCACCTCAGGGGAATTTACAGAGAAACGAACCAGTTCTGAGTCAATGGGAACTGCTCTGCAGTTGGTTTCAATGCATCAAACACTGGTGAAGAATCTCTTCTGAATCCCCTCTGTGCCTCTCTGAGGAACCATCATTATTGCTTCACCCCTCAGGATTGAGGCTATTTTCTCTTCCTACACAACTCTTTCTGCAGCACTGAGGAGAGCTTTGCACAGAATTCCGTTGAAAGGTGGATGCGCACCGCGCATCTGTGACTCTTTCTCAGCATTCTATCTGACAAACAAAGTGATGTGATGGCAGACACACACAACCTGCAGGTAGCAATTTGGCAAAGGGATAGTGAGCAGACTCCCTCTCGCCAAGTAGAGGACAAGTATGCCTGGCAGTTAGAGCTAGGAGGACTCATGAGCAAGCAGCTATTCAGCTGTTGCATTTCTCCTGGTCTTAGAGAAAATAGTCGGATCTAACACAAGCTCTGCTGTTATGTGTAAACTTACTCACCTTTCTGGTCTGTTTCATTTCTTTTTGTAGCCAAAGCTTCCTTTTTCTCCTGTCCCTCACTCTATTTGCTGTGCACGCCGAGGCTGCATGTCACTCATCAGCAACGCACTGTAAATAAATCTGAAAAAAAAACAAAAACATATCGCACATGCGAGAGCCCCGAGATCAGGTGTGAGGCAGCTGGAGCACCTGGATGAAACCCACACAGACACAGGGTGAACATGCAAATGTCACACATAATTGTTGTTTGCATTTGTGTGAAAAAAGACTTTTCTCCCCCACAAAAACAACCTTGTAGGTCATTTTTGCAAGTTCTACTTATAACCTATATTTGTGCTTCAAAAGCAGTAACCTATAGTGGCTGTATGAAGAAATAAGTTAATCCAAAATATACCATGGACCGTTTACCCCGCAAGTCTTTATGATAAAATGTTTTGAATATGGTAAAGTCTAATCCCAACTGTGAACTTTTCTTATCTATGACTGGCAACTTAACCTCAACCAAAAAATTTAATTAAAAAAACTGACCAAAAAAATGTTCCAAAATATTGATGAACTTACTCCGTCCACTACCCTTCTTTTATCATTATATGCACTTTGCGGCTATTCTTTCAAAAGTGAAAACTTCAGTTAGCGTAGGTTCAAACTCTTATATGGATAGAATCAGACAAAAGGGACAAGCAACCAATATGATGCTTGAGGCTGGTTTATTTAAGAAACTGATATATTGTGCATATTGGAATGTTATTGTTAAACACTCAAAAACCTACATGCTTGGTTTCTCTGACACTAAGCCTGTCAGGATCTGGGTTTTTAGTTATGTTTTTTGTGACTTAGTTATTGGTGTTATTTTTATTCAGTACTTTTTCTTCTTTATTAGATCAGTCTTTGTTTAATTTTAGTTCTGTTTCTCTTGGTATTCAGTTCTTTAATTTATCCTTGTGTATTCTTTGTGTTAGTGCTCTCCCTCGGCCCCTGTGTTCTGCCATCTCTCTCTCTCTCTCCTGCAACCCGTTACAATCACCCACCTGTTCCTACTCCAGTAATCACCTCCCCAGTATATATGTCTGTCTTGTTCCACCAGCCTTCGCTGGATCCTCATCTATACCTTGGTCTTGTCTGTTCTCGTTCCCCGATCTGTAATCCTAGTCTGCATTCCTTGCCCCTATGGTCACACTCCTTTCCCTGGTCCCTGGTTTTCCCCCGTCAAGTATTTAAGTTATTTTCTTAGTTTCATGTTCAGTTTAGTTTTTCCGTATTCCAGCCTTTGCTGCGCTTTTGTTTATCTTTGAAAAATAAATCCTTTAACTTTATTTTTGCCTCCCGTCCGTGTCTGCACCTGGGTCCTCCCATAACACATCATGACAAAGCCAGAGACTGAAATCACCCCAACAAAGTGTTGCTTTTTGTTATATTTTCTAAACTAAACTACAGTTTTCAGTAACTTTTTGCTAACATCATTCAGACTTGGCCCTTCCACCCAACTGAACGAATGAGTGAGCTGGAATTACATATAAATATTACAACAGCCAGTTGTTGAAAATAGCACTAAAACAGAGTAGTTAAGCATTGTTTCACATTTTTTAATCTACGAAAGAACCAATCAACATCCACATTACTCTGAGAGAAGGTGTGGCATTTTTCTATGATTTTATATGAAGGTGTCTGTTTTGCCAAGTGAGTCTCTGTATAGCACAGATGTGCCGAGGGCAGAAATGAGTGAGGCTATGTCGATTTGAAGAAATTACTGTGCTTTTAAAGACCTCACACCTGCATTATATAATTAGTTGGTGTCTATACATTCATGTACAAAAGCTGCAGCCCAGTCATGTCCAGGACGAAATAATGAATTTATGGCATATTGTATTTCTCTTTCTTTCTTTGAGTTTCTGTGTTGTTGAGTTACCTCTGTCTGATCACCTGCATGAAAGGGATTCATGAAATTTGACATGACGTATAATTCATCATCCACATCCATGTTTATCGACGTGGCCAAATTTATGCTTAAACTTAGGAAGCAGCAAATAAGTTAGCATGAAAATGAACTTGCACTCAAGTTGTTTGCAGGTGCTGACAATTTTGGGGGGGGGGGGGGGGGGGGGGGTGTGTGCTTTGGAGAGAAACATTATTATGGTGGAAAAAATATGCCTTGACTGTCGATAGAGATTATTTGAAAGCAAAGTACAATTAGCTGGATTTCCTGACTGTAGTTTCATTTAGATTTTTCTTTTGTATTATATTCTATAAACATACTAAGGCATAATTGTCTATCTTTCCACAAAGCACAGATCAGGGGCATTTTTCAATAAACATAAGGTTAATAGCTGTTTTTGTCTCTCGTTTCTTCTTCGTATCTGCTCCAACTTCATTATCTAAGAACTATCTCAGTCTCATCTCTACATAGCATCTATGTCCCTTATCTGTTGTATTTCATCTGTAGCACCAGACACAAGAAATGGTGTTGTGAAAGACAGATAAAGGGAGAACAAGAGTCAGAATTTGGAGGAGGGAGCGATGGAAAATAAGTGGTGCAAGAAGGTAAGCTTTACTTTCCTTCCCATTTATTTTTCATTGGCGCTAATAAGTACTCTCACAGAGGATAAAAAATGTCAGTTTTTTCTTTTTTTTTTATATTTTTTGACAGAAACTGGTGGTCTCTTTATCTTCTGTGTCCCTTTAAAGAAAGCACAACACATGGTTACTGTCTTGTTATCAGTATTGATTTATGTGTGTGATAAAAGACACAGTCCAGTCACTGTGCTGTGCACAAGCTTTGACACCAAAGCTGCCCACAGAAATAATTCACTGTGCTGCTTAATTGATCCAAGTTTTTGATTCTTTGATTCTGTTCAGTGAGAAAATGTAATGTCTCTCCCGGCCAGTTGAAGAGGTCAACAGCTCTTCAAGGTGCTAATGGACTCTGTAGAGGTCTGGTTGCCTCTGGTTGTAAAAGTAATAACCTATGGTACCTGTCAAAAGGTCTCTCTTCCTGAGGTTGCCAAGATGAACTCTGAAGAAGAAGAGAGGTCAGGAAATAGGTAAAAAGAGCAGAAAGAAGGAAAATTTTCATTACAGCCTTCTATGTTGGTTTCTATAGCCTCTGGGACCCCAAGTAACAGATCTGGGGCTAGTGCTTTAGTCCCATGTGATCCAATTATCAAACCCCTTTAGTTTTTATAT
The DNA here is from genome assembly GCF_027942865.1 of Odontesthes bonariensis. NCBI lineage: Eukaryota > Metazoa > Chordata > Actinopteri > Atheriniformes > Atherinopsidae > Odontesthes > Odontesthes bonariensis. The sequence continues at coordinate 17,608,444 of NC_134507.1, forward strand.
TCTTGGGGGACATGTCTCATGGGAATCTGCTGTCACATAGCTGAAAGACAACCAAAATAAATAATTATAAGTCAAGAAATAGTCATGCAGTTGTTTCCAATCCTCTTGAAGCTATTGCACCTTTTACTAGTAGTAGAATAGTAGAGCTCTTCCTTTTAGCTTTCTGTTTGGTTCATTCTCAGAACGTTGACTTTGTCACTTTTTGAGCAAAGACAGGTAGCTGTATCAACATTAAAAAATCTAATAGAACCACATTCGGGACTTTTGGGGCACATAGCTCCGTCGTAGTTGTCGGGAACCAAAATCTATCTTAGATTCATTAGGTGGCCAAAGACTCCCAAATGGCTTTTTTTCTTGCTGTGTAACTGATGAATATTTTGGGGGAAAAAGATAATATTTGCTTAGACTTACTTACTATGTAAAAATTGTGCTCCTAGCTTGTTTTTACTGGCCTCAAGTAGCCAAAAATTCAACAAATGCGATTCTTCAAATCTCAAAGCAGATATGCAAGACTAAGCAAGTTGGTGCAAATAGATAGTAGATGTGCTCATGGGGCTTTAGTTTCATTGTGATTGTTGAAATGATGTACCTCTACATGTTTATTTACAGTTTACCTCACTAAAGCCATTTCATCCCTCAGGATATTGTTTTCTCTGAATGAAATACTGACTCGCAGCATTTCTTTATTATTAATACTTGCACAATGTCTCAAATTGGTAGCAGTTTGAAAAGTTGCAGAACCATGCTTTTTACAACCATTTGTATAGAATGTTGTTAGATTAGCACCTAGATTTAAGGTCACATTCTTAGGAAGTCTATTTACTGCCTCCATAAGCAGCAGGGAAATACCACATTATAGTATTTTCTGCAAACAAGTCAGTTATTTCCAAATCCACCCTCTATGAAGACTTAAGCTCATGGATATACCGTGCTTTGCTGGTGAATCAGTAGTGTTGCATTGGGCTCAACCTACTCTTTGATTTTAGTTGGAATAACATCTGAATATTTCATTATAATAGTAACAGCATTTTTAAGATAATTTAAAGTTTTCATCAAGTACAGTTTAAGCCCCCTTTCCAATTTTCTCTCACAGTTTTTCTAAAGATTATCAGGTTAAACTATGGCAGGGCAGAAAAGTCTATTAAATTTTTTCTGCATTGATTATCACTCGGACTGATAATTTCCAAGTCTCATCTGCTCCCCATTTCATGTTACTTCACACTATATATCTTGTGCACTTGTTTTCTTTGACCTTACATTTCTTGCTCTTCATTGCACACACTCACAATCATCTTGTCTTTTGCCTTTCTCTGACCTCCCTCTACCCGTCCCCTCTCCCCATTGCTTACCCACTGTCTCGGTTGCACTGACCTCTCAATATCATACAGTACAAGATGTCAGTGCCAAACTATGAATGTCCCTCGACACTTTTACAACTCAGACACCCTGAGGCATTTCCATTTGCTCAAAGAATATTTCAATTTTTATAGTGGGGTTGGTGGGAGCTGGATAAAGGTTTGCAGTCAGAGTAGGCCAAAGTTGAAGACATAAGTGCCCTAAGCAGAATTGTGTGTGTTTTGTGTGTGTGACTGAGTCTTTTTCTCCTTAAAAGGGTGGTTTACTCAGCCATGGAGACAATCTAAACCTACCTTTTGTCAATTCTGCTCTCTGAACTAACTGCCCACCATCCTTTTAACAGCTTGACAAGTACAAGTATTCACATGTCAAGTGAATCACATTAATAGATTTCTATTTATCTGTGGTAAATAATTAGATTTATGAAAATAACCTATTATAAAAAAAATATTCATGTTTTAATGAGAACTTGTGAGATTTTGACAGCTCAACAGTGGGATTACTGTGTATTGCTTGCTTTCAGCACCATGGACAGCACCAACAATTTCCCACAGTGTAGGATGCTGCCCACACTGGACAACCTCCCACACGTCATTCAATTATGAAGAAGTATACTATTTTTTTGTGGAAATATTGTTCCCACTCAGATGTTTCATGGGTTTTAGTGGGGGGGGGCTTAGGCAAAGATAAGATTTTCATTTCCAACAAAATATGAACAAGAAAATTTTGTTTGTGTGAAGTTGTGTGGACGGCAGTTGAATTAACCCGGGCTTATGCTCATGAGGGCTATATGATGTCCCATTTTCATGGCCCTAGAAAATATACTGGGAGACATAGAATTGGCCACTGCGCCGATGAGCTCAAAAGGCAAGTCATGCCTATTATATTTTCTTCAGACGTGGTGTATCACATCCAGAGGTGTCCTCTTTAAGCCTGATACTTGCTGCAATGCACGCCTCATAAAACAGAGAGGAAAAAGGATATTTACATAAACATTTATATCTATATATATATATATGTCTATATATACATAGACAGAAACATGAAGAATACGAAGAAGACAGCATAAAAAGCAGGGAGGCTCAAATTTTTACAGTATTTTGAAATAAGTAGTGCATTTGTTGAATTTGGAAGTTTTGGTATATATATATACAACTTTTCATATAGACTGCTTTTTATGCAGTCTTCTTCGTATTCTTCATGTTTCTGTCTATGTAGGTGCATTTACACCTCTGCATGTGTGCACACATTGGTTTGCCTTTAGACAGCTCACAGGCAGTCGTTTCTGGGACTAAATGGCTGAGTGCATGCACACAGTCCAGGAAAATTATGCTTCAACAAGAAGAATTACTCCATATGTCCTGAATTCAAGATAAAGCTTTGATTTTAGCATTATCAGTATCTTCTTGCTCTAGATTTTCCTTTAACAAGGATTTGAGGCACCACTGGTGGTACTTTGATGAGTTTGCTCACAATATGCTTTAAGCTCGTAGGCAAAGCAATATCAAAGAGGTTTTAGAAGAAGAAAAAGCAGTCCAAAGAACTGTGTTCATTTTCTGCTTGTATGGCCATTCTCTCCGAGCCTTTGATTTATTGTGCCATTAATTCAATGGGCTCAAAAGAAATGCTCACATGGCCAGTTGACTTAAATCCAAATACAATGGAAGCATCAGTCACTTACACTTTCAATGTTTCCGTATTAACCGGATGGCTGTTTGAATCTCACACTGCTAAATAATGCTGCAGATGATGTGCCAACAGTTACCCAAACACTGCCTGCCTGTGTCTGAAAAGATCCAGCTGCTCTTAAAGACTCCAAAACCATTTTAATGGGTTGGCAAATCCAACAGGTAAACAATGCACCCTTCCCAGAAAAATTAATAAATTCATTTTTTTTTAGCTCTCAAATATTTGAAAGGAGGGTATATTCACTGGGAATAATTAAACCATTGTGGTACAGCACTATTTAATGCTTTAACTGAGCATTGAAAGGAGACTGACTATGTTGTATTCATGCAACTTCACTAAAACGAATTTCCCCGTAGAGGACTTGCCTGCTTAGTGATTGAAACCTCAACTGAATGCAAATGAGAAGTTCACAAAGGGACCCTGAGGCTTCCCTGGTTTTACATTAAAAAAGCCACAAACATTCTCAGAAAAATACATGTCTCCTCAAAGTGAACTCAGCTGCTCCTGATCAAAAGTAATTTGTACCTACAAGATTAGTTTTACGGAGAAACACTTTGGAAGATTTCGATGAGCTGTGTAAGCTACAGATAGAGCCTCAGAAACTAGAACCCACAAATGGGATTCTGACAACTACCAGTGTTTTCTTATATTTGGTAGTTTGCGTAAATTTACACAAGTACCAAGGACACAGGGCTGCAGCAAATCTCGAGGCTATCAGCTTCACACTCTTCAGATTTTTACATGAGCATTCTTCACTTCTGTCAACCTTTCTTGTCAATGTGATCTCTGCATGTGCACACTACTCTCATGCTGTGTTATGGGAACTGGCGGAGCATTTACCTGTGCGAATAAGAAACAAATGGCACGTGTGATCTTACATCTTTGTAAAAGCGCAGGTACAAACAAGTCCGTGGTTTCATCTCTCTGACCTTTCTCAAGAAGAATTTTGATTAAAAGTTTAGGACAGTATGTCTGAATGAGGCCTGTTGCTTTTTTTATGTGAACATTGTTAGTCTGGGTACAAACACTGTATATATTTGAAAATAGGTATTAGGAATAATAAAATAATGAAGACTGAAAACGTGAAGCCCAATTAGAAAAATGCCCATTAGAACTGCTTTTTTTTGTCTCACTTTTTGCTTTCACATTTATAATTATTCATCATAAAACTGTACTTGCAGACACATACTGCACTTTCAACTGTGCAGTGTCTTTGCTCACACCTGAACCCTGGCCTCTGGGGTTCCAGAGACAAGATGAGAGGGAGAATGTGTGCTATGGCAGTGGCAGAATGTTAGAGAGCCTCCCCCTAAAGCTTCTCCTCATACCAAGAACAGGCTATGCCAAGTGGAGACGGTGACTATTTAATGTGGATTGTGGATTAACCTCATGTTTAAATACATGTCAGCTGCAGGTTTTGGTTTATGTGAAAAAATATGAAGGACAAAATGTACAAACGTGCAAATACCTTGTTTAAAATGTTCTGTATTAAAAAGCTGCATTGTCTTAACAGACGTTGTTGCTGCCATTGTCAGTTTTGAAGACGAGCTGCCAAAAAATGGTTCCTATGGTCCTGAGTAAGATATGAAATTCTAGTCATATTAACTCAATGAGAATGTGTTTTATAGCTCCAAATGCTTGTAAGTGAGCCTGTTTGTTGAGATTTTTGTGGTTCTCAAAGGCACGAATTAACATACATTGCAAATAATAATGCTGTAGCAGCCTGGGCTCAGCAGGAAATGTATAACAGGTATTGGTCCACATTTCCAAAACTTTGCAAATGCATGGTTAAAAAGTGTGAGATGGAAATGTGTCCTTAGCATGCACGCTTTCTTGCATGACCGTCCTTGGTGTTTCGCTACTGTCAATCCCTCCTACCTCCTCATAAGCGTTTTTCATTGCTAAATTGTTGTGCAGTATCACATTTCTGACAGTTTCGTGCAATGCAAATGCAAGCAAGTCGCAGTTTGCAGAGGAAAACGTAGGCATATGATCTTTTTTGGAGACTTAAGAAAGATATAATTTCACAAAATTTGAGCTTGTGTAACGGTTTTCACATTATTCAAAATGTGAGCATGATGTGATTTTTTTTTTCAGGAACACATAGGCAGAAAAGTCAGATTTGTCCATTTTTGAGCCTTCATTCTGTTTTGTGTCATTGGACCAACAAAGCTATTGACAGACACTGGCAAGTTGTTTGAATTTCATGAAATTAAATCTGCTTTTGTTTTGTTTTTTGTTAGCTGAGGATTTCTCTGAAATCATGCTGCCTTTGTTATGATCTTTGACAATGGCACCCAGGGGCGTGGCTACGGGGGGGGGGGGGGGGGGGGGGGGTGCCCTGTCCATCCAAAGAAAACTGGCAAGAAAAAAGGCTGCCACTTATTATCTCTGTTTGTGTCTTGTATTGATAGAATAAATGCAGGTGGTGATTTAAAAAAAGCATATATCTGCAAAGTTTATTATTATTTTTTTGTTATCGTGTTTCCCCCCCTCTGTAACCTTAACCCCTTGCTGCTGAAAAAAAAGGCGATTTTCACATTTTCGGATGTTTTTGTTGTATATAATGATCTGAAATGTAGACTTAATGAAGGTAATAAAAAGCTGGAGTTGGATGTCTTGCCCCAAGTATCTACTTGAATTTAAACCCTCAATGGAGAATGTGGAGCATGGTAAACAAAAGCTATTGCATCCTAAAGTCCTGGTCTAAAAACCTTTCCAAAATAGGATGGTGCATCCCAACATTTTCAATGTCAACATTAAATTTCCATTCAGCATAGCCAGGCTTTTAAAAAAAAAAGTTAGTTTTGTTGGAAGGTAGGGACGGATGGGTGTGGGGGGTGGGGGGTTGCTGGTGCACCATAAGCTCATTTGGCCCACAGCCTAATATCATAATCACTACAATGGGCTATGTTTCTGTTCTAGCTCTCCTGTAGTAATCATATATTGTATACCTTTGATTTTATTGATAGCTTGCTGTTGGTTGCATGCATCAAACAAGTTCTACATTTCTTTACAAAAAAACAAAAAACAAACAAAAAAAAACTTCATGAAAAAAATTCCACAAACGAGATCTGACATAGGCCTACTCTGAATAGTTTATGAACAATTTAAAAGTATTCCAGATGGATGTTACTGTCTTGAAATTGCCTAGATAGAGTGGTAGTTGGGTTTCATCCTCTCTTACCTTAAAGGTAGGGTAGGAGATCCTGGATTTTGAGTCCAGCGAAGCTGCATTTTGAAAATACACAGGTAAAAAGTCCCAACCCTTTTCTTCACTTTCCCCCCGAAGGCACGCCTCTAGAGTACATGAACGCGCACGAGCACGAAGGTGCACGAGCGCTGTTCTGACAGCAAGCATCGATCGTTGCTGTATTTAGTATTTAGTATTTAGTTTATGCTAACTATACGTTTAATAATGCTAGGTGCTAGCCAAGCTGGCTCTAGTTTAGCTTCCTGCCAAGCTTCGTTCACGGAGCAGGGTACGCGCACAGGGGGAAGGAGGGGGAAGGAGGGGGAGGGGGAGGGAGGAGCAGGTTGCAGTTTGATGGACGGCATCAGTATCCAATCATTGTGAACGGTCCGTTCACAATGATTGGATACTGTTTTTCCTAGATTGTACGTTCTAGAGGCCACTAAAACTTTTCATATTTGTGTCAAAACTTTTAATTAATTGGTTGCAATGGGGGTGTGAAGAGTATTTCAAGCAATATGTAAAAAAATGTTCCAGAAAAAGATCCCCTACCCTGCCTTTAACCATGCCTCTGAGTGTTGAACACTTTGTTCCTCTGCTGGACAATGGATGTAGATTTTAGTTCTGGTATACAACAGGACTGGATGGTAATAGTATTCTGGTACTCTCAGCTTTATTTCTTCTCTTTAGCAGTTACTTGGTGAACACATTTCTTGTGACCCTGATGGAAAAATTCCACACTGTTAACAAAATTGACGATCACGATTTATGCTGGTGTGACCATATTTTCATTACTGAACTGAATTATTACTATTATTATTATTGTTATTATTATTATTATTATTATTATTATTATTGTTGTTGTTATTGTTATTGTTGTTATTATTATTATTGTTATTATTATTAAGCTTGAAGTTGTAGTAGTGGTTTTCCAACGATTTTTTTTTCAGGTATTGTTTTCTGCTCCCCCCCCCCCCCAGATGAGCTAACTACCCAGCCACACATGCCATTCTGGGCACACCCCTGGCACCCCTGACTGTGTCTCTCGTGTGGGAACTTTTTTTTTATTGAATATCCTTGAAACCATTAGTCGTGACTTAATCAGCACAGCAGCTAATTAGACTAGGCTATATTGATGGAGAACTTTTCTTGTGTGTGTGGATGTGTGTGTGTGTGTGGTTAGGCTGTAAAAAAGAAAAGTCCAGTGGTTGTTGTTAAGTGACAGGTGAATTATGGCTTAATGCCTCGGGTGGTATTACTTCTCAGCTACACTACAATTGGTGCAGACAGACCCGACTAATGGATAACTCTGAAATAAGTGACAGCTGTCGGTAAAGCCTTTGCTGACTCTCAGAACTGCCTGGTGGAGCGAACACTGGGATAAATTGTGGATTAGCTTCACTTTCGCGAGTGGATCTGTTCACTTTTCTCCCTTCTGGATATGTCGCGAGACATCTTGTTGAATACAACCTGTCTTTCTCTTTGAGTGCGCATGAGGAGGACGGGCGAATATCAAGCAGATATATTGGGAGGAGGGGCAGCGGAGCTTTAGCCGGTCTCACCTTTCATGACCGCTGTAATAAGATTACCTGCTACACACGTCATGTCCACGGAAAGGGAGAGAGAGAGAGAGAGAGAAGAAGTAGAGACTCCATCCATGCAGTTATCTCCCATTAGACCTTGGCTACAGCCCCTCCAGTGGAGTGCTGCTGTGTTGGGCTGAGGAAAGCGTGGCAGCAGAGTGCCGATGAGCCCGTGTGAGGAGGCTGTAGCTGCACCGCCAGCAGGCATTTGTGACTCCTTTGCCCGGACGAAAGGATTTTTTTGTTGAGTACTTCTGAGGCTAAAAGAAAAAATGGTAAGACATTTACTTTTGCCTCTCGAACGACTCTCGTTAATGTCCAGGCGCGTCACATGCAACATATGCATTGCAGTACGCATGGATCTTTTCCAACGCTCTCCTTGTAATGTGCTCTTTAACTACAGAAGGGAAAGCTTGTTTTGGAGGGCTTGCATCATCGCCAGTCTATACTCAGCGTGCCATGTCGGTTCCACAACGTGAAAATGTGTAATTCATTTGTACGGTTCCCCTCAACTCAACACTGATCTGCACAGCTAATCTCATGAGGGGGAAGTTTTCGAAGACTTACCGAAACCATCCGCGCTCACTTTTGGATTATCTAAGGATGGTTTTCCAAAAATGCCGGTAGTGAATAATTTGGTTTGACATACTACTCTAGCGGCGATGGCTGCGGCAGTTTTGAAATATCTCAGCAAATTGTAGGCTTTATTGTCATTATGGTTTGTTTCATATATTTATACATTTACAAACATCGTGTGTAGGTTCGACACCTGCTGTTCTTATGAGCTAACCTCTGCATGTCGCCTCATGTGCATGTCAATAAAAGGCAGTATTATGCATATTCATACAATAACTTCCCCTCAGTGTGAGCAGCAGCCGTCAAGCTGCAGGAGAAAAAATTGCAATCTCATTCAAAACTTCCTTCACTCAATAGGGTCACGTCTGCTCACAGTAGCTGGATTGATATGGCCCTTAAATGTCTACAGAAAAAAAACAAAAACTTGATTTCCAAATGTATTCAAACCATTATACTTCATATGGAGACATGCAGAGCAAAGTGCAGTTTGAAGCAATATTATTTCCATTTGACAGTGACTTCTCTCACTTGAGGGGGAGGTTTTTGATGGCTAATTTTCTCTCTTTTTCTGAACAAAACATCACATTCTGTCCAGCAACACTAAACAGAATGTGAGTGGTTTATGGCCAAGTGTTTGCACCATTTCTGAAAACCTTTGGTGGGGAAAAAAAAAAATTATCTTCACTGTGAATTTACTGCTGCATGGTACTATTCAGAATTCCAAGCGGGCCATAGCCTCTGCAGAAATTCTTTCAGATGCCACGGCCTCAAGTGGACAGGTGTAATCACCAACATTAACAATGACAGCTGCACTCCCATTGGCCACTTCCAGTTGCTTCCTGTGGTACTTTGAATGAACCTCATTGATATCAGTTACTCCTGCACTATTCTAGCGATGGCAGTTCAAAATCCTTCCTTTGATGATCAAGTGCTATCCAGTGCTTTTTGCTATCCTACTTTTAAATGTTATGAAAAGCAGCAGGCAGGAAAAGCTAGCCGGCGAACCTTGGGATAGGCTGTTTTGGTCAAACTGCGTTAATGTTTCTTTTGAGCAATGCTTTCAAAGTGGCTTCTAGCGTTAAGTGCCTATTGAGATCAAAGGTAAGGGCATGTGTGAAGACTACAGGTTGGGTTTTACATCCACAGTAAAATTCTGCAGACACTTTACAGTTGTATTTTGTTACGTTGGTCCTTAAAGGGATAGTTCGACTCTTTTGACATGAAGCTGTATGACATCCCATATTAGCAATATCGTGCATGAACATTTTCTTACCCCCTACTGCGTCCTGTGAGCCGAGTTCCGGCCTCGTTTTGGTGTTGACGAAGGTAGTCCGGCTAGTTGGCTGGGGGCACAAAAATAAAGCGTTTTGCTTCTCAAAACAATATGCGTTCAAAAGAGTAATACATTTGCATCATAAAATTGTTGTCCAGGAAAAAGTCAGACCTCACAATCGCTTGGCGCTATTTTCTCTCCCTTCGTATCACTGCGTGCTGCCGCCTTGCTGCGCCTGTTTCACATTGTTTACTGCTCGGAAGCAGGGGACTGCTCGGTCTGCACTTCGGTCTGCACGGTCTACAAAGTGCACATTGTGTTACTCTGTTCTTCAGAATTATTTTCTGAATTGAAACCATTTCCATATCACTGATGTAGTGGGACCTTTTTGGTCAGCTGCTTCAACAGTCTGAGAAGATGACACGAGATCTCACCCCCGCTTTCGTGGCTCTTTTTGGCTACACTCATTCTCCCCTTCCTTTCTGCTCATAGGTCATTGTATTTATTTATTTGTTTTCTATTTTGGTTTTCTTGGCCCTTAGCAACAGACTCAGAGGTCCATTACTGCTAACTAATAGGCTGGAGTGTTCTGAGGGATATACAGTTGGCTCTGTAGATAGATTGACTGACTGATCATTTCGTGGTTGTTTCAACGCCAAAAATGTATCATTAATAATAGATTTTTGTTAATTAAAAATGTTATGAATGTTTTTTAGCTATGAAAACAGTTGCTAATTATCTTACGGTCAGTAAACCAAGTGCTTCATGTCTAAAACCATGTCAGAAAACTTACGGTTTTCAATAGTTCTAGGCATAGAAAATACAAATTAGGTTTTTCTTTCATACGCTACTAAAGTATATTTTGAACATTCCAGAAATCAATAGTCCTTGAACAGCCACTGAAATAAGTTGTCTGCTGGCACGATGTGGGAGTCTTCTATGCAGGCAAAGCTCGAAGGATCCTGTTGTTGGAGAGCCAAGTCACCAGCAGAGCTGTGTTTACTGATGCCAGTGTTATTATTAGAGCAATCTATACAGTAAGCTTTATGATATCAGGAAACAAAAGTCCGATCTAATCCCTTCCAAATATGTCTGTCCTCAAGATCATATTTGCTTCTCGAATCTGATTTGTTTGCAATTTGAACATTGCCTGAGACAGTTTTAAGATGGGTTTGAATTGGAATTGAGATCCTAAACTGGAGGGCTTTTTTTCTTTTTTTTTTTTTTTTTTTTTTTTTTAGGGATGTAAAGAAATATTACACAGTAACTTATTCTGCATTTATCTTTTGGTGGCTGCTCTAAGAACTTAGATCTTTACCTATGGGCTTCAGGAATGACTAAAGGTATAAACCACTTTTATTGCTATGAGGGAGGATGAGAAGCTCAAGGCGGCTTCTCTTTAAGTATTAATAGAACCAAACTAAGGGGTTATAAAATACTCCGGTAACTAAAGTCAACCAGAGGCTATAAATACATCTGTGTTGAATTATCTTAAAAAAGTAACTGTCCTGTTCATGCATAAATTAGATGAAGAACATGGAAGGCCTGTAGAATGTTATGCATATAGGTGACAGTCAAAATGAGACGGATGATCCCACTGAATAAAGACCCACAGCTTGATTGGCTCTTACAGATCAGTTGGCATGGTACACTCTTTTAAACGAATGAATGGCTCTATGTGTTCCTTTTTCTTAACAATATCTTTCAATATTGAAACGTAATGCTCACTAGTGCACAGTTACACAGCCTGAGGCACTAATTGCTCAGATCCCTTTGGGTGAGCAATTTCTTTTCATGCTCACCTCTTTAGGCCACATGCTCACATAAGGCAGATGCGCACATGTGTATCTGATAAAACAGTATCTAACAAGGACTGAAACTCTGCCATGACTGACTCATGATCTTGTCTGTTGCATCAAAATGCGTTCTGGGGCTGTCACAAATTTTGAGTAAGAAGGTAGAAAACAATCTTGGGAGTTTGAAAGGCTTGTGATTTTAGGCTTATTGAGTTGTCTCACTTCACATAAAGACTGCGTACCGTTTCTCTGAAAAAGGATAACATCGAATAATCATTGTTAGGAAATTCTCTAGCCATAAGCCAAGTTTCCATTTACTATCGGGGTATGTCTGAAGCAGTCTTTTGAAAGTCATGTTAAAAAAAACACTTGTGGATCAGATGAGCTACCGTGACTCATTTGAAGCTAATAAACTAGAACAAACAACAAATACTGCTGTGGACATCCACATAAAGAAGACAGAGATGCCTCTCTTTGAGAAACCACTTTCCTTGCTGGGAATATCTGGGATATTTGGTCAAATCTGGGAAGACTCCGGTCAGTCATGTGAAACCGAACAGTAACAGCTGGTCAGTCACTCATTTTAGACTTTTACAGGTCAGATGGAATTTAAAAAGTTGTTTCCATGCCGCGTCCGTTTACTTTTTCTAATTCACGTCATCTAAATACGACTAAAAAAAGGCAATGGAAACCGGCGAGTCCATGCAAAGGTGCGTATGAAGCCAACTACAGCCGCTGGACAACTCAAGTGCAGGTGATGCAAGATACCCTAGAAAATTTTATTCCCATTATGATTTCTGAATGATATTCTTTAGGTATATATAGCAATGGACACGGAACAGTGGATTGCTGACTATTTCAGCAATAGTCATCAACTATTGTTGACACAACAATCTGCTCAGCTGTGATGTGAAGTGTTGCTACTTTTGATGTGGCTGTGCTAACGCTGCTGTAAACAGTTGAGATGGAGAGGCTCAACTAGATCAACTGTATAGTTCATGACGCAAAGCATCTTTTTCCATCTTATGTTCTGTGTAAGTTCAGGTTTGTGCAAACAGGACAGCATATGCACTGATACAGAAACGTATGTAAAAAAACTACAAAAAGCAAAAAATAAGATAATAATTGCTATGCAACTTTATAGACTCGCTTTCACATGAGCATTGTCATTAGATCCACTGTTTGGACGAGATAATGTCCATACCTTCAAAAACTAGAAATTCAGTGTAAAATGTTTGCACACAGTATTCACAAAGGGAAGAAACATGGGGAATTATTAAAATGGGATTTCACCATAGAATTAAGAAAACTTTCCCCCCAGCGCATTACTATCATAACTTACTTATCATTCTGCAAATATGACTCAATTTGTATGCACAATGGGCACCTCGAGCAACATTTCTGTATTATTTGATAAGAGGTTCGTGGGTAGTGATGCCTGAAATGATTTAGGTCCAAGTGCATGGTGAGAGGATGAGGAGATAGGAGCAACTGTTGAGTGCTTTTTTTTTTTCCTCTCTTTTCACCTTAGCGCTGGTGTTTCACTTTCCACTGATGGCTTTTCGTGCATTACAGGGAGATACTGTGGGTAGTAAGTCTTTGTTATGATTTGCTGTCAACCTCTTTGATTCCGTGTGGGGAAGGGCAGAGACTGCACAGCAAGACCAGCATTATCAGATCAGCAGCTCAGTGTCAGATATCAGAGGTTGTAAACTCTGTATTTCATCCCAACCACCTGTGGTGGAATGAAGCGAATGGAATGTGCAAATGGAAACCATTAGTAGTGAACCAGTATAACATGCTGCTTCGATAATGAAAATGACAATGTGGTCCCTACACTGTGGGTGCTGCATGTCATTTAACAACTTCTGTTTTGGTATAATATTTTAGCTTTTAGGCGGTGATATTTTCTTTCTCTGCCATAATCTCCATCTCTGTCTGCTTACACCCATCTCTCACATTCAGCCTCACTATAGTAGCTGTCAGTCAAAGTTTTGTTATGCTTTACATGCCAGTCTGCTTATATGTTAGAAAAGTAATTAGATAAATACATACCTCATCGACTATGGTATTTCTGCATTCAGTCAAGTAGTACAGGTGTCAGTACCTTGCTATCTCATCAGTGCATTTACAGAATGAATTCCTAAAGTAAAGGGATATCTCAATGTCAGTCACTTATCTTAAACATAAATGAATAGACAAATTAATTAGAAAATGATGTACTATAAAATATATAGTTGCACAGTACAGCTAATGAAATTTAATTGAAATTCCTTAAAAGTCATTAGCTGTTGGCTGAACCTGGCTTGGGGAACACATCTTGTGTTTAACTGAGGCCAAGTTCATGTATTAGTTTATTTACTATTGAATTTGTTTCTTTTTTTTCCCCCTCCATGATGAGCTGAGCACTAGAAATTCTACTAAATCAATACTACTAAATCTCCTATTAAAGATTAACTTTGGGCATTTGCATTATTTGTTTTTTGTAAATTTGGTCAGACTGGGTGTGTTCCAGCTTTGGTGACCAGAGGTTGGCTGGCTTTGCCACTGTGGCTGTTGTCACTGCTGCAGAAATTCCCTTGAGCTGAGCTTGAAATTGTGCCATGCGATGCAGTGTAAGCTGAACTTTGTCACAGTTACTCTCTGTCACCATTACAGTGTGATGTACATCATGTAATGAAGTATATTTAGAGACAGAGACAGAGTATATTGTGATTTTGATTTTAGTTGTATATTATATGTATATTTTAGTTGTATTTATAATAATATTAATTTTATTTATAAAGCACCTTCCATCACAGTGCTGTCCAACAAAAAAAAGTAAACATTGAAATCAGCAAAAAATAAAAACAGTTCAATAAAACATATTAAAACAAGATAAAACAGGTTAAAACAGTAACATAATAAAACTAAAAAACACAACTCAAAACTCATATGTAATGGTAAACCGGTGGGTCTTTAGCATCTACAGAACATGCCTGATGTCAAGAAGTACCGGTGCACGAAAAACAAAAGGCCTTCTCGCCCAACTGTCTTTTTATGGACTGTGGGGACAGACAAAAGACCCGAACCGTGGGAGCGCAGTGTACGTCCAGGTATATGTCGACTCCACCAGGTCAGATTGATATGATGGTACAGTGCCATTTACTATTTTGTATGAGAGGAGTAACGCGTTAGTTAAAGTCTGCTCTCACCTGTCTCAGGCAGCTTTCTAATTGCACTTTCTGGTAATTTGTTCAAATCAAATATGTGTCCAGATGTCTTAATTTCCAAACACTCTGCTTTGGACGTTTTCCATCACTTGCTGCTTTGTGTTTCCCTGCCAGCAACTTTCACAGCAATGTTAGCATCCTGTTGGAGGTACTCAATGTAGAGGTACTTCTTCTTTGTTTTACCCCTTTTGTCACGACCTCTTCCTCTTGGGTGTTTTATAGCAGTTGAGCATTACATGACATTGTAACTGGACAGAAATCACAAATTACTGATCATGTACTATGATTTTGAGTGGGCTGCTGACTGTGAAAATGTGTCACGTCGGCATCGAGATGAATCTTAGAATCAAGAAATTTCCACACCTCTCGTGATTTGTGGCCTGTACTTGTATAAACACAGATGTATAACTAAAGGGTTCTATAAGCCCGAGCTCTTTTAGCCTCATTTAGCATTTTGTCTTTTGGAATCATCAGAGGCAGATATGGGCAGCTCTAACACCAAACTATACTTCGATCAAGTTCTACTTTGTAATTCTGGCTTGAAGAATGGACTCTCTTTGTTTGCTAATGTTTGAATTATGTCATCAGTATAAGCTAAAATTAATGATACACGTCCCAAATAAACAAAACAAATCTGTTGAATGTGTTTTTCTGTACAGAAAGTATTTTATTGAAACTTAGGTAAAGAACTAGTCCCTTTTTACATAAAGATTTATACAGAAAACCTTTTCTGAAATTCTTAAACATTTACTTCTCTTCTGAATCACTCGTCACTGTTGAGGCATAGACGACCCGGTTTAATCCAAATAAGTGTACTCTGTCTTTTATAACAGCCATTGCAGAATCCTTTTAGACATTTGGATCAATCGGAGGATGTTGCAGCGCTGTGTGGACTGTGCTGTGTGGCTGACTCGCCATTTAAACTGGCTTTCAAGTTGGAAGATGTTGGTCTGATTTTACGTAGCTTGGTACACAGTGTATCTGAAACTGCAAGTTAAACAAATTAAGGGGTATTAATGTTGCATTTGTCTTATATAACTGTATTATAAATTTGTAGCTTCCAGAATAAGATTTTTTAAAGAAAAAAAAAAGAAAAGATAAATAGGTGTTTTAATGCGCTGAATTGGCAGGCCACATACAGAAATGATATACTCTCATTCTTTTGTATTAGCTTTTTATGGAAAGATTTCTTTACATCTTACTTTTTGACTGTGTATCTCTATATATCGACACACCAAATGACCGCATTTTAACTTTTGTATATTTTTTTTTTCTTTGCAAGGATTAGTCATTCCACTTTTTGTTAAAGCTTTGAGACAAACCCTGTGACAACCACAGCCATGCTGCGATTAGCAGGGGTAAAAGTCACACACACTGAGGTGAAAGACCTACATGAAGTCAAAAACAATCCTTTTGTCTGGTATCAGCTGCATGTGTTTAAGACCATGTGGCTAAGTGGTTCCTATTGTGCAGAGTAGTGTGCCTTGTGACATGGATAGGACGTTGTTGATGCTAAGCAGATGCAGAGTGGTTGTGGCGCCCGCACAGACTGAGCTCAGTGAGGGTTTAGAGATTTATAATGCGGTCATGAGATGACTAAGACAGAGGGATTAGAGCCTCTTAGATCTGGGTCTCACTTGTTCTGAATTAGAGAAGCTGGGAGCTTTGGTAGACCACCAGGCTCTGTTGACATTGGACGCAGCAGCTGAATATTTTACCTACTTACTGCACTGAATATTTGTGGCTAAAACATTTGCAATTGTTCTCCTGACTGTGTGTCCTAAAGGCAGGCAGCCAGGATATCATATTTGTTATCTTGGAGTATCTTTTTTTTCATCAAAATTTACTGTGATGAACACGTTTACCTTTTATTTTGAATCTTTAACTGCTTTACAAAGTATTAATTTTCCTTTTATTTGATGTCTGCTGTGGTATTTTGCTGCACGTTCTTGAAAAGAGATCTTGGCACATTTCTTTGGTTGCATTTCCACAGACTCGCTATTGCCACAAAGGCAGTGAATACATCACTGCAACCAAACACCAGTAGATAGCTGACTCACACAGCTGTTATGCAAATATGAGAGAGTTGAATTGTTGTCTGGTCTTAATTTATGCCTGATTTATGTCTTAATTTGGGCTTTTTTCTTGTCATGTTCTCAGTATTTTTTGCAGCTTCTAAATGTATTGGTTTGGAAGTTGTTTTCTCTCCCTCTGTCTGCTCATTTGAGGCAGGCTTTGATTTTAAGAACTAGTGAGTAGTTAAATGTAGTAAGCAGAGTTTTCTTAGGGGCACCATAGTTGAATGATTCTCAGATGGTACAAGCAGCAGCTGCAGAACACTGCTTTGGTTTAGAAAATCTGTCCAATGGTGTAGCCATCGTATTGCTCATACTTTTGAAATGCTGCTTATCACCACCACAACCACATTTAAGTCGGTTTTCCCCTTTATTCTTGTCATGACAAATAGTGGCCCTAATTTCCCCTTCCGTTCACTTCCTCTGACTGGAGCAAATACATTTTTACCTGTGAGAGAACATTGCATAAACAGGCGCACAGGGTTTATCTTGTTCCCAGCCCATCACAATAATCATAAGAGCACTCGAGGCCCCAATTAAATCTTTCATTGGCTGCAGGCACGGCAGCAACATCACATAATTGTGTTTATGCTTTTTTTTTTTTTTTTTTTTCCATTAGTGTCAGCCTTTCCAGCCAAAATAGCCAAGGTAAAATCCAAGGCCTTTTGCCTGTGTTAAACAATAAAGTTACATAATAGGGAACCGAATGAGCATTAACTGCGTAACAGCTTTTCGCCCATGTGTCAAGTGTACACACAGAGATCACGACTCGCACTTAAGGCCACAACTGTACGATGAAAAATCACTCAGGAATCACTCATCTCATAATTGCAACTACATCATTCTGCTGCAGGAGACACGAGTAGTGTTGGCGACTTTTAAACTTTTTTGACCATGGTTATTCCACTGCAGGTTCAGGTCAGGGCTCAGGGATCATTCACTTTAAATGTCTCTTCTAACACGTCTGAACCTCCCTCTGGTGATTTTCTGTTGAGGATCACAGGGATCCCAGGTGGACGGTTTATCTTGACAAAATCGACAACAGATCACAGGGGTAGTCTTGATTTCCCTGCACACTGGGGACTCAATCACAAGTCTAGTTTTTAAACGCTATTCTAAACATCTGTTGGTGTTCGCTCTCTGCAATGGTCTTTCCAAATACTAACTGGTACTTTATGAAACACAAAACAAATGGGATTTACGAACCAGAATCTATAAATGCCAGCTGACTATGTTAATAAATGCAGCTACAAGCACTGTTTAAAAAATGAATGCTATTTTCTATGTGTAGCATTGGGTAGTATTCACAGATCTGACTGGTAATATAAAACAATAAACTGCAAGACAAAAAGTGGAACACTAAGTTCATGTGCCTATACTTCTGCTTCAGCTACACTGTTTTCTCTTGATTTAAGCAGCCTGAATGCTATACTGGCTCTGGATGTTTGAATATGGTGGTCCCAAAAATTTAGTATGGTCTCCATAGCCCCATCCCAGCCCGCCAACGTAAGTGGTTCTTTACTCTGGGCCAGCAAGAAGACAGTGCTAGTGTAGCACTGGTTCTTCGGTGCAGAAGCCAGAGTTTTGGTTTAAAAAAAAAAAAAAAAAACCTTCTCAGAGCGATATCATTTATTGAAACTATTTCCAAATCCTGTGATACATATAATGTCTTTACAGTGATGATACAAATACTCATGGGATATTTTACCCGCTTTTTGATGTAACAATGACGTCACAGGAGGGCATCTCTGTCCACCACTATAGCCCCTTACATAATGACACTACAATGACAATTATTTGTTATGACACAAACTGTAACAATATATTTTCCCTTTGGGGATTATCAAGCATTATTCAATTAGATTAAATTGAATTCACCTAAAAGTAATTATCTCTTTTTATCTTTTTTTTTTTTTTTTTTTTTTTCAAAAACAGCCAAAATTGTGCTACTCTGTGTAATGTGTAATTATGCAGACCTATCTTATTATCTTCCTCTCATGAAGCAACAAGTTGTAATTGTTATAGTCAGAAAACAGCATTATACTGACCTCCTGATTTGTCACATTTTAATGAAAGAAGGTGCGTGAGTTAGGGCCATTTCAGACCAGGGCGGCAAAGCGTGGCGGAACGGAAGCGATTTTCACCGGCGGAGGTGAAAATACATGGAAACAGATCTGTCCTTGCACACCGACGCGGCGGTAGTCGGGCGGTAGCGGCGCGGAGACGCCTCCGTCCCGCGCTGCTTTTGGAAAATAGAACTCGAGCGGAATTTGGACGGCAGCGGCCGGCGGCGTCCCGTTGAAATGAATGGGGAATCCAGACAGGGCTGGAGCAGAACTACCACGGCCGCGGACTGTCCGGTGTGAAAAGCCAAGTTGAACACACCGCCTGATAACCGGCGTAAGACTGCCGTCGTTTCGCTGCCGTCTGAAATCGGCCTTATTGCAGCAAGCTGAACTGGTCTATTTGAATTGGGCAACTAAAGAAGGCTTAGTGAAATACATTATTAAAAAGTAATTCCACTCCACTTATAAAATGACCCATCAGTCCAGTTTTTTAAAGAGAGTTGAATTGAGATTTGTGGAAGAAAACGTATTAAAAATGTTTCTTTTTCTAAAAGAGTTTTGGCGTTTAAAAAGGTGGCGTGGCATGGAAAATTGAAAAAGTAACAAGGGGTAAAAGCCATTTTTCATTCCTTGTGACTTTAAAGTCTGCGTTGGGCAGAAAGAAATCTGCAATCTGAGTTTCGCACATTACCAAAAAACCACTCAGTCAAACGTGAATGATTAACACAATTACCATTTAAATTATATTCCCAAAAGTCCCAAAATGAGCAGTGCTCTCTGTTCTGAGAAGCCAGGGGCATGTCGACTGAAGAATGTCAAATCAGCTCAAATGAAGCGCACTAGTGGTCAAACGTAGCTTGTTTTACTCCAAACAAACTATTTACATGTGAAGTCACAAACGCACACTGCAGATATTAAATATCATGATCCCATTCCAACTTTTTTTATTTTTATGGTGCGTTTGTCCTGCGAAGGTTCGGCCACTGGAATTCATCGGTGCAGTGCAAGCACACCAGCAGGGTAAGGGAAGACTCCATTGCGCTCTCACAGTGGTATATTATTGCATGCATTGGTCACTACTGTTTTTTAAAAGTTTATACAAGGTGAAAAAGTGGCCGTTTTTTGCTGATCATCCTCAACTCTCTTTCAATTTGCCTCTGCACAGGATCTATACACCGCTCATCATAAGAGCTTGAATAAGGGCAACTGGTCTCCTTACCCTTATTCAAGATCTTATGATTACCATGACCTGGATGACTGAGAATAAGTGTCACCATTTTCACTGACCGTGACCACTCCTGAACGTTTGGTTGTCTGAGTATGTGTGCAGCCTCTGAAATCGTATGATGCGCTGCTGGCTCCGCTGCTGTGTTGCCAGATCTTTGGTGCTGCTGTATTTCATCTTCACTCTTCACAGCCCAAGTTCTGCAAATTCTTGCATCCAAAGAGGGCACTTTTTTGTGACGACGGCAGAACACTTAGCTAGCTAGTTGCTTGTCTGAGGCCAATCCATCATAGTAGACGTCTTTATAATGTTGCAGTGTAATGGGTTGGTTAGCTTTGTTCGCCTTACGTGGTCAGTTCCACTGCGTCATGGAATGGGGATCTCGGACCTGCTATGCAAATCCTAAACAAAAACTAAACGAAGAACTGTTTTAACAGTCAAACTCCTCAGGGCTGCCAACTGTCCGCATGGAGTGCGAACCTTATGCAATTCACCTCTTGCTTATGCTCTGTACCTCAGAAGGAAGAGCAGTCATCTGCCAATCAGATTTCAGGAAAATCTATCAGAAGGCCAGTGACTTTGTGGAACTGGAATTGGAACTCCGATAAGTGTTGTAGGAATATGTTAGCAGCTCTTTACGGTGGATATTTCTCGCTTTTTTTCTGCTTCTTCTGAATTCAGTGCAGTTCTGTCCTCTCTGTACATGCGTAATATATGCACCTCGTCAGCCCCCAATATCATCAGTAATCAGTCATCATTTTTTCACTACATAGCCTGTAAAAGTGTATAGACAGTATGAGCTGTATGAGTGTCTGTGAATGGGTGAATGTGGCTTGTAGTGTAGAACCTCTAGAAAGGACGCTATAAATACAGTCTATTTACTGCCCTCATGCCCTACGTCCAATTTACTCACACGGTGAAAAATGACTGAGGAGGTGCATATAATACACATGCCTTAAAAGACACGGTTTTCAGATGAATCGGGAAGAACTATAGTAATATCCACTGTAAACAACTGCTGGCTTATTCCTACACCAGTCGTCAGCGCTCCAGTTCCAGCTGCACAAAGTTCCAGTTATCGCCCCATCAGCTGCACCAGTCAGCTGTTGAGATTTAACATCTCTCTCTTCTGCCTGCACAGGTGTGGTCTGGACTGTGTGTGTGAGTTTCTATGATGGAGGTATGTTGTGTCTTCACCGCTTGGAAACTTTTCAAGCTTTTCCATTTCACTATAAATTCGTAGCTGCAGCCCCAAATGTTTTCTGAACAGTCCTCGGATCCCGTGATAGAAGGAATATTAAATCCATGAACTGCAGGGATGTATGAAACCCCCAGAAATAAAAATATGATAATATGACATTTGGCTTCTCCTAATTTCATACAAGCAGCGTCTGCTTCACACAGTGGCATGCATGTATTTTGAGCACCACAAAAGAGAAGAAAGAGAAGGTGCAAGAACTCATTGATAATTGGTCACCATCTTAATAATAATAATATTGAAGTGAAACAGTTAAATCTATTATTCAGTGAATAAAGCTCAATGAATAAGCAGCTATCAGCAGAGATTCATGAATAAAAAAATTATTTTAAACACACTTGTGCTCCAACTGCATACTTGGTCAAGTCGGAGCATAAATATTAAATGACAACCTAAGATCTAAGATCATAATGTAACCACGAGACCAGAGAGTGAGAACGTTCATTTGATTTTAGCTGCAGGACAATTGCAGAGAGGAGGAGAGAACGGGAAGAGCAGAGGAGACGAAGAGCGCAACAGACAGATATGATGCCAGAAGAGCAGGTGAAGAAGAGAAGGGTGTCAGATAGATTAGATCCAAAGTTAACACAATTTATCATGGTTTAAAAGCCTCGAGTTTCACACAATAGGAGCAGCAACTCTAAGATATTAACTGAGTCAGAACTTCTTAGTCTTTTACTTACATTACATTACATTACGGTCATTTTGCAGACGCTTTTATCCAAAGCGACTTACAATAAGTGTGTTCCACATCGGTAGGCAAAAGAACTTCAGGTCACAAGAAATCATAAGTGCATTTCCTTCCAAAACCAAACAGCTAAGAGCATAACTAGTGCTAGAGTAAGTGCAGTAAGTTATGTACCTATACAAATGGGAAAACAATTTAGAAAATAAATAAGTGCGTAAGAAGCTAGGACGAAACGGGTGATGTCCTAAGAGGGCGGATCTGGGTAGTGTTTCCTGAAGAGATGCGTTTTCAGCCTGCGGCGAAAGATTGGCAGAGACCCAGCTGTCCTGACATACTTCTGCTAGCAATTAAAATGAGAAAGGTTTGGGAGGAAACTTCAAGATCGTAGTCATTTTGTTTGTTGTAAATGCCAACCTCTGCACATCTTGGACTTTTTTTAAGTTGGAAGTGATGCAACTGCCATACAAATCCTATGACTGGACTGGCCTGGGCTGATTTATTATCATGCCAGAACAAAAACCCCTGTTATGTTATTTTTAGTGATATTTAGGAATATATAACCTCCAGCCATTATAGGCCATATATTATTTTTCTAAAACATCACAAGAGTTTTAAATTTTTGAGAGGCTTGTTGTACAGGATGTAGATTATGTAGACACAGACCTAACTATAAAGTCTAAACTTCTTTGTTTTTGGATGTTCTTCTAACATTTACATTAGTTGCAACCTCTTGGGTTTTGATGGGTCGTATGGATACCTGTTAGAAACGGACTTAACAGCATATTCTTCCCTACAGTTCTTCCTTTGTTTATCAAATGTCCTACTCGCGCAGCACAAGGTTACAACAAGTAGGAGGAGAATCACTCGCCAAAGAGACACCAAAGTGACACCAAAGTGACATGCCAGGTATTGTGGTGTCAGTTTTTTTGGGGGGCCTGCTGTTGTTGAGGTTCATAATGACGGTGTTAACTAACCATTAAGAGACTGTGGGATTTGAACTACACAGTACACTCACACAGTTGTCTAAGACGCATAACACGTGTTCATGGAAATCTCTATATTTGCTTTAAGCTGGTCATACACTACACATTTTTTTCAAGTGATTTCAAAGTTGTGGACAGTTGTGTCAGAATGAAATCAGGAAACTGTGGTGTCAATGTTTCTGACTAATTGCTTAACGAAAGTGTGATGTTGTGCTGGTTACTCAAGTCAACTCAGTTTTCATAATAAACTAAAAGTGAATGCCTGTTGCATTTGTGTGGATGTACAGGACTAGTTTCTGGGCCAGCAGCACAGAGCACGAGTTACAGTGTTCTTTCAAAAGTCTCCTCGTCTCCCAGCTAATGAATTGTCTCTGTATCTGTGAACTGCAAGTGGGTTGTGCAGATAAACAGAGGAGGAGAGAGATAAGGCTCCAACACCAGCTGCTTGTTGGGGGGGGTTTGGTCTAGTCTTATCCTGATTGATATTTGAATAGAGTCTCTAGCTGGGTGTCAGCCACAAACGGGCCAGTCTCTCAGCCAGCGCTAATCACTGCTGTCATTGCAGCATTCGGGTTGCAATGCAACTGCTGATTATATGTTTATATTTCAGTTCCAGCTCTGCAGTGGTGCAGCCCACCTTGTTGTAAAAATGACCTTTTGCTATGTCCATCCATCCATCCATCCATCCATCCATCCATTTTCTATACCCACTTAATCCAATTTAGGGTTGCGGGCTGTTGCTATTATGGGGTAGTTATTTTATTTTTGTGAATGATCTGAACATGCCTGTGCACGTGTGTGTCCACTAGGGACCTTGTTTAAGGTGGTGTCGGGGTTCATTTAAAGTGTAAAGCTTTGGGTTACACACCAGAGCTGGTGTTTTGTTGCAGTGACGGTTACATTACATATTAGATTTAAAGGCTGTCTCCAGGTTAAGATCAACTTGCAGTCTCAGGTACACTACGTAGGTGTGATGCAGGCCTTTTTCATGGCCACTCTGTGGTTAAGTGTGGTTATAAAGTCTGCACTGAAGCATGTGGCACTGTTTTTGTGAGTGTGAGTTTGAATATGGATGCAGAGTGTAAAGCTGTATAATTGCACCATCTACCATTTCCATACCAAAGCTTGGCGTAAGCTTCAACTTTTTGTTTTTGGCTGGATTAGATTCTTTATTCTATAAAGCTGTAAAAATGTGAGTAATTAGCTGTTCAGCAGAGACTATCAGTAACTGTTCCAATAATTAATTGTTCACTAATAGTCTTGCAAAAATGCCAAAGCTACTGTAGGGAGTGAGCTGCTTTTCTGTTTTTTGCAAAGGCTTTTTGTACTATTAGTCTGATAGAATAAGGGGCTTTCATGAGTTAACGTTTGACTCTGAAAATATCAGATAATATTTGATATATTGATAATGAAGTAAATTAGACCATTTTCAGGAAAGTTACTGTAATGGAATTGTTGCCAGGGTTCAAACATACATGAATACTTGTATGTGAGATTCATCCCACACATGGACATTTTAGTTGAAGGTGAATCTTCCTACGAGATATGAGAGAATTAGAAATGTGTGTGCATACAATTTTAGGAGCAAATTAAATTCAAAATAAGATCAGTATATCTACATATAGATACACTACTATATTATTTATATATATATATATATATATATATATATATATATATATATATAGTTGTCTCTTGTGGATTTTGACTCTATTGCGCCAACATTTTCACGCTGCTTTGGTTTCTAACATCTAGCTTATATATGCCAATATACAGTCAATAATGTTTCCTGACAATATATCAAATTTGAGAATGACAAAATAGACTGAAGCCAGAATGATTCTAATGGCGGTATAGTTTCCAAATTATAGGTTCCAAATATGATGATTAAACAAATAACTTATTCCTTACAAACTGTTCAATTTGGCAGTAATTAGCAAAGTAGCTTCCTTTTTATATATAATTTATCAAGCCATGTGCTGCTGATATCTTCAAGGTTTTATGACGTGTTCATTTGCATAATTTATAGCGCATTGTTTTTCCTCTGGTCGCTTAATCAGTTGGAGGACGTGACTTTGTATTGTAAATGGAGATTAGGAGGAGCTGGTTAAGATGCAGTCTGGTGTTTCTGTTGAACTAATGTGTCCAGACTTTTTATTACCGAGATTGTAATAAAAGGGGAGGGAACTGAAGCTGACGTGAGATTAATGAAGATGTTAGATTTCTTGAGAAATGGTGGTTTCCGCTCATTAGTATTGGTGTCTTTGTAGCTGAAAGTATAAGCCAGTTTGCGATTCCAAAGAATTCAGTGTCTTCAACACTTCGCAATTGGAAATAAACCTACTGTACTATAACTCAGTGGTTCCTAAGCTGGGGTCCTCTTCCCCTTCAGAGAGGCTGCCGATGATCACAGGCTGTAAGCAGGGTATTCTTTCCACAGAGTTGGTCAAGAATTAGATATGCAAATGTACAAAATCCCAACACCTTTAATGGATCTTAAAAAGTCTGTATGAGGATGAAATGCTGCTGTGGCACGGCCATTGCGACTTTTATGGAAATGCAGGAAATAAGTGTTCTTTAATGAATGAATTCACACTCTTAGTGCCATGTAGAGATGCCCTTATGGTGAAAATATATCAATATCTGTTAGTATTTACCAAGATTCTTGCTGTTTATAGAATAACCAAATAGTCCACGTTATGGTATATTGTTGAATGATTGTTTGTCCAGGATGCTTCTACATAGTAATAAATTGTATTTACCAATCGGCAAATTAGTTGTTTTTTCAGACTGATCCTTTACTGAAATCAACTTAAAAGGTAAAAGTTGATAGTTAAGAATTGCATTCATGTTTCTGCTGGTGGTACATTTTGCCTTGACACACTGATAAATTGATTTTTGTTTGATGAATGGAATGAGGCAAAAAAAGAAAGTTTTGCTTGATGAGATGTGATCAGAGGATCACGGGCGCTGTGTTTACTCCAGTCAGAGAAGAGTGCAGTCCCCGCACCTACTGTATGGTAAAGACCTGCATCGTCCTTCTTTGAAATCCATAAATGAGATTGCTTCATTCATCTCTACACACTTGTTCCTCTTTCAACATATAATCTCCTGAGAGAGAAAATAAGTTTTTTTTTTTTTATTTAGCAGAAAAGCTAACTGAAAAAGGAGCTATGATTGTGTCACTGTGAAAATGATATGTATCAAGGAAAATCAGAGTGAAATTAAACATGTTGCCCTTACGTTGTATTTTGTTGTTAAAAGTATGAATTTCTGTTCATGATTTGACCCTTGAGACACCAGTTAAACAGCGTATTGGAGCCATTTTCTTTTCATCGCTCAGTCGGCAATCTTCAGTTTGCCAG
This sequence comes from Odontesthes bonariensis, assembly GCF_027942865.1. NCBI lineage: Eukaryota > Metazoa > Chordata > Actinopteri > Atheriniformes > Atherinopsidae > Odontesthes > Odontesthes bonariensis. Next base: position 17,634,782 of record NC_134507.1, read on the forward strand.
TTCATACAGTCTGCAGGGGAATTGTTGTCAGCCCATGTAAATGACATACAGTGTTCCCATGTCAACCAGGAGAAGATTTGAAATAATCTGCGGGAAGCAATGACTTCTCTCTTCAGGGTGGCTTGTTGTGCAGGTCTGAGTTTTCTCGTGTGAAAGGGATCAAAGCAATCATACCCAGCCCTCTTAAGAAAAATGGATGTATGAGTGTGAGGAATCAAATCTGCTTCAAAAGGGAGCACCACTGGGAGCCGGAGACGATAGGGCCAAGAGTGAATAGGAAACCAGTGTGAAGTCACTCTTGTTGTTACCCTGCAAGAGAAGAGAACGTAGCAGTATCCCGCTGCCCACTCAGTTTTCATCCAAGATGTCAAAATGGGTTTGGGTGTATGTTTTTACCGAGTAAACGCATGCGGTACCATTACCGAAAAACGGAAACCATTGTCAGACATGCACTGCCACCCTAAAACTTTGTTGATGGTATCTCGAGGGAATGTTTATGAGAAAGCATAAGCATGCCAATTTCAGTCAGACCAGACTCTGTGCAGTTTACTCTCACGGGTCCCAGGTGCCAAGTCTAGACATTAGCGCTTTCCCATAAAGTTGACAATGTTTTAGTCAATGAGAAGATTTGGCTACGGCAGTCGCATCATTATCAGTCGTGAAGTAGACGACCGTGAACGTACTGACAACTTATTTATTAAGCAAATGTCTTTAAGTTTACAGACCTGCTAGATTTCCACATTGATCACATGATATTTCAAGTTAGAAAAATACAGTGTTGCTAAACTGTGTTCAGAAATTGTTCAAAATGTGGGATGGTTTTGATTTCTGTTAAAGATTTCTTTGAAATGGAGATTCTAAAAGAGTGTTCTGATCATTTCAGATCTTTGCAGAGGCATGGGAGGTTCAGTCAAGTATGCTAATGTTATGTGGGGAAACCATAAATGCATCTTTCTTAAACGTACAGCAAATTCTTGGCCGTTTGCTGTTGACTGCTGCTGATCGACCAGGGATAGTCAGTGGCAGCCTTACTAGAGATGCATCATTTTATCTGCCTCTTGATTTCAACCTGAGGGATTTCAGCTTGACTGGCCGTGACTGGTAACTTGTTGATCCAATCGGATGTAACACCTGTTGCTCCAGTGGTTTTATACATAAGGTGCACGATGGTTCACATCATGTTCACAGTGACACACACAGTCGTGTCAAAGCCACAAACGCACGTATAGACACTATTATTGTTACAAAATGTTTTTGCTACTTTTCAGACTTCCTGTGACTTTCTAAGTTTTTTTTTTTTTTTTTTTGCCACGTGATGGAAAAAAATCGAACAGCTTTTTGTGACAAACCTCCCCCAGTGCTGCCTCACAATCATTAGGCCTCTCTCCTGCTGTAGAAATGCTTCTCTCTGTCTTCACTACACTCAGTCAGCAGCAAGAAATGTAGCAGCAGCCCCTGTGAGTTGCTTGCACAAGTGCAATGTTGTCCTTGTGGTGCCTTAAGAGGCTGTTTACTGTACGAGAGAAAGTGTTAAAAACATTTTGCCACTTCAGATCTTCTCTCTGGGCGGCAGGGGTAGAGTGGTAGCCTCTGTTGTGTTTTTTACATTAAAGTAGAAGTAGATTATTTAGATTATTCCCATTAGTAAGAATGCGTCTCAATCAGAGAATCTCTACAGTGTTGTCTCGTTCGCATATGAATGGGCAACTGAGCGATGTCCAGATGTCATTCTCCTTTTTTTTTTTTTTTTTGTTGCTCATGTCTGAGAATAGCTGAAGTTAAACAGAAGGAAATCACCGTCTCAGAGAAAATAAATTCCTGATAGTGTGAGTCAGACATATAAACATGCTTTGTTATGAGGGCGTCCTGCAAGTGAGCTTCAATTTTGGTGCGTGCCGCCGTACGTTAGAGGGAGAATGACTTAAAAAGCTGATTTCACAACTTTGTCATCTGCTCTGAGGTATTAGATGTCACATTTTCCTCATGGGGCTTCTTCTCGAACAGACAGAATCCTTCTGTTTCTCATATGGTCTCTTAGTCATCTTCTGCAGCTAAGAGCAGTGTTTGCATTCTGTGGAACTGTGTCTGTGTTGCATGGCAAGGCTCATGTGCACACGCTGCTTTGATTGTTATTACCTGTAGAGTCTGAACAGGTATGTTCACTTTAAATCTGGTCCATGAGTCTGGTCCATCTTACTGTATGGAGATAACTTCTTGCCTGTGTTGTACTTTGTGGTGAGACAAGGCTACAACATCATGTTCACATGTTTCGTTCATCTCTTTGTTAATAATTCAACCTGAAGTTTATTTATCTGTACCCTGAATTGGATTAGGTGGCTTTAGCAGATGGATGGATGGATGGATGGATGGATGGATGGATGGATGAAAGGTCTGTGCGGTTAGCCCTTGTAGATTTGGATAGAAGCTTTTGAAAAGGCTGCAGGTTAAGTGAATATATTTAAGAATGGATTCCATCAGCTTAAACGTATCAAAGATTTAAGAGAATCTTCTAATACCTTATCTTAAATCATAATATTTGTATATTTAAAGCATGTTGTATTTAGTTCTGTTGCCACTGTTTTGCTCTAATTTGCTTATTCTTATTCACAGCAAGCTAATAAGCGAAGCTTTTGCCACCTTTTGTTTAACCTGTGTATATTCATTATAAAGACGCACTCCTATAGGAAAGAATCATCAGGAGGATTCATCAGGAAAGAATTGCTCATTGTATACCTGTGTGCACCATGTAAGCTGAACCACACCCACCTGCATTGTCTCTTACAGGAGAGAAAAGAGAGCTATGCGCTCCGAATCCTCCAATGATAAATGAAGAGAGGTTCTATCTGAAAGGAATCCCCAAGATGGGGATTATTATTTTTATAATGAGGCTATTTTAAAAATTGGTTCTGAGTTTTTAAGGTTTTAAGTTGTTAACTTGCCTGCGGGACACAGGTGAAAGAAAGACTGACACTTTCCAACATGTGTGGAAAAATTCAAATCGGGGATGACTTTAGAAGCTATTATATAAGTATTACAGGAGTAGCTTCAGACATGTTCAGATATATGTTCCGGCAAAATACTGACCTAATGATAACGCTATAAATAGAACTGAACGTGTGCATTAGCCTGTGTGTTGGTCACAGCTGTGCATGCGAGGAGGCTTGAGAGTTTGCTGAGACAGGTATGGTGTTTGTCTTTTTTAAAATTTATTTATTTTTCTTTTTTTTGTGCAGGTGGGCCGGCAATAAGGCTTGACAGAAGATGCAGCGAGGGTGGTGGCTCGTCAGATGGCTGGGGACAGGAATGGCTGTCCTTTCTTTGCTCACGCACAGCTGGGGTCAGGACACAGAAGGTATGAGCAGCCAATGCTGTGCCGATCACACTCAGGCCACAGGTCACTAACGGCGCTGCTTATAGTGAGAAAGGAAAAGTTTATTTTTCATAAGGAGTCCAGCATGGTGGAAAACCTTTGTTGCCACTACATCATACTGTTGTTTCTGAAAAATGATGACAACCCCCCCCCCCTAAAAGCTTGTAAAATCTTGATACATTTTCCAGAAGGCAATTTTAGCTTGCAAAGTCATTTATCTTAATTCACTGTTTTGTGTGCTCCCAGTGGTAAATTAGCTATATTAGTTGGACATTACAAATTGTAAGCAATTAAAAATTTAGAAAAAAAAAAGTTATGGACTTAGTTTAAGTCAGTCTATTGTTACAGTGTTAGAATTATAGAGTTCTGAATGAAGTTCAGCACAATTTTTGGAAGGCCATAGAGATGAAAAGGTGCTCAGGTGAGGTTCCCACGTTGAGCATAATTCTGTAATGCAGATAACTTGGCTTTCACTGTGTTCTTACTGTTCTCCCATTTCAAATTTTACAAAAGTCATTCTTTAAAGAGAGGATTTAAATCCAACTTCCTCTTAACGCAGATGGCTGATCATACTAAAAGTATTTCCATTGTGGTTTTCAGGTCTCAGCTTTTACATTCTCGACTCACTGCGTTTGTAGCAGGTGACACTTAAAAGTGAATTCCTGCTGCATAGCATTCTCCTCTCCTTTAAACATGGCCTCACCACGAAGCTTCACACACCGAGGAACATTCTTCGGTTCCCACCTGAAATGCAACATTTTGGTTCACGTCAATTTTAAAGAGTCCTGCTTTGAAGTTCTAGCTGAGGGAGTAAGTCTCCTTTATCCCAGCCTCATTTCCTTTCTTACTTTCATGCCTCAGCAGCTTCTCCGGCATCCTTGAGAAGTTCACAAATGTAAAGACATTATCTGAAAGAAGCATTATCACTCTTAAAATAATTAGATTTAAGATTCTAGTTTTGAGGTTTTTCTTCCTTTGTTTAGGTGATTTTGTTTTAATTATCCTCCCTTTTTGTGAGCATGAACTAAGAACCAATTCAGTTTTTTTTATCCCTATGAAAAATTGTAAGTATTTTTCACAGATATTTATCACTGCATCTCTATTTTCTGAGCAAAAGTTTCTCACTTAGGCTCTGACCAGATCGATAGACCAGTGTTGTTGTATCGAGTGAGTAAATTAATTCACCTAAACGACAAAGTTAAGAAACACTCTTTATGAAAATGGGTTTCTGGGTAATTTATTTAGTTTATAGGATGAGAGGATTTTTGTTGCTTGAATTATCTTTTGGATTATGATGGTACTGTCATTGGGCAAGGGGCTGGGTACACTCTGGACAGGTCGCCAGCCCATCACAGAGCCACAAAGAGACAACACAACCACTCACACTCACTCCTAGAGACAATTTAGAGTCACCAGTTAACCTGACATGCACGGGGGGGACATGTAAACTCCACACAGAAAGGCCCCAGCCGGGATTTGAACCTGGAACCCCTTTGTAAGGCGGCGGCGCTAACCACCACACCATTGTGCAGCCTGTCGTAAAACATTATATGTTATTTATTTATTTTTTCGTGCAGGATAAAACCAGTACAGGGTGACAATTTTGACTGTTCACCAAACAGAGGTCTCTTGGCAAATAGAGCATCCTGCAAAAACACGTCAAACATGTCGGTATAGCTATACACCTGTTTTCTGCGCATACTATGAATATACGAGTGTATTTGTTGTGCATTTCTCCATTTTTGTCTCCATCTGACACTGCCTTGTGACCTTGTCGTATAGGCTTTTTTTCAGCTGATTATGGATGTGGCTGCAGCCTGTAATTTGACTGGTTGCAGACCGAAATAATTATGAGACCTGCAAATGAGGTCTGATTGGATCAGAGTGTGCCAGCAAATGACCCACTGTGTCATAGTTGCAGTTGCAGCTGTGAAAGAGTACATCTCAGAATGGATGATGTCGCTCAGTGCCTTTTATGCCACTGCGAGTCAGCCAGGGATGATCTTGATTTTAAGAATTTTAGGATTTACTTCCCAATGCTCCCCATCCCTCATGTTCTCACTCATAAATCTCCCTACTCTACCCAAGTCAAAGTGCTTTTGGCTTTTGACTGTCAGCTTTTTTTTTTATTCTCTGTTCTGTAAAGTTTAAAAAACAACAAAAAAAACCCAACTTTTTTTTAGTGTTTAGCTGTGGGGAGATTAGACTATTTTCAGTGGATGTCATAGTGCCGATTAATTCTTTAATCACAAGAGCTATTACGAATCTCCTCGTTCTAATTAATGTGAATGTGGACACAGTATGAGAAAATGAGCTTGACTTTTAGAAAACTGTGTGGTTTCTTTTACTAATCAATTAAATTGATTTGATGAGGAGGGGGGAAAAAGTTTGGTTATTTACTCTCATTTCATAAATCCATTCATGCTGGGACCTTATTTATGTGTGCCACTCTTATCACTTTTCTGTAATTGACTAAATGGCTCATTCCCTATGAAAAAGATCTTAAGAAATGTCTGAATCTGTCGAGACAATCTTGTCTGATTAGTCTCAACTAAGAGAAAACAGCATGAAGATATTTCAGACACCATTCTCTTCTATTTCCACAATTTCTCCTCCCATGTCATCTCTGTATTCTGTCACTTAATTTCATTCCTTTACACATTTACTGCTTTCAGATTTTGTTGATGATTCTGTCTCACATATGTCAGTCTTTCATGTACTCCGCCTAACTTGCAGCATCAGGCTCTGACTCTGCTGTCTTGTAGGCTCCGTGGTCTCTCATGCACTGTACTTCACGCATGTCTATCAGTTTCCGGAGATGTTAAACTCCAGTTCAAAGCACAGCAGACACATGTACACTGTCCATACCTCCTAATCCTTGCTTAACTAACTCCAGTTGTCAGATGAAAGCACATATGACGAACGTGCTTAACCACGCTTGTGGTGTTTGTGGTGAGGGGTGGATTAGATAACGTGGCTGTGGACACATCTGCCATCAGCCTATCTCCTTTTTTTTTTCATTCTACTTCCATCTCTCTGCCTGCGACCCTCTCTTCTCCTTCTTTCCCATCTGCACATCCATTCTGAGCCACGATTGTTTGTCTATTTTTGGGTTTGCTTGATTAGGGTCCAGATGTGCAGACCGCAGCAGCAGAGGTCTGTGGAGTGGGGGAGCAGTGGAGTGACAGAGGGAAAGGCTTTTAATCTGCTCGCCACTATGCTGTAATCAGGCTCTGAGCTGCACAAGAAGGGAGGGAGGGGGGGTCCACTTGGTACGACAGGGTCTCGTGCTGCCTGAGGTCTTTACCAATAGGCCCCTCTTGGAGCTCAGTATATGAGTATTTGAGTGCTGAAATGTTCAGTTGGAGTGTGATTGCAACCTTTGCCCCATCGTGTGGTTAGTCTCCCCGGGGGACAAAGTCAGGAGCAACAAGAGGGGAGTCTTAAGTGGAGGAGAAGAGGCTGGAAAAGATAACACATCAGCAAAGTATCCCCCTGCACTCCATGATCAGCCACTAATAATTTACGCGATGCTGCAGGCATTCATTTCTCATTTCCACCTCTGTCTCTCTGACATTCCTGTTACTTTCACAGTCTCAGGAGCGCCCCCCCCCCCTTCCCCATTCTCTATTCACCGCTTGCTGCTCATCCCTTTCCAGTTCATACCATAAGCAAATTCTACCCCACATGTGACCATTAAAGATGAGAGCATGCTCACAATAACAGCAAGAGGCCCCGCAGAAAGAGCCACACTTCTAATGATTTATAAGGAAAAAGGGAGAGATACAGAGAGAGAACAATTCAGAGACAGTGATTGCATTATTTTCATCCAGCACAGAGTGCAAAAGAAGCACAAACTGTCTCCACATCGATTTAGCTGCTTTTTTTTTTTCTCTCTCATGGAATAGTGAATTGCGAAATGTCTAGATTTGGGGGTGTTCTTCAGTTTTGGTTGTGCGCAAAGCAGAGGTGACTCGCAGAATCCCAACTATTATTTAGCCTAGTGTGGGTTTTAGCATTGGCTACATTGGAGTAACTGCAGCTGTCATGGTCCTGCGATAGATTGATTATTTAGCAGAAATGTATTGGTGTCAAATCAAAGCTGCAACAATCCCTTGATGGTAAAGGAAATTCAAGAGTAGTGCACATTTGAAAATACACATTGCTATTAAAAGTGTATAAAGAGTAATTAAAAAACTTTATTTTTTTGAAGGTGGTCCCAAAACTCTCTCTGGGCTGTTTCAACCGAGTGTTTTTCTTGTCTTGATAATGTGATAAAATCAAACATATTATTGCAAGACTTTCGTCCTTTGTCACGCAATCAGGGAAGGTCATTCACATGAATGTTGTCAACAATAAATGGGATCCTTCCGGCACCAAGCAGGAAATAAGTAGCAAGTTGAGCAGCCAGTAAACACGGATCAGATGTCAGGCTGACGCAAAAGCATTTTTAGGCCCCATTTTTCTCTCAGAAACATGTCCTTCTCTTCTGTCAGTCAGGGTCATGTCCATATTCTGCAGTCTCATCATTCTTTTTTTTTTTTTTAAATCTGTTTTTCATCTTTTAAAGTTCAGCCATGAGCATGAAAGAATGTTTCTCAAAAGGAATGTTGTCTATGCAATATTTTACACTACAATCCATTTACAGAACATTATCTCCAGAAATTAGAGGGTATGAAGCCTTAGTTTTCCAAATAATTTTTTTACTTTGAATTCAAGGTTTTCCCTTGACTATATAAGGAAATGCAACAGACCACTTCTGAAGGCATTAGTAGGCAAACTGGCTAATTTAATAGTAAAAACAAACATTCTTTAACCACTGAATGCTTTTTGCACTTGTGGAGGGTTTATTTATGGTAAACTACAAATGATAATGCACAGCTTCCACAGCTAACCCTTGCAGACAAATAGCTTCAGTCTTTGCTTATTATAACACAGGCTTTTCATCTGGCTCCTCGTCTGTTTTGACCTGCTGCCTTTCCATAAGCAGCCATTTTCTGGCAAAATAGGCCCCTAGGCAGCAGTTCCTTGCCAAGCACAACTGGACCTCCCCCAGAATGCCCCTCTGCCTCACCACAAATGGATCTGTGCAAAATAAACTCCATTAATTCTACAGGTTTGCTCCTTCTCCACTCTTCTCTGCAGCTGTTTTTTTTTTTTTTTAGTGGCATCTGGTCAAACCAGAGGTCAGCAAATGATCCTGGCATTACTCCCTTGGGTGGACCGCTGTGGCTGTGACTGTGGCTGTAAGAAGAAGAGTTTTCCCATCAAGATTTTCTTGCCAGAGTAACTTTCTATCGGCTCATTTTCTTATCATCACTGGGGGTTGATATTTATGCGAAAGGGCAGAACCGTTTATGATTCCATATGGACATACTGTATGAAACATTTTACGATAAGAGGAACAGTGTGTCGAGTTGGCAGTTTGCCATCCATCTAAAGAATGAGAAATGACTTCCCTCTTTCTTCTTCATTGCTTTTGCCCTTTCCAGATAATTTTTCCCTCTCTCTTTCCCTCAATTTTTTTTTTTTTTGCCAGTTCTTTGTGGCTTACTTTACTAGTTTTTGATGACTGCTAACATCTAGATGGGGCAATTGTGTCTCACAGCAGTTAGAGAAGTTATTTGAATTTCAAAGTTATCTAAATGAGTTGACATATTATAGGAGCTGTCGTGTTTTTTGTAAAGGTCTGCCAGATTGATTGAGATAGTGATGCCTCTAGGACCACACGACTTGTTAGGTGTCCTTTATAGTCTTTTTTTTTTTTTGGTTTTTTTGGAATTTGCTCCTCGGCAGCAGCTATTTGATTTATTGTTGGTTAAGAAGGTCCTTTTACAAAGGAAACCACAGGTTTCTATTGAATCCAGTGGCAGGTATAAATGTCCTTTGAAACTAAATGTCAGTGAGCAGAATTCATCTCATCTCGGCCTTCTTGCGTCAGCAGTGTAGCAGTTAATGAGCTGTCTTATAAAGACATGGATGCTTCAGAGGTTGTTTGGAGATTCTCATTTGAAAATCGTGATTAAATAACTCCAAACAGTATGTATGTGGGGAAAAAGCAAGCATATACTGTACATTACTGTATGCACGTGAAAGCTTTCATTTTCTATTAGTATGTGGACATTGTTTTCAAGCCCAAAAATTATTCCATAAGTCATAATGAGTCTCAGTACTAATATAGTTGGTCACTGTCACTATCATTTTGTTACTTTGTATGTTGTGAAATCAAATAAGGCATTAAAAAGTGGGCATTTAAAACTGGCCCAAAACTCCAACTTGACCGAATAGTCATGGAATGAACCGCAGCAAGCTTGATCCACATAGGTCCACAGTCAACCCATCCATTTATTTTCCATACCCCCTTTACCCCTAGTTCAGGGCCACATTGGGGGCTGAAGCCTATCCCAGCTGCCTTGGGACTAGAGGCAAGGTACACCATGGACAGGTCAGCAGTTTGTTGGACTGTGAGAGGAAGTCAGAGTAACAGAAAAACCCTATGCATGCACTGGCCAAACATGCAAACTCTACACAGAAAGCTCCCAGCCGAGATTGGAACCTGGAACCCTCTTAGCATGAGACAATGGTGCTAACCTCCACAGCACCATGCAGCCCGCCAGGCAAACAAGTGGACATAAATGATCTACAACTGATCAATTGCATTACATTGAATGGGACTGTGTCTTTGAAATGCAATGGAATGAGATGAGATTGAATTGAATGTTTCATAGCCTAACACCAGATGACACCTTCAGGGATGTTTTGGCAGCATAAATTGTCCCTTGGGGAAAAATAAAGTGATTTGAATTGAACTGAATTAAGGTTTACCTGCACAATAGGATGGACGTGGTTTTAGTGTTGTGGCTCATCAGGGCACACTATGTGATGGATTCTCTTCAGTCCTTAGTTGTTATAGTTTAGCAGGAAACCGTGTTGTTTTGTACAACAAGCATTCTCAAATTGACTGAGGCTTGTCTGCAATCATTTTCTTTCCACCCGAGTCATCTCAAGTCAAGCAGTAATCATTTTGTAATTGAAGTTTTATAGCTTCAAGGCAACATTGGTTGATTAGTTAAATTATCACTTCAGTTTGGTTCAAATGAACTCGAGGTCAAAATTAAAAGCTGAAGATTGTTTTGGAATTTGGTCTGTAGAGTGTACAGTGCCATGATTGCTTGTACTCATTAGTCAACCGGATGCCTCTTATTGATTGGCTCTAATTACCCACTATTAAACCTTTTTATTCCATCAACACTTCAAAATTTGTAGACTTTATGGAAAGTACTAGATCATCTTTTGATTTAGATCATTAACACCAGTGTCTCCTGTGACTTATTTACAGGAAATATTACTGTCACCCAGGACTAGACTAGAGCTGTCACGAGCATTGGTAAAATGTACAGATGTGAAAATATTAAGAGCACATGGAGGTAATGTTCCTGTGCCAAGGCTGATGAAAATAATTCCAGGATCCAGACCCAGATCTGAATCAACATCAATTCTAAGTTAACTGCAAAAAAATGCCTTGCTTATTCTTAAATATTTCTTGAGTTATCCTAGAACAAAGAGACAAACAAGCCAAACCAGCATATTGGCCTCCCGGAAGTGATTATAATTTCATCCCATGACTTTAGCCTTTAGTAAGCCTTTAGCGTTTCCATTTTACAAAGTTCTGTTGCCACTTCGCAATGAACCAAAAGAAGAGTGCTCAGGGAACACATCCTCCACCAAAGCCTTGGATTTATTTTGCTTTTTCAACTAGAGCGATCTTGATCTGCAGCAGCATTTAATGGGCATCTTGCATTGCCCTTGCTCCGAATGCGCACCAAGATTCATAAAATTTAGCTTACCGACAAACAAATTACAGTCATCTTATAACTTCATGCTGGTTCTTGCCTGGTTGGAGAAATTTCTCCAGGCAGTGTTCTTGCAGTTTGACACTGATTTAACACATTTCTGGGAAAATGCCCACAAAGTACAGTAATGGAAATGGATGTGGATTCTACTATATCTATCAGACTTAGTTGTTTGGGCATTACTTGTCTCTTTAACTGCTTGGTGAACATTTCTCTAATGCAAACTCATCATTTTGGTTTGATTTACTGTCCGAATTCCAGTCAGGTGCAGATTATTCTGCAAATATGCTAAATATTATTTCTCTACATTTTTTTATTTTTTTTTTAATCTAAACTCTATCCATTTTATTAAATCACCTGTATCAGCAAGTATCGAGACTCATGGAGGGCACATTAAACAGATGGGCAGTTCCATTTTATCATCCCCACATCATACAGATATTGTCAAGCATGCAGTTGGTTAAATAAATCTGCAGTAGCAAAGCTTTCAAATATCTGCCAGATGCAGTGATTAAATCTGACAGGATCAGGATCTGAAGGTATATCCAAATTTGCAGCTTGAGATCATTGTTCAGCATGAATAGTCAAAATGTCAATGATCTAATTTCCTATCTTTCTGATTGTATTGTTGTGATAGACCATTGTCTAAAGCTTTTACCAGTAAAACTTTATGAAATTCTACTGGAATTTCAAATAATGGCTACAATAAGTACTTGAATAATCAACATCATATGCTTTTTGTTTCCAAAATCAGGTTCCTGTCAAAATATACAAATGACTAGTTGAAAATTTACGGACCTGCATGGTGCATTAAGAGAAGGCACACTGCTGCATACCCTTGCTTCTGAATCTATTTTTGTAGCTCCCACGATTCTGCTCTGTGTTGTTTTCAGGTGCTTACCATTTTGCGGGGGAATCGAGTATCTTCACGTGACAGGGCACAGCTCATAGAATATTCACATTGTCCTCCCTTATCTGCTTTTTACTACATGCCTTTATCTGTCGCAGATACGCACTCAAAATAATGTGGCTACTGTATAAAATCCATTGTATTCTATAAAAAGAGCTGGATTTTCCTACTATAGTCTTAAATAGACTTCTCCACCAAAATATCTTATTTAGTTACGATTCACCTTACATCTCAATACATCATAACTCAGAAATTAAACTTTGTTCGTGTTGCGGATGGTAACATTTTAACCTGCATTATTTTTTTTTGGATACCAAAGGAGAGGGTGTACAGGAGGTTTGGTACATTCATTTATAATTCTAAAGAACTACAGGGAAGTGAACAGGCCAGTAAACAACTTGTTCTGTCAGTTCTCTAATTATACTGCAAGGCCGTTTCAATTAGAAAAATCTCATTCTTTTATGAGTTGGAAATGCGGCAAGAAATTGGGAATCGTATTGATTTTGTTGTGAACGTGACTATAAACCTAAGATGTTGAGTTTTTGTGTTTGTATTCACCGGCATTTGAATGCAACATTATGTTTGTTCTCTGATCACAGTATGGAGGTGTTGTCACTGCAATGGAGGTGCTATTCTTCATCTCTGTATGGCTCTGCCTCTTGTGTTGACTTCAGATCTTTCTCCCATACTGCCACAGACACTAGCACACACACACATACACACACACCTAGGGAAACATAGACACATTTTTGGATGAACAGACGCATGCAAAACTAACTAGACATGCTGTCTGTGATCCTTTAAGAATCTTCTCAAATGAGTGCCAGTAACTTCTAGACCAAATACGCACACACACTTTTCTACTTCGTCTTCATGGAGATTATATTTTCTCAGAGCAGACTCGCATACTTATTTTCCTGTTACTTGTTGTTTATGACTCGAATTGCAAAATGTGACCCACTTGCTCTGTTCCTCTTGTTGCTATTACAGGCAATCATTCTTTAGCAGACAGATGTAGGTTTCCCATTAAAGGGATAGTTCGCCTCTTTTGACATGAAGCTGTATGACATCCCATATTAGCAATATCATTTATGAACATTGACTTACCCCCCGCTGCTTCCTGTGAGCCGAGTTCCAGCTGAGTTTTGGCGTCCACGAAGGTAGTCCGGCTAGTTGGCTGGGGCTAGAAAAATAAAGCGTCTTGCTTCTCAAACAATATGCGTTCAAAAGAGTAATACATTTGCATCACAAAATCGTTCTTGATGAAAAAGTCAGACCTCACATCGCTTGGCGCTATTTTTGCCTCCCTTGATATCAAAGAAAAGGGTTACAACAAAAGGTGGAAACACTACAAATCTCTTCACCCACCTGTAACAGAACCACCGACTGCTGTATGAAGAGAGTGTCAAACTATGTGGTTCTGCTGCTGTAGCCAAAGGCTCTCAGTCCCCTTCTGTCTCTCTCCCAAAGCAAAGCTCGTTGGACCTTATACCTTATGACCATAAAAGTAAGAAGTGGCGCGATATAACTAAGGTGGTGGCATTCCATATTGCCAAGGATATGGTCCCCATAGCCGTGGTTGAGAAAAGGGGTTTCTTAAATATGTTCAAAGTAATCGACCTACGGTACAAATTGCCCAGCCGTAATCATTTTGCTAGAGTTCTCCCAGAGATGTATGCTACGTGCAGAAAAAACTTAGCGGAAAGACTAGCTAAAGGGAGCAAAAATTAAACAAAACGAAACCTACATAAATGGTTCATGGTGATTAATTGTATCGTGGAGTTACATACGTATTGTTTATTATCTTCTCTTGTATATATCTGTGCTTTCTTGAGCAAAAACAACTCAAAACGACTTGTGGCTTGGAGTTAGAACTGCACACTTTACCCGTTTTTTTTTTTTCTCCTTTTAATATTGTTATAATATCGTATATCGAGATATTGAGATAAAATATTGAGATATGAGTTTTGGTCCATATCACCCAGCCCTAATACACCTTAGTCTCACAAGGTGGATATGTGTTGATAACAACTCCTCAAGAGATTAGAAGTGGTTCTGTTTGCCTTTTAGCACATTATATGTTACCGAGAAAGAATAGTGATGGTAACATAAGGAGCAAAGTCACGACTCCCTGCATTGTTTGTAAATTTGAGCTCTCGATAAATTTGGTTCACGCCACTTGCTTCCATTAAATGTACAAAAAAAACTGAAAATGTTGTCAATAATTTGCATGAGCACTTCTTGTTGTAGCTTCAGGTTTTCATTGTCATTTATCAGCTAAATGTTGGGCGTATCTAATTTTTGAGAGCAGGAATTATTATTATTGCAGCAACATCGCATCAGGGCTTTTATCTCCGATAACTGTGGGCTTTTAAAACCACTACATTAGTAAGAGCTGATGGGCATGCATATTTGATAAGAAATCTATCTACTGTTTTGCACTTGGTAACAGGTGCACAGTTGCACAACAAGAGTCGGCAACAGGAGGTGAGTGTGAAACATTAGAGCGGTGACTGTTGATGTGGTGTTGCTCTGTCCATCTCTGATTACATGTAACGTGAGATGGTCCCACCTTACAGCAAGCTGCTCGAGATTCAATTTCTCAGAAGACGGAGACTGAGCAATTTAAAAAGAAAGCTGGAGCGTTGTACGAAAGAACTGGTATATACTGATTCCCTTGTCAAGACTTTTTAGCACCTAATTTACAGGCAGAATGTGTTTTTTACTTGATTCTTATGGACTCCACTGCTTCTTATGTGAAATATGGTCAGCCAGCAGCTACTGAGACCTGCTGAGTATGACTGTAAAAACTGCGTGTAGCTCCCCAACATTTCTCCAGTGAAGGCCTCCTCTTTATTTTCACCCTAAAACATGTGTCCCTTTTCTTCTCCTGTATTACCTAATAGTTCTTAATTTCTACAATGACATGTCCTTTTCTTTTCTAACTTCAGAGCTTTTCCTTAACTTTTTCATGCTTTTTTTTTTTCCCCCTTTCATGCTTCTGCTCTGCTTTCCTCTGGTTACACTAACCTCTGACTCCAACAGACTGGCAGTATGAGGGTAAGAGGGCAAGCCTCTGTTTTCCTTTTGTTTAATTATCTTTCTGTATTTTGTCATTTCCCTCACCCTCTCCTCCTGTTGAAAGGCATTTCGTTTCAAACTTTTTTTCACATCAGCTGCACGGTGTGTTTTCTTGCACTGTTCCTCTAGACGAGGCATTTCCATTTCTTCTGTCTCCTCCTTCCAACGTCCCTTGCTGCCCCATCTGTTGCTGTCTGTCAAGCTGTCATTACCTGTGTCCCATGTGTTCGTACCATCTAGCTGCTGTGACCTCCATCTGTGAAGCTGTGCTCACCTGTGCTCTGCTCATGATGCTGCCTCATGTTTTCACTGCCCTGTTTGTCTGATGTCAGAATCGTGCCGTCCATTCCTGCTGCTGTTTCTGCTGCAGCAGTCAATGATTGCACGTTGTAACATGAGCCACTGTAACAGCATTTTGATATTTATTTCATCAGACCAGTGAAATATTTAGTATCTCTGCTTTTGCAGTTCTGTTCTTATATTGCTGTTGGCAATACTCAGACTATATATCCGTTTCACTATCCAATATATGTAAATTGATTTATGAAAGCATCGCTTCTGTTGAAAACCTGCCTCTGTGACTCCAGTATTAAGCATTACATCAGGACATTTTGATAGGGATGCATTATGAAACTAGCTTTTTACAACTCTAAGTGTTTGGGGCACAGCTGTTTTTGACTACATATCAATTCGCTTAGTGGGGCAGTTTACAACCTCAGTTGATATATGGATAACGTTTTCTTTTTTTAACCTAAAACTTTCATGTAAAAATCCCTCAAAGAGAGTGTTTACGACCAATTTCAATCACATAGCTTTTTACAAATTGAATAAAAGTGATCCCGGTTATTACCAAACATTCAGTGAATTCTTTCTTTGCTGAAATTCTCTTCCAAGTTCAGTGAAAATTGGCTTTGTAATCTACGTGTCATTTTATTAGCAGATTTACGGCCATACAATCTCAATCTCAATCTCAAAGCCCCCCTAGGATTTAACGAACACCTCCTCACAGACTCTGTTGGCTTTACACCTCAGTGTTTGATGGTGTGCATTCACGAGGGCTTGAAATGGTTCAAAGATAAAGAATGTTACACCCTGTTGTGACAGCATACGCTGCCTGGATCATTTTTACCAAACCGTAACAAATCATAAAAGCTGCCAACATAACAAAGAGGGTGCTTGAATGAAAGTACAAACATCTCCCCAAGCAGCTGATAAATAACCACAAGAGTAACTGTTGCGAGATGCTGTGACATACATATAATCTTGCTAGCGATGTTCTTCCATGCACCATCCATGCTTAGTTTTTGTGAATTTAATCAAGGTCAGAACAAAATCTCTACAAAGTGGGTAGACTTACAGAAAGGGTGCATGACGTTCAAAATGTCACACCAAAGCCCTTTTGCACATGGCAGTTTGACTGTGGTGCAGCCCTGAGCACTCATGCACTTAGAGGGAAAAGATCTCAAAGTGAGTCATTTGTGTGGTGATTGGGATTTGGCTATACAAGTGATGCTGAATGAAAACCTCCCCCTTGGAAGAGAAAGGTAACTTAAATTACTCCTCCAATGTCATTTTTTTTAGTTTGTTTCGGCTGTTGGTGTTACACAACTGAGGTTGGAAACTGGCTTAATTCAGAAAAAAAAAAAAAAACTGTGACAAAATGTCAAATTTGAATGTTGTGAAATAAATTTGAGATTGTAGCATCGATTTAAAGTCATCAATTTCGTGGATCTCAACATTGTGCTTAAAAGACCCTGGTTACCTGTAGTTATACACAGTATATACTCATATTTACTCTTCTTTCATTTTATTCTAACTATACAATGAAACACAGCTTATCATTGATGTCCTTCATGTGGATAACATTGTTTGATGAATAGTAATGAAGCCTATTTTGTGTTGACTCACCCTCTTTTTGCATATGCAGAGTGTAAACTGTCCCGTCCTGGCCCCCCTGCAACCATAGTGACCATTGATGAGGAGAGCCCAAACGGTATGTACCAAACACTTCCTGTTTCTCAGTATCTACTTCACATTGTACAACAGTTTGGTAAAAGCTGCTTTTCTCAGATGGAGGGGAATATACTGTTGGGGTTGTTTTTGCACTGCAATGGGTGTTGCTTTGGTAACAACATACAGTTTAATACTCCGTGAGCCTGTCGAGCCTTATAGTGAGTAGAGGATCAGCAGACTCTTGGCGTTGGCTATAATTCCGATTGCGTTATAAATCAAAGTTTATTAAATTGTGGTTGCACTCTGTTTGTACTGCTCTCCCAAAACAAAGTAAAAAGGTGGGGTGTGTTTGTGTGTGCATGTATACAGATGGTGTTTGCCACACAGAGGAGATATGGGGCTCCATTAATGAGTTGTCTGCTCCCTGCACAGGTTGTACTTACTGTGGTTACCTGTGCAACAGCGGTGCAGGAATCACTCAAGCGTACATGAGACATGCAGCACTTGAGTGGGTCAGCTGAAACTCTTCTCCTCCTCCTCGTCTTTCCTTTCCTTGTCTTCTGTCTGGCCTCTCCATCACCTGCATCTACTTTTCAGCTATCTAGTTTTAACCTCTCCTCCTTTCTAACCCTCTAGGCTCTTAGCTTTGAGTTTTGAGTGTCTGCCATCATCATTTTGTGGATGAGTGGGTGTGTTCTTGCCGTTATGTGCTTGCATACGATGGGGACTGCTGACTGTGGCTTGGGGAGGAGCAATATGTTCATTAAGGGAATGAGAAAAGCTTTTCACTAAATAGAACAGGTGTGCGTTTGTATCACTCACTTCCCCCCGCAGATATTAGCACGGCAGGTTAACAGAGTTTAATGATCAGCTCTCACTACAGATGGCATCCAGCACTTATTTAAACAGTCAAAAAAGCATTTCACAGATGCTCTGCTTCTCTGCAAAACTGTACGTATTCTCAGCGCTGCTTTGTCAGTGGCTGCATGTCTTGTAGAGAGAGTAGTTGTGTGCACATATGCCTTATGTGCATATTTGTATACCAACTCTTCTAATGGGCGTTTATGT
The DNA here is from genome assembly GCF_027942865.1 of Odontesthes bonariensis. Lineage (NCBI taxonomy): Eukaryota > Metazoa > Chordata > Actinopteri > Atheriniformes > Atherinopsidae > Odontesthes > Odontesthes bonariensis. The sequence goes on from NC_134507.1 coordinate 17,653,017, forward strand.
ATCAGATGGGGTCATTCATTCGTCAGTGAAATAGCCCACACTTCAGGCTGTCATTCGGTCTCAGCAACGCCTTTCTCTCTGTGTGTGCAGCTGTGATTTGGGGCATTGATCGATTACTGGGGGAATTTGTGAGCTGGGTGTAGCCAAGTCCGTATCCGAAAGCCTCTCTCACCCAACATGTTCCCATGCTCTGTGCAGGGGATTTGCACTAATCTTTCTCATAAAGCTCTCATTTACCTGGGATATGGGTCTCCTCTGGCGCCACCGTGGTTTTATTTATCTCTCCACGATGAAACGGGCCAGAGCCGGTCCTCCCCATAATGGAATGTAAAACAGGCGACCCGCCGTTATTGACCAAAGCAATTATCCTTCTAAATGTGTTTCATCTATTCTATTCTGTAACACAGACACAGCACAAATGGCACATAATAAGATTCCATCTTTTTTTGAGCCTTTGCCTTTTTATTTGTACCTATCTGTGAGTAGCAGAGAAAGCAGCATAATCCCCTGTCTGTCTGGCTTTGTTTTTCAGGTCAGAAGATAGACATACAAGTAAAAAAATACAAATAAAAAAATTAAATATTTCTCTCAGCTTTACGAAAGAATACAATTTTTTTTTTTTTTCTGAACCATAAGTCAATGAAGTAAAGCATTTCCAAGTGCACAGAGGTGTGCTGCCCATAGACGTTGGTCATTCAAGTCACAGTACGTTATCAACAGCTGTTCATTAATTGATTGTCACAGCAGAATTATATTTGACCCAGTTAGAACAACAGCCCTCTGCATAAACATTGGGATATAAGCACCCTTTCCAGCTCCTTTTTCATGTCGGTTTACTGTGTTTTTACTCTGGAAGGTTTTCACTTTAGAAAAAAACTGGAAAGCCACAAGGGGATAGAAAGCCAGTTGCTCAAATTAAGCGTAACATGTTTAATTTATCTGAGCTTCTGCTTCTGCAGACCCACTGACAGGTGCCATACACATAAAAAGTCTTTCTCTCTAGTGGGGGGGGGTCTCTATTGGGAAGACAAAGCTTGTTTTCTATGTACGGCTTTGCTTATTCAGTCTATGAGTTAAATCCTAAAGCATTTAATCAGATTGAAGAGATTTTTATCTCATTGTGCAGGGGCAGCTGCATGTGTGGAGGGAGAAAAGAAGTAGAGGCAGAAGTGTATTTTTCCATTGACAGAAAGCTTCCTAGTACAGCAGTGGGGAGCCACTGTGTCCATGAATGAGGATCCTGTCTTCTAGCTTTTATCTTGTCTCTGCAAATTTATGATTTGTATCAACTATTGCCTGAAGCATATGAGCTTCTTCTCAGCACTCTTCTTATTGAACAGCAGTGGTTTATAGGATATCAGAAATGAGTGTCACTGAAGGGCCTCAGTAAAGTGAAGTCAATTTAGCATTCTTTTATGCAATGTGCCGCCAAGGTAAAGTCACTTTAAATGCTCATAAATAATTGCATTTTCATGGAGGCGGACACCTTCATAAATAGACTCCACAGGGAGATAATACAAGTAATCATATCACTGAAATGTATGCTTTTTTTGCAAGCAATGGGAAATCAAATATGCTTGGTTTTCTTTCACACAATAAATCACCGAGCATGCGTTTACACACAGTGTTCTGCTCTGCTCAGGTTACTGTGGTAATCTTTTTTTTTTTGTAATCCACTTCTAATTTTAGTTACAGCAGATTTGTCTATAAAAAGATTCAACCATAGCCATCATGATATACCTAAAAGTCATTGTAATTGCAAGCTCTCTGATTCATTGTAAGCCTCCAATCAAAACTACAGTCATTGCCTTCCTTGAGATCTTGTTTAAATCTTGCAAATCTCTCTTGTCATTGAAATAATTGGTCGATGGTAAATTTGTCCATTTTCACTGCAGCTTACAAGCCTTTATTCAATTCAATTATTTTATCTAGGCTATGTGCAATCTTTCAAATACACAATTAAATGCTGCTGGCTTTCATTTATATTCAATCAATGTACAAGGTTGGTTAACTGTTGGTTTTAAGGTGTTATGCAACACTCCATCACAAGCCAGTTATAGTTGCAAAGTTGTTAACCCACGTAAAGGAGGACATTATGGAAAATAAGATGTTCCAGAGGCCCCAGAAACAGAAGTGCAGTCCTCCAAAGCCCTCCTAAGTGTTCAAAAACAATTTAGTAGCATGGACAGGACAATCTTTGTTCTTTAACACTTAGTTTGACTCCAACACCAAGCACGTTTTTGTTCAATTTGTCCTTTTTTTTTATGAAAAAGCTAAAAGAATATCGACACTTCATGTTTGACATTAGCTTTTTTAATGTTCTGTTATTCAGTTCAACCAAGGAATCCAGTGGTAACCCAATGAAGATTTGACATGTAATGGAAAAGATCTGTGAATAATGTATCTCAAACTTTTTGACCCATTGTTATAGTGCTCAACATACAAATATCAAAATTTGCTAGATGCTTCCTTAGCCTCTGCAATAACTTTAATTGGCTTTATTCTTACCCAATTCTGCTGGGAAAAAAAAAAAGTGACAGTCGTAGATAAAACTACTCCATTAAGATAATGATTAACTTTGAGGGCTCTGAGTCACTCCAGCACAAAGTATTTTATTATTTTTGGCAACTTTTGTTCTTACAACTGCTTAAACATAAAGCCTTTTTTTTTTTTTTTTCTTATCTCTGCCTCTTCTTGTACACCTCACAACTTTGCACTAAAGTCAAAAATATGTTGCTCACAGACTAAATGAAGTAACAACTGCAGCAGAGTGTGCATGATGGCAAAAGTAAACCACTTCAAACATGTGCAGTGTTTTTAGAATATGCTTCTGTTTTTAGTTACTGCTCATTTAGCTAGTTCATCCTTGACATAGCATTAAAAGATTTGACAAACCTGAAGATGTAGAGAGCCGACTGTGAATATCATTGCTACCCTAAAGGTTTCTCACCGCATCTTCTTGCTCTCAAAGAGCGATGCCGGTTTTCCTCCTGAGCAAAATATCCGGCCCTGGTTCACAGGATTAGCTGGTATTCACAGTTCTTTGAGGAATCTCTCAGAAAATTTTAAATGTTTCAAGTTTAAATAATTAAGAGTATGATATAGCTTAGCAAATTGTTTTTCTCAGCCACCAAGGACTCATTCGTTTCTCTTCTTATGCTTAATTAAATCCTATACACTGTTTCTCTCCATGTAGCATGATATTGGTTCAATCATAATTACTTTATATACAGTAATATGTTGCTTTGTTGATCTCTTTCAGAGCATTTTCTCTCTTAATATTTGTTTATTTGATACTTGTTTCTTTATTTTCTGATACACCCTGAAGGAGCTTTAACTTGTAGGAGATTCAAGTATTTACTTTAACTTTAGGGTCAGTTTGTTTATTTAAAATAGAGCGACTTGAGTAATTTCTTAAGGTGTTCTGTTAGTTGGACATGAAAGGTTGTAGCACTTCAACCAAGGTTAGTCCAGAAGTGGCCCCCATGGCACTGTACAATAGCTCACTCTGATGAATCTTCCAACACTTATAGTCCTCAATGCTATTGGATTCAAACAATGGTAGTTGTCAGAGGGAGTGCAAATGGATATGTGCAGCTTTCAGTGTTGTCTTGTACAGGGGTAAGTCCTGTGGTAAAGGTTATCATTTGTGCCTTTTCTACCAAGAGTGGTGAAAAAGAATCGATCCCTGTAATGAAGAGAAGGATGAGCCGTAGTGTTCCACTGTTTTCCCACAGTTAAACAAAGTTATCCAGCTGTCCCTTCAGTGTTGAAGCTGCCTTTGAGATTATATCATTGAAATGCTTGCAGTTTAGGTTAGGGGCTCTTCCTGTGACAGTCACACAAACGCACAACAAAAAAATCATGAAAAATAAAATCACTGATATTGACACAATGCCATCTGACTTCTTTAAAATTACTGTAAGCTCTGTCCAAACAGATTTGCAGCAAATAATAAACTGCTCACTTCAATCAGGCACGTTTCCTAAAAACTTAAAAGTAGCTGCCATCAAGCCACTCCTAAAAAAGACAACATTGGATGCTACCATTTTAACCAACTACAGACCCATCTCAAATCTTCCTTTTATAGCCAAGATTGTTGAGAAAGTGGTTTTTAATCAACTCAGTAACTTCTTGAACTCCGGTGGACTCCTTGACAAATTTCAATCAGGCTTCCGACCTCACCACAGTACAGAAACGGCTCTTATTAAAGTTTTATATGACATAAGGTTGAACACTGACTCATGCAAGGTGTCAGTTCTGGTATTGTTGGATCTCAGTGCTGCATTTGACACTGTGGATCACAGTATACTGCTGAACAGGTTGGAAACCTGGGCAGGACTCAGCGGGATAGTCCTAGAATGGTTCAGGTCCTACTTGGAGGAGCGGAGTTATTTTGTGACTATTGGAAGTAATCAATCTGATTGAGTGGCTATGACATGGGGAGTTCCTCAGGGGTCAGTTCTTGGACCCCTTCTGTTCACTCTATACATGCTGCCTTTGGGTCAAATTCTGAAGAACTCTAAAGTCAACTACCACAGCTATGCAGATGACACACAGATATATCTGGCACTGTCTCCAGATGACTGCAGTCCTAAAGAGTCATTTTGCGACTGCTTAGAGCAAGTCAAAAAGTGGATGAACCAAAATTTCCTTGCGTTAAATCAAGAAAAAACTGAGGTCATTGTGTTTGGCAACAAAGAGAAGAGGTTTGCTGTCAGTAAACACCTTGAGTCACTGTCTCTAGAAACTAAAGACCAAGTCCAGAACCTCGGCGTGCTGATAGACTCAGACCTGACCTTCAACAATCATATCAAATCAGTCACCAAATCAGCCTTTTATCAACTTAATAACATATCCAGAATTAAGGGTTTCATGTCCCAAACAGATCAGGAGAAGCTGATTCATGCTTTCATCTCCAGCAGACTCGACTACTGTAACGGTCTTCTGACTGGACTCCCCCAAGAGTCTCAAACAGCTGCAGCTCATTCAGAACGCTGCAGCCCGAGTTTTAACCAGAACAAAGAGATCAGATCACATCACCCCAGTTCTCAAGTCTTTACATTGGCTCCTGGTCAGATACAGAATAGATTTTAAAGTTCTGCTACTCGTCTACAAATCACGGAATGGTTTAGGTCCAGAATACATGAATGACATGCTAGCAGAGTATAAACCCAGTAGAGCTCTGAGATCTACTGACTCAGGTCAGATAGTGGAGCCCAGAGTTCAAACTGGACCCAGTATAGCAGCTTTTATCTGTTATGCTGCACACAACTGGAACAAACTACCAGCAGAACTGAAATCAGCCCCAACTGTAAGCACTTTTAAATCCAGGTTAAAAACATTTCTCTTTCGGTGTGCTTATGGTTGAGTTTATATTTTTCTTTTTCTCCTCTTCTTTGATTGCTTTTAACTGTGTTTTTTAATTTTTATTCTATTTTTTAATTCTCTTTAAATTGCTTGTTTTTCTGTTCTTTTAAATGCCTTGTCTTTATGTAAAGCACATTGATATGCCTGTGGTATGAAATGCGCTATATAAATAAAGATGCCTTGCCTTGCCTTGATATTACCCTCTGCAGCTCACGTGACTCATTGTGGATATCTTAACAGTTGAATGGCTATAGTTGTGGTGCATCAGATTCCTCTTATATGTGGATTTTCTTTAGACTTGCACAGAGAGTTTCACATTTAGTTGTTCACAAAGCGCCATTCCATCCTGTTCCTTATAAATGTGCGCTGTTTTTAACCTAATACTGGACACCCTTTTGAATGATTTAGAGCCATTGCCACAGTATTTCTTTGCTATCCAATGAAGAGGTAGACACTGTGGGCAAACAAAACAAAACACTTTTAAAGATGGTCAGTAGCCTAACATATGCTTCATCGCTGGCTAAAACATCAGTCTTACCAATTGATAAGTTTTAACAGAGACAGGGTAAAAATTTAACGACTGCTCAGAATTTTATCTGCTTCCTGCTGTTTGTTGCCATCAGTCTAATAACTGCAGACAGGGTGGCTTGGGGTGCCGAACTGATTATGTTTGCAAGATGCTCAGTCAACAGCGCGACACAATGCTGGTGCCTTGTCAACAAACACAAAGGGGAAGAGCACTGTAAAGTATTTTCTCAATCCGTTACCTTCACAGAAGTGATCAGTTGTAAATACATAGCGCAAACTCGACAAACAGCTTTGAATATTAGTATTAGTAAAGAGCTCTTTTATATTTAGAATTATGAGAGAATATTAATTATGAAAATGTCAGATTAACCAAACGGTGCAAAGTAGTTGGCCAGTTTATAGCTAATTGCTTTCTAGATGCATTGTTTTTGTCTTTGTTTATCAGATTTAAACTTGCCTGCGACAGCCTCCCTGTCTGCATGCCCTTATTAAGATTGCTGAATGTGTAAGTGCTTTTTTTTCTTTAGAAGTGAACATATTTTAGTATTTGATGTGCAAATAACAACCGCAATTACAGTACATTGTGGACATAAATGGTGAGCATAATTGCCGCTGTAAATCCTGGTGCTTACCGTATCCTCATTAACCCACAACAACAGGCCTATCGTGTGTTCCACTGCACTTCAGAGTATTTGTATGGCTACACTTGGATTGTTTGGAGGTTGGGGCTCAATTTCTGTGTATTTTATGTGTTAGGTTGAAGACATGATGCAAAATATATTTAGACGATTTTGCAGGCTTTAATAGGTTAATGGACTGATAGCAGACAAAGCTGGTGGCTTGACGCTGAGTCTTGCCAATCCCATTACATACGGCAGGTTTAACTACAACAGTAACTGTTCACCTCTATTTCTAGATATCTATAGTAAATCAAGATGGAGATCGATATGATGCATGATGCTTTTTGATTGCAAATAAACTGATTCCAGAGACTCTTGATTGCTGTTGTCTTGTTTCTTCTTTTATTTTTTTTTATTTTATTTTATTTATTTATTTATTTTTTTCGAACCACAAAATCTCCACATCTTTAACATTGAAAACGTATTTTTTGTCAATTGGTCAGACATCTTATACAGGGCATCTTACTGTGTGACTGACATAGTTTTAAATAGCCCATTTCTTCGGACCATATTGGAAATCTGTGATGATACTCACAGACGAGGTTGGCTCTAAATCTGCTGATCATGGCTTTGCAGACATTTCTGCTGTGCTCTATACTTGCAACTTCGCAGAAGTGGAAACATATGGACAAATCACCCAAGTGGGAGTTTACCCAAGTGGCCAGTTTAATAGTGTGGATCTGTAAATCTGTTCCTTAGACAAAGGCAGCACTTCTTCCATGTGTACACATGTATTTGAGCCTTTTCAAACTATTTTTTACAATCACACATTTCTATGTTAAGAGTTGTCACAGTGCTTAAGTGAGTGTACATAACCGGCGACCTGCGGCAGTTGTTTAAGTTCTCCTCTTTTTTTTTTTCTCAAAATATTTTTTAGATGTTAGAATTTCAACACTTTCACTTATTCCCCGAGTCTATGTTACACAAACACTGGTCGCTGATCAGTTCTTGGATCACGTCTGGATTTGATGATTGCTCGGTCATCAATGTATAATTAGAGTGTAGCTGAAAGGCCAGGATTAGAGCACAACACCTGCTCCTTGTGGATTAGAGAGCAAAACAGGAGGGCAGGCTATTCAGTGAGGCTCAGTTACACACTTCATATGTTGCGAACCCATTACTTATAATTTATGCACCTAGCAAGCCCTTATTAATATACCAGTTTATAGCTGCTTGCTTTCTAGATGCATTGTTTTTGTCTTTGTTTATCAGATTTAAACTTGCCTGCGACAGCTTCCCTGTCTGCATGCCCTTATTAAGATTGCTGAATATGTAAGTGCTTTTTTCCTTTAGAAGTGAACATATTTTAGTGTTTGATGTGCAAATAACAAAAGCAATTACAGTACATTGCGGACATAAATGGTGAGCATAATTGCCGCTGTAAATCTCTGTAGTTATCCTCATTAACCCACAACAACAGGCCTATCCGTGTGTTCCACTGCACTTCAGAGTATTTGCATGGCTACACTTGGATTGTTTGGAGGGTGGAGTTAAATTGCCTAATCTAATTTAATGTGTTTATGTGTTAAGTTTAGGAAATCTCAACATGTAAAGTAAAAGTTCTTTGCTAGGTTCATTCAACAATGTGGTGTTCTTTTTTTTTTTAATCACTATAAAAGGGAATGGCCTTTGGGGTGGGTGCTGCTTGTGCTAGTATACGGCCCCCACAATATTATTCAGCTGGCTCTACCCTGAACATGGTGGGGATTGTCACATTAGATTAATAGTATCATCATAGAATAAGCTTTTTTTATTCACATCTCTCTCAGGGAATCTTAGTACTCACTGCACTGCACTGCAGCCTCTCCTTCAATCTACGTGAAGAGACTGTAGAGCAGAATGATAGTTTTCCTTAATGTAGAGCAGACCAGCTTGGAAACTGCAATCCAAACTTCCATCCTGCAATTAAGTTAAAGAGAAAAAAGAAAGTAAATTAATACATTTGAAATGATTTTGCTTAGGGCTGCACGGTGGAGTGGTGGTGGTTAGCACCGTCGCCTCACAGCGAGAGGGTTCCAGGTTCAACTCCCGGCTGTAGCCTTTCTGTTTGCATGTTCTCTCCGTGTAAGCGTGGGTTCTCTCCTGGTACTCCGGCTTCCTCCCACTGTCCAAAAACTGTCCGACCCGACCGCCGGATTGAGCGAGTATAGAAAATGGATGGATGGATGATTTTGCTTAAGATGTTCCTCATTCTTTGTTCACACAACTTTCTTGGATGATTGGTTGTTCATCGTTTTGAAGTCGGGGAAATAACTGTATTTCCATCGTAAGGGAATGCATTTGCATTGAATGTCTCTGTGTTTCTCTGCTAGCAAACATTTTCTTTCATAATTTTATCAAATCTAATTTTAGAAAGGAAAACAACATGAAAAAGGGTTATTGTATTGTTGGATTTTATTTAATTTATTTATTTTCATGTTTGTCAGTTGATCATTTTCATTCCTATGGTGTTAGGATGCAGGTGATTCATTAGATAATGGGCTAGTGTAATCCTCTGATTAAAACAACTGGCATTAAAATGATTGGTCATTCATGTTTCATGTATGGAGTTAAGTATGAGCAATAGATAAGCGCTGTTCAACTGTAGAGGTTGCAACTGTGGTTAAAACCCCTTATCAGTTATAATGATGGCCAGTCACACACACACATGCACACACACACACACACACACACACACACACGCACACACGCACACACACACACACACACCTGGCATCTATTTGGATTTGTTATATTTTTTATATCTTTTTTTTTATATATATATATATATATATATATATATATATATGTATGTTGTTTGTTTCTGTGCAACAAATTTAATCTACTAGCTCTGCGTATGTGACTAGTAGTTCTGCCATCTGAGTTTGCTGCTGTGAAAAGGTCCAAAAGTGTTTACTTGCTCAATCATTTTGGTTTCAGCTGAAATATCTCAACAGCCATTGACTGGATTTTCATTAACCTAAAAAAAGGTGCTTGCTTTTTGAAAAAGCAAACATTTTTTACCATGTGACTTCTTAACCCTCATAGGGTCTTTGGGTCTATGTGACCCATTTTCAGTTTTTAGTTTAATAAAAATGATACAAATAATTATTTTTACAAACTATGATTCATTGGCCTTGGCTCATTTTCTGTGAGGAACATAAATCAGAAAAAATTTTCAATAACCCTCTCTGTGTGTGTGTGTGTGTATGTTGATAATTTACCAACTTTGTTGTAAAATTAGAGCACCCAACACTGTGTGAACCCAGATTCCCACACATTTCACCCTCTGTCTTGGGGACCTGACACTATAAATAGCTCTGTCAGCGTGGTTCCATACCACAACTGATCAAGATGGCAAAGCGACTCTCTGTTCAGGCTGCCTTACAGTTGATAGTTGAAGAGACAGAGGGTTTTGATGGTGATGCAGAGGAAGTAGTTTCAGAATGTGAGGATCACCCGAAATGATCATGGAGCATAATGCCACAAAAGGAGGGGTGGACAACCTCGATAAGCTGGTGACTGCTTACAGCTGCAAAGGGAAGACCCTACAATGGCCTCTGGTGATATTCTTTGATATGTTGGATATCTCCTTGTACAACGTCTTCGTAATTTGGATGTCACTGAGCTCAGAGTGGAATGGGGGAAAACTGCAGAAGAGGCCTTTCTTGAGGAATTGGGGAAAATGTTGGCGAGACCTCAGATTGAGAGAAGATGACATCTTCCGAGAACCCCAATCTCAGAAAAACACAATATACAAGCACTCAGTGCAAGAAGTACATATGCAATACACACACAGTGAAACTCTGCCCCTCATGTGTGGTATGAAAATAGCCATGTTCAATGGGGCTAATGTGTTGTTCAGATGGATGTTGTGTAAACTGATCTGACTAGGTTGAATTTCTAATGAAATTCAAATAAATAATACTTGCTTCATTTGTACATTTGTTGATTACTTTCCAGTTATGCCTGTTTTATGAGACATTCCATTATTTTGTTACATTTTAATAACAAAATGAAAAAAAACGAGTGGCATTTTTATTCAGAAATTTAATTCAACAAAGGTAAAGGGAAAAAAAATTAACATATGTGTTGTTTATAATACTTGGAATTGGGATGGAGTAAACATCTGCAGAGTATTTTAACAAAAAAGGTTTGATTACGTTGAATTAAAAGCAATGGGTCCACCAGACCCAGCAGGACCCCCTGTGTAACAAAAAGACGAGGACCCTATAAGGGTTAAGTTGGTTATTTCCCTCATCTCTCGACCTTAAAGTGTCCGCGTAGAAAAGTGTTCCGCCTTGTGTTTGGAAGTAGTCCGCTTTACAACACCATGTTGCGACATGGTCCGCATTATGCACATCCACTCCGCGCAACTGTCTGATGCAGAGGTGTACATACAGAGTTTCCTCAAACGGCTTGAGGTCTGAGTTGTTTTAGATGGAGAAAAACTCTGCTCCTCTCACGACCCCCATCTGAGAACTTTTTACCTTTAGTTCATCTATCAGTAAGAAGAAGAAGAAAAAAAGTAAGCATAGCTTTGATTTGGCCAAAGCCGGAAATCAAGTTTCCGTAATCGTTATTCGATATTTGCAAAAGGCATAATTGTTACCTGGCCACACTGTGACTTGATAAGTAAAGCGAATACTGACAGCAACATCTTCCCTGATCTCTCCGCACAATTACTTGTTGGTTAAATTGCACATGATGGAGGAATCAATGGTATATCAAAAAGAAAGGAAGGCGATGCTTTGTGTTTGTGAGTGGGTGTTTTCAACATCGCAGATAACTCGCACACAAGATGACACCATCTGTATAAAGTAGTAAATTAGATTTTGCATAAAGGATAGCAACCGGATTGCTGTAAAACCAGTGTTTAATAACAAATCATCAATCATGACATATGTACGAATGAAAGCAGGAATGCTTCCAAGTGTGTCCGTGAAACTGTGCATGATACCTCAGAGACATTCTTGTGCTTTTGAACACGGGCCACATCACAGAGCACAATCCCTTCACACAGCTAATTGCCAAATATAATGGAAATTTAGTTGTGCTCAAACATCACTCTCAATGCCTTTCTGTAATTAAAGACCGCTTGTTTCTCAGCAACATGGTGTCCATGAACTTACTGCTTTTGTCCATAATGGAAAATGAATATAAACCAACACTACCTTGGTAAAACCAAGCTTAAAATAGTTCCTTTAACCTGAGACATTTGGGCTGCTTTAGTGAGTAATTGTCACTTGCTTTCAAAGCTTTGAGACGAGAGAGATGAGTTCCTACCTCTCATGTCATGCCAATGTACGGCTGCACAGGGACTTGCTTAAAAGAGATGACAGTGCGTTCAATAAGTCAGATAGGAAGCTTGATGTCGCTTTGGAGACGTAACATTTTATATTTAAAAATTAGGAGTGTTTTAATCTCAAATATTGGATCAAGATATTGATTTTGTTTGACTGAGGTTGCTGAGTACGCTTCCACCCTGACATGTCGTCTCACGTAAGCCGCATGATAACGCAGCTGCCAAAGTGGAAAGGGAAAAAAAGTTTAGGTGGAAATATGATGCAATTCAACATACAGAGTTTTAATGTCTGCATTTCCAGCCTTTTTAGGCCGTACTGACAAGAGCTTTGTTCAGTACGATTAACTAGATTAGACACCTAAAGATTAAACTTGGCTGGATATGTGTGTAACCGGTATGAAACCTCTGCGTTGTACATGTAAACCTTGTTACATGTGTTCATTTAGCTAAGTAAGCTAATGCTCTGCTAAAGCACAAAATTGAGGTTGGCTGTATTTTCATATTTATCCTAGTGCACACTGACAGTTAGGCTCCAGCAAAGATCGCCACTTTGTTAGTTAGTGTGGTCAAAAGACGTACTTTATACTTGATGGCAAATTCCCTGCACCCTCCCTGCCTGCAGTGTGCACTCGTTGATTTTAAAGTGCAGAACTCTCCATTCGGCTGTTTGTATGTTCCAAAGATTAATTGTTTTGTTGTTGTTGTTTTTTTTCAAGGGAATAAGCAATTAGTCTGGTGAAAACAAATTTTTGTGTCAGACGGGTAGTATCCACTCATTTGGTGACTTTCCTTCTCATAAAACCCTGAGTGATGTGTCTGTATGATTCCTAGTTTACTTTGATGACCTTTAAATTTGTGGATATTTTTGTTGGCTGAACATTTGTTGTACACGTTCATGTCACAAAGAGCCCCGTGACTCTGCATAAACTGATCAGAAATGGCTCATTGAACCCGTTAAAGAAAAAAAAAAAAAAAAGCGTAAGACATTTACCCAACCTTCATACTCTCTGCATCATCCCAATCCAACTGTGCAGCCTCAATGTATGCTCGGATAAATCTGATTCAGCTGCCAGACACCTTGGGACGGCCCCAGAGGTGGTTTTAATGCTGTTGCTGAGTGGTGCATGTGAGCATAATGTGCAGCACATTCATTTCTGTGCATACATGCTCCTAATAAAAGCATGTGGTTTTATGATTATATGTGAAGCGCTTCAAGACTTTTCCAAGTGAAAAATGCTCAGGAATGTGGAAGTGAAGACAGCATGTGGTCTAACACTGAGATGGAGCTACAGGAGCAGGTTAACGTCACTGTAGCTACACGTATATTGATTGTTACACTATTTCATATAAGGAAATTGTATTTGTCTTTGGGCTTTTTTTGTTCGTCCATGCATGCCAACTCGTCAGAGCGAGAAGTTCAACCTGAAGTTATCTCTGGGTGAAATTAAATAGTTTTTTTTGACAGAGTAGGGTATTGTTGCACTGTTGACTAATTTATGCTCTAGGCTCCATACATGCTCATCATGTGCATACAGACAACTGTGATTTTGTCAACTTTGAAAACAAAGTAAAAATGAATAAAATAAGTGAAAGACCTCTCAAAAAATGTAAAATATTAATGAAAAAAAACATGTTGGGATGGATTTGTATTTTTTGTCTTTTTTTTTCTTTTTTTGACCCTGGTTTATTAACCAGAAAGAAAATAGCACAAACAGACAGATGTTTTTGATGTCAAATGATATCAAAAGTAAATGGGGTATTAAGCATTTAGAATGTTAACATATTGGGAGCATGACATCGTTCTTCATTCGAGTCTGCCTCTAACGCACGCAAGCTATTTTAATTTTGTATGCCACTCGCTGGGTCTCTTAACAGCTGTTGCGTATTTGTATTGTCTGTGCTTATGAGAGTGTGCCTGAGGTGCCAGTCTGTTGCAACAGCAATCGCACATGACGAAGGGAGAGGAAACGCAATTAAATGGCTCCAAGGACATAGTTTTGATGAAAATGAAAACACTTTGGAAGGTTTTCTGCTGCAAATAAACTCCAAACTTTCAAACAAAAAGATATTCACCCAGTGAATATCTTTTTGTTTTAAGGCCCGACCAGCGCTTCATTTTAGTATGCCGATGTTTTTCTATAAAGTATCTCAGATGTTGATCATCTTCCGGCTCCTCTTCTTAATTATTTCAAGCACAATAGTGTTTTATACCGTGATTTGCTGCAGATGCGTCATACTGTGGTAATGACCGCACAGTGCGGTAATTTGATTTAGATGGGTGTTGACTAATTTATTTATTTTCACCCCATCTCCATGTTAACGCACTTTGATTTTATAGTAATTAGAGGATGGGCGGTAATCATAATGTTTTTTTTACCTTTGGCCCACTGAAAGAAGAATAAAGCTAAAAGTTACTGAACAAAGTAGAGCATTTTAGTGGCAAAATATTTGCACTTTTGTGTTAAAAGTAGGCGGTGCGATCTTAACTGAAGGGATTCCAGGATTCAAGTAAAACGAGTTATTTCCAAAGCCAGAAGGAAGATTTTGCTGCTTCCAGACAAATGTGGAATGGAATAATCCAGATGGGACACATTTCAAACTCAATCTTCTGTGTCCTGAGGAGACACGACTGGACAAGAAGTTGCCACTTTATTTCTATGGAACATATAGAACAGGAGTGTTATAGTTGATTAGAAACAAAGTGCCACAGAAGGCTGTGGAGATATGAGAAATCCAGGAGTTTTGTTGTGGATATTTAGAGTCAACTCAGACCAAAGTGGACTGATGGAAAAAAGAAGAAGAAAAAAGTGATCTTGTGAAACTGTGCTAATTAGAAGTGTTAATTAGCTAATGAAGATATGCTGTGAAAACATGAACTGAAAATAGGGAGGATTGCGGGGTTAAATAACTTGCTTTTTTGTTCGACGCTTAAGATTTTAACAGTAAACCATGTCATTCTGAAAATGTTGCACATTTTAAGATGATTTAAGATTAAGATGTCCTCCCATTCTCTATTTATAGATGTTGACTTTGACGTTTGATCTTAAAGAAACCAAATTAGAAATCAAACATTTGTTCTGTTGCTGTTTTTCATTTCTGCTAACTGACTGCTAACGACCTGTTTTCAAGCTCTCAAACCAACTTATTCCTCTGGCGTGCTTCCTTGTGGCACAGTACGCATATTACGTAGGCTTAAAAAATTTTAAAACAAGAATCCTTGCATCATACTGAGCTTGGAAACCTATCAGAGGTGGTCCTCTGCATTTATCTGCTGCCATCATCTATGGATGCCAGCATTATTGATATATTGGATGAAAGGGAGCCCTCTGTGTTGTCCCTGTGGGGTTAGTCTACTATGAAGCCCAGAACAGAAGCGCATCTGATCATAAATGACACTAACTCAGACACAAGCCACCGAGGAGACATTTTCTGTTTGCATCCAGTTTATAGCATGTGGGACTCTGGATAGCTTTTTTTCTGTTTCAATGTCAAGGAGGCTCAGATATCTTCTTGACTAATCATCTTTGCTGTGTGATTGAGACTTGAGCGGAAATGCTCAGAACAGAGGTAATATTGCCTGTCACGGCAGAAAATCCCTGTTTCAATTAACTGAAAAGAAAAAAAAAAAACTGGATTGTCTTTCCTCCCTTGTAATATTACTAGCCTTGTCATTTAAAACCTGAGACTTTCAGAAAGATGTAGTTCACCTTTCAAATTACTGAGGGTGATCTATTTATGAAAAGCTGTATTTAAGATTAATGAACCAGCAGCATGGAGCTCGTTTGATTTTTAAATTAAATTCTTACAGAAACCATTTTTCAGTCGGGGTTTAGCCAGAGAGAGACGGATAATTATTGGTCCTTGTGATCACAACACGCAAATGCATCAAATCCGCCGCAAACAAGGAGCACTGTCATTAATAAGGGCATGTAAATGCAGCCGTGGTTATTAAAATTATAATACAAAAGCCTCCATCATGCTTCCGTCTGGGCTCCTTCTTGAATGTCTGAGTGACTAATGACTAGATGGCTAAACCTGCTTTATGAAATGATAAAGTACACGATTTTAAGGTGGCGATTAAAAGAACACATCAAAACACCACCATCCCCTAAAGTTTTACAGCTGATAGATTAATGAGCCATGTGAGGAGCTTCTTACTTTCTATCCATGGTTCAAGCTTCTAGCCTGAAACTCAATTACTTTGTAGGTAATCGAGTGGGATCTTTGGGGTCTTCAGCTGACTATGTCTATGTTAATTACGCATGAAACAAGTTGAATGCAAAGAGGATGTGCTGAGCTAAGGGAAAAAAAAGATGTCTATGACAACTATGCATAAAGCCTGGTAGACTTGTAAATTAATATTTGTATCTGTAAAGATGCATCAAATGTCACACTTACAGATGTAATCGGCTAGTTACACATCCAGCCAGAAATTGAATTTATGGATTTCACTCCATTTTTTTCTTTGAACTCGCATCAACACATCAACAGGCAAAGAACGTACAGTTTTAATCATTGGGCACTGTGTGATTCTTTTCACGGTTTATCATGCATGACACAGATGTCCTTAATAAAGAAATCATATGATTTATCCAAACAGCTGTCGAAAACAGCCCACTGTGCTTCATTACAAATCTGTCCTAATAATATGATAATTAAGGGACCCACTGAGCCAAATATATTAAAGCAGTGCCCAGACTCGGTTATTTATTTCACACCAAGGAATAGTGAACAATTTTTTTTTTTTATTGAGTATTTTGTTTCTTACCAATTCAGCTTTGTTTTATCAGTCTGTTTAAAGCCGGTCCAAACCAGTCAGCAACAGATGAATGAAATGGTGTTTGTGTGTAGAGATTTAACCCACTTTAAATATAATGAAATATACACTTTGAAATTGTAAAAGTAATGGAAAAACAAATTTTTGAGAAATTAAATGATTAATTTTGGACCGTTAATTGTAGCCAAGACCTTGTACCGAATATAACTCTAAACAAAAAAGACCTGTTGATGGAGGAGTGAAAGATTGTACAATTGAGAAACTGACTAGTTTTTACCTAAGTTGTAATTACATAGAACATTAGCTCCTATTTTTTCTCTGATTTCATTGATTCCCACTCACAGTATATTAGTCAGTCATGTCTAAAGAAAAGTTTACTTTCTTTCAATTCTAGGGTTTTTACGTATCAAGACCATACAACCTGCTCCTCTTGTGAATTAAGAGTTAGATGGTCAGTATACAGTGTTTGTCAAAGGGTCAAATGTACAACATCAGGCTTCATGTGAGTGTGCACAGTGAATGAAAAGAGGAAAGTTTTGTCTTTGATCAAAAAAGGTTGACAGATTTATTATGACTGGATTCATTTTGATTGAACCAGATGATTCAATTGATCTATAATTTAAAAAAAAAAGAAAAAAAGTAATTTATGTTATTTTTATAGCAAAAAAAATGTAAATATAATGAATCCAAACTTTGCCTGAGCAGATATTTACTGAACATTCTGGTACGCCCACGCAGGGAATGAAGATTTTCAAAACAAATGTGCTGTATGCTGAGTATTGTTTACCTCCATATCTTGGTCAGTCACTGTGGTACATTTTAATGTGGTATTTTCAATATTATCAAATGCCCTCAATTAGCTTTAAATAAAACCGCACATGGCTTGAGTAAGTGGGAGGAGCTAAGCGAATGAGAAGTAGATTCCAGCTGTATTTTCAGTGAGCCATAATTTATTTCAGTCCACCATTATCACAGGTTAGGAGTCAAACATTCTTGAAATTTGAGTGGCTCCGGCAGTGTTGTCCCTAAGGATGTCTGGGACTAAGTTAATTATTCACTGATTTAAAACATAGGGTGTATGTAAATTTATTGTTCCTGGCATTTTGAAGCCTTGCGTTTAGCATTGAGGTGTCAACCCCAAGAGTTTTTTTCAGCAAGGAGTGACTTGTGAGGGATGAATATGTGTAATAACCTGCAGACTTGGATAACACACTTGTCAGTCAAAGCCCTGCTCATGATTTCCAAAATGTTCCGTCCTTACAGATAATTCAAACAGATGAGTTATATAAAACAATGTATAAAGCTTTTGAATGTAAACCAGAAAATGTCCCAAAGAATGACAGCATCACAATTATCAGCTTTAGAGATTTGCTGCACGAGATGTTACTGTATATATACATACTGTATATATATATATATATATATTCTACAGAGATCTGGACAGTTCAAGGTCTCCTCCAGATATGAAAAAGGATAAAAATGATTAAGCAAATTACACTAACAAAATTTTTTCTAAACTGACGCTGCTGTTGATCCTATTTCATTCCTTATATTGCTCATTTGTAGGTGTTTTGAGACCCAATTTAGTTCAAGTCTAATTATTCTATCCATCAGAAAGTTCACTGATGAACATGTAAATTAAATGGCAAACATGAAAGTCTTTTTATAACCGAGCCATTCATTGAATGGAGAGTGCTCTGACTTCACAGGTACCGTTTTGGTGGAAAACATGCAGATTAACGGACGTGCCCAGGACCCAGAAAGAACCATCTCGCTGACACTGCTCGACAACTATGACTACTGGGTGATACTGGAACCGACACGGCAGAGACTCTACCTCAACAGCACCGGGCGCATTCTGGACAGAGATGTACGTACGGGAAAGTTGAACAGAACACACGGGCGTCCTGGTGCTTTTCAGTAAATAAGGTTGAAGACTTTTAGTCATTTTGTTTTATTTGTATCATCCTGTAATTGGTAGAATCTGTATTGAACTATTTGACTTATATATTTAGCAACAAATCTTATTTGCGGGAAGTTCCTACATAATAATTTTGTAGCAACAGAGTTTGGGTTAATTCTAGGTCATGTGTGGCAGTACAGCATAATAAAAACCCCTCAGTGAGTATCGTGAGTAAATAAATAAATACAGACAGTCGTACATAATATCTTAACTTCATCTCCACGGGGTACCCATCAAACATGCTGTGCATACAGATCAGCTTAAATGGTACAGTAAGAGACGTGTAGTGTGTGTGTAGCAGAAGGGGTTAGCACATTAGAGGCGGGTTTAACGAATGTGGTAGATTAAATGGAATAAGTGGAGTGAGGTGGATGTGAAGCTATTGATGGGAATTCTTAGAAATATCAATGGGGAAATGACGGCGGAGGAGAAGAATCAAGAGATTTATTGTCATATGCAAGGAGAAAACATTGTTTTTTTGTTTGTAGGAAATTCTTGTTTAGTTTTTTTTTCCCTTGCACCTGTCACGCATGAAGAGGAAAAAAAGAATAATACACACAATGGATGTAAATAAGAAAGCAGTAAAAAAAAAAAGATTGCAGTTCTAAAAAAAGAATTAGTCCTATTTTGTTTAAAGTGCAGTGTGCAACAATTAGTGGGAGTAGAGTGTAGAGGGGGGTGGGGTTATTGGTGTTCTATTCAAGAGTCTGATTGCCTGTGGGATAAAGCTTTTTGTGAGCCCTGATGTCTGTGATTTCACACTTCTGTAATATCTTCCTGACGGTGGAAGTGTGAAGAGGCAGTGTTGTGGATGCATGCTGTCTTTGATAATGTTTTGGGCCCTCTTGGCAACCTTGGTGTGGTAAGTGTCTTTATCACCTGCTGGAGAGCCTTCCTGTCCTTAGCAGTACAGTTTCTGTACCAAACTACAACAGAGCCGTCTGACGCTGTACTTCTGTCGAACTTGCTGAGGATTTTGCTTGACAGGCCAAATTTCCTCAGTCTTCTCAGAAAGTGCAGCCTCTGCTGTGCCTTCTTCTGACGCTTTCCAGTATTTTTTTCCCCGGTGAGCTCCTCGCTGATAAAAGTCCCAAAGAACTTGAAGGTTTTCACCCTCTCCACCTCTGTCCCATTAATGTGTAATGAGGTGCGGTGCTCTTTCCTCGTCCTAGGATCAATAATCATCTCCTTGGTGTTCTCTGTGTTCAAAGTGAGATTATTTTCCTGGCACCAGGCCACAAGTCCTGCCACCTCTCTTATGTAAGCAGTCTCCTCACCGCTTTTGATCAGACCTACGACTGTGGTGTCATCTGCAAACCTTAGGCGGATTTCAGACTAGAGCGTGGCGTGGCGGCAGCGAGACGACGGCAGTCTTAACGCCGGTTATCGGGCGGTGTGTTCTACTTGGCTTTTCACACCGGACAGTCCGCAGCCGCGGTAGTTCCGCTCCAGCCTTGTCTGCAAATCCAACAGACTATGTATTTAACCATTCATTTCAACGGGACACCGCCGGCCGCTGCCGTCCAAATTCCGCTCGAGTTCTATTTTCCAAAATAGAACTCGAGCGGAATGCACACCGACTACCGCCGCGTCGGTGTGCAAGGACAGATCTGTTTCCATGTATTTTCGCCTCCGCCGGTGAAAATCGCTTCCGTTCCGCCACGCTTTCCCGCCCCGGACTGAAATGGCCCTTACGATGCTGGTGTTGCTCTCCAAACAGTCTTAGGTGAAGCGGTGGACTTAACACTCCCCCCTGCGGGGTCCCTGTGGTCACAGTTCAGATTCCAGGTATTTGATGTCTAATTCTGACTGACTGGGGTCTGTCTGATAGGAAGTTGAGCCCCCAGTTACAGAGCGAAGGTGTTATCTCTAGTCAGTCATGTATGCATTTATGCTTCAGAAAATGGGAAATACTGATGCTGTATCAATAACTTATCAAAACCACAGACAATTCCAGGAAGGGAGAAATAGAATATAGATAGAATAAGAAAAAGACTTCTGTTTCAATGCTTCAAAAACATATTTCTTTTTGTCTTTCAGCCCCCCAACTACATTATCACCATTGTGGTTCAGGTCCAGTGCACCAATGTTCTGGTTGGTACAGTCATTTTGCATGAGGTACGGATTGTTGTGAGGGACAAGAATGACAATGCCCCTCGCTTTCAGCAGCCACGCTACTATGTTGCAGTAAACGAGGTAAGGGAGCAGCTCCTCTCGCTGCTTCTATGGGATTTGTAAGTAAGGGGACTAAGGGATTTAGACTGCTGTTGCATTTGCAAATCATTCTGATGCACAAGATGTTATTGGTTGCAAAATGGAGCCGTCCCGGTATAAGTCGTGAGAGCTTTTGTGTTTGTTTCTGCTCATTCATCTGCTTACATGCCAGGGCAGGATCCACAAAGGCAACATAGTGGACACACATGTCTGTTTGCCACAAAGCTCTTTTTTTCTTTCAGCCATTGTGTTGCCACAGAAATAGATTTTTTAAATCTCACGCACGCATGCTTTTACATCTGAGCCCTCTGATGAAAAAAAAACGTTAATTCCTCTCATGTCTTAGAAGCTCTAGAAATGTGTTGTTTTTTTTTTCCAATTTCGCTGCAAATGATAATGTTTATGTTGTGATTTTTGAGTGATAATTCTAATTTAACTGTATTTTTCTTGTACACCAATTCCATGCAATGTGACACTACGGTTTGGGGCACCACACTCTGGCAGCTAGATAATGCGTTCCTGTCAAATGTTTTTTGACAGGAAATAATAATTCTCTTCCGCTTTCTTCAGTTTTCATTGTTCACCGTTTGTGTAGATTGCGTGTTGAAAATTCTTGTAAGAGTGCCCCTCGGGTATAGTACTGGTCATACTGCATTGCTGTCAACTCCTCTGAACAAGATCTCCTGCCTGCTGCCTGGTCCTGTGGACTTTGCAGAGGGCTCTGGGGAAAGGCTGTGGTTCTCATACTTTCCTTTTTGTTATTCTATCAACGTTGCACAGAAAGACTCAGACTGTTGCTGACTGCAACATTTTTTCCTTTTTTGATTTCCTCTTTTTTTCTTTTTTTTCCTTTTTTATATATCAGTGGGGTGGAGTGCCATACAAATTGGCTCTCTGGTGTAAGTTGATGTTCTGGTTACAGAGGGCTGGTCGAGATGCTGACTTTTCCTTTTTCTCCCACTCATTCCTTTTCTACCAGCTCACACCAATTGGAACAACCATTTTCACCGGTTTCTCAGGAAATAATGGTGCTACAGACATTGATGATGGACCCAACGGACATATAGAGTACAGCATCATTTACAACCCCAATGATCCGGTATATGAACAAGTCGCACCGTCACAAAGAACCTCAATACCATTGTGAATTGCCTCTGCAATCAAGACTTACCGATCCACCTCTCTTCATTTATCTTTTCCTCTTATTTGAAGGAATCTAACAGGACAGTGAGGGTTGGAAGCACCCTTTCAGGACACATTGTTCTAGCTGAAAGGCTGAATTATGAGGAGAGGACTCGCTACCTGGTTTTGGTCCAAGCCAACGTAAGTGAAATAACCATTGTGGTCATAACCATTTTATGTTTGCAGATATTGAGACCAGCACGTCTGCAGTATCTGCGAGTTAGTTGCAGTGCATTGCAGATGTTTTTCTAAGGTTGTGTGCTTCAGCATTGACGCGAAAGGTAAAGTACTTTTAAACCCATTATGTTAAAATGTTAGGATATGCAGATGGTTCACAGATGGTTTCTCTGAAAGTGTTTCGAACAGAAGCTTCTTTGACAGGTTCCACTTTGCATAACCCCTGTTATTATGTGTAGTTAAAACACAGAGTCTTTTTAAAAAGTTGTCAGAATCTGATATATAATCTATGTATTTATTCATTTATTTATACTAGACTGAGATTTGACACAGTCATTTCTAAGGAATGCTTTGAGGTTTCCTCAAGTGGCAGTCAGTTCCAAACCAATATTTAAGTGTCAGAAATTCAGAAATTGTTCACAATCTCTAACATTGATGGCGTTTACACTCTTAGGCAGGGTCTTCCAAGTTTGGGTAAGTGAGCCAAACCCCAGGAAACATTACAAGACATCCTCCCTACACTAGCTGCAAATCATATCTCATTGGAAATTTGATTTCACCAAGGAAGAGGAGGACTTCCTTGTGTGAAATCCCACAAGTGAGGGAACATCTTACCCTGCAGGAACAGCTGCTGGAACTTAATTGCATCTCATTGCAGATGATGGAGATGGGACAGGCAAAAAAGGGTGCTTTCAGATATTGGTGGAGGCAATTGCTTGCACCTGTTTTTACCAGACCACTGTGTTGGCTTGTCATTGCTGTTGCAGTATCAGTACATGTTCCTTAACAGCGACCTCAATCAATATTACTCTCCTGAATGAAATCATTCAAAGCCTTATAGATTTATTCAGCTGTAGTGCGAGCTGGCAGTTCGTAAATAAACAAAAACTCCTTCTGGATGCTGAGATCTGTAATGTAGCACATCTATACTATTAGCTGCAGTTAACAATGTTGGTCGACTCCACCTGAAGGGAGAAGAAAATGCTCTCCTGGGGCTTTTCCTGTGATTGTGGAATACCTAACTTTAGCAGCAGGGAGGATTCACTTTTCACCAATGTTGGAGGGTCTACCTGCTTTTGCTATGCTTAATGGGCACCATATATGATGCTTTGGTTGCCTTGATATTTGGGTTGCAATGTGTTCATATTACTTTCTTGTGTCACCTCAGTTCCTTTACTTCCGCATTAAATTCCCTTGGCTTGGTCACCAAACTTGGTTGCTTGGTCTCAACACAATATGACGACTGAGGTGATGATTGGTCTCATGCCATCATCAGCCAAGACATCTTTTTTCAAATATCACATTGTGGAATTGGAGCATCATCAGGCCCATTGAAGGAAAATCTAAACGTTATATAAGCATGGCCTTACGTCTTCGGATTTCTGCTCACAACTTCTTCCCCCAAGGGGAAGCAGACCTCACACTTTGAAACCACTGCTCTCGGGTTTCACTGAAAAGCGCTTTTGATATAAGCTGTCTCCGACATGTTATGGGATCAAAAGTCTGTGTATACCACAAATGCTTTGCATTTCATTTCAGCACTTATTTGACTCGGATGCATTTTCCTTCACTCTCTCATTGGACAGCATGACTGAGAAAAATATTGTGAATCAAGTAGTCCTAATGATCCCATTAAGGCAGTGTGCATTTTAATGAGGGCATGTTTATGTTCCCTCCCTAGTCCAAACCCTTTGCCAATTGGTAGAAAATGGATGTCCGTTGACCCTGAGCAACTGCAAAGCTACCAACCAAGAATTTGATGGCAATTAGAGAAACACCTAGGCTGGGCTCTACAGGAAGGATTTCACTGTGTGAAAATGCAGTCTCAGTGTTAGAAACTTGTCTTGACAAAAATAAGTAGTTATCACGTTTCACTTTGATATAATCCTTCTCCAATCATTTGCATGCAAGTGGATCAAAATTTCTGTTAGTAAGTAAAATAATGATTTCCAAAAAAGGCACCAAGTTAAAGACGGCACACTTTTTTTTTTTTTTCACTGCACAGTAGAACAGTGGACCACCACTCCAGAGTAGATGACTGCATTGGGATCTGAATCCCCTGGTCCCACAGGATGGGAGGGCAGGCAGTTTTATCATTTAACTCAGCAGGAGTGGGCAAATAAAAAAAAAATAATAAACCGCCCACATGTCCCTGTGTGACACTTGGCTTTGAGCCTCATGTTAGGCTAATAGCTAAGAACCAAAGCCAGCTCTGGCACTTAAAAAGCTTTATCTGCAGCTGCAGTGTAGTTGAGTGGGCGAAAAAGGCAGGTGAGAAAGGAGTAGGCACAAAATTAAAAGAACTGGGAATAATCAGAATGTGCAGGAGCAGACGGTAACGGTCAGAAATCCAGTGGGAGCCAGATAAAAAAAAAATAGTCCCACCTTAATATCTACACTTTCCTTTTGGAGTCATCAAAAAGGGTTTTGATATACCTTTGTAGCAGTTATCTTAGAAGCTCAAGCTTTCTGCAAAGACTGTGAATCTCTTAGGCAGCAAAATATTATGCAGATCAGACAGTTACATTTCTCAAAAATCATATGTAAAAAAAAAAAAAAAAAGAACAATGTGTCTGTGCTGTA
The DNA here is from genome assembly GCF_027942865.1 of Odontesthes bonariensis. Classification (NCBI taxonomy): domain Eukaryota; kingdom Metazoa; phylum Chordata; class Actinopteri; order Atheriniformes; family Atherinopsidae; genus Odontesthes; species Odontesthes bonariensis. Next base: position 17,677,775 of record NC_134507.1, read on the forward strand.
GTAAGACATTGGTTTTGGCCTTTATGATTTTGATATTTTAGTAGATATTGATTTTTAGCTTGAGCAGTGAATGTTGCCGCGGCACCCAAAGTAGTAAAGCACCAAAGCTTTGGGACTTTGAAGGTTGGAGCTCACAATGTTTATTTATCTTCCAGGACCGAGCTCCGTATCCCCCCAACAAACTAACAGCCACCACGACTCTGACTGTGGATGTACTGGATGGAGATGACCTGGGCCCCATGTTCTTGCCCTGTGTTTTGGTGAACAACACTCGTGACTGCAACCCCATCACCTACCGTGTTGTTATCCCTGAATTCACTGAACCGGTAAGAAAAGGCAGGCAGACGGGCAAGTGTGAGCACACTGCTTTTCATCAAGGTCAACAGATTTCTCTCTTTTGACAGCAATCGCATTTTTTTTTTTCATCTGTGAACGTTCTGTTTATTTAATCTTTTAAACCATTTTATGTGTGTGCGTGTGTGTGTGCACACATGTATTATTCACATTTGATTCAGACTTGTGATACACTTTAAATACCCTAATGTTCTGCTTACACCTTGCCTTGCTACCTTAGCTGAAGGCAGAGTAAGTTTTGGTATCACTGCCTCAGCATTTCTATTCTGCAGGTTTTTTTTTTGTCTGTATTACCCACAATCAGTGCTCAGGGGTGAGCTGACTTAGGATGACAGCAAAGCACCACTGGAATTCACGAGAGAGAGAGAGAGAGAGAGAGAGAGAGAGAGAATTTGCATGACAGCAGAGCGTAAAATATGGCGTTTGAGAGCAAGTAGTGAATAAATAGAAGTTACATTAATCTTTTCATTGATTATGTATACATATTTTGAACGATCTGCCTTGTATTTATTGAGGATTTCCATGCATAAGATTAATATTAAAAATGAAATTCAGATTACATTGTAGAACCTTCAAAGCAAGATGGTTTAAATCTCTTGAGGATGTAGATCGTGGTGGACTTTCTAGATCCCTCCTAAACTCCATACACATAGTGTCTGAGGTGAAATTTAAAAACAAAATAATTGCCCTGACTTGTGAGTATGTATTCCAGTTTAAAATGCTCTATATGTGTGGGGAATGTGAAATGATTGCTGCAATGTCCCAGCACCTCAGTCTTTCTAAAGAGTGGGATTGCATTAAAGGATAACTGACTCAAGTGTGATTTAAAATAAATATATAGGGTGTATTTAGCTAAAGTCTCAATCAGTCATTGGAAACGACGGCATTAGGTCTGACAAAGGTGTACTGAGGTGACTTGTTTCGGATAATGGAAATGAACAGAATTGAATTCAATAGACACAGAGCAAGAGAGACTTTAAAACTCAAAAACCTGCAATAAAACCACAGGGAAATAAACAGTAATGTTTGTAGAGTGGCTGAGAAAATTTAAAGTTGATTGAGAAAGATTGAGGCGTACAGAGAACAAAGCTGGAATGAAAAAACAAGCACGTACATTATGTGAATATGTACTTGTATGCATAAATATAGCTGTAGTTGAGGGGTCACGTAGTGAGTCACAGCTGTTTGTTCAACTTTCTATATAGAATTTGCGCTTGCATAATTTATGATATAAGGTTTGCAGACTACTAACTGTGCAGGACCTTGCATACTGCCAAGTGTGCAGGAGCCTTTAGGCTTTGCCAAAAGGCATTGCTCCCAGGGCAGGAAAGGGCAGAAAATATTTAGAATTAAAAAGTAATAAAAAAAAAAGTAGAAAAAAAATATATATATTTAGATCATATAACCTCTTGAATTAATAAAAGAGCCACCTGCACTAGTCGTGATAAGTTGGCAAACAAAAACTGTTTAAAGAGTAACTTGGTGCATCAACACCTGGAATTAATAGTAGAAGGAGGGCCTATTCTGTCATATTAATGGTGTTAAACCTGAGGGTTGTTGTCAACACTCACTAGAACATATTCAAAGTCTAGCAGTGCATGAAAGGACTGTGAATTTATATGGCTGAAAAGAAAAAGATAAGAAAAGGTGAAAAGGTAACAAAGACTTAACTTATTGTTACCATAGTTACTCACACACACACTATACCTCAGCTCTGGCAGAGAACATTTAAAGCTCACACAGTCATTTGAGAGGGAATGTACACACTCATTGCATTCTACAGTTTTACGTATTAAGAGAAAAACGATTATCTGGACCTTACCAGGTCTTAAATTAAGTACAGACAACCTCGGATGACTAACAACACATCACATATTACATTGTGTCATTGATTATTTAACAGAAGTCAAGCCAAAGAAGGCAGTGTGTAGTAAGTACGTCCCATGATTTAATAGATTATAGAACCAATTTAGCAACAATACCTCGATTGAAATATTATGAATGTCTCACATTGTTAGGCTAGAGTTTAGCACACTCCTTTTTTAGAATAGATCTTCAGTTCACTAAAGGAGTTCAAGGTTTCGTTTATGTGCAGCTTTCTTAAGGTTTTGCAGCACTATTTCATTCAGGTTGCGATCTGAAGTTTACGTGGCCATGCCAACACCTTGGTTCTTTTCCTTTCTTTTAGCCATTCTGTTGTAGATTTGCTGCTGTGCCATTGTCGTACCGCTCCATTCTGACCAAGTTGTAGCTGTCGTTCTGATGGCCTCACGTTTCTCTACAATATTACGGTCGAGTCAATGACTCGCAAGGTGCTCATGGATGCTTTTCATCTAAGCTTGTATTTACGTAATTTTAGGACCTGGTAAGACGGAGGTGTTTTAAATATGTCCTTAAATCTTAGAATTAAAAGAGGGTGCACTGTCTCATTCACTTGACTGCAGATGCAGGCAGAGTAAAACTGAGAACATTAACAAATGAATAGAAAAGCCTTAACATATTGACTTTGCTTTGTTAAAGCAGGTTCTTACCTGCTGCAGACAGTGTTCAGAGCACAGCTCCAATAACTATGATCCAGATTGTAAATGAATGAACCAGCTGTCATTTACAAATGATTTTTCTGCCATTCCCCAAACATCATTGTTGCTGCCTCTGTCTCGTCGGAATCTGTGGTGTCACTCTCTTCTGCTTATACCATAACATCATTATTTGTTCAGTTGTTTTGCACAACACTGCACAACAGAACAGACATGTGCAATGAAAACATTACGTGAGTCTTGCATTCAGAACCTGGCTTTGCAGTTGGCGGTCAGTTTTTGCTGTCTCCTCTCCATTCTGCACTATAACTATCATGCTAACACGTCCTCCCACTGGAATATTTGCCTTCTCATGATTGATGAGTGTATCACAATTAATCACAATTGCCAGACAGGCATTATTAAGTTTATCTGCCTTTATCTATTTGTTTTTGGGGGGTTTTGCCCTGATGGGGATATAGTATGGGCTCTGGAGTCCACTGGATAATGACTGCTGGTGGAAGGTATTAAAGCTAATCATCATTGTGCAGAGCAAGGGGGATTTGATTTAGTGCACCTCCACACATTGTAAAAACAAAAGGGATGATTGGAGAAGGGTGTAAGGATTACTCCAGAGCTTTATGATTAAAAAAGATTTACCCCCTGGGGAAGGCATTCCCCTACCATGGAGCTGTTGGGAAGTTCGGCACAGTCCTCTTTTGCATACTTGCTCATTGTGTAACGGAAGCATTTTGCAAGAAGAAAAGCATTCTTTAATGTGAAATACAAAACATATTCCCTTTTAACCAATAGTGTGTGAGTAAAGCAAGGGTAATATTGGTTTATATGGATGCAAGATCAGGAGAAGTGGCTTACAGCACTGCAACATATAATCCTTGGTGTGCATCACTAATAAGCATAATTATGAGCATGTTGATGAGAAATAGATCTCAGATCACTTCAGTTTGTTTGAGTAATTACCATGATAATTGACCAGTGTGCTAAGAAAATAATGCAAGGACAAATATAAAAAAAATAGATTATAAATAGATCATATTGATAAACCATTCTTTGATTTAGAAGTCTTACTGCTTGCTTTTAATCCGCTCAGCTGCACTTTTCAGATTTCTGAGGTTTTGGTAACTTGATAGTCAAAGTATCGTCATTAAATGGGACAGCAAATGATTGTATTCCTACAGAGGTTGAATACGGTATCAGCAAGGGAAGCTGGGATGATCCCCAATCACAGCAGCTCCTATTATCCCCTTTAAACACAGAAATCAGCATAATGGGCCAGGTGGAGAGAACAGATCAGCCTCTGCAGAGAATGGAGACACCTAGTTGTAAATAATATAAGATTTGTCACAAAAAACTAGATTTTCCAGTCTGTATATATTTTTCTTTTCTTTTCTTTTGTTTCGGAGATAATGTAGAGTAAATCAATCTATCTGGATCTTATTTCGTTGCTATATTGTTTCTGCCTCCCCCTTGATGCAGAGAAAACTGAATCCGCTGAACGTAACCCCACCCATCCGGGCTGTGGACATGGACAGAAACATACAGCCCCCATCCGATAGACCTGGCATTCTCTATTACATCCTAGTTGGTATGTTCCTCACGTATCTTCATTGATTATACATATTTAATGGTCCTTGGTTTGGTCAGTTTGTCATGCCTCGTCCTTTGAAGGTTCACTTGTGTTCTTGATGTAACCTTAAACTGTCTTATTTTTTTTATTGCAGGTCATCCAGTCACATATCTGGAGTATTTCTCCTTGAATAGGACCACTGCGGAATTGAATGTTCTTAAGCCAGTTAGCAGGGACTTGTATCAGAGATTCACGCTCATCATCAAGGTAACAAATAAAGTGACATTTGAGACTGATGATTTAATTAATATTTATTGGATAACAGTCATTTGTTATTTTGTTTTTTTTTTAAGGATTTAAATTGCATCCTAAATCTTTTCTAAAGACCTGTTCAGCACATTGTTAAGAAAAAAAACGTGTTTTGGTGATGCATAAAAATGTTGTGCAGCCTAATTATTCTTTCATGCTACTGCCTAAAGTAAATTATTGATTGCTCTGCTTCCTCCACATTAGGCAAACAAAGCTATTTAAGCCAACATAGTCTCTTTTTATTATTCATGTGTTTATGTCGCCTCAAGTGTAACTGATATTTTGATAGCTTTGGTATATGCCCCCTTACCTGCTTTACCTAGATAATCTCAGTCATTAGGGCCATTAGTCCTACCCTTACATGCTTAAGAAACGTGGGAGAAAATGAATGAATGGAATGATTTATGGACTTAAAAAGAAGGATAGGCCGCTACACTCTCATGAATCTTAATTTAGAGCGGAGATTGCTTTATGGCTGCTGGTGCAAAGCAACGGTGCACATGAACTTTTCATCTACACTCTAACCTTCAGACACCCATGAGCACATTGTAACCTGCTATTTACTGGGATATCTGAGAAGCAAAGAGATCAGAGGAAGACCTTTTTTCCACAAGAGGAAAAACATGTTGATCATATTAGAGGCATTTGCATGTCTTTTGGTGGATTGTGCATAGCTTGAGGAATGGAGGTTCAAAGGGGAAGTAGAAAAAAGCCAAGATAGATGGAGGGGGAAGTGTGTGTTGGATACTAGGAGCCTTATCTTTCTGAGTCATTCAGAGGAGAAGCAGCTGTTGCTTTAGGGCTCAGAAGAGCAGGAAAATGAGAATTGAGAGTGCACTGATACATCACATTTTGTATAGTTGGATTACATACATGTTGTGTGTAGCCCAGACACTTGGGCATATTTTAGAAACCACATCTGCTGTTGTTTCATAGTCATCACTGATCCTGAAAGAGGCACATTCTGCAAGATGACTCGAGGAAAATGAAGACAAGTGGGACAGGCAGATGGGGATGGAGAAAAATAGTTTGGTAATTAGAAAGAAAAAAAAGAAAAGAAGGGAAGAAGAAGAGCAGTATGACACTTAAAGAATGAAGGAATTGGGATGAGAAAATTAAGATCGATTGGTAAACAGTGACTTTTGATATCGGTGTGTGCTCATGCTGGCCTCTATTTTAGTTGTACGGAACAGATCATTTAGCACTGCCTCCCTAAAACAGATACACCTGAAAAGAGCTAAATCTCATGGGAGCAGCGTAACACTATACCTTGTTTTGCCTCTCACAGACAGAAAGGTGTGTGTGCGTGTGCGTGTGCGTGTGCGTGTGCGTGGGTGGCGTGTGTCTCCGTGTGTGTGAATTTCAAGGAAGCGGATAACATCTAGAAATGCCCATCATGTCCATCACTGAGAGTTCTTTCATCCCAGGGGTTTGTGTGAACAGATTGGATCTATGGGTCAGCGTAGTGTGGATGATCTGTGTTATCACTTAGATTGGGGAAAAAAGTAGAAGATATCTGTTGAAGATAGTTTGACATAACATTGTGATATAAATAACAGGTGTGAACCTCGGCTTATGGGAGCGCAATTGGATATCCCAGAGGTGTGCTGCAGGAATCGTTCATATTATTAGTATTCACACACACACACAACAGGAGGAGCACGATATTTTGGCTCAAATGTTTTGCCATTTAGATGCACAAGTGTTCACTTGTGTTACGATTTGCATTCTGCAACACAAGGCCGGTGAAATTGAGCAAATATGCAGAATTAGTTCCAGGTTATGGATTAAACTGTTGCTGCCTCAGTGCCTTTCTCCATCTGGATTTTCAAAGCATTATAGTCTCCGAAGCCTCCCTTTGTGGGAGGCAATAGTGACATATGTGCTTAAAAGGGGGAAGAATTGCAGTGAAAGCCCAACCAGATCACATTGTTTTGGTTTGGCCTCTGTGGTAGTGTCGGATGCAATTACAAGTTTATTTGCAGCCTCTTCAATAATGTGCCATGTTACTGAAGCAGCTCTGTACCCCACCAGCAATGCGGGAAAATAAAGAAGAAACAGTATTTACATGATGGTGATTGTTACAGATTTAATTATGTAACTACAGTAAATACAAATTCATCATGAATGTGGGGCCACACTTGCATTTCATGCTCAGCTTTGGGGATTTACATATAAGCTATTTATTTTTATTTTTTTACTTTTATCTCTACATACATTGCATATAATCTATATAAACTGAATCACCGTATTAATATGCATAATCTGTAGGGAAAAGGCAAATTTCTGGTATACAAGTATCATCAAACCGACTTTGCATGCAGGGAAAGACTCGTATAGAGAGCATCGACTGTAGTAGAATTTTAGCACTTTTGGAAATTTTCTTGTAATGATTTTGCTTCATTTGGCTTCTTTTTTTATCTGTATTCTTGTTTACTGAACACAAGGTCTTGGCCTGGATATCCTTTATCGAATATGTATTGACTACACTGACAAACCTTTTAATTCTGGCTAATTACTCATTGGATGATACCCAGTTTGTTTCCATAATGACCTGCATTTGTTTTAGTATTTTCTGATATGTTATAGCTTTTCTCTCTCGCTGTATTTATTTATTTATGTATGTATATACACTGTTATTTATATTTTTTTCTTGTAGGCCGAACAGGACAACGGTCACCCCCTGCCAGCTTATGCTGATCTCATTATTGAAATCCTGGATGAGAACAACCAGGCACCATATTTCAAGTTTGCCACTTATCAGGGCTACGTGAGTGAGTCCTCCCCAGTTGGTACGACTATTTCAGCCAGTGCCAACCTCAGTGCCCCCCTGGGAATCATCGCTATGGATAATGACATTGAAGAGGTAGATGGAGAAAGTGATCCTTTACCACGTTAACTTCACTGTTGTCTACATGAGCACTGGCACTGCATTTGTCAAATATTGATTCCACATTTATTCATGTTTACTTTGTTTGCTCAGAGAAAACATCATGTTCATCATGAGTCATTTCCCTGCTCTGTATTTTTTTCCATATTGTAGCTGGCTCCTGGTGATACACCTGTAGGTAAACTGGGTGCTTTTAGATGCAGTGACACACACAATTTAGTAAACGGATGTCCTGACCCAATTACTTTGCTCTTAATCTCAAATTTTAGTCATTTTGAATATTGAGTATCTTCTGATGCAGAGTTTAATCCAGTATTTATCTTTTGACTCCATCAGACACAGCTGCACTGTGAAGACTTAATAACTTAAAGTAGGCCAGTATTGATATCAGTGACACAAATTGAATTTCGGGATTTAAAGGCTTAGTAGCTCCGCATAAAACCTGCATCACACCTGTGATTTTTGATATATATTGTCCTCTGGACTTTTTCATATCTTGGGAGAGAAATAGAGATCCTTTGCTTGATCTCCGCTTTGAACAAAATGCTTATGGTTGATTGCATTTTTTTCTTATTTCTGTTTGTGTGATGTACCAAAAGATCACTCTCTTTGCTCACACAACATGATGTCAATGCGCATGTCATTTAAACTGGTGCCTGCCATCTGTTACCCCACTGTGCTGTGCGTGGTTCCAGTATTATGCACAATTTTGACAGAGCTGGCTTTGACAGCTGCCATACCTGAAGTGCAATAAGTTACATTTATCAAATGATCTGAGGTTGATGGGCTTTATACAGCCAATACTGATCCATGAAAAAACCTTGATCAGCTTTATCCCCTCTTTGCAAATTGACTCAGGACATCCCTGCTGTTAATGCATGCGTCACTCTGTGAAACACAAACAAATCAAGGTCATTCATCACTGCTGGAGATGACTTATATTCATGAGTACATTAGTAGTAATTTTATTGTGGATATTTTTTTTTTATATATATAACAAGATAAAAATGAATACATACGAAGCAGGTCTCCTGTAGTAATGTGTATGTATCAGGAATAATTAAAGTGATGCACTGACCTTTCTATCTTAGTGTGTGTGTGTGTGTGCGTGTGTGTGTGTGTGTGTGTGTGTGTGTGTGTGTGTTTCTGTGAGTTTGCAGTGTCCTTGTAGTGCAGTTTGTATTCAGATCAATATTTCCCTATTTGTAAAAGTCAAACCTTTTGCAGTTTTCTTATCATGTAACATATTTTGAAAAATAGTTTTTCTTGTGTACCTGGACGTTTTTACAGACTTAAGAAAAAGTGTGCAGTGTGTGCTTGCATGCTTGTGTGCTTACAGCCACCACAGACTACTGAACTCTCACACTTACTGTGATGGATGAAATCCCACAGAACACACACGCACCCAAAAACAAATGATCACTACCTTTAGTTCATCTTTCAAAATACCCTTTTCCCGAGTCTTTGGAGAAGATTAACAAATCAAAGTGGAGACAGAGATAAAACAAATCAATAAGCCTCCCAGTTCCGATGTTTACCAAACTCTCTTAAGAGGACTCATTGATGGACATGAATCGAAGTCGACTTGCAGCAACGGACCACTATGCACTTGGAGGTTTATTTGTTAACACAGCGATGATGACTCATCTTTTCCCTCTTTGAACACTCAACAAAGGCTGTCACAGCCGGGCTTTGTGAATATTACTTAATTCTTCCTATTGAAGGAAAATAAGTAGTAATAAGTGGAATGAAGTATCCCTTTCTTTTTGTCTCAATCAAGATATAGTGTCACTGATGCAATTATGCTGGAAAAGAAATACTGTTTTCTACCAGTTTCTGAAGACTGATGAGACACCTGCCAGCAGATTACTTTTTTAACTCTGTCACATGAAAATGTTCTTTTTGATAGGTTTTCTCAGCGCCACAGCTGCGGCCTTGGGAAAAGCGAAACACTCATATCTCCATGGTAACATGTTTTTTTTGTTTTTTTTTTGGCATACCTTTTTTTTCCTTTTCGAAGACGAAAGACCCTATGGTGAAGATAACCCTGGATGACTACACCACCATCTTCGGCCTGACCCCATCGGGGATAATCCGCTACCTGAGGCTCCTCAAACCTGTGGACCGGGAGAAGCAGATGGCCTATACTTTCACGGTGAGTCTCCAACTCAGTATAACTATCTGCGAGACAGCCCTCGAGTTCTGTGACCTACATTTTCCATTTTGTGGATATTAATAGAAGTCACAGGTGAGAGCTAAACCAAGAGGCACTCAGAGATACAAAACTGACTTGACACTTCCAGAGCAATATGACCTTTTTTGGTGGTCAAGAAGTCGTGAAGTAAGAAAGTTTGCTCACTTTTTTTAAATTTATTTATTTTTTTATTTCCAAAGATAAATCAAAAGGTACACAAGATCTCTGTTTTTCCTGCTAAGAAAAGGAGAAAAAGGGTTCAGAATGTTCCGGAAGTGACTTGTGATGTGCAAGGTAGCCGTGCACACACTGTTTTACTCTAAATAGTGTGGGAGGGAGCAGTGCCTCACCACTGCTCGTGCCACACTATTTTGTGTTTCAGCTCAGGGTGTTCTCTGGTAAGGTCAGCGACAGAAAATGTTTGTGGGAAATCTAAGACACGGTGGCGTCGGATAGAGATTGGGTTTTGGCCACATACGCACAGAACATTATCAGAAAGAGAATACCACAATCTACTGTCATTGGGAATTTGTTATATGCTGCCGTGTAATAGGTTGCTATGCTGCTCCTGTAATTAAATTCCCCTAAGAGGCTGCCTACTCTGGCCTTCTCTCCGCAACTATATGACCATCATTTACAAAATGAGCGTCACGCCGATTTGAAAATTTGCAATTAGTGATTGAGATCAGAAACTCATTAGGAAAGGTTTTATAAGTAGGATCATTCAATCACAAAGCTTTATACGGGTTGATTTCTGTGGCGTTTTCCCTGCCACTGCGGGTTCTTTCAGCTGTTAAGTAGGACTGAGACCTTGTGACGGTATAATGCTTTTTATTATTTTTCATTCACTCTTCGTTGACGCTTGCTTTTCCTTCTCTCTTCTTCCTGGTTCCAGCACGCTACTGTTTATAAGGGAGAGTGATTAGACAAGTGGATGCTGGTGTACTTATCACTCACCTGGTGCTGCTCCCCTGAGCTCTCTCCACACCTCTCTCCTGCAGCTGTTGCGCCACGCCCCCTCCACAATTTGTTTCTTTCTTTTGCTTTTAAAGGCAGAATTCTAATTTAAGTGTTGCCAGTTGTTTCCACTACACTATTGGGCCCAATCCCAATTCTATTTTCCTACCCCTTCGCCTACCCCTCACCCCTACCCCTCGCCCCTTCGAACGTAGGGGTAGGCGGAGGGCTGAAAACATACCCCTTCGAATTGGGACAGCACTTCACACTCACGAACGTAATAAGTCTGCGCCGTCAGTTGTTACGTAACCAAAAGCGACAGCTTTAGCCAGAAGTAAACAAACATGACTGCTGCAGTGGTGTTCGCGCTGTCCTGGGCTATTCGGATATTTTTAGAAATATCTGCGTCGAATCGACGGAGTGCCATCAGGCGAAGGCGTCTTCGACATCTGGGAGCATTGCTGGATCTTGTTACGGTATGTACAATAAGAAATTAATGCAAATAATGCTTGTGAGTGAGCAGCTGGTAGCTTCCAGAGCCGGCGTGTGAACATGATTGTGTGTGTGTGTTTGAAAGTGCTTCTAACTGTACATTTGTGATATCGTGTAATATAGAAACAATTTGCTTGTCTCGTTGGATTTGCTGATTTATTGACTGGAGTAGTATCCTACCTGGCTAACCTAGCTGAAAACATACGCTAACGTTTAGCCTTTGTTACTCGCCTCGTTCCGTTTGGGATAAACATGCAGCTCATGCGTTTTTGAAGTGGTTTTCTTTGTACCAGGTTCAGATTTGATGACTTAAATAAATGCACTGCATTTTGTGTGCTATCAATGTGTTGGTTTGGGAGGATGAAAGCCTGATCTTTCCATGTTTTTCTTTCCAGCAGACGGGTCATCCTACAAATTATTGCCGATTGGACCACAACATAAAATGATCTGTTAAGATGTTATTGTTTTGTTTGAGAATGTACCCCATTTTTTTGTTATCCCTTGTATAATAAATATCTTCATACCAATATCCGTTCCAGTCGTTAATATGATGTTGATGTGATAATCATGCTCACAAACCTTTTGTCCTTAATTTCTTTTATTAGGCTCACATTACAGACTGGTAAGGCAGCTTATTTTCAGAAATAACAGCTTAAAGTGTCTGCTGTAAAGTGTGTGGTGCAAATATGGACAATAAACAGTATGAATATAAACGGGCAACAGTGCAATCATCGAGAACGAGATGACCGGAGCAGGAACAGCGGAGGTGCTGCATGGGCTCAGTGATGTTCTGGGGGAACAAGACACGACATGACATTATAGCATGCACTTTCATCCATTGTAAAAAATTTAAAAAAGGTGTTTCAGAATGCGGTAGTGGTGGCTGTGTGTACAATAGGTGCATGGCGCATCAACTCACCGTAAAGTTTGTCTATTAAAAAAACAACAATTTAAAAAACGACAACTCTTTCGCAGCACCTTCACATGCACTGACCGATTACTCCATGTAAAATAGCGACTTTTCCCATGTGCGTTTATAGCAGAAAATAACTACACATTGCCACCATATTAAACTCACACAATACACCAGTTATCACAACCTAAAACGATTAAAACAGTTAAATTATGGCAAAAAATAGAATAACTTACATTTGTGTGGTGCTCTCTTTGCTTCTGCCATTTTTAAAAAGACTCGCGATCTCCCGGTAGTCGCGTTGTATTCTGGGAAATATATCATACCCCTTCAAACGGAGTCTGCCTGGCCGAAGCCCTCCGTTTCAAGGGCTACAACGGAGGGGTAGGGCTAAGGGGAAGGGCTTTGGAAGAGCATTGGGACAACACTACCCCTACACGTGAACGCGCAAAACGGAGGGGAAGGGGTAAGGGGTAGGGCCAAGGGGTGAATTGGGATTGGGCCTTGGTCAGCAGCCTGAGGTCGTTGCGTCCGTGCTGCTTTGGAGGAACAAAATATTTGGAGCAATCGGACAGAAGGATTCCCTTGGATCAGAGAGTACCTACAGCACACTCTGTGTGAACTGCAGGAGTTTCTTAAAAGGGATGACTCAGTTCACTGTGGGTTTTGATGTAATACAGGGTTTGATTGGCTTGGTTTTGACATCAGCAGTTTATGGAGATATGATGCCTTTTGTTAATTGTGTGTGTGTGTACAGAGTGTACCCTTTTCGCTCTGTGTGTGCACAGGTTTGTTTATACAGTATAATTTTCTCTATAGTATGACATATCTGGCGCTCAAGTACTTGTAAGTGCTACGAAAGCTTTTAAGCTTGAGATCCTTTCTGACAAGATTTTACAGATATTTAGTAGGATTGCTTCATTCTGCATCAGATCAGGTCAAAAAGTCTCTCTGAGACACTGAGATGGTCATACCCTTGCTTACAAATTCTGTTGCTGTTTTGAGTGTTAGTTCATAGCTGGAAAAAATAAATACAGCATATTAGATTTATGGCTTTTGGTAAGACTTTGGGTATCCATCTGCGTCAATTTCACGTCACGCGGTGTTAAGGATATTAGACTGTGCAACGGGAATGTAAACAGACTTGCATGCAGTCTTCCAAAACTGATTGAAAGTTGGCTGAAGCTGGGATGGGCACACAATAGCTCATGCCATCACTTATTTTCAGTGAAAATAAAGAGTCGAATGAAAAACACAGACGAGAGCTGCACTAGACAGTCTAAATGACTTGACTTTTTATTTTTTTCTACAGCAGAGCAAGAAAACGCTGACACCCACAGTACCGTTCTGTCTTTGATTGCGAGGGGTTACAACTCTTCGCAAAGACAAGAACTTGAGATCAGGAATTAGTCAAAGAACTGGTTACATCTGAAGGAGGAAAATTTACATTCAATCAAACTGATGTAGTTTGCAAAAAACCCAGACTTCTGATTTGTAATTTAGTATCCCTTGACTAAAAATGCAGTTGATTCTGAGATGAGAGAGACCCCCAACACCTATTCAAATAAAAAAAGAAAATACAACCTTTTAATCTGATTTTAAACATCCACCAGGTGACAGAAGTCTTCCAGGAAGTGTTACACAGGCACATCGGACCTTAAATTACAGGTTATCCAAGAGAATGTCAACTTGTTACACAACTCCAGCTTCATTCTAATGCTTTGTTAATGCTAATGCCTCTAATTGAGTGCACTGGACCACAGTTGAGTATGTTCCTTGAAATGTCACTAAGTTGCCTTAAAAGATTTGCTCGACCAGTTCAGAATTCCCCTCTGACAGCACACAGCTTTGGGCTTACAGTGCCAGACAAATCGGTCCTCGGAACTCAGAGCACTTGACTATTTCAAAGTTTTGAAACCTGGCATGCCAATAAATTGAATTTAGTCAAAAGTTGGTGATGGAGGAAGGTTATTTTCTACTTCAGCACAGGACTTTAGTTAGTGCAATTAGTCTGTGTTTACATTCTGTTTCATGTCTGCAACTGTTAAAAAGATCCATTGTTGTATGAAACTTTGATGACATGCATACTTGAACCAGACTGATTTGCATCTCACTTTATAATCCTAACTACTGGGCACGTTACACATTTCATCTATCCACAAAATTTGTGCCAGGAATACTTTGCATGAGTAATTGTAGCTGTTTGTCTAATGATATTGTTTTATTCTTGTTTCTCACTTGTACTTCGTGACCTACAGCCTACACACTGAAATTGTAGCGGCCTCTAAATGTGTCTGTTGCAAGTGACTCATTCTACGCTATTGTTACAAAAGCTTGTTTAAAATGATCCCTGTGAGTGCATAAGATGCATTTTGTTTGCTGAAACAAATTAGTGAGTTAACAAACCATATTAGAAAATGTATCTTGCATGTATGAAGGCATGAGGGCTTTCTCAGTTATTGTTATCCAAGCTTGTTAACATGTTTACTACCTAAGTGGATAGTTTGTGCTGTTTCCTCCGTAAGGTTAATTTAATTCTTGAACTTACTATTGAGGAAAAATCTTGTGTGAATGCTAACCTCAAATTAAATGTGCAATTACTCTAAGTAATCTAGACTGGAGGGAGAGAGAGAGAGAACACTCAGTTTGCAGACGTATCCGCCTTCATAGATTATTATGTTCATGTTTTGCCTTCTACTGTATGTGTGTGATGGAATTAGAAGGATGAGCAGGCATGCGTGACATTGCTTATTTTAGTCAGTTCTTACACATGTATGTAATTACAGAATGTATCTGCACACAGTTGGAATGTCTCAGTAAATTCAAGTCTGCTCCCCCCCCCTGCACTGGAAAAAATCTAAGTCTTACCAAGTATATTTGTCTCATTTCTAGTCAAAATATCTCATTACACTTAATATAAGACACAATTGCCTAACAAGCACTAATTCAGCCAGATATAGGGACTTGTTTGAAGACGATACATCTTGAATAACTTGTTAAATGAAAAAGTCTTGAAAACAAATTGTTTTGAGTCGCATATCATATGAAACAAGCTTTTTTTTACATTTGAAGAGGTTTTTAAAGCTAATTTCAAGATCACTTTTTATCTCAAAAGTCCTAAATATCACATCTTATTTCAATAAATCTTGACA
Organism: Odontesthes bonariensis; assembly: GCF_027942865.1. NCBI lineage: Eukaryota > Metazoa > Chordata > Actinopteri > Atheriniformes > Atherinopsidae > Odontesthes > Odontesthes bonariensis. The sequence continues at coordinate 17,693,140 of NC_134507.1, forward strand.
AGCCGATTTTCACTAGTTCCATTGGCAATTTTTTTTTGCTTATTTCAAACAATTATTTCTTGTGTAGACCTTCTCTCCCCTCTACACTTCTTTTGTTTTGAATGCTCAGTCCATTTTCTGTCTACCTTGCTAATTACGGCACATTGGAGCTGCCACGGACAAGTAAAAATGTCGTTTGCTCAGTCTGAAAGCTGTCGGAAAACTTTCCACAAGCACTCTCCCTCGCCTTTTAAAGGCTTCTTAAAGACTTTAATGGAATAGAGCACGGACATATACAGAAGCAAAGTGCAAGGGATGTTGTTGTGGTGATGAAAAAAAAAAACAACTCTCTTTTTGGACTCAAAAATCTTTAAAGTTTGTAAAGAAAAAATCATTAGGGATTCCTCTGAACATGTGGGCTTTGACTACATGTCTAAAGTTTCTAAAGCTACAAAAAGTGCTTCCATTTATTGTGTTTACAGATGGTGGCATCAGATGGTGTCCAGCAGAGTAGCCCAGTAACTGTCAACATCCTGGTTATTGACGCCAATGACAATACCCCCACGTTCGCTGAGGTCTCCTACAGTGTTGAAGTCTTCACGGACATGCAGCTGGGGGAGACGGTGCTACAGGTAATTAATTCAACGATCATTTTCTCTCTTTTCTCCCTCTCTTTTGGCCTCTTGCACTATGCCTCCATCTTTGTCCCCGTTGCACAGAATCTCTCTCTCAGGCAGTCTTTTATGCTCAAAGAGAATAACCACAACAATCCAGCGCATTGCGTTGACAGGCAAACCCCGGGAATATTTGCCTTTGTGTAATCTGCAATAACAGGCAAGTCGGAGAAAATGTTTCTTATCGCTACTGTCGGTGCACAGCCCTGGATAATTAATTTAGGAAGGCCTCAGTGGTGACCGTGTATCAATCCTTCCACTTGCAGGAAAAGCATTTTCTTGTAAAAATGTATTTAAGTTTTGATTGTTTTCATGAATTTGTTTGGATCTCATTTGAGCACAGACTTTAAAAGTCATTATCTTTTTTTCTTTCATACGAATAAAGCTCAAAGCATTTTGTGTGGATATGTGACGGCACATTTACATGCGCAGATTGTCTTCAAAGTCCAAGTCCCCATTCTGCTGAAAGGTTCAATCATTGCTATGTCACTAAAATTGGTAGATGCTGATGATCTTTTCGTCTTTCAGTTGATCTGTCCTCTCGACTGACCCTCTCCAAAAAAATATCAGACGCCATAAAGGTCAAGTTTAATCTTTTTTTTTTTTTTTTTTTTTTTTAAACCAAGCCATTTCATCCTCCCCGAAATGAGGCCGAGGGTCGCAGAGTGTCTGCTGTGACCGCTTAAACGATTTTTATAAGCTGTGTATGAGAGCCGGAGGCCCCCTGAGAACGCTGCTGCTTATTTGATATTACAACTTTTACTCCACTGTCAGGAGCCTGAAAAAGGGAGGTCAGGTAAGCTTGGATTAAAGTTTCAATGACTTCAAGATATAAAGCCAACTACACTGCTAGGGCTCATAATTACAAGCAGCAAGATGCACCAAATTGACTTGAAGGAAAATATGGTTCCATAATTAATTTAGGACAAGCTCACGAAAGAAATATTGTATTTACATAACTTCTCCTAAAAAAAAAAAAAAACATAATCCGGCAGCTGTCTTACAAATCTGTAAACAGTATTATATGAAGGAAAAAAAATGCAATGAAATGTGAAACCACGGAAAAGTTGTCATTTGACTGAAGTCAGTCACATCCCTCTCCTTAGAAACATTTGCTGCTTTACTGGTTGAGTAATCATGTTAGCTGTGAACCCGATTTACAAGTACAAAGTGCAGGAGAGAATGCAGACGCACCATGCATGTAATGTGTATCCGTTTCTTTTTCTCCTTCTGGTTCTCTCAGTTAACTGCAGCAGATGCTGATGAGGGACTAAATGGTCTGGTGACCTATGAGATACTGGCTGGTGCACAGGGACATTTCGTTATCAACAATCGAACTGGACGCATCACTGTGGCCCCTGGTGTCATCTTAACTGTGGGACGATCTTATGCACTGACTGTCAAGGCTTTTGATAATGCACCAGAGAGCCAGAGAAGGTACAGTAGCCTCGCAGCTCGCAGAAACTCTCATGTGCGAGTGATCAAATGAAGATTGTTTAGTTTTGTGATTGATAGTATGTACAGCTGATACATTCTGATGAGAAGAATTCTCTCTTCACCTACCGACGTGAAGTCAGATTTATTTCTGTATATCTAGTCAAGGTTGAGGGCATTCAAGCACTCTGCATGCATTGCCTTACGAGTCTTATTTGATATGCACTTCACAATTTAGCTTCCAAATGACTCACGAAGGCTTCTCCTGGCTGAATAGTGGAGAAAGTACTTTTCTGACAAGCTGTTGGGACTGAATGCATTAGGCATCTTGTACATTTTTATTTCGTATTTTTTTTCCTTGTGAAAAAGCAATGGATTTCCTATCTCAGCTCAAAGGGAAAAATGTTGTTTTAGGTGTTGGAATAGGTATAATTTTTCATTTCACCATGAAAAAAACCAAAACCAAAACAAAACAAACATTTATTTCAGCAGCCCAGGATGATGTTCTCATGGTGGATAAGAATATATTATACAGGTACCACCATTGTTGAAAATAAGCAAAATATATATCACACAGACAACTGACAAACAAATAATGAAGGCTGTCGGCTTTAATTCCATGTGTTATTCTGCCTAAAGAAGTGAACAAGATATTTAATGAATGAAAGGTGTGTCTTGTTCAACTCTTAACTGCCAGAAGAACGTTCATGATGACATCTTGCACGATAAAGTCGAAACTTTTTACAAGTGTGATTTGATGAAGGATTTTAGTGTCTTGGTTTTCAACGTGCTATGGGTGAGGCACATCAGTACAGCTCAACAGGTTGCCAAACAGAAACTGATGCTGGCCGGTACTCTTATGTCTGCCAGGAGCTCCATCACTACAGTCTACATTGAAGTCTTGCCACCCAACAACCAGAGCCCCCCGCGGTTCCCCCTCTTCACCTACAACCTAGAGGTCAGCGAAGCCATGAGGATTGGAGCCATTCTGCTCAATCTGCAGGTGAGACACACACATATACTTTCTAGCTCCTCTTCAGTGGGATATAGCTGTTTTCCAGTTGATTTTTAGGGAACTGTTCTGATATTTTGTAGTTCAGACATTTCTTTGTTTCTTTCATGTCCTCTCTTCTCACACATTGGATTGTCTGCTGTACGTTTTGCCTGTTTGTACTACAGACTTATATTCTTCTTGCTCAGCTTTCTTCCTCGATCCTTCATGTTCTGTTGTTCTTCCCCCAGGCCACAGACAGAGAAAACGATCCGATCACGTACCGAATTTTGAGCGGGGATTCCCAGAAGGTCTTCAACCTCTCTGAAACGTAAGGGCATTTTTTTTGTTCAACGGCATACTTTTTTTTGATAAACAGGAGCCTGCATGTATATGTGTGTAAGTATATATGTATATGTATATATATATATATATATATATATATATATTTTATTTATTTATTTATTTATTTATTTATTTATGTTTACTGTCCTGCCTCCCAATGTGAGCCAGAGATAAGTGAGTATGAACAATAAAGACAGAGCCCTTAGACTGCATTTCAGCTAACATACACGTTGGTTACATGTTCATTTCAGTATACTCCTGATACTGAAGTCCTCAAATGCAGGCATTATTTGAGTCTATTGAGGATTTTTATCAACAAGAAAAGGTTCTTGTATACACAGGCTGTTTTATCAAAAGCTCAATGGAACTCATGATTCAAGGGTCGCAAACAAAAAGGGGAATTCACTTTGCGAAAGTCTTTGACGACACTGTTATTTCATGCCTTTTCCTCAAGTGCAAAGGCTTGTGACACACGGTAATATGATGCAGGGAGCAGCGTTCTTTACTTCACTTTCATGATCAGACAGTCTTCAAATGAGCCAGTCACAGTCTATCATTATTAACTTCTCTCTGATAATTATGTCTACCACTGCAGAAGATAGAATGAATGATGAGAGGACAGGAGTTTTGCAGTAGTGATGAAAGGGACTCCATGCTAATATTCAACTTTGTTCGCAATTGTTATTATAACAAATAAGAGATAAGAGATCTATTGATATTTGAGTGCACTGACTAAGACACTGACTAACTATTTTAATCACATATGATCACACAGTTGATAGTGTTCGGATATAGCCGTTTTTTAACTTGAAATAGAACAGTGGGAACCTTTAACTTTAACTTTAACACTAAATTTGATTACTGGAGATTTGTTCAAGCTTTTTTTTTCTGCTTTCTCTCCAGCTAATTCCCCCTTTTTTTAATTTATTTGTTTATTTTTCGATATTGAAGGAAGCAAATATCTCTGCACAGCAATTAGAGCACAGATCTTATTGGCAACCAGCATTAAAGAAACTCACCTTACTCAACTGCTAATGTGGAGCGAGGAAAACGCATAAAGACATCCAAACAGTTAGTGCTTTTTTTCCGTCCATTAAATAAGCAAGCAAATAGAGTCATGGGTAGACTGAAAATGCAGGACCTTGCCAGACACGTATCTCAGTAATTGATTGAGGCTTATTTTGTCTGCATCCTTAGTCTCCCAGTTATGAAAAGATGAGCCGCAATCGCAGCACTGTGCACAATTAGAATAAGGGGAGACTGCTATTGTTGGCTTTGCTAATGCAATCTCCTAAACCAGATATGACAGAAATCTTGCTAAAGCAAATAGACATGTTTCCTTCAGGGCATTTTCTGTGTGTGGCAAAAAAGTATTTCTGTAATATCACAAGCACCCAGCGGCCTATCAGTATATTAACCTCAAACAGGAGCTGATGTAGCAAAAAGTGAATCAAAAAATGATTAGCTGCTACATTTGATGACTGTGACATATACAGAGACCTACATCATATTCTCTTCTTTTTTTTATTCAACCGTCAGAACTCCAGCATGATTTTAGAATTGCAAATGATCAGATTTGAGCTATATATAGGGTTGCTTCAATCTAGCTAGTATGAATAATGAGCTCTCTGGTTTAGCAGTCTTGATAAATGCTGCAAGTTAATCTGAAGGAGGTGGAAATACTTCATATTCAGTCATCAGTTTCGCTCCTCACATGTCAGTGTTACATGAATTGTTCAAAAAAAATGTGTTATTTTCGACTGACAAAACTGTTTCGTAGTGTTTTGGCCAAAAATCTGTGAAATCTTAATTAAAATGTTAAATAGATTGTATAGATTTGTTGATTTATTATGTATAGATTTGTTGTGCCTTTCTAGTCTACTCAAAGCACTTTCATACTACAAGCCACATTCACTCACATGCACACGCACACACACATTCACACACACACACACTCACACTCACGCACGCACTCTCTCACACACACACACTCATTCAGCACTTCTTAGTCTTTACTAAGGAGTGCGTTTTTTTTTTTTCTATCAAACATATTATTCACAAACTGATGGTTGTGTCCGAGGAAACGTGGGGTTCAGTGTCTTGTTCAATGACACGTCAAGAAAGATGTTCTGGGGAAGCCAGGAGTCAAACCACCGGCCCTCAGAAAGGCAGGCGACTGCTCTTCCACCTGAGCTACAGCTGTCCCTCTTTACATATTTAATCAACTCATTTTGTGTGTAAAGCGATGTTACACACCTAAGATTAGAGAAAAATTTACGGAACATAACTTCTTTGCATAGAAGATAACTAACCTCTTTAAGAGATTATTTTACTAAATGAGCAACACATCGCTCTCAGATATGATAAAACTAAAGTCTCAAATATTGGCATCAAACTGGTGTTGGTCTGTTGAACATATTTCACATATTTCAACATATTTCAGACTACAGATTTTGCAGCTCTTTTAACTGTCCTACTTACTTTTTTTTTTTTTTTTTTTACTACAGCTTCATCTAAAAAGCTCAACCTTCTCAAAGTCATGAAAGTCTGACTGAAAAGCCTTGCTAACATTAATACGTTCAGTGTGTTCCAGTGGGCAGCTGACACTTCCAAGTGAAACAGAAACAATTCATCATCCAAAGATATGATCAGAGCTGACTAAAAGATCAAGATTAACTCTGACTGGGGAGGATAGCCTCTAAACCACAGCACATCGCTGACACTCCTGACAGATGTTGTTAATAGTCTCCCAAACATCTGACAGTGTCTCTTCATTTGAGGTGGCTGGGAAAAGGAGGCGGGATGCTATCGCATATGATCAGTGATCCTCTCAGTCTCATCCGCTCAAGTGTAGTTCAACAATTCCGGAGTAGTAGGGAATAAACTCCCATTGCTTGGTAAGCAGAATTAATAATTTTGATATTTGTCATCATTACCATTAAGATTAGGGCTGAACGATATGGACAAAATTTCATATCTCGATATTCATGCCAGATATCTCGATTACGATACGATATGACTACGGGTTTGGTGAAAACCAAGCATTTTTCAGAAAAATAAAAACATCATAAAACAAAAGAGTGCAGTTTTATTGATTAATTTTCGCCAAGCACGACCTGCACAACACCTCGCTCTGGTCGACATCATCCTTTCTAAATCCAAAATACCTCCAAATAATGAAGGATGATTTATGTTTTGGCACAAAATTAGATTCTGCACTGCCACCGACCGAATTATCTTCCGCGCTCATGTCACTTTTCTTTCGTTTCTTTCGTTTTGATTTCGCCGTGAATTCCCCGTGAATGTGTGTGGCTGTGTGCCTCTCAGTCTACTTCTCCCTCACTCCCACCCTCCTATGTTTGTCATTGGTTGGCTTCAGCTGTCGATCCACAGCAAACGTGAAATAAGCTTTGTGGTTGGCTGGCGGTGGGGTGCGTTTAAGCGCAATCTTAAAAGTAATGTTTATGGTGACTGCCGGAGCTGTATAAGCAGGGCGAGCGCGGGGGAAATATATCGTTTATATCGTTGCTTTTTCGAAATTACTTTCTTGAATGTTCATATCTCGATTTAGATACGATAACGATATATCGTTCAGCCCTAATTAAGATCAATACTTTTTAGAGAGCACAAGCTATTTATGTATGCCGATGACATATTAGCAGTGTTAGAAGATCCTGGGGACTCTCTACCAGTGTTACTTGAATATATTGAACAGTATTCTAGATTATCAGGTTATAAAATAAACTGGAATAAATCTGAATGTATGCCAATATCTTATACATGTCACTCTGGGGTTGTCACTCCATATGGCTTTAAGTTTCTACCTTCAGGGATGAAATATTTAGGCATTCAACTAAATTCAAATCCTAATGAAATAATGCTCTCAAACATGGACCCACTCATACAGAAAATAAAAATGAACCTGGATAAATGGGGAAAACTGAAGCTCACATTGTGGGGAAAAATTAATGTAATTAAAATGGTGGTTGCACCACAATTCAATTATGTTTCTATGATGCTACCAGTCAATATAGCGCCACAGTTGTTTAAACAATACGATAGAATTATTACAGAATTTTTATGGGATAAAAAGAGACCAAGGATTAATATAAAGAAGATGTGGTCACCTAGGGAGATAGGAGGTATGTGTCTACCTAATGTAAGATCATATAATTTAGCATTTGAAACGTCTAGATTGATAAAACATTGGAAGGGGATAGATCAAGAGCTGAGTTGTATCAAAATTGAAAGGGAACTAACTAGTCCGTTTGAACCTCTGGATGTTTTTTCACACGGTGTAACAATTCCTGGACGTAATTATTTTTCAAACCCAGTTTTGTCTTATTCTAAAGCAGTTTGGAGAGAAATACACAAGATGTATAGTATTTCCCACTTGAGACAACCTTATGCCTCTCTATGGCATAATACAGCCATCCGTATTGGGAAGAAACCCATTTATTGGAATCAATGGCTTGTAAGAGGGATACGCAAACTGAGCGACCTGTGTGTGGATGGAGTATTAATGTGGTTTTCTGATATGATGCAAAAATATAATCTGGAATATAATTTTTGGAAGTATTTGCAAATAAGAGACTGTATCACAAAGGGTAAATTTAGTCATAATAAGAATACACTGATGGACGTTTTGGACCCAGTATAGCACACAGAGCAGCCATATTCTACAAAACATTTAATGGTTTACGAAAAAGATACATGTAAAAGTCTGAGGATTGTTTGGCAGAACGACCTAGGGTGTGATTTAAGTGAGGAGGACTGGTTAAATATCTTATCAAATACAGGGAAACAGATGAGAGAGGCGAAGGGGAAATATATTCAGTACAAGATAATTCATAGATTTTATTTTACTCCTTCAAAGCTACATCGAATGGGCTTAATAGGAAATAATTTATGTTGGAAATGTCAGAGTGAGATAGGGACTTTTTTACATGTAATTTGGGGATGTAAACTAGTGTACCCGTTTTGGGAGAAAGTATTGAACCATGTGAGGAAATGGCTGGGTGTGGCAGTACCTGTATCACCAAAACTGTGTTTGTTAGGGGACCAAACATTAATCCTAAATATATCTAAATATGAAAGAGGGATTTTAAAACTTGGAATGGTCACAGCTGCCCGAACAATCCTCAGAGTATGGAAGAGTACAGTCGCCCCAGATGTTAAAAAGTGGATGGAAATGATGTCAGAAGTTGCATCATATGAACTCATGTTGGCTAGAGTTAACAATGAAGAGGAACATGTTAGGAGGGCCAGGGAACGTATTTTTTTGTAGGTATGGAAAATGAAAATGTGTAGATATGGTGCTGATCAATGCAAAATGTAAAATGTAAAAAAAAAAAAAAAAAGAAGAGTCTATGTGCAGGAGGTCTTTGTGTACAGGGCTATAAGCTGGATATACTGTCTGTTGATGTTGGTGTCAGTGTTTGTTTTCTAGTTGGAATGTTTTGTTTAGGTGTGTATGAATAATTAAATAAAAACTTTAATGACAAAAAAAAAAAAAAGATCAATACTTTTGCTACTGTCAAAATGGACCGTGAATCGTAATTGTCAAATGCACATCAAAGCTCTCTGTACCTTTCAATAGGTACAAAGGGAACGGTACCGGTCCGCGAGACATTCCAAACCGGGCCGTGAGATTGGGGGGGGAATGAAAAAAAATGCACACAAAAAAAAGAAAAAAAGAAAAGAAATGACATGGAAATCGGGAATTCTTTCATTTCACTCGCTAGATTCTATACTTGGAAACTGCATAAATTGCAGAACCAAACCGGTCTTTGGTGCTCAAAAGGTTGGGGACCCCTGGTGTAGAGGATTCAAAACCGCCTCTTCACTATAGACCTACAGCATGTGATTCGATAAATGGATATGCTGATTGAAGTTTCAGTAATTTGCCTGTCAGACTTTAAAATTAGGCCAGGTTGTGTGATAGTTAGGCCTACTGCAGAGGCAAGAAGAATGTAGAGGTCGGGTTCCGCTTGGACTGTGTGGCCACAAGAGCTTTAATTCAGAAATGTATGTGAAGGATCGGGGGACTGCAGGAAATTGCTACGGGCATTAATTTAGCCGTGCGTTCAGATGCATTCGTCTTTTCCCCCTCTTTCGGGTTCTGGTAGAGCCTCTCCTGAGTGCAGCAGCAAAATTGTTATGTGTTTGTGCGTGGCTCAACTTGCCCTTGTGTGCCTCGTATTCAAACAAAGAAAATCCAGTGTTCTGAATGGGAATCCGTCCACACTTTGTGTAAGGAATGCCAGAGAGCGAAATTCTAGTGCGCGGACGAGCAGAAATCGCGTTCTGTCTGCTGCAGTCATTGGAAGAAAAGCATGAATCTTTCTCTCTGTTCTCCGTGTGCTCTGGGAGCAAGAGACTGGCTCCACAAAGAGAAAGACCATTTTGTTCAATCAGTGACCATGTTTTATAAATCGATTTATAGTGACGATTCTCACTAACTCTGAGGTAGAATCCTCTCCATGTCACTATATTGCATCAGCAATAAGATAATGACCATATTTCTATAAATGAATGCACTCTCTTCATATAACACAGAGAGGCAATGCAGAAATGGTTCGGAGCAGTCTCCCATGCCTTCTCTCTGACAGTAATATAAGTACTTTCTCTGACCTCTCTCAACAGGATTGGCCTTCTACTTCTGAGCGAGTCTCTGGACAGAGAGACCACCGATCGGTACCGTCTAATTGTCACGGCTTCAGACGGCAACCCTGGAGGGGTGAGGCACAACCCCTTTTATGAAACTACTGACCTGATTGCTCAGGGTCGGTGATCTCCAGACATTTAGAGCAGATTAGGAGTTTATAGCTTGAAAAGTTGGCTCACTGAAACCAAGTACTTCATTTAGAAGGAAAGTGCGCTAGCATTAAGAGTAAGGAGTTCATAATAATGATAGCACTACAGCAAACTAGTGCAAGACTATAATAATGGCAGCCATTTTATGTCATAACCATGATTTTGTCCCTTTGGCAACCTTGATGAAAGCCACTGTACGGAACTGCTGTGAATACAGCTGTCCATGAGTTCATTTTTGTTGTCAGTTGTCACTTTCTGGTGTGTTACTCAATAGGTAATTCCTCTATGTTTGAATTAGAATAATTATGACCGGTGGGAAACAATGACACAAAGTGTTCAACTTTACAACAGAGTGCTAACAGTAGCCTAGCTGTTTGTGGTGCACAAGGGATGTGTACGTCCACTCTTTACAACTGATGTGGATCGTGTTTGACCAATTAAGTACATTTTTGCTCACTTACAGCATTAAAAATACAGGACGGGATGTTATTTTAATCACTATAGAAATAAATGAATATATAAATGGACTGATGAATATTTACACCCACTGAATTAATTAATCTAGTTGAACTAAAATGAACTAAAATCGCAAATACCTAACATCATTCAGTACTCGACAAAAGTCTTGAAGGAATCCTCATTTCTTCATATATTGCCAAAAAATATATTACTGACACTTGTCCTTGTCTAGCTTGAAAATCAAAATTTGGTTTGAGCTCATTTATTCTTCGGCACAGGCTGAGCCCTCTTAGAAGAACTTTCTTGTTATTTCTCAGGAATAGTTCTCCTGGCTTCTTGAAGGACATTTCAAAGCTCTTGTCTGGATGTTTCATTCCATTCTTTGTCAATATGATCCCACCATGCTTCGGTAGAGTTGAGGTCCGGGTTCTAAGGAGCATCCGTCACTCCATAAGACGTGTTGCCACTGTATTCAGTCCAATTCGTGTATCATTTGGCATGTCTCTGCCTTTTCTCCCGGTTTCCCTTCCTTGAGAGTGAATTCTTGACAGCCACCCATCCATGGAGACCATTTCTGATGAAGCTTCAGTGAACAGTGGATTTATCACTTGAAGGGCCAGACACATCTCTCAGCTTCTGTGTCAAGGCTTCACTAGACGGGTTCTAATCTAATCTTGCTTAAGGTCATCAGTTATAGAAACTGTTCATCTCCTGTACACTCAAAAAAAAAAAGAAAATTTAAAATAAGGAACATCTTTTGTTTACCTAAAAGAATGATATGATTGGATATCATGAATGTATTGAATTTAGGTTTGCTAAGTGATTCATTCTTATGGGTCCTAACTAATTCAAGCACTAAAAATGATAACTTGTTCAAAGAACATGGAGAAAAATATTAAGCAAATTTCCTCAAAATCATATTGTTCCCTTTCAGCATTAAGCAATTAATTCTGAAAAGAACAATAAGGAAATGTAATCCACTCCCTATGCTGCCTCTGCCCTTTTAAACACTCCCCTGATGTGCAACAAAGGCACATTAGTCCTGCCGTGACAAGGGTGTGTGACAAAGGCCTTAAAAAGAGCTTAAGGAAGACTGGAGAACTATTCCCCAAAATCACTCAAAAATATTGCATGAAAGTCTGATTTCTTGGAAGCAATAATACAGAAAGAAATGAGACTTTTGCACAACATTGTACTGTCATACTTGATAAATTCATTTAATCTTGTTTTGATGTAGTATAAGAACAAGAGTAATTTTAAATGCCACAGATGTTAATTAAATGTCATTTTAAAATGAAAACTTTCATTTCTCGAACTATATCTAATCATCAGTATATTTATGTTTGTTTATTTTTTTCAGTATTGACTTGGTAGCCTTATGTATTCTTTTTTTAGACTTATTTATTTGTTTATTTATTCATTTAGTTCTAACATTGATAATGCCACTGAAATACTAAATTGTGCTGGAAAACTTTTGGTCATCTCATTTGGGACATCGATGTGAATCTCACTTTGATGTGTACATCTAAAAAACATTGCTACAGACCAAGCTGGTTTGTTTTTCGGTTGTAGACTGGTATATCATAGATATTTATGTGGATTTTTTTGTTAGTTTTGCTGTTGTTGTTTACATTGCTTAAAGGAATGAGGCATTGTACTCTGCATGATTTCGATAATATTGCGTGTGTTTGGATTTTTTTTCTTTTCTTTTTTAAAAGAGGTAGGGAGGTCAAAATTGGGATTTATCCGTCACGGTAACAACGGTATATTTGGATGAGTGTGCTGTTTTCCTGTTTAATTTTCCTAAAGACTACCACCAGTTCAATGTCATCGTTAATGGACTCCTGGGGTTTTTCTTTACATTCACAGAGCTGTTTATCAAACTTCACCTTTGGAACAGCAAATGCTGGCTGCTCTGTCTCCCGCCGGGACCCGATAATACCATACCGACAGCCTTAATTTAATTAGATTTCACCTCAGTTTGCTGCTGTCTCAGGTTCAGGGGTGAAATGCAGTTTCGTTCTAAAGAGGAAGTCTGTGATGGGTTATGAATTAGCTGATGAGATGTCACAACACTGATGCTGATGCTGCCTTCTCACCTGCAGACTTATCAACTATCGATGTCTTGGTTAAGGGGAGCTGTACGTCCTATGTATGCCCTGTATGTGTTATGTAACAAAGTAGAAGGCGCACAGCACATGGACAATGATGGATGAGAGAAAAATATGGACATAAATGTGACGTTTGTGAGATGAGGCTTCACCTTTACTCTCTGTCTTAGACAGGTTGTACAGACCACCAACCTTTACCTGTGCAACATATGTCTGTCTGTGTTGCAAACCATCTTGCACAGAGTTTATTAATGTTTGATTTGTGTGGACTGTATGCCACAGCTGGGAAGAAATGCTGTCGCAACAGGAGGGAAAGTGAGGGAAGGTTTGTAGGAGGATGGAGGTAAAGAACTCACTCAGTATGACAGTGCTGCCAGCAAGGCTTGAATCAGGGAAAGGATCAAAATGCATTTTGAATGATGTTTTTTTAAATATTATTATTATGTATGATTTTAGAATGACAAAAAAGAAAAGAGAAATTAGCATAATGAGACATTTGAGACACTCTAAGCTCCTTTTTTTTATCAGGATTCGGATCTTAATTTGCTGTGTGAAGTTAATGCCATCTGATGACAATTTCAAAGTGTTACACCAATAATCAGCATTAATGGGCTCCTCCAGGCAGCGACCTAGCCCTCTGAAATTCCAAGCAATTGATGCTCACAAAGCAGGAGAAGGTGATAAGAAAGCAGCAAAACAATCTCAGGTGCTCTTTTACTTATTCAGCTCAGTCTGTTGTAATTCAGAAATGGAAGTTAACAGGAGTGATGAAGGTCAAGCTGAGTTCTGGAGGACAAAGAGAGTTTTCGGCGAGAATCTGCACATGTATGACCTTCATCTGTGAGCCATTAGAAGAAAACTTTTCCTGTGTCCTGACAGAATTCCTTTTAAGAATCTTGCAAATACACAACTGAGCAAACTTGATGCATATTGGGTCCAGTACTGTTTCTGATGAATTAGAACTTAGACACCCAGCATAAAACTAGAACTACCTTTTGAAAAAGACATTTGAAAAGAAAAGATGTTTAATTAAGACAAAAATCCTCCAAACAACAACTGAACGAGCCTTTGCTGGTTGTAAAAGAAAATAAATAAATAAATTTAAAAAAAAATTGAGCTGTGAAACTGGCCAAATGACCAGGGTGCCTTAACATTCGATTTGGGACGATCTGTTTTTGATTATTTAAATGTAAAACATTCATGTAATTAAGCAATACAACATTAACAGTGCAATTAACATATCATCTTTGACTTTTTGCCTTGTAGAAATCATGTTTTACTCACTTAGCTATTCACAGTGACAGAAATTTTGAAGAGGGCTGCCCACACATTGGGATCACACAGTAAAAATAGAAAGAGGGGACAGAAATTAAATAAGGGGTGATACAAAAGGAGGTGGATATCGAGGATTTGGATTTGTAATTAGTGAGCACAGAACTTTGGTATCCAGGGAAACCAGGGAAAAACGGGGAGTGAAGAAAGCCAGCTCCCCCCGGTGCTGCTGCTCTTTGTGTACAGCCAGATTTGTGTTGGTGCAAATTTGGATTTACATAGACTTTTTTTTATTCCTTTTTTTTTATAATTTTCATTAGCTCTTACATCTATTGCTTTTTTAATGAAACAAATTGTCACAATTTTGTATTTGAAAACCAGTTCAACCTTTAATCAAAACTGCCAAGCACACTTCCACAAATACACCCTGGCCTGCCCACAGAGGCAAAGATTTTTGTAGTCGTTAAGAACGCTCACACCAGGATGGAAGCACCAATTGGCCTGAGGTTCTCTGTGAAATGAAAAATGAGAAGACGTCATCACAACAATGGCTACAGGATGCACCTCCTCTTATTCTGGTTCCAGTTGTATATCAGCTAAGAGGCATGGATTATTTTCAAAATGATTTGCCATGTATGGTCTTACATGATTATGCATATCTAAGAAGTCATAACAAGAAACAACAATGATCAAGGATTCCCCAACGGACAGCGAGATGAAGGTGACATTAACTAGGTCGTTTCTTCATGACATGCGCCAAATGTCTCATTCACCAGGGAAACTTCAAACAGCTGTCTTCTCTGGAGTATTTCATCCTGCCGAAGCCAACTCCTCCCTCAACCATCCATCCTTCCTCCCCCAAAAGGAGGCCATTCTCTCTATTATTTGCGGGCACGTTTGGCCCAGGGCACCGAGAGATTATAGATTGTGCATATTCAGCCATTTTCGATGTTGATTTATAGGAGGACTATATGTGTATGAACTATGTCATTGTTTGAAGGTTAGCAGCAACACAATCGTCCACACTGGCCTTGCAAGCGAATGATCACCTCAGATGATGCAAGAGAGAATTAGTTTTACCCAGTGAACTCAACTATCAAAAGCTCCATATCAAATAAAGTATAGGAACAATTCACTAATAAATATGATACATTTTGAATGATTAATGTTCGGTGTAAAGAGTGTAAGGACTGTAAGAGGCCAAAAACTACATCATCAAATGCAGTTAAAATTTTTTAGCTTATGTACTGTAAGCCCGTTGTATAGCTAAATTCCTGTTTTAGAATAAATGGTTATAATCGTTTGAAGGATGGTGTTATAGATGTGGTTTTATGCAGTTATCTTATAACCTTTTACAGTTTTTTTTTTTTTTCTTTACCTGATAACTACCATCGATGCATCTTTCATCATTAGAGTGCGTAGGATCAGAACCCATCTCTTTCTTTATTCCTAATATGTGTGTTTTCATGTAGAAGTGCATCCGTTATTTAAATGATAAAGTAATTAGAATTAATTCATTATTAATGCAAACGAAAAAATATTTTTCCCCAACAATATTATGGCTGCTTTTTGGTAAACTGTGCAGTATTTTTTTCAAAGGCAGTACATTTGATGAATTTTTTTACATCTGTTTTGACACAGGCCATTGATGAGAATCAGAGTGAATTAACTGGTATGAGTAACGGCTAATACATTTCACTGTCTATGCATTGTTGAATAGATTTTTTTTTTATCAACAAGCATACAGTGAAATGATACTTGAGAGCTACAACTCTTGTTTGCATTTTTCCTTTCTTTGCAACAACTAAAAAGCATTTGTAGTTGACATGTTGACATTTAAAAACAGTTTTCCTTGTCTTATTATGCATTGTTTTTCTCCGCATCATTCTCTTCTTTCTCCGCATCATTTAGTTTTTAAAGCAATTCAATGGCTTTTAATATTTTTTCTCCAGCATCTAAGAATAATTTTGAGTCTAAAAGGGCTTTTTTGCAGGGTTAATGAAAGGAGTAAATGTGGCACCAATATCTGAACTTTAGCAATTGTCCCCAATTACCACTTTCCTTCAGAAAAGTGTACTGATTGGCAATGACTCCTAAATCACTTGCTGGTACAGCTAAAGGTACCGTATGTGCATAGATCCTTAACCAAATAATTTGTTTCTACTGTGTGAGACAAGATCTAACTTTAGTATCGAAAAAAGCCAGGAGTCTTTGAAAAGATATCGTATTTCCTAATTATGTAGTGAGTGAGAATACACAGTGGGACAGAAGGCAAATGGACCACCCTAAATACTCGAGATCCATATAAAAACCTACTTTCCAAATACCTTAACAAAATATGAACTGGTCAACAAAGGTGAAGTGGTGCTGTTTTAAAGGCAAAGGCTAGCGGTCACAGCATGTGCAGGTTTAGATTTTAGTTTTCTTTCTGGATACTGCACTGACATTGAAAATGTATAGTTTAAACTTTATTATTGGAAAAAAAAAAAAAAAAAACTTTATTATTGGAAAGTATCCTGTTTTAATAATGCTTCAAGCTTTGTCGCAGTACTACATACGCATTAGTTTTATGAAAGTATTGCGTGCATGTTGCATCTCTTGTCGTTTTGTCTAAAATGTGTTGGTCTAGGCTTTAGATGCCGTTTTTTTTCCTCACCGTTATAATGTCTTCCCACAAGTAGAAAGAAAACATTATCCAAATGTAATTCAATGTCTTTATGCGTTTATGGTCTTTGCTTTTAAAATGAAATCTCAGTACTAAGACATTCTAAATGTTCTTTATTTTAACGTGTATATGTTTTCTCTTTAGACATCCACAGCTACTGTGGACATAGTGGTCACCGATGTCAACGATAACGACCCCTCTTTTAACCTCAACATCACCACTAATTTTACTGTTCGAGAAGAAGAGGCCGGTTTATTTGTGGGACACGTCGAGGTAAGTGGCGTGTATGATGAAACCAATCTCTTACTCTTTTGAAATGACACAAATTTCGTTTCTTGATTTGCATCCACCATTATTTACATTGTTGCATATTCACATGTTTCATATGTAAATGGAATGGTAAATGCTTTTCTAGTCTTGTTGACTAATCAAAGTACTTTACAATCCCACATTCACCGATTCACACACATTTATACAGCAAGTCTTGAGTCCATTCAATCTTCACCTGTGAAGTACTTATCTCTCTCATACACACACTCACACATTTAACACATTTTGGACAATCTGGGGCTCACGGTCTTGCCCAACATATGGGCAGTCTGTGACATGTAGACTTGAGAATCCAAGGATAGAGCCACCGACCCTCAGATTGATAGATGGCCGCTCGTCCTCCTGAGTGACCATTGAATAATAATGGTAGCTCGGTTTGCCCCATTAAAAAAAAATTACCAGGCTTTATTCAACACGGTTGGCCCAAAGCTGCCTCCCTGCTGGCTGCCTCGGCTGAGCTTCATTGAGCAGCCAAATTTTTCTAATTACTGCTACAGATTGATGTTTGTCAGTGGATTAATCATGGAATTATGATTGCTGATATCTATCAGTACGAGTATTGCAGAGATGCAGTTCATCTTTACATCATAGACAAACTTTGGTCAGAGTAAATAAGATGAAGCTTTACACATGAATCCGCATCCTCCCCACATGAGGACAAACACATGTCTACATATTACAGCGTTTTACTGACACTTGGAAGCAGACTCAGTGTTATGTGGAGCAAGCTGAGCTGTGGGCTACTCTTGGTTGAGTTTGCATTGTTTTTTGTCCTTCAATTCAATTCAGTTTAATTATATTAAACCTACTCTGTTTTGGAAAACACATAAGTTCAAGTGAACAAGTATCTGCTTTGTTACAGAGTGAAATTAAGTGTTCAGATAATAAGGATTGTCCAGTGCTGCCGTTTTCTGTGCTTTTTACCTTTTCTGCCTTGTTCTCTATTGTATTTGGCACTTTGTCTTCTTTGTGATAAAATCAGTTGCTGCTAGCACCCTCGGGCTCGAAATAACTTTCCAAAGATGTGATATGTAGAAGTAAAGTTAAATGTTAGTAGTTTATGAAATGTGAAAAAGGACAAAAGGACACATGATGGTAGCTGGGTGTTTGTGTAAGGCTTACTTGAGTTTTCCTCACAAGTGTTTCTTCAGAAATGCAGCCAACAGCTAGAATGCGGCTTACACACCAACTTTCTCCCTTTGTCCTGCCTTTGGAAGGTTTTCAGAGCTGGCACCTCATCAGCTTGAACCTAGATTCTGACTGAAAAGAAAAGTACATCAAAGTACTTAGCTCAACACAGTCCTGCTCTCCATACACATGCACATTGAAGGGCTGCAGCTTATTCTGTTATAGCTGATCCACAATTTTTGGAAGCTTTTTTTTTCAGAGAAACACTTTTAACAAAATCACTGTAAATACAGGTGGCCAAGAAATGGCTGAATTTGGATATGAAACCGTTTTTACTACCAGTTTGCAAAAACTGTAGTTAACTGCAGTGCGTTTAGAGCCCTCCAGCTAGAGTTCTAAGAAGACCAGCACACAACTTTGAATAGTTTAACTTCATTTTTTCTTAAATGACACCTTCTCACCATTAAAGAGGTGACATTTAGATTACAAGTGCCAGTAAGTGTCTGTAATGTATGTAAAATGCTCGATATCACATTTAAAAGCTTGCTTGACCTTTTTGGCCTCATTAAGTCATTGGCCAATTATGAAGGAAAGAAAGGTTAAATAAATAAATGCTTAGGTAGAGATAAAAGATTAATATAATAAATATGACTGAGAGGCTGAGATACTGAGATGACACGCTTGACTTTGTCAACTTGTGCAGTCTGTCTAATGTTATTTGATATAAATGATTTACTTTCCATTAACGATTTCTCTGTGTTTAATCTCCCCTTCTGTTAGTCTGAGGAATGATTAGTACAGTAAGTGCTCGATCTGTTTCCGAAGGCCCGAACAACATCATGTAATGAGCAAATTGTTGTTGGAACTTTGTGCTCTTGTATGTCTGTTATAAGTCCCGTCTTGTTCGACAAATGCTGTCTCTATCAAAACAGTAGCCTGCAGCTCATAGTCACATGACACACTAAGTGAGACTCCAAGTGATAGATGAGGGAATGGATGAGGTGCAGACTGCTGGAGTGGAGCCGTTATTTATGTCCACATTTAAATCTGATGTTCCGCTTAAATCGGCTCACTTTTTCCGGTGCTGCCTTGAATTCACCTACAGGGAAGGAGTCATAATGCAGCCAGTCACAAAGCTGCCGGCAGCTGCCAAAGAGGAAGACTGCAGTGCAAACGCATAATGCTTTTAAGTAGCTTAACTGCTGGCCTTGAAGCATTTTGGATTATCGTTGCAATAATTGGAACTGGTTCCCACCTGTTCTTATTTTACACACACAGACATAAATTGAAGACCATCTACCTAGTTATCACGACTGACAGCAGAGTCATCTGCTCTACGGCTGTCAAATCCTGCACCCTATAAACCCATTCTGCATCTATAAACATTCTTAGCGGGGGGCCCTAATCTAAGTATGCTGATGACTGGTGAACAAATCCACTCGGCGTTGTGTCTGGCACATCTTTGAACAATCGTGTTAAATAGTTTCTAGTCAGGCAATAGAACATAAGGCTGTCTATGTTTTCATCAGTGGGTTTAACAGGTTTTTAATGGTTCAAGACACAAGTAAACAGTTCTGTCACATTTCACTTGGAAAACGCGCTCCTTGTTTGGTTTGAAGCGGATGATATCAGTGCCTAAATCAAGCTTCAAATTATGGACTTTCCCTGCCTGTAATATCAGACTGAATTCTGGAGTACTGTGCAAAAGTCTCGAGCCACCCTTCATTTCTTTATATTATGCTTCCAAGAAGCCAGACTTTTTTATGCCTGTCCAAAAAAAAAAGTCACACTCTAATATTTCGTTGGACCTTTAGCTCCGATTACGGCATTCGCTGTGCGATCCGATGAGCTTTTGCAATGTCACAGCATTTATTTCCGTCCAGAGTTGCATTCATTTTTCGCCAAGGTTTTGTAGTGATGATGGGACTGCTGCGCAAAGCCTTTTCCAGCACATCCCAAAGATTCTCAATGCGGTTAGGGTCCGGACTCTGTGGTGGCCAATCCATGTGTGCAAATGATGTCTCATAGTCCCTGAACCCCTCCTTCACAATTTTAGCTCGATGAATCCAGGCATTGTCATCTTGGAGTATGCCCGTGTCGTCAGGGAAGATCGTTTTCCACGACCACAGGATGTGACTCACGACGTGGTTGTTTAAGAAATGAGACGCTACTCATTGCATCAGTTAGGGTTAAATAACTTGCTGCGCAAAATAATCATCCATGCAGTAATTATCCAGTGGGAGGCTCCTACCTCTTTGCTTAATTAAATCCAGGTGGTGACTTTTTTTTCTGGACGGGCTGTGTATTTTAAAGTGTTCTTGGAAAATAATTCTCCTGTCGTGCTGAAGGACTTTCAAAGGTTTTCTTAGGACACAAATTGCCAGTTCAGTCCTTGTACCTGACCATTTATTATTTTCCTTTTCGTCTACCCGACACTGAACTGTGAATTACTCAGTCACAAAAAAGGGTACCTGACTTAGGAAATTAACCATTGAAGTCTCCACACATAAAGAGCCACTTGGTTATTAATTTCAAATGGTATCTTATGGCTGTTTGTTACTGCTGTAATTTATTTATTTTGATACATTTTAGCATGATATGCACCTGATACTATCCCAAAGATAGAACCATCTACATCAAACCATAGAGCATAGAATAGAATAGCATAGAATTGCTCTGTATTGTCAAATGAATGCATGTTCCTGTGGCCATATAGTGTATAAACAGTGCACGTCTATTGCTAACCTGAGTCTCAGCAGGTTCGCATTTACAATGCATTCATTCAACTGAAAGTCTATATCACTCCTCAATAGTGTAATCGGGAAAAGAATTTGTGAAAAGTTGGTTCCTTTTACAACTAATTCAATCCAAAACTCTGAACATAACCTCCTTCAATGTTGGTTATGTGTCTATCGTAAGTTACCATGGTGATCTAACCAAGGTGAAATAGAAGCACCTTACTGGCAATGAAAAAATCGACATGCCTCACTAAACCGTTTTTTTTTTAGTACACCTCAAAGCTGTGATGATAGTTTGTGTTGCAGTAGTGATCTTATGCACATATGGACATCCTGTGGCTTCATTCTGTTTCAGCAGCCCAATTGTGTGGAAATCAGAAGACTTCAATATCTGGGTAGGGGGATGAGGGAGCAGCGAGGTCTTAAAAACAGGCATACGACAATTTTCTATAAACATGTTGAATCAGCAGTTAACCTCTTCTCCCATGAAACAAAAAAAGAAAGTTGTGGGTCTATGCAGCCTCCTGTCTCTGCCTCTGCTTCTGCTCTTCATAGGCCTCTTTTTTCTGGTCCTTTGTGAAGCTTTGTCCTCACTTGCACTAAGGCTGAGAAATGGATGCACTCTGGCTTGATCTAAATTTCTTTCTTCTGCCTTCATCTCAATTACATAAAAGAAGTATTACACCAGAGGAGACTTTGAAAGCACAGACATGTATCTACTTAGATTTGATAATCAAAATTTGTAAAAGGAAATGACTTATTTTAGCCTCGTTGGATCATTACCTTATCACAGAGTCTGTGCCTCTCTTTGGCTCCTCATTTCTCTCTTTAATTTCTTTTTAATTATGTTTTATTTGAGTCTTTATTCAAAGAATTTGCAATTGAAGGACGCCTTTAGCTCTCAATAATTTCCTTTTTTATTCCAGAGTTCACATGAAAAAAAAAAAGTATATATGTCCTTTGGACTCACAAATTGCACATTCACTTGAGTTTCAATGCCAAGCATGGGAAATGGAACCCCAATGTGAGCATCGCTGAAGCTTACGTGGCTTTGTATTTGAAAGCTTTGTAAATATGCAAGGCGTTAAGATAAAGCCAAGCTCTAATGGATCATGTAATGGATCAAACCCTCTTAACAGCTGTTGTTTACAGGAAGTGAAATCCTTTTGCATTTCCCTTTTGAAATCAGTTATTTATACGTTGTATCTGGTTGAATATTTACCTGTGTGGTGTTATCGACGTATGCAAAAGGATTTGGCAATGTTTCTCGCAGGTTGTGAGCTTACTTGAGCAGTATTGAGGCATAAAACAAAGCTTACTGATAGCATTTCTCTGATGTTCTATTTAACAGATCGTTAACCACAGATTGTACTTCTATCCGATTATTTAGGCCAGTTCCCTTACTTGCTTTGGGAGCCTTGCAACAGTTTATTGGGATTGATTGAAAAGAGTGAAAGCTGCAAGCTGATAACCAATGGCCTAAACTGGAGTCAAACAAAGGACTTCATCAAAGTAGATCATCTATGAGGATGAGCCTCTCGGACTGTAATATTCTGTGTGTTCCTTTAACCATTATACAATGACAGTGATTAATCTTGCCATCACTGATCATTTTCTTTCTCCTCAGGCCACAGATCCAGATGCGGGAGTGAATGGCCAGGTTTTCTACCGGATTGTGAATCATCCTGACTTGTTTGTAATTGGTGTTAATGGGAGTATCTACACAAGAGTGCCACTAGACAGAGAGTTAAGGAGCCAGTATAACTTGGTAGTGGAGGCCTCAGATGGGGCAGTGGACCCTCGACGGACCTCGTTGACTCTCTCAGTCCAGGTTGCAGATATAAATGACAACAGTCCAGTCTTCTCCCAGCAAACCTATGTGGTGAATGTACCTGAGAACAGCCCTGTGGGAACTGTGGTGCTGAGGCTAAGTGTAAGTTTTTTCTGGCCAACGTCATTGTTTCTTTTCTTTATTTTTATGCCTCCTGTATCCCTTAGGGTCATGATGATGTTTGCATAAATAGGCTTCAGGCATTTCTTAACCAAATGAGCTAATAATTCAGTGTTTTGAATTTGAGCTTCTTTTCAGATAGGAACATTTAAACAAACCGGAAAATGCACCTCTGCATGCACACACAGTAGAGAAACACTTCTGGTATTACAAGCCTCTGGGTACTTTCAGATTGAATGAGGCTTTAAAGTGTTTTGTTTTTTTTCTATCAAAACTTTGGTATAAAATCCATCTTCCCTGAGAAACAATAATGTGCCATGAATTAAAAAAAAAAAATTAAATCTAGGAGAAATCAGCCTTGTTATCGACATTGATTAGATATCAGTGCAAATGTTTTCCCTGAAGTGAAGCGTAGGGGAAACTTGTGCATGCAGAGCAAACATGAACAGAGGGGCGAGTAATTGCTGCCATATTGTGAGTGACATAACCCGGATAGGATGTAGCAGGAGGTGGGGAGAGCAAGGAGAGGACGAGAGAAGGTGCAGGGTTTGTGTGAAGGTTGCAGTGCTACACTATCATCTCCTAGCCAACTCTAAATCAACATGGGTTGCAGGCAAGATACCTCTGAGCATAAGTGAGGCAAATCGGAGGTAGATGTTTTTGCTGTGTATTGAAATCATTTCAGCATACCTTGATGCTATGACCAGAAAAAGCATGTCAAAGCCTCTGTTTGCTGTTGAATCAAGCAAATAGTTCTTGTTTACAAGTTCTTTGGGACCCCTTCTCTTCTAAGACAATCTCCAGGGCTTGAAGGTTCGAAGGCTTTCCAATCATGTCTCTGATCTGTAGACCCTGCCATAAATCCTGTTTGTAGGGATAAAACACTCTAGAATGTAACTGTTTTCTGTTAACCATGTTATTATCACTTTAGATCTGTGTTATTTAATACCCTCTTAATGGAAGCTGCCCTTGTTGGAATCTATACAACTGGTCTTTCTTAGTGCCTGCTGAAGCTCTCCCATAAAATGTTGATCTGGATGATGGTGATCCTTGGAGGGTCCTCAGAAAAAGAGAAATTCTTTAAGACTATAAGATCATTATGAAAAGCAGAGAAATCGCAGCTTTCCCATTGAGATAACCAACTGAAACATGCAGTCAAAGTGGTCAGGAAATGGTTGCGAGAGAAAAAAAATCAACATTTCTCAGTGGCATAACCAGAGAATACCAGAGAGGTAACGTGAGACTAGAGAGAAGACGGTAAAGCCTTCCAATCAACATTAACTGGCCGTTGCCAAAAAGCATAGGTTGAAAGTATTTGTGGAGACTTTTAAAAAAAAGCAATTTACCTCCTACAGTGTTGGAACTCTTTGATAAATAACTTATTTCCAATTGATTCAACATAAAACCCAGAGATGGTTCAAATATAAATTTCTAAAATTATATCTTTTAAGCCACTGCACATCAATTTACATAATTCCCAGCCTGAAAGAACTTATTGTTCCTCTATATCATCATTAAAAATTAAATTGTGGCGTGGGTATGAATATATCTGGTCTTTATATCTGATTTATACCTAATCTAATAATCATTACAGTAGCCTTTGGAAATTATTTCTGCTTTAAGACTAGTGATTTCATTCAATAAACTTCTTTTCCTCAGTGGCTTAATTTAATTAGAAACTGATTAATGATTGATGGAAGTAAGCCTTGCAGCGTAAAATATGCAGAATTAAAAAGGAAACATTAAAATGAATTGTGTACAGCCTATTCCCATGTGCTTGCATGTCCCCAGGTAAGGGCCCAATTTTGAGAATCTAATGTATGGCTCTTCCTCCCTTTCCTGCTTGTCTTTATTTGTCTTTTATACACTCAACCCTCCTTTTTTTTCTCCTCTTTCTCCCAGGCTGTGGACCCAGATCTTTTCTCCAATGTCACATATCAGATCAAGACTGAATCGGCAAGGCAACTGTTTTCTTTGAACTCTATCACAGGGGAGTTGGCTGTGCTGCAGCCTGTGGACTTTGAGGACCTAACAGCTATGGGCATGGGGGCATCTTACACTTTCCAGGTGGAAGCTGTTGACCAAGGAGGAGTAGTTCCCCCAGGCCAAGCTACAGTCACAATCCGCATCACGGTAAGAGTCCCTTAGCCAGCCTACCATTACTATTTGTCTTCTGTTGTCCTTTCATCTATCGCTCTGAAGGTGCAGCACTGGCAGTGAATATGTGATAAATTAGCATAGCACGGTAGTAATAGCTTGCAAAGGCCATAATATAAAAGGGAGTTGAAGATGTAGTACAGTACTGAAACAACCGTTATTGTGATATGCTATTCATTGCGACAGGTGATTGCATTAGCTTTGTAAAACACATTTTAGCCTCCTGAACTGCTCACTCCCACTGCATTACTATTATAAGAGAATTGACGGATAGGTGTTTTTGTCTGGCACACAATGCTTTTCCAGTCCCAAATTTCTCATTTGCTTTGTGACAGCAGTTATACCAAGTTTTATGAGAGCATGTTGTCCCTTTGTAGCCTTTTAAGAGATTAACAGCTGAGCAAACAAAAAAGATTCTGTTGTGATTCTGTTCATGAGTTCATGCAAGAGTTTTAATGTATTTTCACTCTATGAAATGTGTGCACACTTATCTCTTCTTATGAATTAAGTCTCCTCCTGACAGTCTGTGGATTAGGCTGTCAGTGTTGTATGTGAATAACCGGAAGTGCCTTATTTAAGCAGGTCTCCCAACCTATAAGATGAGCTTTGTTGCATTTTGTGTGTTGTCACCCATGCAAATTGTTTGATAGAAAAAAGAATTGCATAGCCAGTGACAGCACAGGCTTCTGGCAGACTAGATATGGAGTTGATTCAACTGATTAGACTTCCTTTCTCATATGACACCGCCAGAGAGTTATTTGAAGTAATTTGTGTTTGAATTTATCTTTTATTGTTTTTGTTGTTGTGTCTTTTATTGTATTTCTTGATGTCATCGATTGCGTGGTGAGCCTCTCCTGCTGTTCCGAATGAGTCTCTCAAACTCTCTCTTCTATTTTTTCCTTAAGAAATGTTTGTCTGTGGGCATGTGCCTTTGTGTGTAGAGATAAAGTCATTTTTGTATGTCTTGTAGCACGTGCATATGTGTCTGTGCTTGCATCTTGTCCAGCTTCTCTTGTGAACACTTGTCGCACTAGGATGAAGCTTTGTTGTTCAAAGTAACAGCTGGATCATAGATTTTCTGCTGGAAAACACTAAACCTGTGTATAGATCAAAGTAAGGCTGCCCTCCACCATTGGATTCATAGAACAGAGATTGTTGCCCATAGCTCAGCCAAAACAGTGGAAAGTAAAGAGAAATCCCAGGTGAAAGAAAGATCAAGTTCCTGTATTTATTCCATACGATTGAGTCTTTCCTGAGAAAAATGTGAAAGCAAGGGTTGCACAGTTAACATTTAATTTCTTTCCAGACCCACAATGTTGTAGTGTTCAGCTGTTTATTATTTACTGAGAAAGGAGTGATTAAAGCCGTGGTGGTGTGATGATTAACTTCTCTCAGCGGTTCTGAATAGCAGCTAAACTATGTGATCTCTCCAAGGCGTTTTGTCTGTTTGTGTTTTTTCTAATTCCAGACAAAAGATGAGAAATGCTGTGGACACCACTTGCTCATCCAATTGCTGTTTATTGTCTTCTTGTGTGGCTCGCAGCATGGTCCAGCGTTAGTGTTTCTTTTTCAGATGCCATATAATTATGCTTTAATTTATCTAATTTTGGTTGTCATGTCTGTATGATTATTGCTTTGTTCAGGCAATGAGACATTGTTCCACATGAAATCCATTCATTTTAAATCTACACTAAAAAACTTTACTGTATAATGGAAGTTGGATCGTACATTCAAGTGTCAGATGAGTCACGATTTGTTCTGTTGAAAGATAATGTTGAAATTCCTGGAAGAGAAATGTTTTAGGAAGCTATTTGAAGACGGCCACACCTGGTATGCCTGATTTCAGTGGGCAAATTGTACTGTAAGATGGGAGCTCTCATAGAGAAGGTCCAATCCCCTTTTGTCACAAATGGTGATCTGGGAAAAGTTATCATGGTGTTATCTGTGAATCTCAATGGTTGATAGGGATCATACCTGATCGATAAATCAAAGATGCAAAGAAGCAAAGAGGTCTATGCACATTAGACTTGTCTCTATCTACCACCCCTTGCCTGACTGCAGCTTTTCACCCTAGACACAAGCATTCTTCATTCTAAAGCTTAGCAATGTAACCAAGCAGTTACTATTAAAGTTACATAAATGTTGTCAGCATCTGCAAGTCTCGACATACCAACCCATGGTGACCATGATCGGTTCCTTAATTTTATTCCACGAGAAATCCTGGCTATTGCTTTAATTTCCACTGAAGGTGGCTTTAGTGGTATTTTTTTCACACTTTGATTAAACCCTAAAAAATGACCAAAACACTGACCTAAACTAGGAGAGAAAGGGGAAAAGTAAAGTGTTAGTTTTGTTTAGAGAAATTACATTTTTCAGTTTTCATCCAGACGTAGTAAAAATTGTACATTTGATATACTGCAAATGTTATGTTGTCGTTTATTATGTTCACCTGCAATCGGATGATTGCAGTATGCATATCTTTGACCGACGGCAGTCAGCTCACATTTCTATCAGAAAAATCTGAGTAACATAATTACCACAATATTATTATACTGTCTGCCTCTTCCTTACTAGCTCTGTGGGAGAGTAACCAAATGTTATGTTGTGAAGCTAAAATGTTTTATGTGCTTCTATAAATGTAATGTTTAGGTAGATACAGGCCACAGATAAATCACCAGTTAATAACTGTTAATCTGCTTTTCATTCCAGGACATGAATGACTTCTCACCCATCTTTAGACAGGACCTGTATAAGGGCATGGTCGCACCCAATGCAGAGAAAGGAACAGTCATCACCACTGTTTTTGCTGAAGACCAAGATCCACCGGTGAGCATAAACTTAATAAATAAGACACACTTTAGATTTATATTCAATAGATATCATGCGGCAGAGGAGAAAGAAATGTGAAACAGCTTTGACAGTGTCATGGAGATAAAACTCACCGAGCAGAGAATCAGCCATTTTCACCTGCAGCATATCAGATGATCCATTTTAAAGATGTGTTCAACACTGTGATGCTCTTATTAGAGCCGCGGTGCTGTGCATATCTTGCGAGGAGATCTTTTTTTTTGTTGTTTCCTCACATGTATGAGTCACCTACTAGCTGATAGGGCAGACTCGTGTTTCGTTATGATCTTACTTCTCTGCATCTTAGAAGAGGATTGTGAGACTTACCTTTTTTCTTTTTCCTTTTCAACTGAAAACCAAGCAGTGACTGATGAGACGACAAGATGTATACTGTAGATGGTACTGTTTCTGAGCATGTTTAGTTCCAGCTCAAGACCAGCATGACTGGACTTTCCGGCCCTATTAGTGGCCCTCCTGCCGATGGGATCTCACCAGGGCTGAATAAGCTTTTATTCTCTCTGCCGCACATGAGCACTTTTGGGTACAGATGTCAGTCAGTTCTAGCTGTTAGTGGTACAACTTCGACACAATGTCAGTGACTGCTGTAAATCTTACTTTCTCTCTCAGAGGGAGACTCCTCCTAGTCTTTCTGCCCAACCCACCTCACTGCAACTCTGAAATAGTTCTTTTTAAAGTGAACAGGTACTTCATTCTCATGGTTTCCCTGCATCTAATTTAGGATTTTTCTCGCTGTAGAAAGTATTCAGCATTGCTAAAGCCCAAGGAAGAAGTCATTGTTGTGTTTGCAGGATCACATCGGCAGCGAGAGAGGCATTGAGGTGACGAGCGAAAATGGGTTGACAAACAGAAGGGATTAAATCTCCTAACTAGCCCACTCTTTTATTGACCCGGAGCTCGAAGTATTGTATTGACAACATTTGCTTTCAATGACACTTCTCCTTGCTAAACACAGAAACAAATGTGTGCACGCACTCACACATTCTCTCTCTCTGTTACACAAGCTCATAAAAGCCTACATTTGCAGAGAAAGACAGAACAGACTGAAAGACTTGATGGAACAAACTGTTCGTAAGCATTACATAATGAAGGTTAGAGAGGTACGGAGCACCTTTACCCAGGAATAAGTTATACTAATGGCTTTTAAAAAAGAATACTAAACTCTATAACTTCAGTTGTTGATGTCACTCTGAATAAGAGATTGCCATGGAGACAAATGTTCCAGGAAGTTTATTATTCAGTACAAGATGTCACGAGTCTATACTTTGTGACTGGAAGAAAAGTTTACCGTAGCTGTTTCTAGTTCAACTCAGATCAGACATAATTCAGTCAAATTTATCAACCCTGGAGAATCCTGAGGAGGACAAGATTCTTCTGAAGGAACATAAACAAAAGAAAAATTAATTATGTATAGCTGCTTCATCTGTCCTTATCCTCAGTCTGAGTTACCAAGGGAGTTTACTTCAGTGGTGGACATAGACTATTCATAGGATGAGACACAAGAAGAAAGTGCTGCACTACAGAAAGTGTCTGTTTACTGGAGACAGGTCAAATGTTGCTGTAACTATGCAAAACTCATTTCTATATCTTATAAGTGAGTCATTCTGTGGAAATAATAGTCACTTTGACAGTGTGTGGTCAACTTTAAAAATGACATAATAGAATTTTGAAGTACTGCCTTAAATGGTCCTGACATTCTAGTCCTATAGATTAATGTCAGGGTCTTAAAAATGAGGCTAATCAGTGGGTAGAACCAAAAACAAGAGGGTGACTGCTTTTGCTAACTTGACTGTATCTAACTTATCTGACATATTTTCCATTACATTGTTGAGAACAATTTAAGGAGCTTTTATAGTTTTGATAACTTTTTCTTAAAATCTGCTTCGTAAATTCACTTAGATTTTTGCAACCTTTTTAAAAAAAAACACATTTGTGCTGCTAAGTCTCCCTGCTGCAACAGGATTTTGCTCTCCATAGCCTCAGGTTTTTATCCCATCTGCGGGGAGAAAGAATCATGTCATGAAGAGAGTAAAGCCCATGAGGAGCTTATGAAAAATGTGTCTTCATTTTCAGGTCCAGAGGGTTGAAATTGGGTGAAGATAAGCTGTAGGGATGATTAGTAATCAGGACCCATGATTAATCTTAATCAATGGGTCATATTAAAGTCCAGTCTGTCACTGATGAGTGCAAGTGTGTTACTGCACTAAAGGACTCAATTTAATGAAGGAGTTTTTGCATTTCACATGAAATGAAAATGTGTCAGTGAATCACAGTGGGTTCTTTTAAGGATGTCTAAGAAGAAGCTGAGCAATGGCAATCTGAGAGTAGTTTACATGGATAAGACTATGATGTTGCAACAGAGCAATTCTTCAGATTACTGAGGGAGGAGCAGCCTTTCCTTTTATATACTTGTCCAGGTCTATGGCTTGATGCAACACATTTTTAAGCTATAATCCTAACCAAACAGGATTTCTACATCTTTCTGGCCTGAATGCTAGCCTATTTGACTGATGTTCCATCATGTTCTCCTTTCTCCCTCCTGAAGGGTACTCCAGCAAGTTTTGTCCGCTACAGAGTGGACCCGGAAAGGTCACCATACAGTGGGAGCATCTTTGATGTGGAAGAGGAAACTGGAAGAGTTATCACCAAAGTTAACCTCAATGAAGAGCCCAGCGTCACCTTTAAGGTGAGCAGCAGTGATCATAATGATAATTTTAGTGATTTGCTACTTCTGCCTGTTCTGTTATCTTGTCCTTTCCCAGGTATGAAATCATATATTACGTCAGTGAAGGGTTACACGGTTATATTTGACCAAAAATGGATTTGCTGTTTGAGGGAAGGGGCCTGCACGGTGGTGTGGTGATTAGGACCGTCGTTCCACAGCAAGTGTGTATATGTGGGTTCTCTCCGGGTACTCCGGCTTCCTCCCACCTTCCCAAAACATGCATGTTGGGTTAATTGGTGACTCTAAATTTGTGTGAGCATGCATGATTGTGTTTCTCATTTTTCTCTGTGTGGCCCTGTGATGGCGACCTGTCCAGGGTGTACCCTGCCTCACGCCCAATGACAGCTGGGCTCCAGCGACCCCTAAAATTGGATTAAGCGGGTGTAGAAAATGGATGGATGGATGGATGGATGGATGTTTAAGGGAGGTCTCAGGGAATCCAAGATGAGTTACATCCTCTAAATATAGTATAGTAAGGGGAAGGCTGGATGGTGTTGGTGTTGTAGCAAACAGTGTTGCCTTGAATTCACCAACAGCATGATATTCAGCAAGGCAAGGCAAGGCATCTTTATTTATATAGTGCATTTCATACCACAGGCAACTCAATGTGCAATGTGTAAGGAAACAATTTAGATTTTTATTTTCAGTTGTTTCAGTTGGAGCTGTATCATAAATACAAGAGTCAATGAGTTATTTTACGCACCCTAAATGCAAATTTATCCTGTGCCACTTTGAAGTACCACCAGCTCATACAGTGTGTCCCAACATAAGTGACACCCTAGATACCTCTAGGATTTTCGTTTTTCTTTTTATCATGTCTGTCTTTTGTCTATCAAAAAGTTATTCTTTGTGAAACTGAGTCCAAACATAGACATAAGACTAAATAACAGAAACCCCCTTGTTTGTGTTAAATTCTGCAGAGCCAGAGAGTGCAGCATCAAAACCTTAGGTCCTGTAGGCCCTGCCACTTGGTCTTTGCCCTGAATGTGTAAAACATATATCTAGTCTTTAAAACTATTATTTTATCTGAACTGGAGCATTGGTAGTGGATGATACACAGATAATGGATGTATGGAAAAAGTAACATTATTTTTCACTGTGAACAAAGCAATAGTTTATCAGACAAAGACGGTAGGTCAGAGGGCTTCGGCGTTCAATTTAGTAGTGCGAAGGTGCTCTTTGGTTAGACTTACTTGTCACAAAGGTAATGAAGATATCCAAGGCACTCTTCTTCTTTATTAAAAAGCTTTTAATAAACTGAGCTAGTTCATACTAGAACAGATAAAATTGCCAACATGTTTCGGCCTACAAAGGCCTTCATCAGGGCTTACAAACAAATTCAAAATCACCAACCACTTCCCTATAATCATGTAAATGTAATGTTCAGGTGCGCGTCGTCAGTTCTCCAGACCGTGCTTGCCTGTGAACATGCGCGCCCTCTCCAGTCTGTGCTTGCGCAGGTACCCAAATCAAACATAGTGGACACATTACTACCCATACCACAGTATTCAAGAAATAAATACATAACACCAAACTCCCTAAAAACAACCACCAGAAATACACACACAACACCAAATCAAAGAAACACAATCATATCAATGCTATCGTTTAAACCCGGGTGTGACATGGCGTTTAAATTATAAATCCATCTGCTCTCTTTTTGGTTAAGAAGTCTTTGTCTATCCCCTTTTCTTGTGTTTATGGGGATGTGGTCAATGCCTATTGCAGTGAAAGTGGCAGTTCCGTTGGGATGTGCTTCTGTAAAGTGCTTTACAATGGCGTAATCGCAATTGCCACTTCTCACTGCATATTTGTGTTCCGCCACACGGTCCTTCAAGCGCCTTTTGGTGCGTCCGACATAAAAGGCATCGCAAAGAGAGCATCTCAGCATATAAATGACATGAGTAGTTTGGCAGTTTATAAAATGTCTTATATTAAAAACCTTGTGCGTATTAGGGTGCGTAAAAACAGTAGATTTCCTCACAATGTCACAAATCATTGATTTGTGACATTGTGCACTGCAATAGGCATTGACCACATCCCCATAAACACAAGAAAAGGGGATAGACAAAGACTTCTTAACCAAAAAGAGAGCAGATGGATTTATAATTTAAACGCCATGTCACACCCGGGTTTAAACGATAGCATTGATATGATTGCGTTTCTTTGATTTGGTGTTGTGTGTGTATTTCTGGTGGTTGTTTTTAGGGAGTTTGGTGTGATGTATTTATTTCTTGAATACTGTGGTATGGGTAGTAATGTGTCCACTATGTTTGATTTGGGTACCTGCGCAAGCACAGACTGGAGAGGGCGCGCATGTTCACAGGCGCGCACGGTCTGCAGACCTGACGACGCGCACCTGAACATTACATTTACATGATTATAGGGAAGTGGTTGGTGATTTTGAATTTGTTTGTAAGCCCTGATGAAGGCCTTTGTAGGCCGAAACATGTTGGCAATTTTATCTGTTCTAGTATGAACTTGCTCAGTTTATTAAAAGCTTTTTAATAAAGAAGAAGAGTGCCTTGGATATCTTCATAAGCAATAGTTTATGTCTCCCTTATTTGTTATCTATTACATAGCATAGTTTATAGATGTGTTTGTCAAAATCCTGCTATTGATCTGGCTTCAGTAGATTTGATATGCATTGCTAGCTGCATCTAGAACAACATTGTTCAGGTCCTAAATTAATGATTTTGCAGAAACAATAGAAGACCGGCAGTACTAATGTCCTCTCTATGTGTATGATATAGATGTGTTTGTTTAAATTTGGAAGTAAGTTCTGATCACAGGAGACTCATATGGAGACGGATTTGAATACCAGGCTTAAACTGACATGCTTAGAGCTGACTTCTTGTGATCAGGTCACCCACGACACGTCAGTGTCAGGTGTTAACAGGATCTATGGTTGTAGTGAGATAGGTGTTGTGTGTTAGGTGCTTTTGTCTCGCTGCCCTCCTTTTCAGTTGTCTATTTCAGGGTCTTTTTTTTTCTCACTTCTATCCCCTCTTCCCTGTTTCTTTGAAAATCCTCACTATGTTTATTCTCTCCCTGCCAATCTCTCCGTCTCTGCTCCCACAGTCTATGAATGTGGATCAATACATTCATACTTGTTCTGTACGAGCTGTGCAGGCTGCTTTCCAGATCCTCTATTCATTCGACAGTCTTTCTTTATTGCAGTGTCAAACGTATCTACCCAAAAAAAAAAAAAAAGATTTCTTTTAAAAATAGTAGTATGGTGAAAAAATTGTGATAACTCTGGGCTTGCATTTGCACGTTCTTATTGTTTACATTCATTTTCTTGCTCCTTTGCAGCTGTTTGTGATAGCTTTTGATGATGGGGAGCCAGTAAAGTCAAACAGCACTTTGGTTGAGATCACTGTGCTTCAGCCTTCCCGCATCCCCATCTTCACTGAGGAAGAGTATAGGTAAGTCTCTTTTACACACTGTTGACATGGCTGCCTGCACCTGTAACTTCCCACTCCTTAGAACATCTGAGGCTGTTCTGCCAGACAAATGGGACAGCGGTGAAAAATGTCGGAACGGGTGCACAAGTATACTGTGACACACATTCACATTTGTGGTCACAAACCTTCATTAGGCTTCTTTAATATTCTGGTCAATATTTAATCACTGGGTAAATTATATATTCTACTTTGAGCCGCTGTGAAGTCACCTTTTCCTCATGCATTTCTTATTTTTTGGTAACGATGGCAATCGGTGTATTATTTTTTCTCTTGCTGTCAGAAATTCTGCCTCCGACTTCCTAAGGCTCTCTTTTCTGTGCATGACAAGTCCAGCTTTATGTATATATTGAAAGTTCAGGGTATAGTAGATGCAGCATCACTGTCCCCACCACTGTAAAACATATTTGTTTCTCTCTGAGGGTAAACACGGGGCTCTCCTGACTATATTGCATTACATTTATAGACTCTTTTATCACTTAAAATTGAGAAAACAACATTTAAGCGGCATGAGAAACTGTGATGTACCCACTGAGTATTTAACCAACATAAATCTATGTAAATGAAAGAGTATAATAAGACCAAGTACAGGGGTGCAAGTAAGAGCAGGTTGAGTGTGTTTGGGTGTTTGGAGTTGTTAGGTGAGGAGCCATTCTCTGAAGACACGAGTCTTCCAGACATTCTTGAAGGTAGAGAGGGTCAGCCCTGCCTTCGGTTATTAAGAGTTTTAACAAGATTAACTGTTTTTTTTTTTTGTTTTAACTACTAATGAGGTTGAAGGAGATGTAGGTTGAGTGAACATCATCCATACTGCTCTGACATGACAGGCTGCCTCACATGTGACGCTCAGCTGTACTGGGCCATGGCTCAGTCGAGTTTGTCTTAACTGATGAGGCTGTGACTTGGAAGGCAGCGAAGAGGTAATTCATGATTCAAATTAAACAGAGTTTATTAACAAGCCAGTTGAAGCTGCTTTAAAATGTATTCTGTGGTGGGGCAATACACAAATGGACCGTTGCCATGTTTTATGCAATGAAGAAGTAGGCATCTGTCAGACGTACTGAGAGAATTCTCGTCAGCCTGTGAGGCTTTAAGGTGTGATGGCAAAGTTACCTGGCACAAAGCAGTCATTAGGAGCTTAGAGTCGAGCTTGATTTAAGTGGGTTGATTCACTAGCTTATATGTTGGGAGTCTCGGCAGACTGGCTTTTGTTGCAGAATTGGATATACATTCATGCATAACACAGGGATATAATGTAAGTCCTAACTAACTTGTCAACACTTCACCTGAGGTGTTGCATCTCTTCATGTCCATGTGGCTGTCTTTTGTTAATCTATCCCTGTTCTACAGATCAGTGTGGGTGCATTTTATAAATGCTTCCATGATGGTTTATAATCCAGCACTTTCTTTGTGTGCTCACGTTCTTTCCTTGTTCAGCTTTATTCAGTGATTGATTCGTGGAACGGCAGCAAAGCTGTTGAAAGGCCATTGATTAACGTTTTAAATAAGTGGTCTGTCTGAAACGCTCACAAAAGGTCAGGACTATAGGCACAAGCCTCTGTAGGGTGTCACGTTGACAAAGCTAACCACACACAGTGGCAGCTCTGCCGTAAATTATGAGCCCTGAAAGCATTAGCCTGGTCTCTTATGCTGGAGAAGCTTCTCTTCAGTGGAGAGTACCCAATCTGCCTGCTCTGCGATGAACTGTCTCTTCATTCCTCACCTCGCTATCTCTCAGCACTGTCCTTTCCCCAAGAAACCTTTCAAACACAAATCACTTTCTGAATGTCCATGGAAGATCTCGTCTGTCTCTGCAAAGGCAGTTAGTTATAGCAGCAATCAGGAAAGCTTATCCCTACAGCTCCAGAGCACACAATTAAAAGCAACACTGCAGGGCTTTGACTGGCTTAATGATTTCTTTTCTTGCTTTATGGTTACTCCCCTCCATCTGTCAGAGGGAAATGAGAGGCTCCCAGTCATTGTTGGCTAAAATAGATGGCTTATGCTGTTGTTTCCATTGTAGCAGCACGTTGCCATCTGTTTTTCAGAGGTATGGAACAAAACACCTTGTGTTATTTCTATGGAAATAATCTTTGCTTAACATCTCTAAATTTCTTTCTAACCCTGGATTAAGGATGTAACTCTTAATACTTTGACTCATTTTGTATCTGTAGATACTTGTATACAAAATTAGCCCCAACTCTCTCTTTTACCACTCTCCTGCAGCCCTTTCCATTTTCTCCTCTCAAGTGTGAAGAAGCCTTTGCCTGAAGCCGAAGAGTAAACTTGACAACGAGATTTGGAAATCAGTGCGCCCTGGAATATTTCCAGTGTTATTTTTCGACAAATAAAAACATATTGTGGAACTTTTTCTTCTTTTTTTTAACGGTAACACAATCAGTGGTCATCAGCTCAATGTGTGTAAACTTTAATTGACTTTGGGGTCCAACTCTACTGTTGTTTTTCTGTTTCTTTCTCTTTCTTTTTCTCATCTGCATCACGGCACGAATGGGCAACTCGATGTATGTATTTTTCCCATGACGTGAAATCGTGATCACACACCCTGAAACATGTGAGACTGAGACATACTGTGCTCTACCAACACACAGGACATGGTGTGTTTGTGCCCATGTGCTTTAGACAAAGGGTTTGATTTTGAATATTTTACCTGAGACCACCTGTTTCTGTCCCTAAAAGTGCTTTTTTTCTCTACATTTTTATCGAATTCCATTTCATATCTGTCTAGACAGAAGCACATTAAACTCAAATACATTGCCATTCATATTTATATGTTTAACATAACTTAAAATTGCCATTTTATATAAAACAGACTCTGCTCCCAAACAACAACAGAGTTTTATCAATTCAATTGTTGTCCATCTCAGTTGACTGAGAGCTATACATTCATACACTAGGTGATGAGCGATGGGTGCATCTTCCCATGCACATGAATAAAATCATGTGATTTATCTGCGTATTTTTCTTGAATTCCCACCCATCTGTTTCTTGTTTATGACATTCATTGAAATTACGTGAAAATGAATCAATGCAGCAATGGTATCTTTTAAATTGAATGCAACAAATCACAGTCGCGTGTAGGTGACAGTGCTAGGAGTTGAGGAAAAAGAAGGCCATTTGAAACTGAAAATCCAATCATGCCAACAAGTAAGCCATAACTAATTGTGTATTCTTTTCTTCTTTTATTCCAAAATTAGAAGAGCTGAAGATCTACATGGGTAAACAGTCATATTGGTCAAGTCTTTGGGGTAATAAAGAACCTTTGGAGCCTGATCATAACAGCCAAGTGAATGGTTCTATTTCATAAAACTAACAGGCACAACCATTTAGGGAATTTATTCGTTGTGCATGAGGTATTGTAATGAATCTTTTCACCTGTCTCACTCCAAATGGAGGGATAAGCTGCTGTGTAACACAGTCCAATTTTTTTACCAAGGCTATCTTTCTAGCCCAATAGTACAAACCTGCTATCTTAGCGGGTTTTTTTGTGTTTCTTTTCGTCCCATAGCGCTTCCCCTTCTAAATCTACTTTAAATCGCTTGAGACCTTTGCCTCGCTGATTCTAAGTATGTCATTTTGCGTTCCACCTCCTCCTCTTTTCAGCCCCTCACAGCCAAGCTCCCACATCCTCTGAGTTCTTTCCTCCAACCTTATCTCTCCCTGTTTCTGTTTCACTTTTTCTTCCCTTTGTGTCTCTCCTTACTTTGCAGTCAGTTGCTTAGTCAGCGAATGATAGGAGTTAAATTTTGCTTGCTATAATTAAATTATCATTAATTATGTTGGAGAGGGCTTTACATGATCGTTTTAGCACATTCCCCACTGTACTTTTTGTCTCGAATCCTTTTCATTGTGAGTCCAATTGTGTATTTAAAAATATCACGACGCAAATGCCAATATGGGTTTTCCATATATATATTACATTACATTACGGTCATTTTGCAGACGTTTTTATCCAAAGCGACTTACGATAAGTGTGTTCCACATCGGTAGGCAAAAGAACTTCATATATATATATATTTGTTTTGTGTATTTTGCTATTCAAACTGCCATGTTTCTATGTTTTTGAAAAATTGTAAACTTGACTTGTAATACATCTACACTCTGCTACACATTTCACCAGCTGACCTCAGTACAGATTAGAAAGAAATATAAATTGGATTCCCTGGCATGTTTTGTAACCTTGTTTCAATTCAAACAACTTGGAAATGTGTGGATTTTTAAGAGGTGGACCTTGTTCCATTCTTACTCGATAAAGCAATTCAGCTGCTCAAAAGTTCAAGGTTCATTTTGATATATATTTTTTATTCCTGTCACTGTGCTCCAGATGTTTTAATTGGTTATAGTTGTGGACGGCTGGCAAGGCCAGTTTAGCACATGGTCTCTTTTACTACAGAGCCATGCTGTTGAAATAAATGCAGATTGTGGTTTGGTATTGTCTTGCTTGAAAAAGCAAAGTCTTTCCTGAAAAACACTGTCAAGATTAAATGTAGATTATATCTACTGTATGTTTTTTTTAATCACAGTATCTCAGCTTCTTTTGGAAACAGGTTTGTTTCTGTATTCCCTTTGCAGCAGTATGCTAGTTTTACAAACAGCAGATGTTGTTCCATACCCTAATTTACCAGACCATTATTAAGCAATGCTCTCTCTTACTGTTAGTGTTGTATACAGTGTCAACATTGAGTGTCACTGCAGTCAGAAACATGCTGTCCCTGTTCATCCTTGCTCCTTCACTAATTACGCAAGTAGCAACAGTATGCAAATAATTACAGTAGAGACACCTTGGTTTTGGCTTCACATAAAAAAGGCCTTTTCTTTGTTTCAGAAAATATTCAACCTCATCCTTAAGTAGCCTTTTTAATGAAAATGAGATACTACTGTTTTTCTATTTCTACATTTGGCATTGTCTCTATGTCCATTAATATCAGTGGCACTGGTAATACCACAGCTGTGAAATAGTTCATCTCATTTCTATAGTTAGTTGATGTCACTGATTACAGGAACTGCCTCCTTTAGACCTTAACATGAAATATATATACACATACATAAACCTTAAACCATATAGTGCGCTCTCCCACATACTGGCATCATGCCTCACTGCGAAGCTACATTTATTTTTAAAAAAGGCAACTATTTTTTTTACTATTTACCCACTGGTTTATAATTCTTTTCTTATGATTCCTCCCTTCCTCCTTTTAATCACAGCTGTGAGTTATGGAGCTTTTTCATGCCTCTGAAAGGCATGATTGATTTTCAGATTCAGGTTTGAATCGGCCGCATTGAGCCTTAAAAATGTAAACGCCAGAGGCTTGCTGACCTTTTACTCTTCTCTCCTAAATAGGCAGGCATCACTTGGTTGTCAAATAGAAAGTCACACTCATTGTACATATCCCAAATATCAAACAAAAGGTCAATGCAGAGAGAAGGAGAAGGCAAGCAACATGGCCTACCATTTAGGGCTCACACTAACTCCAGATAAGTGTTAATAAATATATACAACACGAATGCAGCAGAATCAGGGGATGATGCTGATATGTATGTTGTTTATCTGGTCAGCTCAAATTTATTTTCATTCGTTTATTGATTGGGTACAAGTTAGGATTCTTCTCCAATATTTTTAATTGTAATTTGGTGCGCTGTGATGTGGCGGTTCTTGGTCTCGCCTGGTACTCGACTGCTACTTGGTCAGGAGAACGTTTTGACTTGCCTTATAATATTACTATCCCAGAACTTTCACCGATTCTTAGAAATTTCCTCCCATTTAGCTTAGTGGGTGACAAGTTGGTACAAGAAAACCAGATACAGCAGAAATACATTACTTAACCTTGTGCCAGGTGTCACAGTTTCTGTGCATCTGCATGAATTAAATTTAGAAAATTAATTATTTTGAAATGAATCGTATTAGTTTGTGATTATTTTGGGATCTGCTACGAGACCAGACTGGGCTAAGCAGAAAAAACTTAATTGTTCATTGAAATTCTCCACTGACAACATTTAAAAATGCCCTTTGTAGTTGTGTCCAACACCCAGTCTCCATTTTGCATTTCCTTGCATTCATCCTGCATTTTTCTTGTCGGTGACATGTAAGAGTCTGTCTGTTGGTGAAAGCTCCAGGTGTTGGTATGGTAGAAGAGATAATTTGGACAGCAGTTGTAATTTCACACTGAAACATGAAGGATGGCATCGGTACCTATGCGGCACAGCTTGATATCACATTGCACAAGCCTCAGTTGCTGGCCCAGTTTGGACAACACGCTCATCATTCAGCATCCACACATTCACTTGCTAGGTCCCCTATTGAGTGTTAAATGACCCATTGGATTATTTGCATGTGAAGTGATGTCCTGTGGGTTGACATGACACTGTCAGGTTAGCCACCCCACCTAGGGCTCAGTGGCGGCGCAAAATATGCTTCGGTTTTGGTAATGTTTTTCATCTTGGCCTCTTGAAGATGCTGCATTTTCTGTCTTGTTGAATTTGAAGTAAAAGGGTTTGCTGTAACTATTCTGAAATCCCGTATCTGGTTCAGAAAAATATGAGATTAGAGGAATAGCAGAGGGAATTACACAATCACCCGAGGGGCTGCAAGCGTCTTCTTTTTTCTTCTTTTGTAGAGCAGGATATTTTATTGCAAATACTTGCCTAAACATTGCTTCATTACAGAAGTGTTGAATCTCTGAGATGTTTCTGAATCACTTTATTTTCTGCTTGTGTTCTTTCTATCAAAAGTTTGTTTGTTTGCTGTAAATTGTGCAAATTTTTTTAGATAAAGATTTGACAATTGTGCCGCCTAACAGATTGGAGGTCTACCTGTTCCTTTTATTTTTATGTATTTTTTTCCATAGACATTTTTTTACTGGAACACAAACTTCCATCGTCCAAATTTACATTTTCTGTAGAAACACTGAGCTGTTAAATGATGTTTTTTATTTCTTTTCTCTCTTGTAGTCAGAAAATGTTTCCGGCCGGAGCAATAAGTCACAAGATTATTCAAGAGGAAAAAAAAAAGTTTAACAGCATTCATCATGTAGAGTGAAAAACTCTGCCAAAATATTTATAATGCATTCTAATCATATTCCTAAGAAATTCAAATGTATTCATAAAGATTCACAAAGACTTTATATATTTTCATAATAATTAGAATTGAGAAGTTGTTTAAAACACTTTGACACTGAGTCAAATAGGGCATGATGAATTCTAAAATGACTACCACAAGTCCACCACAAAATACTTCATCAACATGTAAATGTATTATGTCTCATAAATGTGCTTATAAGCCATGAGACATGACTTTTCTAGTAAGTGTTACCATCATATAAGATGGTTTCCATAAGTAATGCCATGCAGC
Organism: Odontesthes bonariensis; assembly: GCF_027942865.1. NCBI lineage: Eukaryota > Metazoa > Chordata > Actinopteri > Atheriniformes > Atherinopsidae > Odontesthes > Odontesthes bonariensis. The sequence continues at coordinate 17,734,610 of NC_134507.1, forward strand.
TGAGCAGTTTCAACAGATATTTGCATACTTTAGTTGATAGTACAACGCTTTAAAGGAATATATGCGTTTACATACTATAAGAGTTGTCAGTCCTTGTAACCGGGTACCCCCCCCACACACGCACACACAATGTCCAATGGCATTAGTATAACGTTTATCCTCAAAAACTGACTCTTGGCAAATGAAATTGCTTTGGGATACTGTGAATGTCAGAAACCGTACTATTTTTCAAACATTTTGAAAATCTTGAGTGGTCCTGGGTTCTTGCAATGGCTCTTTTCTCATTTGTTATTCTTCATTGTACTTCTCGATTGCTTTTCATTCTTGCCAAACATAAACTGTATTTTTCAAAGTTCAACCTTCAGTCAGTAACTCATTGTAGCTCAAACTCTGAAGGATTATTGCTTTAAATGAAAAATGGTGGTGCACCTCTTATCTCAACGTGACAGCAATTTTTAAAAGAGGAAAGTACACTGAGCCTGAAACATGGTTTGATACATATGATGGAGTCTTTAAAGTTGCTTGATGGAAATGTTAAAGGAGAAGTTTTTTGTTTTTTTTAAACCTGGAACCTGGCTGCAGCGGCGGGGGTCGATGAAGTCATCCCACTAGACGCGTAGAAAGCCCCCTATAAGCCCCCCGATAGCCCCGGATAACAACAACACGGCAGCTATGCGCTAACACTGCAATAGTACGCATTCATTCATTCATTCATTCATCTTAAAGTATTGGTGAAATAAAGACAGATAATGCCTCATTATGAGGCTGTATTGTCCCTGTTCTCTCCCATTATATGGATATACGTGGATCTCGAGTGATCTAAATATCTTCCGAAGGACTCCGAATTTCACCAAACTGTTATGGGTGAGTAGATGAATGTATTTTATGCTAGAAATAAGTTCCAGGTTTAAAAAAAAAAACTTCCCCTTTAAGACTCTGTAGGTTCAGCAAAAAGTACCAACAGGTGCAGATGACTTTATGATTTATAGTGGAACTGATTCCAAAAAAAAAAGAATGCTTAATAAATCAAGTAGTATGCTTTATATCATCCACTCTGACAAATAATAAATGTTGACAGAAGAACACTAAAACATGGATTCAACCATGTTATGCAGTGGCCTACCCAGCAGATATTTGACCATCTTGCTATTAATCTTCCAGTTGAATGTGTTCTGTAACCTTCATTATACCCCAGATCCTTACAGTGCAATACCATCTCCAACATTTGAAACTGGAATGCTGTGTCTGAATCCAGTTGTTAAATATTCTGCCATTAATTTGAAATGTTCACTACTTTCATGATAATTGAAATTTTGTAATGAGATTCAACTCAACATGCTTTATCCTTTGTAAAAGATGCTTAGCAACTGAGCTGATTTTGCCTTTGCAGTTGGAATCACTTAGAATTGATAGAGAACAAAGCCCTGGATTAAGTGTTTCCGTTTTGTCTGCTTGTATTGAGGAAGGTGGAATGCATTGCCTATGTCTAATATAATTCAAGTCAGATCAGTGGTTTGTCACTTTAAGAATTTGCTTCCAGGCATGAGCGAATAAGTTAACACCAGGTCGATGCATCAGCAAACTAACAAACTCCCAAGCACATACTTTATCTTTTAACAGTCACTGAATTTGACTGATTCCTAATTACTGAAAAAAAAACAGTAGAGCGTAATACCACAATCAACAGTCAGACTGAGAAGTGGTCCAGCACATTTGTAAATATGCATTTGTGGTTGTTTGTGTACTGTTTTCATCTTGGCTTGAGAGCACATCACAATAAAATGAGTCATGTTCGACGTGACGTTGTTCGAGACCTTGATGCAGCAATCCGTGCCCTAACCAGAACGTGGACTCAAGCAAGGTCACTCCTTACATCTCTCAGCATGTCCACTGCCTCCTATTCAGTCAGCGATACAGTGCCTGGAAGGAAAGGGGAGGTGAGGTAGAAAGTGGTAGATGGTAGACACGGTAACAGCGGCCCCCGTGGCGCATAACAAGGTTTATCCGCCTCTGCCTCGTCTCGTAAGCATCAGTCTGCCACTGGCCCTGGGGCAGAGTGCTCGCTGACACCTGTGGGCCGCCCACGCCTCTCAGTGGCATGTCATTCACCCTCTGTCACGTTGACATGAAGACTCTCTATTGCCTATAGATATGTCAAGATTTTCCTTTCTTTGCTCTGCCATTCTTAGTCTCACTTTGAATTTGATCTTTCTTTATCTGAATATGAAGAATTTCTTTGGTGCTCCCTCTCTGATCTCTTGAAGCCTCAGTATATGAGCCACCCCGAAGCTCCCGTAATGTAATTATCAAATATTGTACGAGTGCTTTTGCACGAGTGGCTGGTTAGTCATTTCACTCTATGAGCTATCATTTGCCTGCGGTGTATTTTGCAGTCTTGGGCCACCGCCTGTCTAACCATCAGTATCTACTAACCGTTCTGTAATAGTTTTTTTTTCTGCATGTGGATACATGTATGTGCTTATTTGCACACTTCACTCACCCTCACACCTACCTTTGCATTTCTCAATAGGTTAGAACCCTCAGGCAGAGCTGCTTTGCTGGGAAGTGATAAAAGCGTCGGCTCTACCTCTTCCTTGAAATTTTGGCTCTCATGTTAAGAGATCCGACTATCCACACGAGCTGCGTTAGACACGCGTCTCAGCGGCGCTGTAGCCAAGAGATAAAGAATTTTCACAAGGTGATGTCATTTTTTCACACAAGGTAAAACGGCAATGGTTCACAACAAAATACATAGTAAAAACATTTGTTGGTCATCATTATGACCTAAAATATATGGTACATTTTTCACCATAGTTTCAGTGTGTAGGACATATCACATAATTAAAAATACTATTTACTTGATGATGATGAGGAGGAATGATTTGCAAGTCATATCAGCAACTCAATGTGATGGAAGAGTAGTCGTCTGCCAATCAGAAGGTCAGCGGTTCAATTCCCGGCTTCCCCAGGCCATATGTCGAAGTGTTCTTGATCAAAACACTGAACCCCACATTGGCTCTGATGGATCCACTAATGTGTAGATTGTAACATTATATAGACTAAGGCATGCTGTATGAATGTGGCTTGTAGTGTAAAAGCGTTCTGAGTGGTCAAATAGACTAAAAAAGCACTTTCCAAGTCATAACAACCGTGAATTATACTCAGCTCTGTATTTATGGCTATTACCAGAAGCACACTGTGTTAAAAACCACTGTGCAGTAGCACCTCAGCTTCAGGATTGTTTGTGTGACTGCAAACATGAAGCTGCGACACAGTAGTTCAGCAAAGCACATGCACTCCATTCCCAGTGTGAAGCCAGGCTTAAGTGTACAAATATGTCTCGTACTGATTGTTATGCATTATGGAGAACCACTTGTTTGACTTAAGAACTATGTTGTTTGAATCTGAGTGAAAGTGCATTTTCAGTTTGATTTTAGTAAACGTTTTCCTTTGTAATTCCCAGCTGGGGCCTTTCTGTGTGGAGTTTGCATGTTCTCTCCGTGTATGCGTGGGTTCTCTCTGGGTACTCTGGCTTCCTCCTACTGTCCAAAAACATGCATGTTAGGTTAATTGGTGTCTCTAAAATTGTCCTTAGGAGTGAGTGTGAGCATGTGTGTGGTTGTTTGTCTCTGTGTGGCCCTGTGATGGACTGGCGGACTGTCCAGGGTGTACAGCGCCTCTCGCCCATTGACCGCTGGGATAGGCTCCAGCCCCCCCGCGACCCGACCGACGGATTCAGCTGATATAGAAAATGGATGGATGGATGGGTTTTCCTTTGTCAAATCAGCCCCTTCCACAACGCCTTTTCAAGGTGGCATGGTTGGTCAATGTGTCTTAGTGTTCTGTGCATAGTATACAGTGACAGACAGCTGTTCTGTTTCTGAGTCAGCAGCAGATGTAGTCTCAGCTCAATCAATGTCTGTCTGTATGGAGGAGCAAGCGCTGCAGAACAAGCCACAACAGACACCATTGCTACTATAAAGCTTCTGAGTCTGCCATGGCTGCATGCTATTTTTATGCCCACGCTGCACTGCCTCTGCTCAGTCAGTGCAAAGAAGCACATTTCATCCAAGTCAATTTGAGTTCATTGAAGTCTATTCATGGAAATTCAACTCAAAATACTTTACAAAATCCCCTATAGGAAACTATACTCTTCATTGTCCTCATACAAGGGAATACAATAAAAATTAGTAGTGGCATCTCAAGGGGTTGTATTCATTCACTCAAATATATGCTTTTGTTATTGATAGATAACAAAATGAAACATAAATCTACAACATTTTAGCTGATGTCACACATCGGCAGGTAACACACGTGAACTCTCTCAGAAGACAACATGGAAAGGAACTCACAGCCAACAGTTCAACATCTGGGGTGCAGAGATGTTCCTACTTACCTCTTACCTCTCTGTCAGCAGTCTCTGTCTGCCTATATAGTTCTGAAGTTGAGTCGAGTTGTTCCTGCAGCTCGATGAAAAATATAATATTGCTTCTTGATATTCATGATGCGTTCTCATCAGGGTCCAAGCTTATTCATTTTATTTGCCAGTGATTTCATTATGATGATCAGGGGAAGAAATGGCTTAAACTTCTTCCTCCTTCTCTCGCTTTTGTTCTCTCGCTGAATCCTTGACATCTCCTCTTTACCTTGTCAGGATTTGGGGTCCCATTTCAAATATTACTTTAGCTCTAACTCAATTAGCTGCTCCCACATTTGAACAACTTTCCCATTGCTATGGTTATGTATCATAACAGAACCATAGCAGACTCTGTAACAACAGGGGTTGAATTAAGACAAGGTTTATTAAATAAGAGGTGGTGTTGGGAAGAGGTTCTTACATGAAACCAAATATCTTGTCCGAGGTCTGTTTGTAGTTTTGAAGGTTTTGATGGAATTTAAATGCGTTCTGGTGAGCATTTTTGAAGTGATTGCACCACTTGCATTGATTACAGGGTCACTCCTCTTATAAACTCAGCCATAGTGTCACGATCACTGATGCTGGCAAAGGAGAACCCAGAAGCACGACAATGAGGCAGGCGATTAGCAAGGGAAGATCAGTTTACTTAGTCCAAAAAACAGTCGGGGTCAAAACCAGGCGATCAGAAAAAGGCAAACAAATCCGACAAGGGGCAGGCAGGTATCCGGAATCCAAGAGAGGCAAAACAGAGTCTGAACAGGTAGGCAGGACTGGAAATGCTTGAGAGCTTGGCAAAGTATAAACACAAGACAATCTGGCAGGAAACAAGTGAAAGTGACTAGTGAGGAACTAATGAGCAAATAGACTGCAGGTGAGGAGGAGATGGGCAGGAAACCTAGGTGAGGGAAATAAGTAAATTGCATGGCAGGATCTGAAATGACAGGAGAGTTAGTGAAGTGACATGAAATAAAAATAAATACAAACTAAGAATTAGTGTAACTACGTTACACATAGTAGTTGATGCATGCTTCCACTTCATTTTAGGTCAGGCTCCACACTGCAGATTAAATCTGTTATTTTATATCTGCAAAAACTACTTTTCAGTTGAGCTCAGAAATCACGCAAACACCAGCTCGGAGCTTCTTAAAAGCCACACAAGGCTGATTCTATCTGGCTTTTGCATGAAATGGTGGACATGCTTTTTGAATATGTAGGTACAGTAAAAATTTTGACAAAGATCATTTTACGTGTTTACCAAACATAGAAATAATGCTTGATGCTTATCAAATCAGGTTGTGTGCTTCACATCATCCACTCAGAAAAATAAAAAAAAATAGTGACAAAGGAAAAATAGCTGCATCCATTTAAAGTAATGTTAAAAGCTTTCATCCGTGTTTTGCAGTGACTTACATGGCAGGTATTTAACCTTCTGTCCATTAATATCCCAGTTAATTGTGCCCTGTAACCTAAATTATACAGTCTTTTGTGCAGATCTTGTATTTGATTAGTAGAAAGACAGTTGTGAAAAGTATTTTATGTCCAATGGCACTGCCTCTAGAACAGACATTAGATTGCTGATTGGTCAGTTAAAATTGTAGGCTCATTCAGTATTGTGTCACACTTGGCTTAAAATGGCATATTAATGTGACTGATTTATAATGAGTTTTTTTGGCTGTGCTGCAATCCCCTGTGCTCACATTGTTCAAGGGTTGCCTCTGTGTTTTTGTCATTCCGCTCCTGAACCAAGCAGGTAATCTACTTATGTGAGGGCCACATTAATAAATTGGTACCTGTCAGGTTGGAGCACGGTGTTGCTTCATTCCCTGAATACCACAGAGACACCAATTATTCAGTGACTGCCCGATAAAACATAGGGGGGGGCAGAAGTAATTTAATATTATCCAAACAACACATTATTCACATGTCAATAATAACATGAACTTGTTTTTATGAGGAGCTCTTTTAGCACATGCACCTCAGTCTTTTCACTGTGGCATAAATTCCACAATATTGTCTCTTTGGATGGTAGGCTATGCTTTATCATCCATTGTACAACAGAATGGCTGCTTAACTCCAAATTTATTCTCAATCTAAAATGTCCTTGGAGGCTGTTTGTCCTTGGGGAATGCACTACTGTAGCCAGCAGTAGTACTTTAAAAACACACTGTTTGCACCTTTGTTTTCCTCAGTACTTTCAGAGGGGCAAATGCACATTTTGTAGTGACTTAAATACCTACAAACAGTTAAAAAATGTACTTAGTGAGCATAAACAATAGTTTCTTTCATGTACTGTATATTTACCCCTCATGTTTCCATCTATCCCTTCTGTATCTATGTGAATATATGAGTTGTTCCTCCTCATCCTCTACCCTTGTAAATTTTCCTTCTGAAATCTCTCTCATCTGCAGTTCTATAGAGTAGAGATGCTTCATGAAATTTGATTAAACCCTGAAGAGAAACCTTGACAGACCGCATTTTTTTGTTCTTTGGAAAATGTTATTATTTACACCACATAGTTCAGAGTGCTTGAGCTCAGGGGTCACTGAAGACCAGTGAGAAAAGAAAACATTGAAAAATATGTGATAAACGAATTGAATGGAGGCATTAAGACGCCTGTTCTCCTGCTAAGAAACCGTCTCCAGCCAAAGATACCCTGTGACATTGACATTGACATTGACTGTATAATAGAATGTGACAAACACAGATTATGGTTGTAAATGCTACTCCCACCACACTGATACAGATGTCCTACTACTGTCATGAATCATGGTCAAACTTTGAATGAAAACTGCAATAGAGGGCATACCACCATGAATGCCCAACACCAGGGCCTCTGACAGGTTTGGCTGGATTATTTACCACTTTGCCTGGATATGGATATGGACTGAGTGGAGTTATGGCTTTCAAAATCCTACCACAATAAAACTCACGCTATTTTATTCATTTAGAGCTCATAAACTGCACATTTCATCAACCATTTTTCACTTGACCAAGGGAATCATGTTCAGGGTACTTTTATTTATCGCCAGACCCGCGTGTATGTCCGCTGAACTTTCTGAGAATGTTCGGGGAACAAGGCGGAGCCCATTCATCTGGCGAGTGTCAAGTTAAATCAGTCTAAACGAAAGTTACAGGCTACCCCAAAACGTCACGTTTATAACCCATTCGTTACATTCAACTCTATCTAAATGGCAATTTCACACGTTGCCATGTCTATACTGGCTTATTTTAAACAAAATAAGGTTAAACAAGAGCCGCGTTACACTGGCTGTCATTCAGCTGACCGGGGATGATTCTCAAATCAATTCAGCCTGATTGGCGTGCGTGCCTGAAACATTTGGACATATTTGCGGACTAATGCGCATATTCCTTTTTTCCCCCTATTCCTGGGCCCGGGACAAAATACCCGTTTGCCCCCCCTTATCGGCGGCCCTGCCCAACACTGAAGCATTCCTCATTTGCACTGATGAGAGGGGAAGCTAAAAAGCAGGCACGGTATCACAAAAGGATGTCACAGTAAGATGACATTGGCTTAAATCATCTCTCACAGAAACATCACCTCAGAGTTATTCTCTATTTATGGGAGCTGTAATTTCTGTGAAGATTGGGGACAATGTTATCTACTATATTTTGTTCGTATCCCTGTTTGTCGAGCATGTTGGGATGATGAAATCCTTTGCTTGGCGGTTCAGTCGTGGGTGAAAGGTCTTTACAACAACCTGCTTCAGAGACGACGTATTCAAAGAATTGTTTGAATAAATGAATAAATAAAAGGGGAAAAAAATTGCTTTGACTTTATACTCCCACCACATGATAGAAAAAAATAAATAAAGCAGCATTTCTATGTTATACTCCTGTAGAGAAGGATCAACCGCATAACTGCTTTGTTATCGAGAGGTTGAATGATGTTTATAGTGACTGAAAAAGCTAAGTTTTTCAGTTAATGATTCTCAGGTGCTTGTATTAGAAGATATTTGGCTGCTCAGTTCTTTTTACCTGTCTGGGTGATGTTTCACTTCACTTCACTAGCTGGCAAGGGCCATAACTCTTGCATATCGACTGCCTCTATGTTGTTGTAAACCGTCAATAATAATTCCCAAAAACCCTTATCAAACATTTACAAAATTCCAGTTATCGATACCAGCTCAGATATTTTTAACTGCAACCTTTACGTCCACCTTCTTATCTTCAGTGCCTGTAATGTTGTATTGTTGCCCCTATGTTGGGCAGTACTGTTTGAGTCATGATTTTTGTCTTTCCAGGTTTGCTTCTGTTAGAGAGCTGGCTCCAGTTGGCACTCCAGTGGGGACTATACTTGCTGCTGCTATCAATCAAACAATCTTCTACTCCATTGTTGCAGGAAATGAACTAGGTATGGGCAACAGATCTTATACCATGCAGGAAATGAACCCTTAGCGAATGGTTTCTCCGGTTATTGCACAAGACGATGTTGTTTCCCATTACACTTCCAAAGTCTCACTCTTAAAGGGATAGTTCGCCTCTTTTGACATGAAGCTGTATGACATCCCATATTAGCAATATCATTTATGAACATTGACTTACCCCCTGCTGCGTCCTGTGAGCCGAATTCCAGCTGAGTTTTGGGGTCCACGAAGCTAGTCCGGCTAGTTGGCTGGGGGCACAAAAATAAAGCGTTTTGCTTCTCAAAAAAATATCCGTTCAAAAGAGTAATACATTTGCATCACAAAATCGTTGTCCAAGAAAAAGTCAGACCTCACTTCGCTTGGCGCTATTTTTGCCTCCCTTCATATCAATGCGTTCAATGTAAAACTGTGCAGACCGAAGAACAGACCGAGCACTCCCTAGCCACCTAGCGATAGCTGCACCTGTTACGGTGTTTACTTCTCGGAAGCAGGGGAGTGCTCGGTCTGCTCTTCGGTCTGCACAGTTTTACATTGGACGCATTGATATCAAGGGAGGCAAAAATAGCGCCAAGCGAAGTGAGGTCTGACTTTTTCTTGGACAACGATTTTGTGATGCAAATGTATTACTCTTTTGAACGGATATTTTTTTGAGAAGCAAAACGCTTTATTTTTGTGCCCCCAGCCAACTAGCCGGACTAGCTTCGTGGACCCCAAAACTCAGCTGGAATTCGGCTCACAGGACGCAGCAGGGGGTAAGTCAATGTTCATAAATGATATTGCTAATATGGGATGTCATACAGCTTCATGTCAAAAGAGGCGAACTATCCCTTTAAATGATGCTTGAAGGTCTGTGGTTTTAAGTTAAATTCCTATCCTTGCTTTTTTAAATCGTTTTCATCTAATCCTTTTATTTATTTCTTTGTAGATGCAGAAATATATTTCTACTAACATGCAAATGAGATTGGGTTTTTAATGCCCTCTTTTATTGCAGTTTGCAGACTACAGTCGGGAGCACTGCTTCTGTAGAAGTGTGTCTCAACAGTCAGTGTCGATGAGAAAGACTGTTTAGGCATACTCACAGCTGCCGACTGCTTTTCAGACTTGTTAGTAAAGCCTGACGAGAATATTTACACTCATGCAGCGTGAGAAGAGCAGGCAGGTGTCAAGTAAGCTCAGGTTATTTAGCCAAAAGCAAAATACACATGCATGAGCTGAGGAGAGCAAAGGGAGAAGATGGAAGCTGAAGCCACTTCTTTATGTACACTTCAGCAACTCCTGCAATGCTCTGCTATATGAGACCATGTAACTCTGAGCATAGAACTAGTAAGTTTTAAAAATACTAAGGGATTAACCAGGGTTTCTATTTATTCAGTTATCTATGTCACTGATCTTTTCTTTTTCAATTCAGTCTAATTTCTTTTGGTTTCAGGTCACTTTAAGGTGAACAACCGTACAGGTGTGATCTCAACAGCAAAGCCTCTGGATTATGAAAATGTGACCAGCTACATCCTGAGGGTGCAGGCAGACTCTATGCTGATTGTCATGTCCAACTTACGTGTGCCTTCTAAAAGTAAGAAATATCTGCTATAGAGGTTTTGTTTTGTTGTTGTGTTGGAGTCCTGCAGTAAACTGATGTTTCCCTCACTGTGACCGTCTATGGTTAGATACGGCCGCAGAAATCACTTTGCAGCCTATTTTAACATTTCTATCACTCGCACGTTGCCTGCATTCAAATCGAGCTTTTATTTTTCTGTCATACATTTCTACAAATGTGTGGATTATTTCTTTTTTTTTCTGCCTTACAAGGAACTAGAGAAATATCAAACTTGTACCCTTGTTGGTACAACAAAGCCATCAGTGCTTGCTGGTATGTGAAGCAAAAAATTGTTACCCTGAGAAGGCGAGGGCCCCATTTAAGGGCATCTGGTGAATTTTTTAGAAACAAATCGCAGCAATATTGTAACCTGTTACGTTTAACTAAGTCAGGCACTATTATTTTGGTTATTTATTGATTAAACCTTCTAAAGAAGTTGAGCTGAAATTAATGAAAAGAAATGTTCTCTCTTTTTCTGAGCATTCATAATTTATAAATTTAGATCAATTTGATAGATATTATGTGATTTTGCATCCCAAACAACTGAACTGAACGGTCTAATGATTAAAAGAAAAAAGTCATCAGTTAACTGATGAAGATCATTATTGTTGTCAGCGACATGTGATAGTTTTACAACAGTAAAATACAGCTTATCTATCATTAGATGCCAAATTTAATGACTTAATTGTTGCAGTAATCACAAGGGACATTTTTTCTTCTGAACATTAGTTACTTTACCTGCAGGTCAGTAAGTATTCTCAAAATATTAGGAAACACTATCAGGGTTTTTACATGGAATAGAGTATATTTCCATTGCTGTATTGTACCAAAAAAAATGTAGAAATTAGATGTAATTGTATTAGAAAATAATATTAGTAATAATGATAATAGTAATATATTGAATACTTCTGCACCGCTGACTGTAAATAATAAGACTTATTTCATTGTGTGGCATTTAAAAGAATAAGTCAGTGTAGATAGTCAGTCATCCAGGTCATGGTAATTCTAAGAGCTTGAATAAGGGCACTTCAAACCCAAGAATACCCTCAGACAGAGACTGGTTCACCCAAAGGGCAAACACACAAACAAAAACTGAGTGGCATCGTATGTAGTGGAGGAAGCCGTTTGTGTTAAACTGGAAAAAACCTCTTTGCACAGAGTGGGTGGTCTCAGTTATCACCTTCCCAGCACTTACAATGCAGCCTTGACTCTCCTCCTCAGGCGTATTCACAACCATTCGTACCGTAGATCCTGTGACCAAAACTTGCTCATTCAGACAGGTAAACAACTCATAGGGGACTTAAACCACCCACACAAAGGTCAGGTGGTTCAGTGACACACGTGACCTTAACGACCTGCCATGTGTGAACTGCCCCCGCACTACTTAGAAGTCGATACTCTCCACCAACTAGTTTTGGACTGAAGAAACCTTTCAAATGAGAGGTGAAACGTCTTCAAGAATCAAGAAGTCCAATTGCCCTCCTAGGAAAGCAATTAAAATAACTTTTGAAGGAAGATTCAGCTACATGAAATGTGTTGAGCTATGACATTCAGACTTTATTTTCTCCTATGCAAAGGAACTATAAGTGTACCTCATGAGTTCAGTTTTTCCCTCTTTTGAATTTCTTTCTAAGTGCTTCCTCTCCTTGAAGGTATACTAACGGGTTGCTGTTTGGAAACGCAGCCTTTAAGCATGGCCCCTGCTCCCCAGTGCTGCAGAGTAACATAAAGGTTCACAGAACGATAAACTGAAGTCATAGATTGGATTTCTCTATACTGATATATTTCTCACTATACTGACAAGTTGTCTGTATATTATAGCAAAAATCTCTACTCTGAAAACAGGGAGGAGATAAGAAAACAGTCATTTACTCACCCTTTGGCCAAAATTAGCTGTCCAGAAATGTCCCCAACACAGCAAAATATAAAGAAACAAGGGAACACATACACCAGCACACATTCCTGCTGGGTCATAAAATGAGATTGAGCAGGATTATTTGCCATGAGTCTCTATGTATTTTAGGAATATTTTACTGAACATGTCTTTAGTTGGACAATTTCCCATTTCACAGGTGCTTTCTTTTTATTTTTTTCAGTCTTTTTTTTTTTTAATTTAGACAGGCCTCCCCTCGTATTTGATTGGGTGAATGGAATGGAATTTATGTGTGTTCCCATTTTAAGGTCTGGCTGGACTTGAAAAATGTCCTGATTGATAGAACCAACGTTTGTGGATTTGACTTTAAATGTTGTCGTTCAAGAATTCAGTTTTTTTGTTAGTATTTGCAGGCATATAAAATGCATATATATTTTTACCGTATTTAGAGATAATAATAATACTGCTAAGTTGCTTTTAGATGGTGTTTCCTCAAAGACAATCAGAGCTGTGCTCAGTTTTCTTGTGCTAACAAACAGTGGGCGAAATGGGCTTCAGACAGAAGTAGAAACTTTTAGATTCTAAATCCCCATACCGGTCTTTGCTTTGTAGAGTGCTTGCACTTTCACAAGTGGAGGTTTGTTTGCAGCACACAGACACTTTGGGCTGCGCTATCTCATTTGATCATTTGATTGGTTTGTGGCCAGTTTACTGAACTACAGGTTTTGTATAATGATGGATGAAGTGCTAACAACAGATAGTGTTCAATAAACAATCGATGGACTTTTCCTCCAGCCTCTCGTTTCCTCACTGGGTGTTTCTCTCACACACTGATGGCAATAATTACAAGAAAACAGTAGTTAGACACATAGTCCACCTCAGATGTGAAGTTGAGGACCCTTTCTCACACATAGGGGAGAGCTCTCCCACCTGAAAATACAGACACTCAGTGGGGTTACATAGCACTGAAAGGATCAGATAATTGGCTAAATTACAATAAGAATGAGTTGAGCAAGGGTAATTATTCTTGGATATATAGCGGTGAATGAATCGAATCAGAGGCACAAAGCATGTCATACTCCAATACGATAGGTGGCGCTGTACCCATTTCAACTATTGCTAATAGAGCCACTTCCGGTTTACCCCTTCAACACCAAACTCAGGCATTCGAGAAAATGGCGAATGAAAGGTACGTCCCTCTATATTTCGTTTATGATGAGCTGCTTATCGCACAAACGCCATGCACAACGGCACATTCTCAATCGCGTTGTTTGTTTCTTTCCGACGGCGACTACAACAGTAATATCGTCTCTTCCAACTTCCGGTTCCCGAAGATCTCGAGCAAGCGCAGAACGAAAGTCTAATTCATCGCGGGCTTCACCCGTCTACGAGCATGGTTATTTTGACTTTCAACCGAGTTGTCTCAGGGTCTTAATCCGATCGCGAGTAACTCGATCCGATCCAATTTCTTGTCAAATTAAGGTGTCTACATGCACTTAATAACTCAATCTTATTGTAATTTAGCCAATTATCTGATCCTTTCCGGACCATGTAACCCCACTGACTGTTTCTTTTCTTGCTTGTATTTTGTTTGAAGGCTTCAAGATGGAGAGCATCTTTTTAATTGGCTCAAATTACCAGAGTATAAGTGGACTGTTTTGTCAGGTAGATTATCACCGTCTTCTTAGGGCCAGCAGTTTGTATAGGAACTTACATAATCAGTATGCACACATGCATACAGTACACATACATTTATATGCACATTCTATAATCCAGGATAAGATCCAGATTTACTCATATGTTCTGTAGAAGATAATGGACTCTTAAGCACACTCTAACTTTCTCTGCCTTGGAAGTAATACTTCCTCTTAATGGACCGGTTTCTTTTTATGCATGGTTATGAGTGTGTGAGAAGTAAGGGATAAACTATATTTATAGTTTTATGTCCTGAGGGGAATATGGCCACCTTTTTATGAAGAGAGAAGTAAGAGAGCGAAACTGTGCAGACCTCTTTCCCTGCGCTTCACACCACTGCTATTGTGCGTGTAATGTGATGTGCTGTGTTTTGTTTATCCAATTCCCACAGTGCGTCCTTAGTTACAGTGCCACATGAGATGCCAAGAAAAATGGTCCTTGACATTGCAATTATTTTTTTTTTCCTTAACTGCAGTGTTGGAAAGATTTTGCTCACTACATATTCATCCTGTATAATGCACAGGTGTGCCTGTGACAAATTAGGGGGAGAAGGTTTATACCCACAATATGTGCATGTTCTTCTTAAAGGGACAGGATGTTTATTTTAAACAAAGCCAGTTCCACTGCGTGACATTTGGGGATATCTATTGTCACAAAGTCTTTATAATATTCATTTTAGTGGTTTCATTAGTGCAGAATTGTATAAAAATGAGAAGTGTTTTTCATTATTTTTTTGAACAAGCAATTTACAACCCCAATTTCAAAAAGGTCAGGATGCTGTGTAAAGCGTAAATTAATAACAGAATGCAATATTTTAAAATCTTATAAACCAATTATCTATCCACAAAAGGACTTGTAAAACATAATATAAGTTTAAAATGAGACATTTCACTGTGTCGTAAAAAAATGTTAGCTCGTCTTGAATTGGTTGGCAGCAAGATGTCTCAAATAGTTTGGGATGGGGGTTGGCAAAGTAAGTGGTGCTAAAAAGAAGCATCTGAGGCAACTTGTTGCAATTAACTAGTTTATTTAGCAAAAGGTTCAGCAATCTGCAAAATACAGTACAAATTGTGAAAAAAATCCGGAATAGTGTTCCACAATTTAAAATTGTTAGGACCGAATATTCCATCATCTATAGCATAGATGTAAAACTCAGGCCAAATCTGGCCCGCAGGGTAATTATATTATTTAAATTATACCAAATTATATTTGGCCTGCGAGATAAGACCAAAGGCCAAATGTCTACTGGACCGCCAATAATACTACAAATCCCAGAATGCTCGGCTGGTGCGTTTGTGCGTCTATTATGAACCAACAAGCGACCCCTTCTCTGTTGACATTCACAATTGTAGACATTTCTGTGTGCAAGGTGCCCATGATCTTTGGGCTCTCTGGAACCACTGCATCAGCTCAGGAACATAAAGCAGGTTGAAGCTCTCTGTCCTGCAAAGAACAAGGCTTATGTGGACATGATCCACAAATTCTGCTGTTCTCTCTGGGCCAAAGCTCATTTAAGATTGATGATTCTGTGCTCAGACAAATGGAAAATTTTAATTTCTTTTTTTTTTTTTTTTTTTTTTATTGGGGGAATCGCGGATGCTGCCTCCTCTGGAGCAAAGAGGAGAGGGGCCACCAGGCTTGTTATCAGCACTCTGTTCAAAAGGCTGTATTTCTGATGCTGTGGGGGTGCATTGGTGCCTTTGGGACTGGCAACTTGCTCATTTAGAGAGACATCATTGAAGTTGAAAGGTGTATACGGATGATGTCTTTATCGGGGAAGAGAAAAGAAAATGAAAATGCTACACTGCATTTTGCATCTATAACGACAGCATGAGTTCATAGTAGATGTGTCCTATCTACAGACCAGACCTTTCCCCAGCTGAAAATGTTTGACGTATCGTCTAATGCAGAATACAACAAAGAAGACTCGGGACTGTTGAGCAGCTGGAATCCTAAATGGGACAACATTCCTCTACCAAAGGTCCAGCAACTGATTTCCTCCGTTTGATATGTTTTCTGAGGTTGGGGTTGTAAATCCAAGGGCACTGCCGGTCACCTTCTTCGTTCTCTGCCATATTACATCACCGTGCCAATACAGAAGCCCAAAGGAGGCAAACCAAACACTTCTTCCAAAGTGGATTTTTCCACAGCCATCAAAGTTTCGAGGTAGACGTGGGATATTTAGCTGAATTTTTATTTTTACATCTAGATCTGGCTTTGTTCTAGACACTTGACCTTTAATCTGCATTTGTACTGTTAAAATCCCTAAATGTTCTCCCTCCATGCCTAACCCCATTACAGTCCTAACACTCACTACTCATTGGATATTAGCTGGTCCAGCTAATACAGCTGGTCTTTAATTTATTATTTCCAATAATGTGCTAAATGCATGCCTCTAACACTGCCGGAGCTTATCACTGTCGCGTGTAAAGCAGTGAGGAAAACAATCATCTCAACTTTAATGATGCAATTCAGACCGTTCTCAAAAGTAATTGCTTAGAATCACCAGTAATTCAGACGAGCTATGTTCCTATAAGGGTAAAAGTAAGTAATACCTCCCTGATAATCTGGTAAACGCAGCATAAAGTGGCTCAAATGTTTTCCAGATTTCAAAGTATCACTAAATTTCACCTTTATTGTTTTTTTTTGGAATACAATTACAAAAACGGCTCAGCAGTTATCATAGTGCAGCTAAAATTGACTGCAAGCTGAATCTGCTTCCTCTCTGTAAAAATGAAAAGAAGTTTATTTCAGAATTGGTCGAAGCACCTTTCTTCATATGAGGAGAAAAAAAAGCAAAAGTGTTTTTTTTTGTTTTGTTTATTAAAGTTTTTTTCTAATTCTTTGATATTTTCAGTAGTTAATTGATTTAAAAGTATTCTGGGAAAGGGTTTCAAGTTGTCCTTTGAAGAGATGGACCAGCTGATGACCATCAATAAGTTATACTGGTGTGACAGTTCTGAGGCCAAATTATGCAGTGTTGGATCATCTGCAGTTCAACTGCCTGAATGAGATGTATTTATTCAGCAGCTGCTGGCTGTTGATTACATAAACTTTTCAAGCTTGTTCTAAATTTGAGAGCACGCAGCATACTTTGCTCATCAGATGCTTGAATAACAGACAAGTAGACAGACTGGAGGTCAATGCCACACGGTTGATGGTTTCAGATGAAACCAACAAACGTGTAGCTGAAGTGAATGTCATTCAAAGGACTTCATTTATCCTGGCGCAATCTGCTTTTTGCAGCTAACACAGCCAAGGTGTTCATCGAGGTGGAGGACGAAAATGACCACCCTCCCGTCTTCTCGAGGAAGCTCTACATTGGCGGTGTGACAGAAGACACCAAGATTTTCAGCTCTGTGCTCAAGATAGTGGTAAGAAAACATCTGCTTTGATCTTTCTTTTGACTAGTTTTGTTGGTTAGACTAGTTTTTGACTAGGCTTTCGGGCTGAAAGAGCAGTGCTTGATTCTGCTCCAAATTTTTTTAACACTTTCTCTATGACCATGGTGTGACAATTCATCCAATCAGTTCTGCGCGCCGCAGTTTGATCTGCTCCCAGTGTCGCTTCTTACATCTCTTTGTCTGTCTGCCTCATGCACAAGCAGGTGGGATGAGAGTGACCTGAGTGGTGTTATTCCTGAATGTCCACACAAGCGTGGCTGCAAACCCTTTCGGAATATCAGTGTGCTCTGCCACGGATGTTTCATGTTCAATCCTGTGTGTGTCCATCTTCTGTGAGTGTGGGACGAGTGAATGTTGGCATACACTCAGGCTTATGTTAAAATAAACAACAACCACTGTGGAAAGCGTGGGTGGTTGTCACTTGCTCTTTGTATGTGTGTGTGTGTGTGTGTGTGTGTGTGTGTGTGTGGTGGTATTGTTTGATACCAGATTTTCTTCTGTTTTCACTTGAATTGCACATACCAAATATAGACATTAGTCCCTGCACCTTATCCCAGGATCAGGTAGACTGCATGAATTTTAATAGCAGTGGTTGCAGTGATGTTAATGATGTTGCTGAAGTGTAGCTCGTTATATTTGAATTGATAACCCGTGAAGAAAAGTAATTAAATTCTGCAAACAAATGACCTATTTCAAATATTAGGACACTGACGTATGAATCAAATACTCACCAGAAAAATCTGCAGATTTTGATTTAGATTTACTCTAAACACTGGTCAAAAGGCTGCACGGTGAACATACTGGAATACCGGCGCTTGTTTGTTCAAAAAGGTCATAGGTCAGAGTGGGTCTGGGGACGAGTTGTTTTTTGTTGTTTACTCTTTTTGCTGTTGCTCAAAACATAAGGATATTTGAATACCTTGTAATCCAGTGTTTCCCAACCTTTTTGGCCTGAGTACCCCCTGAGCCTTCTTGTCACACCACGAGTACCCCCTCACACATACAACGCGTGCGATGATTCTCCAAAAGTAAAGGCAACACAGTGGTTATTACATGAAAATCATTTTATTTAGTATCCTTAACTTGAACATAAAATTCTCAGGCTTTCTCTCTCTTTTTTTTAACCTCAGTTGAATTCAACATAAGAATGTTAACAAGTCACTGAACATTTTAATTTTAAACAGTTAATAGAACAACCTACTCGAATAACTTCACACTCCAAAACTTTGATAGACTTGCTTTTTGTAAATAAGCCTGAAAGAATTACCAAAGCTTTTAATTATGTGACTGGGTTGTCTGACCATAATGCCATCATCTTCTCAAGAAAACTCACAAAAAAACGTTTTGATAATTCATATAGGCCAAATGCAAAAGTCTCACCCAAAACAATAATTCCCAAAAAATTACTACCAAATCTTGTGGCAGCTCTGCAAAGTTGTGATTGGAACGAAATCACTCAAAGTAAAGATGTTGAAAATAGCAGCTGCCTATTTCACAAGAAAATTAACAAAGTAATGTTAAACTTTACCAAAAGGGGAAGCCACACCAAAAGAAAGAGAAATCTATTACCATGGATAAATTTGACGAATGTAAGAAATGGATGAGAGACAGAGATGAGCAACTAAAAAAATATATCAAATCCTGTCTCATCACAGACAGGCATAAATTTACCGCACTAGAGGCTAAAGCAACTTTTTTCATGAATATAATTTCTGAAGCAGATGGAAATTCCAAAAAGATCTGGCAAAGTTTAAATAAATTAACAGGGAAGGATAAAAAAGTAAAACAAGAAATTGAGCTAAAAATGAACAATATTGCTGTGACTGATCCAGATCTACTGACAAATGAATTTAATAATTATTTTTTCAATTCTGTGAGGGAAATAAGTGAGTTATTTCCATCTCCTGATCTCAAACCAAGGTCCATTCATCTCACACAGCCTGTTTTTAATTTACGTGAAATAACAGTGCTGGAAGTGTCCAAAATTATTGGTTCACTAAAAAATTCGAAAGCTAAAGACATTCATGGACTAGACACTCATCTCCTAAAATTATGCAAAGAGTCCCTTATTGCACCAATAACACACATGGTTAATTTATCACTTAAACAGAGAGTTGTCCCATCGTCCTGGAAGTTGGCCACAGTCACCCCAATCTTTAAATCTGGTGACAGGTCAAATATATCCAATTATCGACCAATCTGTATACTTCCAGTCGTTTTCAAGGTTGTTGAGAGATGGGTAGCAAATATTATAAATGAACATTTAAATAATAGTCCCTTTAGTTTACATGCAATGCAGTTTGGTTTTAGAGCAAATCACTCCACTGAATCAGCAAACAGCTTCTTTATAGAAAAGGTGAAAAGTAAATTGGATATATATCCCTGTGTTGGTGCAGTGTTCCTTGACCTTAAAAAGGCTTTCGACACTGTTAACCATGAAATTCTCCTCACAAAATTAACAGACTTCAATTTCTCGCCAGAAGCAGTTCAGTGGCTTAAATCATACTTATCCTCAAGAAAACAATGTGTACAAATTGACAGTGTAAAATCATCGGTCTTGGATGTCTCTGTGGGTGTGCCGCAAGGATCAATACTAGGTCCTCTGTTATTCTCCCTGTACATAAATGATCTTCCCAAAACATGTTATAATGTGAATTTCCAAATGTATGCAGACGATGCTGTAATTTATACTCATGCAAGGAGCGTTAAAGAGGTAGCTTCTATTCTGACCTCAGCCATGGAGCAAGTACATGACTGGCTTTTCAAATCATGTTTGCTTCTCAATTGCAAACAAACGGTCTGTTTGATGTTCTCAAAGCAATCAAAAGAAATAAAAAGTTCCGGAGTATTCTTGAGAGGAGAAGAATTACAACTTGTGACAGAATTCAAGTACCTCAGCGTGATACTTGATTCCACTTTGACCTTCAAAAATCATATTAAAAAACTGGCCAATACTGTCAAATTTAACCTTAAAATTTTTAAACAAATCAGATCTTTTTTAACACTTGGTGCTGCCAGAATGTTTCTCCATTAAATGATTTTATCTCACATTGAATACTGCATCACAAGTTGGTCTCTCACCACAGCTAGCAATCTGAAATTAATTGAATCACTGTACAAAAAATATCTTAAAGTTTTTGCCCGAAAACCCAATTGTTTTCATGTATGTAATGTTTTAAACAAGTACAATCTTTTAAATTTTGAAAATTGTATTAATTTTAAGTATGTATGCTTCATTTATAAAGCGCTACATGGGCTAGCCCCACCTCCAGTGTTTACCTTGTTCAAACCTAGGAATTCAAGTGGCCTGAGAACAAGGGCCTCCTCCAGAGGAGACTATGAGGTCTCCCACAGGAAAACAACTTTTGGACAGAACACTCTCTCTGTGAGGGCCACGAACATCTGGAACAGTCTTCTTCTGCACATACGGGAGAGCCCTAGCCTGGCTGACGCGTCCACAATCTCGATGAGATGGTGGTCTGGGAACTAGGTGTGCATTTTCTCGTATTTGAGGCGTGGTTTACGAATGCCTAGAGCCATTTATTGGGCGCTACGAATGTCTATCAAATGGCGTCTGGTTCTTCCCATGCTGCTTTGCGCACGATTCATAGCCAATTGTATCACTTATACCAGATGACGACAGAAATTCAACTAGGAAGAAGAAGAAAAAAAGTAAACTTGCGCTCTAAGCTACTTAAAACACTTTCTAAGGCTGCATCGAACGGTAACGTTGTGTCCGCTGCCATGTTGGATTAACACTCTACAAGCTTCGGTGTAGCGCATAGACGTTGTCATCGTCTTGCCCCCCCCCCCCCCCATTCTGTGATTGGTTCCCAAACTCTGGCAAAAATAAGGGCGGTGGTTTCCAGGCTGACTTTGCAGTGAGAATGAAATCGCGCGCAAAGCAGCATGGGAATTCCCATGCTAGGAGAGCCCCACACTGATCAGCTTTAGAGCTCAGCTCAAACTATGGCAAACCAGTCATGTGACCGTTAGACTCTAAACATTCCCTGTGATGCTTCTATTGTATATTATATATTTTTTATATATATATATTTTTTTTTATGTATTTTCTTTCTTGTGTATTTGCCTGCCTAGGGACTACGGATGAAAACTAGCTTTGTAGCTATATCCGGCATATTTACATTTGTTTTTATACTGATGTTCATTAATGTGCATTGTCCCTATTCAAATAAATAAATTAAATTAAATAAAAAACATTTTCTTGAAATATAAATAATTTACCAAAATAGTATAAATACTAAATCAAAATAATCTTCCTTTGTTATCTAACTTAAACAAGTAACATTTCTCTTTTTTTTAAGAATACATGACCATAACTCATTTCTCTCTCTTTTTAAGAATACATTAACGGGCCTAACTCGTGTAACATTCATCACAAAACTGGAGTCTCCTTCATAAACAGTCCTCCATAAAAGTGCTTTTTAATAGTTAATATCTGAAACAAAACCTTTATCAAAATACTCACTACTGTAGTATGATCTGGTCTTTAGTGAGAAGCTTGAGCTTGCTTGTCTTTCATCAGCTTTGCTAGATCTGGGGACAATGTGGAAACAGCTGCACAAAAAAAAAAAAAAAAAAAAAAACTCCTTGTGCGCCGTGTACCCCCTGCAGTACCTCCGCGTACCCCCGTTTGGGAAACACTGTTGTAATCCACACACTTTAAACAATAATATGACCGCTTTGACTACTGTTAACGGCTGTTTTTGATTGCACTTTTGCATACAGGTTAATTATGATTTGGTCCTGGAACGCGTGAATATGAATTTCACCTGATATATGCAAACTGTGCTCATTTCAAGGGGCTCACTCATTTCTAACCCTACTGGCTCGAGGCTCCCACAAGATGTTGTGTCATGGAGGTAAAGAAGGCTGGTTGAGTTTGAAGAAAAAAATGAAAGTTTGTCTAATTGATTGCCTTATATTTTTACTAGCCTTCCTGTTGCTTACCTTTCTACCTTTTTCTGGTGTGTTTGTGATGTCGAATTTGGCATACCACAAAATGATTGTTTTTATGTTTAGCTGAAAAACTCTAGTGAGAATGGGAAACAAGTTAATTTCCTATTTATCTGGTTTGTCTGTGAATGAAAGCCTAATTTTAAATCCGTTTTCTTTTTGCTGAGGCTAAATTTCCTATAAGGGACAAAAAGAGAGCCAGAAAAGATAACACATGTCCAAGATTCCTTTTTTTTGTGTGTGTGTGTTTCACCCAAAAGCTGAATCCTCATAGTTATATGCTGTGTTATGACAGTGTTATATCAATCACCACATCAATATAAGATCTTCTTTGGGCCCTTCCTATGGCAAGAAAAAAAAAACTGACTTCTTTAGGCCTGAAAAAGTGCCAGAAGAAGATTATGGCTAGAAAAATACAAGTTAAAGTTCAGTTTTAGAACTAAGTCATTGTGACCACTCAAGTAGTGTTGGGGGCAGAGTTTCAGTGAGTCTCCAGGAAATTAAATCGTCATAAAATCCTGTCCAGGTTGAAACCTTAGAGAGGGATGAAAACTATGCATCTTTCAGATAAGTTTTAGTTGCCCAGGTTCTCTCAACATGTAAAGATTCAAAGATATGAAACTGTACCTGACCAATTAAAAATCTCTGTGTATCGATCTGTTTTCTATTAACTTGAGGTACACTCCAAAGTGCAGAATTATGAGTTCGATGGATCCTGTATTTTGCCTGGGGAATGGAATTTTTTGTGTTTATACCTCTTAACCAGTCACGCAGCCTTTATTCCTGGCCAGAAATAGGTTGAATGAAAATAGTCACAAACAGGAATTGGCATACATTTTTTATGAAAGTGGACAAACTTTCCAAAGTCTACGTTTGGTGTTGTGGGAAAGTTGAGAGAAAAATCTTTAATTGATGGGATAAATGTGTACAAAAAGAAGTAGAACATGTATGACTACATGATTACATGCTGTTTTGTGTGATGATTTTAATCAATTAGTAAAAGGACTCATGGAAAGGCAAATTACTCGGCTACCCCCCTTTTCTTTTTACGTTTTCAACAAGATGAGCCCCTTATTGCTCTTTCATAAAATCTTTATTCTCTTGCGTTCTGAGAGATTTTTAATGATAAATGCTTAGCATTTTCTCCCCGTAATATAAAACTTTTAAAGGTATGTCCTACATAAATGATGTTGATGGTAGAAAATTTACCCGGTGAGGACATCTGACTGTGTTGATTTATGCTGTCCTTCCACTTGGACGACCACACCACCACCACCACCACCACCACCTTACGCCTCATGTACCTATTGCCAGAGAGAAAGGGGGAAAAAAAAGAGAGAAAGATTGTGTCTATTTATCAGTGTCACCAGCCTCAGACAAGCACTCTGAAAATAGATGCCTGCATGTGAGCTCAATTGCCAATCAGACCCAGTGCCTCAGAGAACTGGAGAACTAAAGAACTTTCTGGATTTTTTTCTTGCCTCACGATAAAGTATTGTCTCAAGCTTTTTCAGAGTGTGATCTTCAAATGCTGTTTTTGAGAATGACGTCTTTTTTACTTGATCTGATCTAAATCTTCAGATGAACAATGCGCCTTCTGAAAAATCCAGTGATCGTAACTGCCATGGTTTGCACTTTTTTAAACACTAAATATAATCGGTATGTTAAAACAGTATATCAGATGTTTATTGCTCATAGTGAAGAAACTACTGAGGATTCCCCCCTGACTCTGCAGCCTTCCTCTGCTTTATGGCAACTTTATGGCAAGTTCCAGCTCATTGTTTAGCTCTCTGGCCTTGACATTTCTGTTTTGGTTCACTCTCAGTGCTCTCATAGGATCCTTTTTGAGCACAGAATTGCAGTTTTCTTGGAAAAAACTCTCTGTACACTACCTCATCAACCCCATGTGGCAGACAGACAGTTAGCAATATGCTTGGGAACATAGTGTAGCACTTAGCAGCAAAAGTCCCTGTTATTTCCCCCGAGAGACCCAAAACAGAGCTAAAACAGAGTGAATATTAGTAAGAAAAAAAAATAATATGCACAAAATTAACTCTTTGGATTTGTCTAACATAAATGACTTTGGGTAAATCAGCTATGAGTCATACAGGAAAGTATTTGGCTCCTCTGGCAAAAGCTAAATTATTTCATGTGGTAAGTCTGTGAAATGGACAAAGGTGCAATATCCTTGGATCTAAATAAACAACTTCATGGTCAAGGATTCAATCAGTAGACTTATTTTTTTTTATGATGTTACAGGAGACATTATGATATATCACAGCAGGAAAGCACAGGGGTATTAATGGTGGCTGCATTCTATTTTGGCTCTTGTGCTGTTTAATTGTCAAGCTTTGCTCGGCCGGTAAAAGCAACTTTGCCATTGTTAATGTCATTCATTACATCTGAGCTTTTTATGCAGAGGCAAGTCAAAATGACGGCTATAAAAAAAGGTCTATTGTAGATGAGGTTTTTTCATTGGACATTGTTTTCTTTCTGTTTTGAAGTGACTTAAGAGGACATTTGTTGTGATTTGGCGCTATATGAATAAAAGTGAATTGAATTGAACTGAATTGTCTAGTTTACTGCCGTGTGCTACGTGTGTTTTACAGGCCACTGATGTAGACACTGGGAATTATAGTGCCATGGCATACCGTCTGATTGTCCCACCCACAGCAGAGGGCCAGGACAGCTTTGTCATTGAGACCTACACGGGTATCATCAAGTCGGCCATCATGTTTCGAAATATGCGCAGGTCCTACTTCAAGTTTGAAGTTATCGCTACAGATGACTACGGCAAAGGTCTCAGCAGCAGTGCTGAAGTGGTGGTAAGTATCCAGTTTGAGGCTTTAGAAGTGAGTGTGAGTATGTAGGCACTAATAAATGTATACAGTGTGCATATGTACTCCAAGTCCTTGGCTTATATGTCACTGCTTGAGCCGAGGCATATTGGTGCATGCTGTAAGTGGTTTGTACAGCAAACTTGGCCTCAGCTGTATAGATTTTCACACTTCCTTTTTCTCATGCCTTTAAGATAACTGGTGTCAATCTCAAGACAGAGCTCCTCATTTACTGATGATCTTAATAATGGAACAAAACGTCTCATAATGATTCTACTAAAAGTGTGTTTTCTGAGAAGCTAACTATGTGAGGAAAAAGCAGCAGCCGTTTTTTCAAAAGGAATGGAAACCGTTGATGTTTTTCTGATGAAAGATCATACTGCAGCTTTGTATAGATTTGTGAGTGATTCAAAACGGAGAGAAATCTGATCAGGTGAAAGTGTATGAAGGTGATTTAACATCAAACACGATAAAGGTTTTAGCCCATTTAGACTCGATGCAACAAATGAGTGTACCTGCATGCATGAGTTCATCATGGCTCAGATCATTATGGGTTTAAAGATCTAAAGATCTCTGTAGTCCCAAGAACCTCACGACTCTAGCAGCCATCAATAAGTTCAACCCCGAAAACCTTCTAATCTGTTTATTTCAAACTGCATGCTGCTCAATCATTTGTGATCACAAATTAATGAGTTCTTATCAAAATGTTGTAATTATCAGTTGATATTTATTATTGCACCAGCACTGCAGTATGTGTATACTTGTGTATACTTATTCGTTCATACTTGGAGTCTTTTATTTGTGTCTACAAAGGGAGTTTTAGGCATTAAAGGCTCTTTGCATCAATGAATCAAAAGATGCTGTCATTAAGAAAAGGCAATCAATATATGAGGGTAAATTTGATTTTTCTCGGTGGAAGCTCGTCTCTGTTCTTCGTTATAATAACTTGTCATTATGAACCTAGATGACGAGCTTTGGCTTTCACTCAGCAAAACATGTTTTAGTTACAATCAGTCAAAACATTCACATAAGGTAGAAAACACTCAATGTGTGGCCTCTGCCACTGGCTGGTGAGCCAATTAAAGCCTTTCTTTTAGCCTTGAGAATTAACTCTGTACACATAATGCGCATCTGCTGGTCTGTATGTTTGTCTTTTTTTCCCAGTAATTTCCCCGCACACCCGCTGTTTGGGCTCAGCTTTGCCCCCAATTCAGTGCTTATATTTCCTGACTGTGGGCAGGCTTATTTTTCGTTCCAGTGAAATATGTCTAGCTAACAAGTCTCTAATGAGACAGAAGGAGAGTCTAGGACATTGCCTGAATGTGAGAGAGCAGTGAGTGCTTAACCACGGCGCTCGTTAATTTTCAAGGGGGAAACCTAATTTCACAGAAGCCACATGGGAGATTTTGCTTCAGAGCACAGAGGCTGCTGCCTATGCACTTAACTGTGCCATCAGAATTATGCCCTGTTAGGTTTGCCGCGTGGCACCAATACAGTCACGCAATTAGGAGGCCTGACTTGCTGCACCGAAAGGATCATTTGAATGAGTCGACCAGACTCACAGTGGGAGATGTGATTAACTGCCTTAATCAGAATTTATCTTGATTTCCTGTCTACGCTTTTTTTTTTTTTCCACATCTCCGTCTTTGTTTCTTAGCCTCTTTGTCCCACTTACTCTCACAGGTTTCTGTGGTCAACGCACTGGACATGCAAGTCGTTGTGTCCACTGTCCCTCCTACTTTATTGGAAAAGAACAAGGACGAAATCATTCGGTAAGACAAAAGTCATGTTTTTTGAAAGTTAAGAAATCAGCCCATATGCACCTGTTGTGTGAGAAGAAACTCATATTGGTGTGTGCATGGTGCTAAGACTTATTTTTGGGTTTACATAAATGAGGCTGTCTGCTGCTATAAAAAGATAGATGTCTCTTTAATCAGATGCCTGCTACTTCATAACTCGTTCTTTTCTCATACATGAGACATATTTTCCAGTACATTTCCTTGACCTCTTAAAAAAAAAGAAAAAAAAAAAAAAAGTTTTTGTTTTTCCCTTTTAAAGAACCACAGGTGGTTTGGTGACATCAGTTCTGCCAAACAACTATAAAAATAAAGATAATATTCCATTTGAATGTGTTGCGTTGCCTCTTTTTGTTCACTAAGAAAATATCATTGATGTCATGATCAATTTATCATTATTGAGATGTGTGTATGAAAACCTCCTTCTGTTAAAGCCAGTTCCTTGAGAAACATACAGGTGATCTTTGGCCTTGCTGTTGTGATGCGGTTTAGTTTGCAGTTCATATACCTCTTAGTGCTATGTGACACCAATTTTCATTATTATCTTTTCTCCGTTCACACTTGCATATATTTTGTTAAAATTTTTGCACAAAGACTACCAGTTGATAGTTTGGATAAGTTATCCACGTTACACTGATAATCATGTCGGTTAATACATTTATGGACCTTATCCCCTGTTGTGTGGTTGTTGTCTGTATTGTTTGTGGCAAACTGGTGTCCCCACTGGGGTTTATCTAAAATACACTGCTTTGCAACGTTAGACTTGCACTTTAAAAAACACAATAAGTGTGGTATGATGCATTATCGTCTGATGCCAGAGGTTTCTGACAAAGTGGTAGTATTGCATTATGCATGACACGTTGGGAGTTCTACTGAACTATGGAAGTATGTTCTCCTTTGCCAAATTAATTAATGATAGCCATTCTTGAATCATCGTTTTAGTGGCTCTTGGGCACAGGGTTTAACCAAATTAGTCAATCTGAAAGGCAAATGGGTGTTAATAGTTGTTTTCAAGAGCTTGCTGTGTCTCTTCCACGCAAGTGACTTCTCTTTAGGCTGAAAAACACACAAATTTGTTTTGCTAAGCTCCTTACGGTGTTGCTATCATAGAGGTCGGATAATAATCCAGGACCATTTTACTTGAGTATTTAAATTTGTTATCCTCCATGCCAAGGTTTTCCTTTATTGGCTCTATTGTAAGGCATGTTAAAAAAGGATTACCAGAGCCTTATTTTGCCTAGAGCGGCAAATAGGTACCCAGTGAGACAATAACTGCCAGGGTGGTGCATTTAAGATTGGTGGCTGTAAAATTTCTTGGGGCACTAAGTTGCCAGGTATTATTTTAGATGAATTTATCTATGATTGTTGTTCTAAGTCGTTCTCTTGTTTCTTTTATAGTTTAGCATTTATTATTTCTCAAAGAGTTTAATTTGCTGTTTTGGTTTAATTTCAGTATTCTAGAGCGCCATGTCCAGGATCAGATTCCAGGTGCCAAGGTGATCGTAGAGTCCATTGGGCCACGTCGTCATGGTGATGGGTATGAGCTGGAGGACTACAGTAAGTCCGACCTGATGGTGTACGCCATTGACCCGGTCACCAACAGGGCCATTTCACGCCAGGAGCTCTTCAAGTGAGTTGGGGAATTTTGCTTAAATAAGTCCAGACTAACACTTGTTTTGTTATGACGTACCAACCCATTATGCCAGTACCTCAAAGGCTGTTCTGGCAGCCGGGGAACATGCCTGCAAAACATTTTATTCCTTTTCAGGATGCAGAGCTAGAAAGTGCCCAGGGTCTGTTGGTCTGAGACAGTGTGCTAAAACACCAAAGAGAGGCAGAGCACCACAGAAAAGTGCATGGAAGACATGTTACCAATCCATCAGAAGGAAAAAAAAAAAAGTCCTTGGCCTTAGCTGGGACTATGACAGTATTGCACTTATCTTTGTCATGCTTCTTATTCCATCTGTCAAACCAATCAGACACCAATCTTCAAAGGCATACTCCACCAGAGCATGAGAGTTTTGAATCAATAGGAACCCCCTCCATCCCCCACCTGTTATACGACATTCAAAGATTTTGTGTAAGACTCTACAATGTGTTTGGAAAAGAAGTGATATGCAGTGTCATTGTTGAATATGACGATGACTTCAGTTATATAAACAAATTCTTCAGCATATGGTGATGAGCTCAGATGTGTTAACAGGGATCCAATTCTGCATCTGTGCATGCTGGTTAGTTGAATGCAGCCCTCATTAATACACCCAAGCTCATCCTACTAATTCCTACTATACTACTAGAGTGTAAAATATTTGCTGCAGAGATCTGTAGCCGGCCATTTATGGCAGTCCAAGCTGTCTTTGCTGATGCTGATACGAGTGTTGACCATGTTGACATTACAATGAGCATACATTTTTCAAATATTGCGCAACCCCCGTTTTGCATATGTTCTGAACTTATTTCCAAACGCTACCGATATAATCTTGACCATCTGAGGTGCATAACATATATGTTTTTAAAACCAAGACTGGAGCCCTGGGGAGGTTGGCACTTTAAAATAAATAAATAAATAAATCTAAAATAGCTATTATCATGGCAGTGACAGCTTTTGAGAGAGAGGAGCTCATTTTGAAATAAGTTTTGTACGTTCCTGCTTTAATTAGTTTCTCCTTCCTTAGATGCTGTCAGGAAAATCATATAGATTAGAGATGAAAAGGCTTTTTGTATGCATGCAGTGCACATCTGACAGTGTTGAGGGGTAATTGTATGTATTATAGCTGTGACTTTGGCGTTGGATCACAGAAGGAGAGACAGCATTGTTAGTATGTTTTTTGTATTACAGCTTGTCCCTGTTCCACCTTGGATGCAGCGCTCGCTACCATTTTTGCTCTCAAGGGGATAGATTGCCAGAGTCCAGTGAATAACCTTCATTTCCACTCATTTATCCATCTATAGGAAAACAGAAATGACAGTAATTGGACATGGCAGCGTGCTTACTCCTTTGTGATGCCGAATGTTTGAAAGCTCTTCTGTTGCAGCAGCTTATTTTCACAAAATAGTATTGGAACATGACAATTGTTGGTGGATTTATTATACGTGTATATTTCACCATGGTATTGATAATAATTCAGAAAAAAATGTGAATCAACAGCCGTATATATTTTTTCATTTGCACATACAGTTAGAAATACATTTGTATGATCTGATCATGGAAGATCTGTAAGATCCAAACCCCATGTTGCTTTTGGATCATATATTATGTAGTTATCTGAATTATGTCACTGACTTTGGAAAAATGCTCAAACCTTCAAAAGCACATTAGGTTTTGGTTCTCTACCAAATACTGTTGAAAATAGCACTTTGTTTAAAGTGTTTTATTTTTCTTATTTCAACTATAATTTATTCTGTAAATGTTCTTAACAATAAAGATAGCTGCAGCAACAGTAACTGTGCACAGTTTGAGGAGAGTGTAGCCAAGATTATTTTTTTGTATATTATTTAGGCTGACACTAGAATCTAAAGATGTTCCCAGAATGCATTCAGTTGCTGTGAAAGTGTAACAGTCTCAAACATTAATGACGTTACTATGATTGAAGAACAAATAAGCCGTTGAGCAGCTTACACATGTAGCTCATAATAAATTGAACATATAAATTGAGCCAGAGGAGCAAAGCTTGGCAAGGCAGTTTCCAGATAATCAAAAAGGTATTTACCCTGTAGTAATCAGTCGATTAAAATAGCCACCGGGAACCAAGTCAAATGTAGAGGGAGTCTACTCTCATTTCACTGCAGTTTTTCTCTCTGATATAAAATTTGAATGTGTAGTGAATGGTGAGGCTACAATTTACTAACAGCCACATTTATTCTACTGGGCCACTATGGGCTAGAGCTATCTTTGAGCCAGCTTTTAGCCTGGGGTTTGAAGCCCCAGGCCAAAAACCTTTTTGTATTTTAATTATAGGGGCGCCCCACAATATACAGCTGTGAACATCACCTGCTGTGATGCAATACTAGAGAGTGGCACTGTGCGCAATTGACGCAAAATGCACAGCATAATAATAACATAATTGCAAAAATGTGAACTTCTACTCCCAAAAAGAGCTCTTAGTCAAATGCCCACTAAAGCAAAAGAAATGTGTGCAGCTAATAATATCAATTACCAAGCACAGCAAACACAAAGGTATTCAACTATAAATATGGAATTACCCATCACAGCACTCACTCA
The DNA here is from genome assembly GCF_027942865.1 of Odontesthes bonariensis. Lineage (NCBI taxonomy): Eukaryota > Metazoa > Chordata > Actinopteri > Atheriniformes > Atherinopsidae > Odontesthes > Odontesthes bonariensis. Next base: position 17,765,810 of record NC_134507.1, read on the forward strand.
CCTGGTTTTGGCCCAATAATATGCATGTGACTAATGTCACTTAAACAACTCATGTACTGCAGGTTGTGAGAACGTAAGCTGAAACTGTTCCAATAAACTCTTCTGACTTCTAGTAAGTCAGGTTAAATTTGACTTTTTGCTGCTATAGAGCTTTTTTGTCTGGTTCTAATTCTGTTTTGCAAATGACAGATTTCTTGATGGGAATGTGCTGGAAATCAATAAGGAATTCCAACCACACCTGGGCGAAGGCGGTCGCGTCCTTGAGATCCGCTCACCGGATGTTGTGGCCAGCGTGAAGAAGGCTGCTCAGGCCGTGGGCTACACAGAGGGCGCTCTCCTTGCCCTGGCCATCATCATTATCCTCTGCTGCATCCCTGCCATCCTCATCGTCATGGTGACCTACAAACAGTAAGTACTGTAGTAATAATTACTGACTTCTGCAGTCGATTAATCATATTTAACTGGTTGGTTGGAAATTAATAGGGAAATGCATTTCAATTAAGCCGACCACCGTCTTGGGAGATATTGTGCTACTCTCACATTTTTAAAGCATGGAAGTTTGCACAGAGAAACCAAATGTTCATCATTCAAAGCTAAATGGTTATTTAAACTCTCCACACTGTGGCCTGTTAGAGCAAAGCCAGAAAAACTTCAAACAGCATCACTAACAAAAAAAGAAATTAGCTAAGCATTTAAGATAAAGTGAGAGCACTTCTGGCTCGGCCGCTGCCTTTTCTGTGTGCGTTTTTGCTTGTCTCTTGCGATGTATCTCTCATCAGACATGCTGAGTGCGCACTCTGCTGGGCTAATCTCCTGCTCATGCTCTGTGAAAGTTGATTAATTAATACTCATTTATGACAAACGTCTACAGCCAATTGTGACAGTCAAGCGCGTCCTCACAATGCTTAATCATCTTTGCCCGATGCACACACATACACAAAGCAGTATGTGTTCCTGTTTTTTTTCTGGCTCTTTTGCTCTCATAGATGCAAACATTGCAGTTCACAAAAATCCGATGCATTTTGTTTGAAGCACCATTTAGTAAAGTAAACGAACTGTCATTTGGCAGAAACAAGGCTCTCATCCCGTTTAATCGTTGGTATCCTGCAGAAGATTAGGTTTTGGCAAGCGTTTATTTGCAGCAGATGGGTAGAGAAGTTGACCTAATCCAAATGCACAGGCAGCACACAGCAGAATACCGTTTATGGTGACATTAGACCTAACACACAAACTGCCAGAGCAGATGCCACTTTGCTGGAGACGATATGACTATGGTGAAGTTAATCCTCGCATTTGTGTTTGTCAACATAAATCAGTGTTGCGTCAATTTGGAATTGACTGTAAAACATCAATTTGTCCACTCATCTGGAATAATCACATTTTGTTGTAAATTAGCAATGGCAGGATGAAGCATAACAGATTCCCTTCAGAAAAAAAGCAACGGCTTTTCTTTTACATGTAGCCATGCAGTCACCGCTGGAGACGTCAAAGCTTCTTTCTAGAAAGAGTTTAACTTTACCAAACAAGCTTCCTAAATCGAGGTTGTCCAGACAGTAAATCTAATCTATTTATAAATACTAGTAATATTTATACAGATGTGTGTATTAATTTTTGTCCTTTAATCTTCTTTCATTTTCTTTTTCTCTGCATCAAAAACTCTCACCAGGTTCAAAGAGTAAGTAATAACTTCTTTTTTTGCTCAGTGTGTGTGTGTGGGTGTGTGAAAAGCATACTTCTCTCATTATTCATTAGTTATCTAAAAATGGGCTGACTGCCATGACATTGTGACATACTAAATGCATCCTTGTTAATGCCACCTCTCTGTCACGTCACTGACATAATGACATGAAGCGACACTGACTCAGCTTGTGGATTACAGACCGAATGCGTAATTTGGCAGAACAGCCTCTCTTCAAGTGGAAAATCCGACAAAAGTTCAAAAGGAAAGTCAACCCGAAGCCAACTAGACACATGGTTTCACTCTGTCAGAAACTGTTGATCAGTCACATCATTTATCAAGTGTCCCATGGTTTAAATGCATGTATGGTAATGTTTGTGCGGATAGTTATATTGTAGATAACTCAAATAATCAGAAGTATTAGAATATAGATATATAATATATATAATAGAATATTGCTAATTCCGGCGGACATTTTCAAGTCTGAGGTTTAGATTTAGCTTATCGCCTCCCTGCTCCCATATTTGAAAACATGTTTCAAGCTCCATTAAACAATTTTTTGGGTGATATTGCTGAACAAATGCTTCCTTTAAGTTTGCAAGGGGTTGTTAGTAATGCCAAGCCCACTTAAGATTCACACATGAAATAAAGGGGTGGCTGATCAAACCAGGACGTAAATGGCAGTCAGTTTTGACTTAAAGGTTAAAGGCTGCGTAATTATTAGTCTGCATGAAATTAAATTGATTCAAATGATTTATTTTCTAAAGTGAAGCAAATTGGAAGAACAGCTTGGGGCTCTTTCCATAAAAAATAGTTTTAGAGACTCTTTTCTTGCATAAACTGTGTAGAAAGTGTCTGTGCATTGATATGGATGCTTAGTATACTTCATTGCACTACAATTTGTCTTCCTCTCAATCTTTTTCCAAAGTTCTTCTTAGGTATGACCAAGGGTATGTCGGTAGTTTTAGTTTTAACTGTATACAATGACAAGTGCGACTGTAACTGTGCACAGGCGACAGGCAGAGTGCGCCAAAACTGCCAGGATTCAGATGGCTCTGCCACCAGGAGGGAAAACAGCTCCAGCAGCTGCTCCCACTGCCAACCTCTATGAAGAGCTGGGCGACAGCAGCATGTGAGTCATGTCCCTTTGGTATTTGTCTCCCATTTCACACATCCTAACACTTTCTGTGTTCTGCAGGTACTGGAGGTGGCTAGGTGCTTGAATGCTTGTGCTAATCTCTTGGCATTTTCCTGCCTTTCAAGCCTACAGTTTAATATATAACATTTCTTTTTAAAAAAGCAGACTCATCTTTTAAACAAATACTAGCTATTCTGGTTGTTCTGATTGTTGAACTCATAAACCTCTACGCTGCCTCTGACATATGAGTTGTTGGATCCATTTCATTTCTCTGCTTTTTGTCTTCCTACTAATGATCCACTTTTGATGTGCACAACCACTCTATATGCCACAGAACAGCTGGCGATTAGGCTTTAGCTTATGCGTGTGTTTCTAATTTGACTGTGTATGCATTTTTGCAAGACCATCTCTCAAGGTAAGAGAGTGTTTAAGTTAATACATTACTTTAAACCTTCTTTTGATTAATACCTACAGTCCATTGAGTGCTGCCTAAGCTTCCCTACAGAGTACGATGAAAACAACTTTCCCTCAGCATAATTAAATTTCACTTTTATTTTTAAAAGCTTTCCTGATTTTGTGATCAAGTGTTAATGCTTGCGAGTCAAAGGAGTGTAAGTTCAGACCGCTTTCCTTAAGGTTTTATCAATTTTGATTTTTGGTTCTGTAGCAGCAAAAATATGATCAATTACATTGTATGATAGCAATGTAATTACTTGCAGGGGTTAATTTTCCAACCTGTTGAAAAAAAATAAAAGACGTTGGTGCCAAACAATTGTGTTTAAATCACTCTAAAACTTACTTTGCAGAAAGTTATATTGTGAGTGAGTCAGTATGGCTCTTAAGCTCAGAATTCAGAAACTTGCCGTACACTTCATCAGTGTCCTCCTGTCTCATCAAAACCTCTGACGTTTACCTTACCATCTGTCTGTTTTTTATCTTTCCATCATTTCTATTCTCTTGTCTCTCCGGATTCAGAATGCAGTAAGTAATTCTGCCATATGAAGTCTATGACTATAGATAATGTTATGTTTAAATGTCACCCAACAGCGCCCTCCTCTCCAATCTTTCTTATAGCTTTTGCTGAACATGTGAGGGCTAATTGTAGATATGTCCTGCAGAGATGATGTCTCTGTGATCTTAGTGCTGGAATTTCTCTTTGATCATTTAAAGCCTTGAGTGTAAATATACTTTTAGTTGGGGAAATAAGTACTGATAATTTACCTCTTTTAAGGAGTTGCAGTTTTTCAAACTTAAGGCTTTTGCACACCAAGTCTGTATTTGTTGTCTGACATTGCAGCTTTAAAAATGAATACAATGTCATCATTTCAGTCATATTTTTACACGCTGACATGGAAACCTTTCTGAACAGCTTTAATTTTCTGCAGTTCTTCCACATTGGTCAAATGCCTGTTGAGAGTTGTATGACTCCTCAGAGCTAATATACATGCAAAAGTCATTATCAAAAATGACATTTGACTAACCGCTTTATGTGGTTTCCCAGCACCAACCATTTTATGGCAAGATCAATGATGCTGGGTTAATGGGTTCATAGAAAATGATTCACAGAACTACCCCTAGCAATAGCTGGTAAAACTCTTCTTGCTGTTGTTGGCTCCATGTTGCATTATATTACGAATATCTACAATAGAGACATAACTTAAGCACATCTTGCACAAATCAGTGTGAAGGCTTTCTGTGACAATTTTATTAGATGATGGATTTTTTTAGAAATCATTTAAAAACACAGACTTGGTGTGCAAAGGTCTTTATTGTAACTCCTGCTTCCTTACGTTCTTACTGACGTGTTGTCGGGAGGAGGAAAAGTGAAACTCCCTTTGTTTACAGACAATGCATGACAGAAGCTATCACTATAGACGTTTCCCCTCTCCCTTTCCATTAGACTATTGTATCCTTTTGTGTTGCGTCGCTCTTATTTTCCACATCTCCTCATATTCCTTTGTGTTGAGACTGGACTGATTGCACCAATGCATCCAATATGGATTCTTGTTTTATACTTTGGAACAAAACACAGAACATCTACGAGCCTTTTCCCTTTACTCATTTTCCAGCTATTTACTTTACCTCTTTTGCTAAAGACTGTATTTTATCTTTCTCAAAATACGTCAAATTCATATTTTGGTGCCTACTGTGCCGAAATATATCAAACTTTTTAAACTTGTTTTTTTAGAAAAAGAAAAAGAAAAAGTATATTAGGCCATCTAAACCAACAAACTTACTGTTTTTTGAAGGTACCTTGAAAAATCAGTCACAATACAAATGGTCATAAATAATAGATTAGCATAGTATAGCACTGTATCTTTCCCCTCACCATTTTTTCTTTGCTTCGCTTACCCCGAATCCATCAGTTTTCAACTGTTTTAAGTGTTCTTTCTTCTTCACCTCCACCTTTTACTGGGGCAGGGCTAAAAAGTCTGTCATTGCGGAGGCCGACCGCCAGAGGATTCTTGGCTCCTTTACCTGTCGCTCCATTGCAGCCCGTAGCAACGGAGCATTGTTTGGCAACTTACCCAAGTCCGACAGCAACGTGACTCTTCTTTCTGACGGCAACCCACTCACCACCCACAACCCCATCTATGATGAGAATAGTCCCTTTGGCAGCCCTAAAGTCTTCATGCAGGGGCAGAATCTGCCTGAAAAGCGGTTCTCTTTTTCTCCCCCCCACTCAGCAGGGTCAGGGTGTACCTTGTCAATGCCTGCTCGCATGCACAGAGGCCTGCATGGCTATGACGAGCCAAGAAGACAAGTTCTTATGGACCAAGCCGATTGGGAGCTGCAGATACTACAAGCAGCCATGAGAAGCAAGCAAAGGCCAAGGAGTTCGGATGCGTTTGAAGTCGGCGACAGCACAGACAATAAGTTGTCAGTCCGTGAGCAGGCAAGGCAGTTTGAGCAGCAAGCCTACCAGGAGCATACCCTCAATCAAAACAGAGACTCTCATGGCTCGATCACTTCCATCCTTATCAGGGATATGGATAGTGATGACATGCTGGAGCTGACCTCAGAAACTCTTCTCTCCATCATGGATTACCCTCAAAGCCCTATGTCTGTGGGCAGAGATGTACCCCCCAGCATTTTCGCTACCAAGGCAGATGAACCGTGGCAAGCGTCCAACCAGAAACCAACTCCACCTATTCTGAGAAAGTTCAGCTCGAGCATTTCCAGCTACATGACAGTGCAGCCTTGCCAGATCACTGTGGAGATGATACCAGACCCACCAGAAAATCCACCGCCTCCGCCTCCTCCTCCTCCTCCCCCACAGCTGTATCCTCCATCCCCACCCACATCTCCTCCACCATCTCCCCCCTCTAGTCTTCCTTCAGGTCCACCTTCACCTCCCTGTCTTCATAAATCTCAGCATAGCCCTCTACCCTCTCCCCCTCCTGTCAGTAAACCTGTTCCTCCTCCACCCCCACCGCCGCTCCCTCCTCCCTCCCCTGCCAGCGATCAGCCACGCCCAGTCATCCAGTTTGTTCCAACCGCTTTACCTCCCATGTCCTCTCTTCGTCCCGTCTCAGAGCGAAAACTCGCTGCTCGTCTTACCCCATCGGGAACTGACTTTGGAAATAAGAAGGAGCTTAAAGGGATTCTAAAAAATATCCAGAATCTAGCTGACATTGAAAGATCCGTTGCCAACCTTTACAGCCAAGTGGACAAAAATTCTAAGGCACCCAAGTTTAACAAGAAACCACATGACATTGCTAACAAACTGCAAAGCTTTGATTCAGGTGACGAGCAGAGTTGGTCAAAAATAACTAACTCAAGCTCTGACATCCAAATCAGTCCAACAAGTGCTGAAGATGGAGCGAGTCAACAGAGCCAAGCAGAGAAGCTGAATGCAGAGAAGCTGAATGCAGAGAAGCTGAATGCAGAGAAGCTGAATGCAGAGAAGCTGAACTCAGAGATGCTGAACTCAGACAGCCCAAACACTGAGGAGCCCTGTGAACAGTTGTCCTCTCAGTCCACAGTATTGTGACTTCTTCTTGTTTCCATCTCTACATCTCCATTTTTTTTGTTTTGTTTTGTTTGTTATTTGTTATTTCTACCGTTTACATTTTGCACAGTTGGCTGTATTTTATATATGCGTTGACCATGTAAGAAAACTCTGACTGAGATTTTTAGAGGAAAACATGCATTTTATACTTGATACTTAGTGTGGGCATTACCTTTTAGTCACCAGCCAAGAAATGTGGTCAGGTCTGTTGCACTGATTGTACAACATCCTCACTGACTTGCATTAGAAAAGGCTTACATATCCAGTTGGCATTTGGCTCAGTTTATTTCCACATTTCCATTATCTGAACTGGTGTGATCTGTGATAGTGTAAAGTATGCCCTGGTGTTCACAGATTAGTGAGTTTATCGTGTTGTATGCGTGTCCTTTCAGTTCACAGTCTTAACATTAATATTTCATAGCCAAAACCATTTAAATTAAATTATACTAAATACCAATATTTAAATCTCTGCAGCCCTGAGGTCTGTTTCTTGAACCATTTGCTGGATCCATATTGGTGATTTTGAATTATGTTATTTTACTTGTTACTGAGATAAGAGCTTTTAAATTTAGATTGCTGTTGCTTCCTTCATAATCCAATTATGCATAAGTAAAGTAATATAAAGTTTTTTCAAACGCGAGATAATTACCATAACTGTTTTCCCAGTTCCCCTAAAGGCATGCCCATCTATGAAATAAGCTTCTCCAGATTCAGTAAAGGTGATCATTTAGTTGATGAAACCTATTTAAAAAGTTACCACAGTGACTTCATCTCAGAGTATTCAGTTATTTGCAGCTGTTTTTAAATACATATGATCGTGAATGAAAGAGTCATTAAAGTGCAGAGATGTGGGATAAAGAGAGGAGCATCCCCTCAGAAATGGTGCTGTGGACACATACATAAATGACATTGAAGCTTATGTTGGGTATTATGAGACAGGCAACAGGTAGTCCTTTCATTCAACAATAGTAACAGCTCAATGTCAATAGCAGCCAGGTCTATGTGTAAGTAAAACACATTCGCTGGCTGCCTCTGGCATGCTGAATAAAAAGAGTTGAGCTCTAAGGAACCTGTCTTTCCACATGTCTGCAGAAATCCTCTCAACATGATAAAGTAGACACTCTGATGTTTGTCTGCACACTGAAAAAGACTAATTAGAGAACCAATCCATCGTTAACCAAGGCTGCTGCCTGTTGGACAGTCAGCTAATGTTACCTTCTCCTTTCCTCTCTCATCCCTCTGACCCCCTGCCTGTCTGTGTTTCTTTCACTTGTGTACCCTCTCTCTCCTGTCAATTGCTTCTAAAGCTTTCCAATCCTTGACCTCTTCTTGTTAATCTTTACACGTGGTTTTCAAGACACACTTACTTTCGTTCAAATGATTGAAATGCAGGATTTTCTCTTGCTTCCTGTGCTCAGGTTTTCACTCTCACCACTTCTCTCCTCTATTTTTCACCCACATACACATCATGTTTTTATGTCTCCCTCCATGCCCAAAGGCAAAATGGACTTAGCATACCTCACATCCAGAGTAACGTCATGTTTGATTCATCACATATTCCCCCTGAAGAGCAGATCGAAGGCTGGCTAATTTTGTATTCCATGTTCGCTACATGGGGTAATCTCTTTTGTAAAGAGGCAAGCAGTTCACATGCTGTTTCTTTTAACCCAAAGAATTGCGAGCCATAATGGAACCATAATGGATGGTATTCTTAATATGCAATTTGTGTAATTGTTTTTTTTATCAAACTCATTCATGTCCTAACTAATGATTTAGAAAAGTTCTGCCCCATAAAAGAAAAAAAAACCATTTCTTTAGGAAAATTTAAAAGACAAAAGAAAGAAAAAAGTCATGGTAAGTTTAATGTTAAAAGTATTTTTTATTGTTTGTTTGCTTTGTTTTTTGTACTCTCTAGGCATATATTTAGTTCACATAGAAGATGGCATTATTAATTTTCTCATGCAAAAATTTATTTCTGCTTTTATGTGGAGATCAAGCCAGAGAATAAACTTTCCCGTAGCGTGACATGCTAAAATGTAACATGGACCCCAGCTACTGTGATTGTTCTTCTTTGTATACTGTGTGTTAACTTATCATACTGACCTAAACTAAAGTATAACTGTCTGAATTTGTAATAGGATTTGTCACAAGTCTAACTCACAAACCAGCATTCTGCCAGCAGCTCTTTACAGTATTCTGGTCTTTAAAGATATGCCAATTTTTTTGCAAGATTCAGTTGGTTCAATGGTTATTCACACTATCTCTTCTAATGTCTTCCGTCTGGTATGTGTTTCTTTAATTTCAGGAAAAGGTGTGACCAGTGGGACACTTGTTAATTCATATTATTAATAGAACCACAGTTACATCGTTTCATGCAACAGTATAGAAACCACTCTACCAACATTTGGGTGCTCTCCTGGCAGACCAATGCAGACACAACACCATTTTAGTAAATCTTATGTAAAAATATGCATAGATTGCGAAATATAAAGCTACATATTACCTTACTTTACTATGTAACTAGACTGTTCAATATGCTCCCTGCTGTAATTCTGAGGCAATCGTTCTCACCTTTATATCTCCACATTGCTTTATCACCCATCTTCCACCAGGTCCCCTCTTGTGCAAACTTCCTATGCCCTCCGTCCACTAAGTCATTTTTCTTGATGTTGTATGAAATAGCAGTGGCCAGCAGGCAAGCCAACAGGTCATCCATCAGAACCAACTCCCATCATCCACTCTGCCTGGGAGGTGTGGCATATGGCTGCCCTGTCCCTGTCCCCTGGTCCCTGGTCCCTGCCCATAATAACAGATTACAACTCTCTAGGGGAATGTCACATCATCACTTGGCCATATATCCAAGTGTTTGACAGTTGTCATTATTTATGGGTGCAGACAAGTTACAGCTGTATGCTTGTGAACCTTGAGGGTTTTTAGCCGAGCTGCTCCATTACGGGCCGTTTCATATTGACTTGTACTAAAGGCACTGCCACTGCACTCTTATCCTTAGGAATTTAATTCTATCAAACATTAAAAAAAGACAAAGTTTAACGAAGAATAAATGAACAAAAAATAAATCATTATTAAGTATTCTGTTACATATTTATATGTATACACATATATCTATTGTTATCACTGGGCTTATCATGGTGGTATAAAGACATTTTCATTCAATTCTGCCCCTTAATGACTGTCCTTTTCATTTCTGCTGGTAGATTATTTCGATGTGGCTTTATAAACGCTGACTTTTTCCACTTTCTAATCTTACTCGCCTCTTTGATATTTGCATTTATTGCTTCTTGCTTTCTTTCTTTTCTTTACATTTGGATGAGAAAAGGGGTAAAAAAAAAAAAAAAAAATCCTCCACCAGCTTGATAACTTGGCAGCCTTACGCTCCCTTTTGAAAACTGAACAATATCTTCAACTCGTGTTTGTAATTTAACACATGGAAATGCACAGTAAGTAAAGCTGCAATTTCCTGACTGGTCAGCAGAATGTAGACACAGTAGTTCTGTAGCCTTAACATTTCATTTACGTAAAAGCACATAATATGTTGCTGTCAATCTACATTCATTATTTGTCCTATTTCCTTCTCTCTGCAACCCATAGGAGGCAAGGCTACGGCAGACAGGTAAGCCGGCTTGTTGTGATGTCTGTTTATCTTATTGTTGTGCTGAGACATTTTGTCGCTGATGGCAACTTGAGGCAGCATATATCCCATTATTCTTATCTTCAGTTCAGTTGATGGAAAACACTGAATGACATTAAGATGAGAACTCAGTTATAGTACTTCTAACACTCTCATTACAGTTTAGATTTGATGTGTTATTTTCTCTATGGTTGTTCTAAAAGAGCAGATAAGCATTTGAATGAGTTTTTCTCTGCTATGGTCAAAAACATAATCAAGGATCTAACACAATCTCTTTTTTGACAATGTATGGCTTCGAAATCCATTTGTCCTTTTCAAATCATGTTTAAACTGCCAATATCTGATAAAGACAAGATGTTGATTTTTGTTAGTTTTTCACTCGTCTGTTGCTTCGTTAGCATCTTTCCTCTTCTTCCTATCTTTGTTTTCAGCAATATTTTATCTGTCTTTTCACCTTTTTTCTCCATTGTTTTTAATAGAAGTAGACCAGTGAGCTTAAGAGGAGCATTTTTTGGCTTTTAATCAGAGGTTCAAAAGTGAACTCCTCCTTTGTTTCTTTCCTGGTCATTCCTGCCTTCCATTCCCTTATCTTTCTTCTTTACTAATCTTTGGCAGCAACAGCAACTGCTGAGGCCATCTCTTCTAAGACCCGAGGTAGACGCACTCTTGCTTTTTCTTAATTCACAGGGATTCTTTTGTATGCTCACTCTATATGCTGCTGCTGCTGCTGCTGCTGCTGCTCTTCGTCTGCCATCTTTATCTGAGAGATGCTGAGTAATTTCTCTGTCTGCCTCCCTGAAATGCAGGAGCTCTCCATGGAGTCAGGTATTGACCCAGGCCAGGACTACTACACACAAGACTACTATAATTATGACCAAGGGTGAGCATGCAGCCGGTCACATCTCACATTAATTGTACTCTGATCCATGGAATCAATCCCCATCGGTTCATTTGAAGTTTAAAAAAAAAGAAATTAGATGATATCATTATCTACCGTGACCTTGCTTTTCCAACTCTTAGTGTTGAATTCCTTGAGAGATGAAGATCATTTCAAAAAGGTTTTGAAGAAAATTATGCAAATTTATTCCCCTCTTCAGGATTATTTCCCTCCTCTATTCCCATCAAATAAGATCAATTACACTGGCTTGACTCGGGCACCTGAGACTCTGAAAATGTGTCCCATAGCTTAATGGATGAAATGTGTTTTGGCTTGACTGTTACATTACCCATATGGTCTAAAGACGAAAAACTTGGAACTCAAAACCGTAACAGCTGCTGAGAAATTGTTATTCATTAGACACTCCTGCTCTGTTGCAGGTGACTTCCAACATTCTGGGGAATTACGCTGCAAATCTGTCAAAATAGTTAGAGGCTTTTACACCTCACAGGCTTAGATCAGTGAAGGCATATGTAACTTTTGTTAAAAACTGTCCCTCGTAAGGTTAATCGCTTTAATTGCCTCTTTAGTTAGTCACCAGTTTATTTTACAAGTTGCCCTTACCATTTCTAATTACAGTGTCTGAATCACACTGGCCTTCATTAGCAAGGGTTTATAACTATGTTTTTAATGATATGTCACTATCTTAATTGTTAAAGCTGCTACTGCCAAGGAGAGTACCGCCCCGATGACCAAAGGTTTTGATCTATTTTTATTTGCAATAAGGGACACATTTACCGAGTGATTAAGCTTTTAATCCAGCAATCGGCGGACTATGTGGGCTTTGCAGCAGACCTTGAATTTTCAGAGGGTGGCATAGACACAAATCAGTGTTACCAGTGTCTTGCTTTCAGGAGATTAAATATCTGAAATATTAGTCATGGAAATGCTATAACAGTAGAAAAAAATGGAGACAGAAACATCTTATTGGGATCTAAGAAGATTGGAAGCAATTGTTGACCTCAGTGAGTAGCGACAGAATACCACACACACATACTTCCTACCTTTTCGGCAATTAGAACGTGCACCAGGGGATTTGGACCTCTACATCCCCAGCAAAGATTACTTGAATGACTGCACTGCTGGGGTGGCATGGTTGTCTGCACACCTTCCCACAGTTTGAAGCAATGAAACTGCAAGTTCAAAACATCTTTTGCACGTTTGATTCTGCTAGTTTTTAATGTTTTGTTGAATATTTTGGTGAAGAATGTACATTTGTCAAAATCATAAACGCTATCCCTATGCATCCCTGCTATGCTTCCCTTACTAATTACAGTGAGACACTGAATATCTGATCCCCGTATGCATTGTTCAGGTGTGATTTTGGCACATTTTTTCACACAAACTGTCTTTGAATCTTGAAAGGTTGAACTCTGAATGAACTCTGATCATCAGTTCTTATCATAGATTTTCAATTGGACTCAAGGTGATTGACTGGGCCATTCTCACAGCTTTATTTTCTTTCTCTGAAACCAATTGCAAGTTCCATGGCTCCACCCTCGTTTCATCTTCAGCATCCTAGTTGATGGAAGCAGATTTTTATTAAGAATGTATAATTTTCCATTCATGGACATTTTTCCATTCATCCTTTCTTCAATTAAATGAAGTCTGCCATATGCTGAAAAATAGCCCCACACCATGATGTTCCCAGTCCCACCTCCAAAACTTCCCTGTTAGTGTGGTGTTTTCGGGGTGATGTGCAGTGCCATTTTGCCTCCAAACAGGGTGCGTGCTACAACATCCAATGAGTTAAATTTTGGTCTCATCTGAGCAGACTATATTCTTCCAGTTTTTTGTTCAACAGTGGAGTCTTGCGCAGTGAGCGTGCATAGAGGCCATGGCGGTTGAGCGTGTTACTTCTGGTTTTTTGTGAAACCACTGTACCTGCTAATTCCAGGTCTTTCTGAAGCTCTCCACAAATGGTCCTTTGTATTCTTTTGAGTCTTCTTTGAAAAGTCATGCAACCGGTTGTGCCCAGATTATGGTGTAATGATTGTCTTTCCACTTCTGGCCTCAACATTGCTCACTGGAACACTCAGCAGTTTAGAAATCAGTATGTTTTGCATCAATCAGGTTTGCGAAGGTCTTGTTTGAGCTCTTTGCTTTTACCCACCGTGAAATGCTTCTTGTGTAACACCTTGATAATGGGAAACCTTTTTATAGACCATCAATTAGGACTTATCCAATTAATATTATTTTGCACTGATAGGGGGCAGGATTGCTTTTGAAATACTGACAGATTTCTACTGGTTTCTTGGCTTTCTATGCCTTTTTGCGCCTCCTTTTCTTCATGTGTTCAATACTTATTCCCAGTGTCTTTTCACTTTATAACACATAACTTAACTAGCAAATGTCTAAGTATATATGGATTGTTTGGGTTACCTTCATCTGGTGAAAATGTCACATCAATAACTTCATTCGAAATATATTTACTGAGAAAAATGTTGACGGGACTGATACCCTTTTTAGTCTGGCTAACCACTAGAGGTGAATTTGGAACCATGTCATGAAGTTTTATGTTTTTAATTTTGTCTACTTTTTGCAACACAAAATCTAAGGGAACTTAATTAACCAAGAGGGTTCCTGGAGCTTTGCTGTTCAGACTCCCAAACAGATTGAGTCTCTTCACCTTTCTTTTTCACTTTGATTTGTAAAAAAAAAACAGGGATGTGCATTATGTCACCAAAGTATTTTATAGGATCCATCCACCCATTCATTTTCTATACCCGCTTAATCCAATTCAGGGTCGCGGGGAGGCTGTATCCCATCCCAGCTGTCATTGGAAAAGAGGCAGGGTACACCATCACGCCGGTCCATCACAGGGCCACACAGAGACAAATGAGACTATTTTATAGGATGTGTGCTGAAACAGATAGTCTCATTTAATACTCTGCTGATGAAGGCCATATAGTATAGCCAGACCTGCTTAGAATGAAAAAAAAATACAGAATATTGTAGAATAGTTATGCTCACCATTTTAATTCAAGTGATTAAATGGCCTTTAAGCTTTACTTATGTCAACACAGGGTCACATTGCAGCATGTGGTTGCTGAGACACACACACATGCTGAGACTCCTCTGACAAATACTGTATTTTTCAAAAGCTTTTTAGCTTGGGCTTGTGTTTTTAATCTCCATCACATTCTCCATAAACTGAAAAAGTCATTTCTAAAAAGTGCAGTCAATCACCGCAAAAATTACTGTCTATGTGGCCATGAAATGTCCTGAATATTGAAATGGGGCCAGCACTATACAACAGGAAATGGGATAACGAATTAAGAATAGTGATGAAAACTACGAACAGAAACGTTTTATTTTGGCCAATTAATAATGTTACATTCCACTGTATCTATCACAACCAGTACAACGGGGCAGTACATTTACTTTACAGCCCACAATAAAATAAAAAAAAAAACAGTAATACATGTGTTTGTGGCATTCAAGTTTGCACTTTGTAAATTCTTGTTTTTATTAAATCCAATGATTTTCAGTGTCACTACTGCGAGCTGCTTTACTTGAGGAAATGTTGAAAATCTAGCAACAATTGAATGCAATGCACAATAATTCTAAACATCATATTGTGGTGTGTATTTTGTTTGAATCTGTTTCTCAGATATGACTTTCCTCAGTATGGCAGTCGGAGGAGGCTGATACCTCCCGTGTATGATGAATACGGAGAGGTGATCATGGAGGATGATGGGTATTACTACAGTCCACATGGCCCTGAGGTATTATCATTCCTTCAATGGGAATATCATACTTTCTTTTATGATCAATGTTATTTTCACTATCGCCCTAATAGGCTGTGAATTTCCTGTGTTATATTGATACAACTGTGTAAACCCTATGGGACATTCCAGCATTGTGGCTTTATAATCAGAAAAGGTTGCTAAATAAAATATGACTGTCTTAGGGCCAAGGCAGAGGGCGTGGTGGCATGCGAGGCAGAGGTCCACCAAAGAGGGTCGCATTTAGGGACTTGCCGCAAGAAGATGAAATTGAACAAGCTGAGCCAGCAGAGGAAGGTGAGCCTTCTAAGGCTGCCAAAAGACTGAAGTCTGTTATGAAACTCAGCAAACTCCTGGCAGCCGGCAAGGGAGGAGAGGAGCCATCTGACGCCAGTCCTTCTGGCCCATCTCCATGGAAGAGAGCCAAGATGCTCAAGATGTTTGGCGCTGGTAAGAAAGACAAGGATTACGCCAAGCTGATGTCAGCCCGCCGTATTGACAGCCAGGAGAGCCTGACCGACAGGCCAGCACCGATGGGACCCATAGACAGCAAGTCTGATTCCCGCAGTCGCCTTAGCAAAGTTTTAAAGAGAATCAACATAAGCAACAGGTTGCAGGTCAGGAGGAAGTCACAGAGTAGCGTGAGTCATAGCTCAGCCACAGGCAGTGAGAAAGATGAGGAGGCCTCAAAAGCCACCAGTGAGGATGAAAGAAAGTCTAAAGTGTCAATTAGTGTGACGGAAAGTGAGCCAGAAGCAAGTGAAAGTGGAAGCAGTAAGGAAAAAGGCTCCGATGACGAATCTTCAGAGAAAAGTAGTGTCGACAGAGATCATCTTAAAGTAGATTTAGACAGGGATGATACAAACGAAAGCACTGTTGACTCAGAAGAAGAGCAAGATGAAGAGCCAGGGGATTCTGATGAGGAAAGCAAGTCCGGATCTGAGGAGGAGGAAACGGAGAAGGAATCTGCCAGTGACAAAGGATCGGAGAGTGAAAGCGAGTCAGAGTCAGAAAAAGAATCCGAGTCAGAGAAGTCATCAGCTACAGAGAAAGAGTCAGAAACTGAGAAGGAGTCAGACTCTGGGGAAGATTCCAAATCTGAGTCAAAAACAGGCACAGCGACAGAACAGGAAACGAGTACAGAAAAGAGTTCAGCAACAGAGAGAGATTCTGATGAAGAGTCAGGGGAGGACGAAGCCTCGGGCAGCACTAGAGAGAGTGGATCGTCTGCACGCTCTTCTATGAGATCATCGGCCACCGAGACCAGCAAGGGGAGCAGTGCTTCTGAAATAAGTGGGAGAAGAGAAAGTGAAAGTGCAAGTGAGAGTGTCAGTGGTGCTGCTAGCAGTGGTGCATCTTTATCTGGCTCAAGTGTTAGATCATCACAGACAACCCGATCATCAAAAATAACCTCAGAGAAGTCCAGCGAAGAACTCAGTGAGGCTGAGTCAGGGACAGGAACAGCCAGTGAGACAGAGGCAGAGGCAGAGTCAGCGTCAGGAAGTGAACCCTCTTCGTCTCTTGGGTCCAGCAAGACAAAATCTTCTGGTTCAGATGTCAGTGAGAGGTCTTCATCTGGTAGTCAGAAAACAGAGAGTTCTTTGGGAAGTGAGGAGAGTTCCGCTGGTTCCCGGTCCACCAGTGGGAGTCGGCGTTCCCAAAAGTCCCTCCTGAGTCGTGGTTCCCAGGACACAATCACAGAGGAGTCTGAGGACGAGGAGGAAGAAGCTGAAACCGCTGACGAAAGCAAAGAGTCTGCTAGTGAGGTCAGCGAGGAATCATCATCTCGGAGATCCAGTGTGGCGTCAGGTGACCCTGGGCCCTCTGCCCCCTACAGTGGTCCTCCTTACAGCACTGAGATCAGAAGCGTCACCTCCGAAGAGACATACGGAGGACTGTCCCCCATCACTGAAGTGGACGAGGATGCCATCTCCTCTGACAAAACTTCAGTCAGTGGCTCTGGATCAGGGACTGGCAGCGCATCAAAGGACGCAGAAGAAACTGAGGAAACGTCAGAAGCTGATTCTGAATCTGAAGGGAACTCAACAGCCTTCTAGAATGATATATTGTCCCCTGTGAAGTAAGAGTGAATAAAATCTATTACCCTTGCATGGGAGTGAAGAAATATTGCTTGCCTCTACAGAGTGTTTCAAGCATTCACTTTTTTCTGATTTCTTTTTCCCGAGCCAGAAAAAAAAAACCTTGGTGGTTTTCTGCTGCAAATCATCTGAATCTGACTCTCCTTTTTATATCACTGGATTATTGCTCTCTTTCATGTTTTCTGTGTGCTCCTTCATGCCTTTGCATTTTGTGTAGCTTTTTACTCCAGTTTTAGCTGTGAGATTTAACATGTTGCATTACTGTCCTCTTTTCCCTGTTTTTTTTTTTTTCCCACTTTCCTTTTCACTGTGTTACCTACACTACTTGGCGAGGGATTAGAGGCTGGCAGGAGAACCGACACAAGACTGGCTCAGAATGTTGTGCTAGGACAGCAGCAAAATGTACCTCAGCCACCTAAACAATCCTTATCTGTTTAAATGTAGTGTATTCCAAGAATATTTTCACCACTGTGTTATCAGACAGTCCACTTTAACAGGGAATCGAAGCTGTTGTATCCATTTATTCTCTGTTCAGTGCCACCAGACTCCTTTGATAACAGCATTGTAACCTTGCAGATCCCAGCTCGTCTACAGCTGCCGAGAGCTGTTAGGTTGGTTTGTGTTTTTGTGACCTCTTTGTTTGCCAGAGTAACCAAAAGTCAAGGCAACCGATCAGTAAGTCCCATCTTCCACATTGTAAAATCCCAACTTGTCAAAGGAGTCGAGCTACTACTGACTAATAAGTTTTAACAGCAGTTTATTGCTCTTTGTTTTCTTAAGATCAAGTCCAAGTCCATTATACAAAAGTTAAAAAAAAAAAAATCAAACAAATTGGAATTATGTTTGACAAAAATGTGCTCTCTGGTCAAAAGATGAACTGTATTATGGTTCTGTTAAACAGAATGGAAAGCAGAGTAGTTCCCTTAAAGAAATAACAGTTAGTATGCGAGCACCGGTCATATTTCTTCTCTACAAGCTGAAAAAGCTCATCATGTGTTAAAAGTTTTCTACACTAGAGCTTACTGGCTAATTGTTCTCTCCTAATGCGAATCGACTTTTTACGGAAAAATACAAAACCCACCAGAGGTGGGTGTGAATTACAAAACAAAACTTTTTTTTTTTTACTTCATATTTCCATTAATTGCACATTAAGAAACCCTGATGGAAAAACAACAGATGACCTTTGTTGACAAATAGTCCACGTTAAATCCTAAAAAAAAAATGTATTTCATTTTTCCTTGAACAAAGGCCTAAATTTTGCCAAGAGTTTTCTGTGAATACTGTGATCTCAATATTTGGTGTGCAACCCAACCCTGCAGTGTGAACTTGTGTGCTGTGTAATTTATCTTAAAAAGAATAGAAAAATGAAAAAATGATCTATGTATTGACTCTGACCTCTTCATCCTCTCCTCCTCAGCCTGGGAGAAAGAAGAGGATCAAGCTTGTGGTAGATCGGGAGAATGAGACCAGTTCCACGGGAGAGGAGAGCACTACGGAGAGCCAGCGGAACAGACTCCCCAACAGCCACAGCAACATTAACGGGAACATTTACCTCGCCCAGAATGGCACCATCATCCGAACTAGGCGGCTTCCCCATCTAAACAACCTAAAGATGGGCTCTCCATGCCGCCTGAGTAAGCATTTTAAAAAACTTGACAAGTTGGGTGTCACTCATGAAGAACCCAATTCTGTTGTTGGCATAGAGGGTTCAGAAAACAACACAGAAAATGGAACAGGTGAGTGCGTTTCCCCGAGCAAGGACGTAAACCTCAACACTTTGTCCAATTGTGGCTCCTTGGGGTCCGCTATTACAGATCTAAAAAGTTTTGGGTCCAAAACCAATATTGCCAAGGCCATGATTGACAAAAACAGCCCATGTATCAATGAGCAAGAGACTCCTGTTGACAACCACAGGAACAGCAGAGAAACGCTGGAGTCACACAGTGATCACACATTATCTGATGAGGAGGAATTGTGGATGGGACCCTGGAACAGCCTGCACATACCAATGACAAAACTCTGACTGGCCATGCACAAAATTAAATTCCTTTTTGTCAATTTACTTGTTTTTTTTTCTTTTTTCTTTTGCTAAGAAAATCATCATAAAATGTGTGCCTCAGCTTGAAAAGCTCCAATCTCTGACATGTGATTGAACTTCTATTCATATTTAATTTAGTAATACGTTAAAGCTTCCTTGTTCTCAGCATTTGTTAGCAGCAGGCCGAAAGGGGATAGAGATATGAAGCGGAAAGGCAGTGCCTCAAAGAAATATAGAGTTTTATGTGAACCACGCTTGAGTGTAATTTCAGTTTTTTTTTTGTTTTTTTTGTTTTTTTTATTTTTTTTTATTTTTTTTTTATTGAAGACAAAAGATGGGCTTTTTTAATTGAGTAAATTCTTGTTTTACTTCCTTTTTCCTGCCACTTTTTGTTTTAATCTTAAAACCGATCAGAGACTGTCGTTCATTTCACAACACCGTTAAAGATATTTACTGAGAAATCAGGGTGATGAGATGGGAAAATTGTGATTATATACTAAGAAAAGTAAAAGAAACTTATTTTGCTAATAGTGTTTTACTTGCAAATGAAGCAGATTGTCATTGATTATTTTATGTTGTGATCACTTGGAAATGTTTTTGAAAATTTCTGGAAAAAAAAATCAAAAATTATTTTTGTCTATTTTGTATCTAACAGAGATGGAGAATCTAACATATGGCATTAAATATATTATATCCACAAGACTGTCATTGCTGAATTTCAATAGGGAAAAATGGCAGTGTGACCATAGTGTTTTTATATGAACATTTGTACCCACAGAATATGATATTTTCAATCCCTTTACACAACATGGATTCACTCTGTTCATGTCATGATTATGGAAGGAATACCAAAAATGGTATCACATTAAAAAATAAAGCTCTAACCTATTTTTCTGTGTATTGTTAATTATAATTGCAAATACTGGCTGTTTCTGAACTTTGATTCATACTCGATATGGGAGTGATTGAGAAACTCTGATGATGCTAACAGCTGCGCACAATTATGAAAGTGTTTATATACATCATTGTGTGCCTTGTTTCAAGTCATTACGATTCCATCCTGAAACTGCATAATGAGGCTGAAAGTTGAATGGCAAGGCTGCAGTAGAAAGCTGCAGTTATCTCGTTACAGTTCAGTGTCTGCACAGAGGGCGGGCTGTCAGATGAGCCCTTTCTCTGTGGAGTGGTCTTCCACTTTCAAGAAGTTATGACAGGTAACCAAACACGAGCATATGGGGAGCTGCTATATCAATGAAAAGCTGTGGGAAGTGTGTTGGGGAAATGTCAGAAAAATAACCGCGTGAACCCACTTTGTTACTTCACAAACTGAAGAGAAAAAAAAAAGGTTTTTAAAACTTAAAAAGAAGGCTAGATTGAATTGGTAATGGAAATCTTAACCACATGCTCAATTTGTTTATCAGAGTGACACATCTGACAGATGCAGAATGACATTTACAAAAAAGAGGCTTGCAGTCAATCAAACTATGAGAATGCCTGACAAATTCGCAGAGTAGTTTATCGGCTGATGTTCAAAAGTTGATAGAGGCTGAATGCCAGAGTGTAAAAGCTTCAACAGAAAATATTTCTCTGTAAATAGGTCAACAGGAAACCTAGTTCCCACTGCTACCAGCTTTGTGACCTGCGCACGAATGGGAAAGCTTCTGTCAGTCATGGATTGAAAGAAAGTGTTTTAGTGGGAAGAACCAAATTTTTCATGTAGCCATGTACTCGAATAAGAATAGATTTAAAAATCAGCCTTAAGAGGGTTTTTAAATGTGCAGAAATCTGCCTCTGTTGACATTCTGCAGGCATTTGGAGACAATGATGCCTCATTTTGAATGATAGATAATGGAGCTCAAACAAAAAGATTGTGGTCTGGTTGAAATTGGGAAACTGTTCGCAGTTAAAAAAAATAATAATAATTTTTTGAAAAACATCTTTTAAATATTTTTTTATTTTATTTTGCAAAGTGGCCACTTACTGGACCTCAGCCGCCTCCCCAGGGACACCATAAAGACAGGTTTGTGACAGAACCATTACAAGACAGATTGGAATGCACAGATGGCTGGCAAGGTGGGAAGAGACAGAGATTTTATTTGGTGTTCTGAGTGAATGTATATTTATATTGTGCTTAAACAGTATGTGTTTTCAGAAAAGCTAGCTGTCACATTACGCTCGCGGGCATGTTTCAGTTTAGCATGAACTCGCTCACGTTATCAGGGCAGAAGATCAGAGTGACTTATTTTACACCATGGCTCGCTAATCCAAATTAAGTTCATTATTTCTTTGCTTCAACATTATTCATTTCTGTAACTTTTGCCACTGTGGACCATGAATTGTTTCATCTTTAATGCAGTTCTTTAAAAGAACAGCCTAGGCATGAAGTCTGTCATATTAGTTTACTGCGATCCAGTGGGGGGTTCATAACACTTCATCACTCTGACACGGGAGAGAATTCACTTAAAGGTTTTTCTTCATCAGCTAGTTTTACAACCTGTCACATTCAGAGTAGAGCTTTGTCAGAGCTGATAATATCTGCTTATAGTTAACAGTGTGAATTTAACCAGTCATGAGTTTTCTCTTTTATGTCTCTTTTATCTTTGATATGCAGGATTTTCAGTGTGGAGATATTGTCGCTGCCCAAAATAATATACCCTGAAGGAAGTGGACTGGGTCATTCACTGTTTTTAGCAGTTCTCTGTGAAACTCATGTTGCCTGTTATATATGTAAGCCTTAAAATGAAAACAGTATTCTTAACCAAAGAGAGTACATGACATTGGCAAAGAAATCCATCTTTTCAAACACAAGGCTTCCATGGTCTTTTTGTAAAACTCTATTGATGAGCTATATTGAAACTGGCACAATGAAAAATGGAAACATTTCTGTCCATCACACCATTATGTCAAAAGCTTTCTTTTTTCTTGCCTTTTTTTTATTACTCTTCTCTTAAATACAACACGAAGAATGGACACATCTCTCTTAATTAGTGTTAAGCTA
The DNA here is from genome assembly GCF_027942865.1 of Odontesthes bonariensis. Lineage (NCBI taxonomy): Eukaryota > Metazoa > Chordata > Actinopteri > Atheriniformes > Atherinopsidae > Odontesthes > Odontesthes bonariensis. The sequence continues at coordinate 17,788,087 of NC_134507.1, forward strand.
GAGTAGCCACAATCCAATGTCCCCCTCAAATGAAATCTAATTCTCATTGAGATGTATTTCTATGACCACACTGTCTAAAGATGATCAAATGTTGCTCACTCCCAGAAAATACTATTATTTTTTTATGGCTTTTATGGTTGAAATGAGATCTTGTATTAATTGAATCATTTATATTCCCAAATCCATTACATTGCTCCACGTGAGCTTCTAGCTTCTTTTCATAAAATAGCTAAATGTCTCACTGTGAGCATTTTTTTTACGTTTTCTGTGAATAAACAGTTTTTTTACAATTTGCTAATCACTTCCTCCTGTTTTCCATCCATCCATCCATCCATCATCTTCCGCTGGTCCGGGGATTGGGTCGCAGGGGCAGCAGCTTGAGCAAAGAGACCCAGACGTCCCTGTCCCCGGCCACTTCCTCCAGCTCTTCTGGGGGGACCCCGAGGCGTTCCCAGGCCAGCCGAGAAACATAGTCTCTCCAACGTGTCCTGGGTCTTCCCCGGGGCCTCTTCCCAGTGGGACGGGCCCGGAACACCTCACCGGGGAGGCGTCCAGGAGGCATTCTCACCAGATGCCCGAGCCACCTCATCTGACTCCTCTCGATGCGGAGGAGCAGCGGTTCTACTCTGAGCCCCTCCCGGATGACCGAGCTTCTCACCCTATCTCTAAGGGAGAGCCCAGACACCCTGCGGAGGAAACTCATTTCGGCCGCTTGTATTCGCGATCTCGTTCTTTCGGTCACTACCCACAGCTCGTGACCATAGGTGAGGGTAGGAACATAGATTGACCGGTAAATCGAGAGCTTCGCCTTCTGGCTCAGCTCCTTCTTCACCACGACGGGCCGGTGCAGAGCCCGCATCACTGCAGACGCCGCACCGATCCGTCTGTCAATCTCCTGCTCCATTCGTCCCTCACTCGTGAACAAGACCCCGAGATACTTGAACTCCTCCACTTGGGGAAGGATCTCATTCCCGACCCGGAGAGAGCATTCCACCCTTTTCCGGCCGAAGACCATGGTCTCGGATTTGGAGGTGCTGATTCTCATCCCAGCCGCTTCACACTCGGCTGCGAACCGCTCCAGTGAGAGCTGAAGGTCACGGCCTGACGACGCCAACAGAACCAAATCGTCCGCAAAAAGCAGAGACCCGATTCTGAGGTCGCCAAACTGGACCCCCTCAACGCCCTGACTGCGCCTAGAAATTCTGTCCATAAAAATTATGAACAGAATCGGTGACAAAGGGCAGCCCTGACGGAGTCCAACCCTCAAGGCTGATTCATACTCGGCGCAAACACGCAACTGTTCTGGCTCGAGAACCATTAATGACGTCATCGAAAGCGCCAGCCCCTTCACAGTTCCTTCAGCTCATAAGCGCAGTTTGCGCCGAGAATGCGTCACATTTGCAGTTCTCTCCAGACCAGCGAGCGTCACTGTTGAGGAAACAAGCTGAAAAGCATACGAAGAAAGCATACACAATGCCACCTGTGGTGTCACGTCAGCAGAGGCTGGCACATCTGATGCGGAATGAATTTACTCTGGGTGTAGAACTGTATATGTATCTCAGAGCTAAGCGGCTGCGGCAAAAACAGAAGAGAAGGTGGATTGTTCGTCCTTTGCAACAAGACGAACTTTGTCAAACGTTGTCCCAGTGTAACTTCATAGACGTGTCGTACAGATGTTTGTAGAGGCGCATCCTCTCGGTCACCGCGGTCTCTGCAGTGTTCATTTTTTCTTTTTCTTGGTCAGCTGTTTCCGGTTGAGCGCGCGCGAAGTCAGAAAAAAAGTTGTGTGCGCGCCCTTGCGCCGCGCGAGGATTTTCTAGCTTGCGAAGGGGGGCGTGGCGGAATTTTGGGACACGTGACCGTTTGCGCCATTTGCGACCAGCTAGTATGAGCGAGGTTGCGCCGAGTATGAATCAGCCTTCACAGGAAACATGTCCGACTTACTGCCGGCAATGCGGACCAAACTCTGACACCGGTCATACAGGGACCGAACAGTCCATATCAAGGAGTCCGGCACTCCATACTCCCGGAGCACCCCCTACAAGAGTCCCCGAGGGACACGGTCGAACGCCTTCTCCAAGTCCACAAAACACATGTAGACCGGTTGGGCGAACTCCCATGCTCCCTCCAGGATCCTGCCGAGAGTATAGAGCTGGTCCACTGTTCCACGGCCAGGACGAAAACCACACTGCACCTCCTGAATCCGAGATTCGACTATCCGTCGGATCCTCCTCTCCAGTACCCCCGAAAAGACCTTACCAGGGAGGCTGAGGAGTGTGATCCCCCTATAGTTGGAACACACCCTCCGGTCCCCCTTTTTAAAGAGGGGGACCACCACCCCGATCTGCCAGTCCAGAGGCACTGCCTCCGATGTCCACGCGATGCTGCAGAGGCGTGTCAACCAAGACAGCCCCACAACATCCAGAGCCTTGAGGAACTCAGGACGGGGGTGGATGAGGTCTGTCCTCCTGTTTTCACGTACATTTTACGCAGTGTGCGGACCTTTTTTTTTGTCAGGGATTGAAATTGGGATTTCGCAGAAAAGCAGTATCTGCGAAAGACTGAGTCACTGAGGAGCAAATATGGGCAGAGGAGCTCCAGATTGTCAACAAATGGATGAGAGCTGCTTGTTTGAACTGTTTAAAAGCAACGCTTCTTAACGATTTGATGGAAAGAGTTTGCTTAGTTCTACCTCGATAGAATGACTGAATTATTGTTTGAATCTGGAGCAATTTCAGTGGACGAGGGTGCAAGCCCAAGCTGGACATCAATGATCCCTTATCTCTGCATCGAGAACCATCATTCATTCGTTGCTAATATAACTAGATGGGAAAGGGTTTACTGTGGAAATACAGAGTTACATTCACAAATAATTAAAATGTTACCATGCAAAGAAGAGGCAATATTTATCCAGGATGGATAGGTTATATGAAATTTATGTTGTGACCTGACAAGTCGGTATTCCAGATAATTTTTTTGAAGAAATAAACACTGTGCTTTGGACCAAAGACAAAAAGGATTATTCAGACTGTTATCAGCAATATGGCTAAAAGCAAGGATCAGTGATAGCAAGAGATTATATCAGTGGTCTTGGATAAAGCTCATTTGTCCCTGTGTGATGGCAGTATTAAAACAGAAAAGTTCATTGAGATTCATTGAGAGCAAACAAAAAAAAAGGGGGGGTGAAGGTGAAGAAACGGGTATTGGACTGACCTGCCAGCTGTCCTGACCCAGGTTTGAAATTTTCAAATGACATGAGGTAATGAGACAAAACATGAAATATCACAGGTATCATATATATAAAGCTCAGCCACCATTTATGGCTACACTTAACTCCACTTCTTCACATTTCAGCACATCGCTGCTTAGTAATTATGTTTCCTTAGGAGTGCAGTGGAGATTAATTGGATCAGATACACGGAAAACCTAACTTTAGGAATCCTTGCAAGACCCAATGGAAGCATGAATATTTATTTTTTCAACATTATTCAATGTTCTTATGAAATGCTAATTATCTGTCAGTCACCGGGATTTCCTGCTGTCACTCATACAAAATACATTAGCATAACATTTAATTTCCACATCATAAAACAGGCAAGTAAGAGATTAATGAGTATTGTGATCATATGTAAAGCACTTTGAATTGTTTTGTACATGAAATGTGCTATACAAATAAATTTGATTTGATTTGATAAAAAAATCATATTGTTTGCTACGTGATTAAAAAGTCAAAGTAAAGGTAGGAATTAGAGTAATAATTTGTTTGCTTTTCCATATCATCCCAACATTTGATTTGGTGTTCTAGATGATGAAGGTAGATGACATACAATAGCGCTCCCATTTTTAGTTTTAAGCACAAACAGTTGAGGTTGTCATAATACAATGCAGACATCTACATGCTGCCAATAAGTGGTTATTGCCAGAAGCAATCTCAGCTTTATAATAAACCAGATATGTAGAAATTGAGTTTTATGAACTAATCACAGAAGAGGCAAGCCATTTTTTGTATCACTGTATCATATAATCTTCACCTCTGGGTTCATTTAAATGTGTTTATACATCCTCAAAAACAGCTCTGCCACAGTTTGTTTTTATGTGGAGTCATTTTCTGCCGCAGTAATTCTGTAATAGAGCTGTGGAGGTAAATCATGACACAGAAATACTGCTGTGCTTCACAGAGATTCATAAATCTCCACAGATTTTATGGATGGTGATTATTCATACTCTCAGGAGTCAGCTAAGTTAGTAGTGTTATGTATGCACCAAAGAAAGGTACGCTGGGGTCATGCTCTGCATATATAGAGACAGCTTGCTTATTCTAATTGGCCTTTGGAGACCTTCTGTCTGGCCTGTGGTTTACTCGGCACTAAGAGCCAAAATATCCATGATATACGTCTGATGCCTCTTTAGTGTACACATTCAGAGACTTTCCAAGAATACAGCATCGTTGTAGCATATAGAACCACATGGTTTCTGATATGTTAACATTCAGTTTGACAGCAGAGAAAATGGGAGCAACTACACTGAAATGCATCAATATTAAATCACCTTTCAATTATTCATTGTGAATGTAAAACGGGGGCAGAGGCTCAATTAGCAGTTTGGATTCGGATTGTTTTTTTTCTCAAATACACAATAGTTAGTAGTCTGATACATAACGCCCTGCAGACTGATGATTTCAATTCCTTCTGAGACTGAAAAAGGAATTTCTCATACAGTCTTGTCAGGAAAGGGTTAAAAAATATATAATTTTGTACACTCATGAAAAAACTGTTAGGAGTATATCTCATATTATTGTCACCAAAAAACCTCATGCACATGACGAATTAAGAAACTCTCGTGTTTATGAATCATTTTAAAAAGGCAAATTGTGCTGAAAAATTGGAATCAACACATGAATTATTCTGACTCTTCAGTTTAATCAAATGGATCACTCAAAAGCTTTCTAAACTTGCAAGTTCTGTATCCTTCCGGACCAAAATTACACAGCAGTCCCCGTTTGCCATTAGTGTTAAAATGGCTATTTCAATAGTGTCTGCAGGGATTTACTCCAGATTGTGTATGTATGTGAGGAAGCAAACATAGCAGCCACTCTTTTGTCACAGCTGAATATTGATTCTTGTGAGTGCATAAATTGATGTATGTCAGCAGAAGCCATGACATGAGCATGCAGATTTGATTTTCTGTCTGCATGGTAGGAGTGGCTTTGCTTTAACACTCTCTTAGGAATGTGCTTCCCCAGGTTCAGGTAAACACTGTTGTCATTCCAAGTTTGCCAGCCAGCCTCCTGATTCTCACCTATAAGCATAGCCTATATAGGATATCCTGGCCTACAGCAGGCAATATGGTAATCTACCCATGAGTCATTCTAAAGGAGATTATCGCAAATCCTCAACGGAGGCAGGAGGAAACTCCTCATAATACCTATCCGTCATCATTGCTTATTGCATGCTCAGACCTGGAAGGTTGTACCCTTCATTTCCTTCAAAGTGTGACTCCAAAATAAAATGATCCACCTCACTATTTTAGTTTTTAAGTAAAAACCAGTTGAAGATATAAATACGCGCACAAAGACACACACACACACACACACACACACACAAAATGTTGCTATTTATAATCCTGACACAAAGATAAAGAAGCAGTGTTTTTTTTCTTTTTATTGAATACACACCACAGGCAACCACTGTAATTATTTCCTGTCAATAATTGAACTGACTTTTTACCAATTAAATGAGATCATATCTGCCCTGTAGTCGGCACGGGGACAGATGGGGATGGTTTGGTACTGCGGGGTAGACTGCGACTGGTTGCAGGTTGGTTATTACGGTGGAGCACATTAGAGAGCGTTGTGCAATAGTGTTATCAAACATAAGCCACCCCATCTGGTGTAAGGATCATTTCTTTGATAAAAAAGTAAAAGTGTGAATTGTGGGACTTTGATGCTTCTTACCTTTGATGGGGTTTTTTTTCCACTTCCTTTTTTTTCTTTTGAAGGTAAACATTAAACAAGATCCTGACAAGTTTCCTGATTCTGAAGTTTTGTTGCTCGCACCTCGACACAGGAAGCTCTGCATGCTGGTTAACATGGAAATGCTGTGTTGTTTCCAGTGGTCTATAATCAGTAACACATGTTTTGATTGATTAATTCATTTTCCATTCAGACTATAAATAAAGGTTGCTCAGGGGTTCACACTCTCAGAGCCAGGGTATCCTTAAAGGCTTCAGATGTAAATCTGACAGGTGGCAACAAGATTCATAAGACCGCAGCAAAGCTGCTTTCCAGTATTTGCCTCTACGTTACTAGATCATCTTAGCCCTACAGCTTATTGTGTAGATGTACATAGTGTAGCAGATTTTGATAAGTCCCAGCGTGCTTCATACAGAAATATTGAGAGCAACTGATCTAATGGGACTGCTGCCTGTCTTGTTTCTGCATAGAGATCCTTATAGATATCCTTCGAGTAAAACAGAAATATTACGAAAGGTGAGAAAAATCGAGACAAGATTCCCTTTCCTTCTAAAAGGATACTATTGTCCAAACAAGATGCACACAACATTAAGAGGGATCAGTTACGAAACTGAAGAGCAGATACAGCAAAGTGTATTGTTACATGTTGCTTTATCAGTGCCAGATGAAGTTTTATATTGTCTCTGTTTTTTCTGTACAGCTTACTGAGTTGTGATGATGTTGCAGCCTTCGATTGTTCAGCTTGACAAGCGATGGTATTATGGGAGCTCTGGCCTTTCCTGATCGATGCTAAATTCATCAAAGCTTCCCCGTCAGCCATAACTTGATTAACTGCACTTAAGTGCAATTCATAAACACATTCTCCTCGTGGGCACTGAGAGGCCACTCATTTTCCTTATGATTGATTTGGCTCCTAACTTCTCAGATTTGCCTGGCAGCTCAGCCACCATTTATGACTACACTTAACTCCACTTCTTCACATTTCAGAACATCGCTGCTTAGTAATTATATTTCCTTAGGAGCGCAGTGGAGATAAATTGGATCAGATACACGGAAAACCTAACTTTAGGAATCCTTGCAAGACCCAATGGAAGCATGAATATTTATTAATAAAGTTTTGTTTTTGCATGGAACTAGAACACTGACGAGTTTCTAAGCATTTTCAAGGCTTCACAAATACTGTCATTGTCTTTGCTTCCTTCTCATGAAAAATGAGGTTATTCAACATTATTCAATGTTCTTATGAAATGCTAATTATCTGTCAGTCACCAGGATTTCCTGCTGTCACTCATACAGAATACATTAGCACAACATTTAATTTCCACATCATAAAACAGGCAAGTAAGAGATTAATGAATATTGTGATCATTTAAAATTGTGGGGCCATTTGTTTACAGACCCATTAGTCACTGTTACATAAAACAGTGCCGAGCTATCATTTATTTTGGCTTTTTACTCCGTGATGCATGTGGCAGGCTAAGGGAAGCCATGCAGGGATTTACACATGAATATTTAGCATTTATTTTAAAATATTCTGTCACATTTTACAAACCAAATTGATCTTTTTAGAACCTGAAGCCTTATTAGATTGCTACTTTCCCCTGAAAATACCCTGATTGCTCTGAAAGTAATTCATAAAGCCTTCTCTGCCTTGTGGCAATGCAGATGTAATGCATACACAGCCACAAGATGGCGCCTGATACTCAGCTTAGACTTCAAATCAGCATTTGAGAAGTGAAGGCAAATGACATGATGAAAAGGAGGTGGTACTGATGAAAAGGAAATTGAATATCATGTATTTGACTAGCACGGTCTTTATATATTAGAAGCATTTAGGCATAGCTGTTTATCTTATTTGTGATTTAAAAAGTGCTGTGAATAATTCAGCTGCTAATTCTTAACTCGTTTGCACTTTTTCTTTTTGAGCCAATTTTTTTTCTTTTCCTCTTAAAGCCATTTTAATCTTATGTCCATGTGTTTGAAAATGTAATGAAATATTCATAAAGTTAATTGATTCATTGCACCTTTTTACATAAATATGGACAAGAAGAATATGTTTGCTTCAGCAACTTGCTGCCACTCCCTCCTGCATCATTAGTAAACAGATCTTTTAAACTGATTATTTTCATATTTCTCGCCGGCATCCTGAAAACAACACATTACTCCTATTTTTGTAGAGCGGTGCTGAGGCAGAGAGTAGAAGTCCATCATCATCTTCTCATTTCCTGCAGCTATTTAAGACCGTGCCTCTCCAAAATAGGCATCCAATGACCGCAGCCAGAGCTATCTGTGGACCTGCTTTCATACTAATTCAAGGATATTAGGATGTCTCTGAATGTTTTGTTTTGACATTTCTATATCTTCGTTGACGGTTGTGTGTGCAGAGCGTGCGCCCTCTGACTTAATGCCATTTTAGAAGTCATCTAAGATGCTTTTGGGCTTCCATAACTATATATTGTACATCTTGAGTGCTTTATAATTTCTATGTTGCACATTGTTATTTTGGAAATGTACTCCAAAACCCAAAGCAAGATTTAACTGACAGACAGATCTCACACACACTCACACATACACACATACACACACACACACACACACACACACACACACACACACACACACACACACACACACACACGCACACTGCTGCTCAGAGTGCCCAGTCCTGTGACATCCCACCCGAAGGTTATATTCTATCTGAAATGTTGGGTGTGCAGTAAAATACATGCTCCACACTGTCTGGCTCTACTAATGAAGGGGTGTATGACTGGTAGTCCTGTGTTAGTACCATGTATCATGCACCACTTTATCACTGGATACAAGGTCACATCATATCTCATCCTATATCTGTCAGCTGTGGAAGTCTGCAGGGAGAGCTCAGTTTGTTAGACACAGTGGAGACATTACACCAGAATGTGAAGCCACTACTTTCTTTTTTTTTGGGGATTTTCTTTAATGATTTTGACTGATTTTGGCGCATAGAAGCAGAATTTAAAGCTATGTGGAGACATTTGTCTTCTGCCGTCTTTGTTGTTAATTTTACAAACGGCACGTAATGGAGTTTTTCACAAAAAGCCTCTCTCGTGTTATTGTAAGTCAGGCACAGTTGTACTTGGCCGAACTTGTCAGACTGCGAGCTTTCAGCACCCACAGTGTTAATGTATAATGTCAACGCAGTAGGGAGCCTTGTTAAAAAGCAATTAAGCCAAAATGATTTAAACATTGTGTGGTTTGGCCATCGGCGAGCCTCGAGGTACACACTGTGTTGTTGTCGTCTTAAAACGAGAATTTCACTGTCTGCTCACACAGAAAACCGCTATTTGTGTGAGTGTAGCTCTAACCACACTTTCCCACACCCGCCAAACCATACCAAACCACAGACTTCAGAAATGTGCACCACACACACACACACATACATAAACACTCACACACACAGCCTTGCACAGACACACACACACATGCACACAGTATTCACATGAAGAGTAATTGAGGGGTTTGACTAGTTTTGGTGCATTAAAACAGTAGCTGTTTTAAATGACAGGGGCTGAGACATACTTGCATTGATGTCTGCGAGGCTGGTAAAGATGGCTGATTACTCAAAGAGGACGTGGCATTCAGTAACTCTTATTATATTCCTCTTTATTTGATGGAGTTTGACTGAATCACACCGTTTAAGCTTTTCCTGACTATAATACATTCCTAATCCACGGCTTTCTTGCTCAGTATATTCATTTCTTGAGTGATTTCAGGCACAAGCCTTTCTGCAAACAGTGTTATACTTGGTCTTATATCTGATGATCAAAACATTAGTGCTGACAGTTGAGAGTCTTCATCAGAGGTATTAAGTTGTTCTCCCTGTTTCCAAAGCAACAGCTCATCCTGTATTCCATGTAATAATTTGCTATTATGTGTGTACGTCTCCCAGTAAGTCTAGCAGAGTTACGTAAGCAGCATCAATTTTAGTTCCAGTGGCCGTTGTCTTAGACGAAGATTAGAACTAGGCCATAGTCAGACACATTTTAGCTGTTGGCAGATTGTTAGCTTACACTCTGTGTGCAAATGTGCTCATCACAGCCAGACTGCTTGGATGTGGTTTGGAACATCTGTGTGGTCCACACTCCAGAAAAAGACAGACAGCGGAGAGACATAAAGGGTGAAGAACAGGGGAGGAGGACGGGTGGGGTTGTGGGACCCCAGCACTGCTCAGAAAGACGCCCTCAGTTTTTCCATCAGTGCTGTCGCCGCCACCACGGTGGTGGTGTTGCCTCGGAGCAAAGCCAGGGGACAGTGTGAGGCAGATGCAAAGTGTGTGTGCGTGGGAGAAGAGAAGAAAGAGAGACAGAGAGGAGAAAGCAACTGTGTGGGGAGCTGTCAGTCTAGCAGATGACTTATGAAGCTGAAGGTTAGGTCTGGCAATCGTGTAGCTGCTGGTGGGGGAGGCAAGAGGGGCGCTGAAAAGAGTCCTGGTCCAAACCTGCGGTCAACTCCCCCACCACCAGCAGCAGCAGCACCACAGCCCAGCTCCCTGCCTGTATGCCTGTGGTGTTTATTTACGAGCCTGTTTAACCACGGCGCGGTCCCTGTGGTGGACTGACACAAGATGACAGCAGTCTAAATGTCTTGCCCTTTAAATCCAGCCTAATGGTCGCTTAGAGCTGTGGAGACAGGCACTGGTATAGGCGCCTGGGGTCTTTTCATAGGGGCCCTTTGAGTAACACATCAGCTAACACATCTATGGGCCACCATCCAGTGCCTTATTACTACCTGCTTCTGCAGCTGTGGCGCCACTGTTTTAGTTGTGGCTGATTTTCGAGGGACAATGTGAGTATGGTAATAGACACTATCCTCTAATTACACTGTTCTGACAAGGATGTTGGTTGTAAATGTATTCAACCACTCAGCTGGGTGGCAGGGTGTTACAGAAAAACAACCCTCTCTCACTCTCAATTTGTAATTTGGTCAAGACCCCTTGGTATCACTGTATAATACGCGTGATATTCTCTAGCCTAATTTTTCAATGTGCAGGGTTGCACGTTGGTATAAATAGAAGTCTCTCAGTTCCTGAAAAAGACACCTTGACACAGTGACTACAAAACTCCCTGCCGCTGACTTCACTGAAACTGAAATTGTTGCCATGGTAACCTAGATATTTGAAGAGGAGCTTTGTGCTAAAGGGGAGTTGTGTGTTGTCCTACCATGGTTCCGTGTCTGCTCTGTGTTGGTACTGCCCACGGTGTTGCAGATAAAACAAGTCGACCTGACGTACTTTCTGCTGCCACTTGGGAGCATTGTCTAAAATATGTGGAACAACCCGCACTGTTGTTGGTTCTTTAGTTTTGCCACGCCACAGAAAGGTGGATGAAGAAGACTTACCGTAATCCTTCACAATTAATGAATGAGAGCCATGCATGCAAATCTGCAAAAGTAGGTCTGGCTTAGAATGCCGTAAATGTTGTTGAAGGATCTTTTTTTCAATCCAAGCTTATACATATTATGTTATGTTTTCCTAAAGCCAACCAAGTAGTTTTAGTCCTTACTAAACTTAATGAAACAGAACCTGAAATTGAAAACCAACCGTGGCACTAAAACTTTAGTCTGCTGGTTGAACGACCTGTGACTCTTCCTCCACCACCCCTCCATTTTTCAACTCTAGACTTTATTGCTTGATGAACGTTCTCCGCTGGTATGATGCTGATGGATACCATTATATGCTGAAAAAACATGTTAAAAGCAGGACCTGTACAATTAAAATGTGACTGCAAGAGCTCTTTTTTAAAAGTGTAACAAATTGGGAGTGACACTGTGTTGTGATAACAGCAGTTTGATAAAGTTCTATATACTGTATGTCTGCAGTCCACAGGAGCTGAATTCTTCATTTCATACCTCCAGTTGAGTTTTTAACTGCAGTTTTAACTGTCTTTTGATTCTATACTTGTTCATTTCATTGTTGAGCAAACTAGAACACAAAGAGTTAATCCCTTGAGATCTGCCTGAAGTAACTCTGTGGTGAGTTAATAGCAGATGTGAGTGTTATTGGGCAAATTATATGCAATATGTGAGCAAACATACACTTCACATAAAAACGACCTGCGTAAACACATCATTCATAACTGCATACCATTCTGTGTGGGCTTACCAGCCAATTGCAATTAGACGCTTTCTGGGAGGAAGAAAAGATTATCATCCAAAACCTTGTGCCTTACTCAATTCATGTGAACAAAAAAAAAAAGTAGTTTATTATGAGTCAGCTTCTGTCTGTCAATAATCCACAACAGAGTTGATAAAGTTATTCAGATTGCACCTATGGGATCTGTGAGAGGAAACAGGCAGGGAAGAAAAAAGTTGCCACAAATCCCATGGGAATCGGTTTCTACAGAAGTGTCTTCCCCTGAATCACCTGTTGCCCTTGTTCGCTATTTGTACATCAACCTCAACTTGTTGCCCAATACACACACACACAGACACACACACACACACACACACACACACACACACACACACACACACACACACACACAAAGGCTTTGAGCTTCAATCTGCATGCTTCGGTCCTGTACAAACAAAGATCAGACCATACTCATTGGGCCGTGTCTCTGGCACTCATCAGGCTGTTTGTACTGCAATTTCCTCCCTGGTCTTATCCATGTTTTGTCCACTGTCATTCCACTGGGATTATGGGATGCTTTCATCATGCAGGAACATCAACTGAGGCTGTGAGGGAAATGCAAAGAAGGCCTGCTGTTTTGCTCCTCTCATCAAACATAGACTTATCATCACATGAGCTCCACAGTCTGGAGTTATCCTTGGGGCTAATTGTTATTTTGTTGCTGCTCTCCTGTCCATCTAACACAAATACAGTATTTAAAGCAAACTCATATTCATTCCACTTATTTCAGACACAGGAAAATACAACAAGAGCTGCATTGTAGATTGATTGCAGACCAAGACATTAATAAAAGAAATAGGTAGAATTAAAGTGACATAACAAGTAACTATGTTGCCAACTCCAGGCAAAGTTTGACATCCATCAGTGACAGCTGATGAGATAATCAGGACATGAATATCTATTTTTTTCTTTTTTTCCACTCACTCACAAACATATCAGCCACTAATGAAATATTTGTACAGCCACTTAGCCACTTAGATTTGCCTCTCTAAGCCAGTTAACAGTCAATTCCCAGCCAGGGGGAGGTACACACACCGACAGTGTATAATGTTCAACCACAGACCTGACAGGGAATCAGGCTGGGAGGAGAATGAAATCCACTCTAAATAGTTGAATCAGTCGAGGTAAAAAATAATAATAATAATAATTTGTGATTTCATTGCCCAGATCACTGCAAACTTAAATGTTTTGGATTTGGTTTCACATGTCTAAACTCATGTTTACTTCCGTTTGATGACTTATTTATTTTGCGCATTAAACACTGAATTCCTCCAATGAGATGGATGGTCCTTTTTACTTTTATGAGATTAATTTGTTGAAAATTTATTTTCAGCAAACCACAATCAACCAACATTTTTTCAACTTGTGCAACACTAAATCTAACCATCTCCTGCTATGTGTCTGAGTCATCACTGACTTCATGCACTAAATGGGCGAGAACAAACTTTTTCCTTTAAATTAATTATCCAGCCTGATGTGGTTAATAGTTGCAGTTTGAAAACCGTTAGCCTTTATGGAAAATCACTAAATAGTCAGCTTCATTGAGAATCAATTTAACTGATTGGCTTTGACGCTCATGTGGCTCTGACACTAAAGTATGCCATAGACTTTGGGTTCTGAGGCACACCTTTAACAGCTTCACCAATGTGTGGATTTAAAAAAAAAAAAGAGCAAATCTCTTTCCCTCTTGTGACTGCTTGTGCAGCTCAGTGCTCAATTACAGTATCTGTGTCACTGTGAAACTGCTCTCAAGACTAACTTTGGTCAGCATGCCTTTCTACAACAATCGGTGACTTCATTTTATGGTGAACTTTCCTTTTTTATTATGAATTGGCTGTTTACTTCTGTGCTCTCTTCGTGTTATTAGATAAATAGATATTAATCAATAACTTTTGTTTCTGTGCCTCAGTGTGTAACGTTCTTGCTAAACTAGACCAGTGATGTCAGGATACTCATCTGCTTGCTCTCAGAATAAGCCATCAGAGTAGATTAAGGCTCTGTCTAGACACAATCTGTGGTTAGTTTTGTGTTTTCTCTTCATATTAGTTAAGCCTTTGGTGAGGTTAGGATTATCTTAAATCATTGCTTGGAGGCTTCGGCCACTCGTGTCTCTAATCTGTGGGGGGACAGTTGAGTTGATTTAGGCTTTGATGAGGTGCCCTTCGTCTCCAATACTGATGAGCTGTTAGTCGTCACCACTGCCCAGCCTTGCTGATGTGGTTTAGGCTTGCCGCCTTCCTTCTATCCAAGAGCTTCATTCATCCCAAGACAAACAGACACAGTCATTGCAATTAAGCAGTGCTATTAAAGGGACAGGCCACTGCCAGATTAAGAGGAGAAATGAAGTGGTTCTTTGTGTTATTGCAAGCAGTCGACTCATTAAAGCTTGAAAGTTTTGTTTGTTGTTCACAAGTCTTAATTTACTTATTAGCTTGCATGTTGAGATTTATGCACAAAGTCACGCCCCTGAAAAAGAACAGCCTGTGACTGTGTGACTGCTTTTACAAGTTAAATTTGTTTCACTTTTTATGCTTTGGATCTTGAGAGTAAATGACGACAGACCAGTGGAGACACTGAGGGCTCAGACTCAGTCCTTGAGGGGTCTTGAGACTTGAAGGATTAAGATTATGGGGGAGGTTCCTTTTAAATGACTGATGGTGCAAAGTGTGAGAGGGAGCAAGGCAGGGCAGGGCAGGAGTCTGTGTGGCGGACCTGCAGCAGCTTTACTCTTCAATCAGCGCAATGAAAATTGCCACTCGTGTCAAAGTAGATGTGTTTACTGAGAAGAGAACAAGTTAGAAAAAGAAACAGCGAGAGACCTCTTGAGAGGGAGAGTAAAGCAACCTGTATGGTCCGGGATCCCCTCAAGCAAGGCTGCTGTATTTGTCTGACATGGGCTAAACTTTTACCTGCATACGTTTGAGGGCAAAAACGGCAAAATTGCAGAGAGGAGGGATTTAATATCACCCAGAATTTCTGTTTATTGACAAAAAAATGCAAATTACACAACTTTGAAATGGGCACAATAACATTTTTGGAAATAAAGCACAACATTAGCTACTGGACATACTCCACAAGACATCTGTAATCTGTGGTAGAAAAGCAACATACGCTGCCTGAAAAAATGTTAGGCAAATTGCATATACCATCATTCATTTTTATTGATGTTTATCTATTGTTTTCTTCTAAATGTAACTCAAACAAGAATTTTTGACAAATTAAAATGGAATTTTCTGATTACCATCCCTAAAAAAATAGCAGATTTTTGGACAGCTATAAATAAATCTCAGTTTATGTTTATTTTTCAGACCAGTGTTGATTTCCTGCTCACCAGTGATTGCAAGCCTTCATCCACAGAACATCTCAATTTCTTCATCGGTTAATGTAAAATTGTTGCTGGAGCATTTACTGAAGTCCTTGCTTGGCCATCTGTTGGTCTGTTGAGGCTGGATTTTAGGTTCAGAACCTACATTTTGGTTAGAGCCAAAATACTTGTCAGCTCTGAAAGAATCATGACAACATCTCTGGCTGTGTGTACTGAACCTGTGGAACTAAACCACTGACTTGACTGGCGTGTAGAAGTTGTGTGAAAGTCAAAATGCATTAGTTCGCTTCATAGTGACTGGTTTTGTGGTTCCTCAACAGAACCGGTGCCCACACAGGTTCTCTTCAAGTCAAAACGAAGTCTATGATGCCTTTTCTTGTTAGCCATGCAGTTATGTACTTATAGTAACACTACTCAGCAAAAGTATCTTTCAAACCTGGTTGATGGTTTAGGAGTGGGATTTTCACTCTTCATTTAACCCAAAAAGGTCCTTCTAATTCATCACCAGTGCCAGCAACCTATCACAGTGCCCCTCCACCAGCCCACTGGGGCCTGACTTGAAGTGCTTGTATTGCATTAGTGATGCTGCCATGTGTTTATCCATCTGCTCAATCAAGTATCACTAGTAGATCATTTATCAATAAAACTTATGAATTGCCTGTTTTCAGGCATGTCTTGGCCCAGTCTTGATGCTGCAGCTTGTGAATCTCATTCAAGTGGATGTGTTTTAGCCCTTGTCTCTAAAAATACTGTTCTCCTGCACATCCTGTGATGTGCAGATCAGACATATGGTAGAACTGGAGGATACTGGTTTCTCATTTGACATGGTTCTCATTTCGTTTCTACGGAGCCCCTTGAGTCTTAAGGTGAAATATATTGGGGTGTCGAGAAAGCGTGCACCCGTTTTAAAAAGCGCGCTCTCATTTAACCAAACCGTGCTCTCCTTAAAATATAGCAAGCGCACGTTTACCTAAATCGTGCGCTCGAATTACTAATGTCGTGTACTCGCTGTAATACAGTCGTACTCACGTTATATCCCTCGTGAGCACAATTTACTGAAACGTGTCTTCACTTTGCAAAGTGCGCTCTCATTTAACCAAAACGTGCTCTCGTTGAAATACAACGCTCGATTTAGTAGTTTCGTGCTCTCGTTGTAGTAACAAAGTTATATACCTCGTGACCACAATTTACTAAAGCGTGGTCATGATTCACAAAACGTGTTAACGTTATTTAAGAAATGTATAGCCTAATTAAAATGGGCACAAGTAAGCAAAGCGTGGCCACGATTCCACACTCTCATAACATCATGAGCCAAATTTACCAGCAGGATATGATTCTTCACCATTTTGAAATGGACTTAATCAGGGTTTACCATGGGCTAGGTATGGAATACAAGAATATTCTTTCAACCTTGGCGTCCAGTCATGGCATCATCATGAGCCTAGTTGACTCAAAGTACTTCACACACCCTCACCTGTTCTCAAGGCTGCCTTGTAAGGCGCCCAAGTCAGGGCTGTAGCCAAATGAAAATCCTAAAATATTTATTTCCATTCGTTAATTTTTTCCCCAGGATGAATTGAACAGCATCCAAGACACATGGAATGCACATCGCATCCGTCCGTCCAGAAACCCAGGTGTTCCGGCTGGAATACCGGATATAATGCACCTGGCTCCGCATCTGTGGGGGGCTGAAGATCATCTCTTTCCTCTCGATGAAGCCAATCTGACCGTCTGCAAGAGGAAATGCACCTTCCTCGACTCCATACCATGCGACATCGATGTATTTGATTTTTGCACAGGCATAATGCAAGAACGAGGGTTACAGTTGACAAACAGTCCAGACCAAGCACTTGAATTATACATTACATTAAGGGACACTGTTCGTCCCATAATACTTGCTTAGGCATACATTCGCCATAGCACAATGCACTTACTGTTCCATTCCAAGCAACTTCCAAATAGATTAAAAAGGTGAGATGCTCACACTGTAATGGTAACAGATTTCGTGGCCACAATTAATACAACGTGCGAACGTTTCAAGCAATTTGGATTTATTGTTGCCATACAGAATGTTGTGGGCACGTCTTACAGATCGTGGGCACACTTTTGTTTATTGTGCTCACAAGGTATATAATGTGGGCACGACTGAGGGGCAGTGAGCGCACGGTTTTAGTAAGACGAGCGCATGGTTTATGTATACGCGCACACGCTTTATTTAGACGAGCGCACGATTTAATAAAGCGAGGGCACACTTTGAAAAGTGAGAGAACGCTTTCTTGAAACCCCCTGAAAAAGATATTGTTTGATCTCCACCGGGCTCCGTACGTTTCACTTAAGTCTGTTGCAATATTTTCACACCTTCTCTTCCGAGTGCTTTTCTGTGACCATCTCTCAAAATAAAAGAATCATTCCTTGACTTTTCAGTGTTACATTAACGTTTGGCTCATTTAAGCTGAGGTTATAAAGCTTCCTAATTATTATGCACTCCTTAACATGAAGGGTCACATCACTTGAGGCCACATCCTCCCTCATAACACAAATACCTATCACCTTAAAATGATTCCATTTGATTATAAGTTGGAGATGGAAATGTCTATATGAATATTGATGAGGTCAGAACACTACTGGCAAATCATTGTGCATGCACTGTATGAAACTCCAGTATTTAAGGCCAGTGTGTAAAATGTCGCTCATGACTTCAGCTCTTAGTCATTTACAGGGGTTTGAGTGTAAGTGATTCCCTTTGGGAGTAATGTGGTGTGGTTTGGTAGCATGGTGGTCTGAAATGTGATTTATTGTACAGTAGGTCCTTGTGGCACAGCTTATTTTCAGTCTGTCTCAATTGTATCGATTGGTGTTGTGATGGAGAACAGCAGTCAGGCCTTTTTATCAAAAGAGGATGACATTGTGGCGGTGCTTCATCTGTGATGGCTATTCCTGTAGTTTTAGTGTCTCTGTGGCCTTTGTCATTTGTTATTTGTAAAATATATTTTTCATTGAGTTTTTCTCACATTTAAGATTACCGTTAAACTCAGCTAAGATGTTAAAGAACATGATGGCCTATATAATAAACAATATTTTCTTATTAACAAGAAAGGCTGCTACATTAACTGTTAACCATTTAGCTTCTTAGGGAAAGTGGATCATATTTTTGTAGAGTGCATCTTCATAAATCAGAATGAGCTTGGGGTTGTGGTGCCTTGTTTGTGTCTTTGTTAATGGCATGCACATGTGACCAATGATAAGCTGGAATTAATGACTAAAGGTTATTCTGCCTACCTTCCACAGTGTATATGAAGGGGAACATGCCAGATGTTGTTTGTGTGTGTTGTTGGAGGCTTTGACATACTCTAAAGCAGTACCTCACATCGTAATCCCCAGTGTCGTAAATATCTTTAGTTTTAGCTTCTACTCACCTTTGATCAACGGAAGTTGCCCATTTTATATCTATTTTTACCTTGACCTTCTGCATTGTTCTTAAAGTTCTGAAAGATATATTTGGTCTCATCCATTCATACAGCAGATATGAGTTTATTCGAGCACTTCAGGAACACCTTTATTGAAGTAATATTTCTTACCAGAAAATTCTTGACTTCCTTTAGGCCAAACACAGCTGGGCACCAGATGCCTCATATCCGCGTTCAATGAACCATTCAGAGACAAGATATTGCTCCTTTCTTTGTTTCACTCCGCTGGCTTCCTATCTGCAGTCCAGACTGCAAGTAAGTGGACATTTGCACTTTTCTTGTCCTTTGGGCTTTGAGCTTCAGCAAATTCAATTTGAAGTAAAATAATGGACACTGCAATATTAGTGCCAGATCGTCATTTGTGAACCGCTGTCTGTTGGGTTAATGTTACTTTGTGAAGAAAGAGGACTGTTGTGTGACTTGGAGAATACTGAGAGT
Source organism: Odontesthes bonariensis (assembly GCF_027942865.1). Classification (NCBI taxonomy): domain Eukaryota; kingdom Metazoa; phylum Chordata; class Actinopteri; order Atheriniformes; family Atherinopsidae; genus Odontesthes; species Odontesthes bonariensis. The sequence continues at coordinate 17,807,454 of NC_134507.1, forward strand.
TGACATTTGAACTCAGGATCAGTTGTATGTCAGTATAAAACAGAACAAATCAACATAACTGGATTCTACTCACCTCAGTCGAGGTTCCAGGCAAGCGTACAGATTTTAGTTGAGCTTATGATCCAATGCACACGGCGTGATCTGTCTCAAATAAGCAGTATTACCTTTTTGGTCATTTGGCTGCATATAGCAGTTGTACACTGACAGTTATTGATGATTTCTCTCTTTTAAAGAAACAAATGGATAAATGCAGAGACTTCAGCCAAAGTAGTCAGAACTTATATATCTAAGAAAATGGTATGAATACGATTTTTTATGTTTTTTTATTTTTTACTTCATCTCATACAACCTATTTAAACCCCGGTTGGCTCTTTAATTAAGCATCTAATCAAATGTGCAAAAGCAAAGAGGCTGCGGAGCAAAAATACCCAAATTCATATGGTCTACTGAGTTTGGGTCCTTGCCACTTGTTCAAAGATTGATATCAAACACTATTCAACCATTGTCAGACTCTGCAATTAAGTTCAAGTTCTATTTAAAGAAATGTGTTGTCTAAAGTGGAGGCAGGCCATGCTGAGATAGCAGCTTATGCATGCTGGAATGCTTTTGGTCTTATCTTGTGGTCATAAAGATGTGGTCAAGAAAAGCTCAGGAAGCAAACATCTCCTCGAGGCATTTCCAATATGCTCAGTCATGTTATGTAAAACCATCATCTTGTCACACATCATTTATTCTGTTTGTTTTCTTAAGGAGAATGATAGAACAATTTGGTTTAAAATCCTCTATGACCAGATTGTTTAATCTCATAGGAGAGTATATGCATGTTGGAATGATGAAAATGTGTTGCTCAAACTGGATTTCACCAACAAGAGGCCGCAAAAATATTACTACGGATACATTTTCAGATTTAGTAAGGGCCAGTCTGTTGAACAAAGTGCTCTTCAGTTTCCTGGCTCATGAATTTGAATGTTCCAGTGTGCTTGTTACAAGGCTAAGTGTTTTCAAACAGTTTTTTTTTTCTTTCAGCAGAAGTATGCACTTCCTTATTTTATGATTACTTGTTTTCTGTATTTTATGATGAGAATTATCATTAACATCATGAAAAAAACCCTGAAAATATTCATACCAGACGGTAGATACATTCAAACACTGCAATCATCAACTACCCAGTCTCTGAAAAATGGCTTTTTGCAAACTTCGAGCACTGGTGGCTCAGGCGACAACATCACCGCTGGCTGTCTGTCAAAGTTTCCAGCAGTTGGACGAAGTCCTCTGTGAGCAGAGATCTGGATCTGATTACTTTAACGGAGACAGTAAATCATGACGTGGCATGAGACTAATTTGTGGTGGGGAAAAAAAGACCTGGTCCTTTAATTCTTTATGGAGTCTCAGTTAACTACAAAAGACACATATAACATGTGCAATAGAACATTTCAGTGGCAACGAGACAAAGTGGAGCAGCCACCAAAATGGGAGAAGAAATTTACAGTTGCTGTGTGCTCGGGGTGTACAGATGAATGGAAAATTAAGCACCATATTTAGTGATGTGTTGTGCCAACATGAGCTATAAGATTAGCTTCAGTTTGTATAAAGCCAACAATTATCTAAACTCTTGTGTTTGGATAATATCCTCCCAACAGGGTGATCAAATTTGGAGCAATAATCAATTTGAATCCTCTAAAAAGTTGTTTACACCTGGTTTTGACATGGGCCCTCACAATCAGAAGTGAACAGCTCAAATTGCATCAGATTAAGCATGAAATTACAGCATGTCTCCAAATGTGTCTAGAGTGTCCACATATCGCTTCCCTGCTCTGTATGCAAATAAACACTCAGCCAGTTCCACACAGCCAGCTGTGAGAAACAAACAGGGCACAGTTATCATATATCACCCGAGTGACATAAACTTTATTCTGACAAAATCTCAATGCATTTTTATGTTAAACATGTGTTATGAGAGAGAAAAAAGGGAACATATAATGATATAACACACATTTGTGTTGGGCTTCAACAGTTCTTGGCAACCTTTGCATCTGAATGTGTCCTCAATCCATGCATTTATAAGTTTGCTTAGCGCTGTCCACTCAGGATTAGATTACCCAAAATACATGGTAGTGTCAGGTGTAAACAGGGATAAAGCATAACTTTTAAACATATCTTGTTCAAGAAAATTAACAATTTTCTTAAGATACGTTCAAGGCTTTCAGCGGTGTTGGATCTTCTTTTTGGGGTTTCACACTCAAATCATGTTACCTGACCTCGCTCTTGTGCTTTCATTGCCTGTATTTCCCCTGGCTATTGCCTGCTCACAATTCCTACTCTGCCAACTGCTTTGGATTATCGAACATGAAAGATATTGAGGTGGAGGCTCCGACGTCTCCACGAGCCTCTTAAGCCATGTTTTTTTAAACGTTCACACATTTTCATTGATGACTTGCGATCAAACTGTTGATTTCCTCGGATCTTAGACGTTTGTCTGAGACATCCAAGACTTATCTGTGCCTGGAATATTGGGCTTACAATCTTATAGTCTTAACTGGGCTATACACAGAACCAGAACAGGCTTTTTTTCACTGTAATTGAAACTGTAATTGCATGAGTTCATTCATTATAATTCAGCTGCCTTGTGATGTAAATTATACTCACAGCCTATCCACAAACAGGCAGAGAAGTGCTGGTGGTAGGCAGGAGTTTCTCAGTATAGCAGAAAAAGCATACAAGTCAGGTTTCCATCAGTGTTCTGTCACCCTTACTGTAAAGTTGCACAATAGAAATGGGTGATGGAAATGGTACAGCTTGAACACTCAGTTGAAATAGCTTTTTGCCTTTTTGATAATGAGATATGGTTGCTGAAGGAGAGACTGAAATCTCTATTCCTAAGCCAATGTTAGCTAGTACCACGCACAACCATTGGTTCCCAGACTCTCCTGTCTTTTTCTTCATTATCAATCTGTCTTAATGATAAAAAAAAAAACAAGTACATCTGTAAGATTACATGTTAGAGCTTTAACAGCAACATATACTTAACCAGGGTGCTTCAATAAATGTGATTGGTCAGCTCTGAGTTTAATTTTTCTTTTTTCTTTTTCTACTTTTGCCCCAAATTATCTCATACTGGGAGAAATTGATGGGGGTGAAAACAACCTGAGTAAGCTGAAAGTCTAAGTGAGCTGCTATATTTCACTTGGACTCTTCTCACAAAGACCATCTGTATTATGTCGGTATTATGGATGAAAGCATTCACGTTTTTTATGTTCCACCACTCATTTATGGAGAAACCGACGTTATTTTCTTTAATCTGTGTCACTGAGGAAAAACAAGCTGTTACTCATTACTGGATTCCTTAATTGCATTACATCCGATGGGACATTTTTTGAAAAATTTAGTAATTTTGCTTAGCTCACCTTTGTCGACATCGTGCTTTTAAACAGGAGTCTTTCTGTTTCCAAAGTAGATTGAGAATAACATTTTCCATTCTGTTGGAGACCAAGGTAGTCAGCGTCAGTTATTTTTTTAAAGTCATTAGGGCCCTGTGAGCTGAAAGCCAACACAACAAACAGCAGGCAGGTAAATAAAGTAAATGTAATCAAGCAGAATTGCTGTGCATATTACTTTATATTTCTAGGACAGCTCAAAAGGCCTATCATGTCAACCTGGAATTTTTTATTCCTGTTTGTTTTGGTTTGTTTTGGTCCAAACTATGTCTTGTTTCTGTAAAACCACAATGTGCCTGACAAGTCCCAAAAGAGCATGATCCATCCAGAGAGGCTGCAGTGGTATGGCATAACTAATAGACTTTGTAAAGACTCCTTAATTTCTCAAGGCTGCCATACAACACAAACAATGTTTAAAGAAGCGCTCAGACTGCCCCTTAATCTTTCCTGTTGACATGTTTTTGTCTCTACTGGCCTGCTTTTCAGTTAAACTCCTTTGAATCTACCTCTCTGGGTCAAATGATTCCCTGGCTTCACAGCAGTTCTGTGGTGGCTCCACTAATGGCGCTGTAATTTTGCATGTCTTTGAAGTTTTCCCCGACCGTTGTGTTACCTGAAGTCTGTGCTTCTCTGAGGTTTTGGGATGGGGCAGGCTAGCTACCCTCTGCAGCCTAATTAAATGTAATTGCTCCATTTTGTAGTGGTGCCCGTGTGGAGAGGGGAAGCCTTGTAATAAGAGAGATTGCGTGAAGGGTCCGAGGATCACAGACGCCAAAGAGGAGCCACGAGGAGACGATCGGAGACGCTTCCCCCTCTGTCGCCTCATCTGTCCTGAGCAGACCTAGTCATTACCCCTCCACTCTTCTTGCTCTGGCTCTGTCTCTCCTTTCCTCTGTTGCTCTTTCTGCCTTTATTCCAATCTTCATCCCTCTTCTGTCCATTTACAGTCATGCACATGCACAGCCAGAATGTTTTGTACTGTATTCAACCAAGCTTCAAGTGCTATTCTTTGCTTTTCTCCCTCATCCTAAATATTTTCATCTGGGCACGAAACAGTGGGAAGTTGCATCCCGAGTATGTACAGGAAGTGTCTGGTATGATCTCTATGGCATTCCATCAGGTGGCGTCACAGTTGAGGGAGCGAAAACAGGAATTCTTGGAATCCTTCAGGCACCTTAGGGACTCTGTAACTGAGTCAGACACCAAAATAGGCTGTTTTTGCCCCCTGACATTGACTGGTGGAGCGACAGGAGACACATTCTTTCAGTCACAGAAGAGAGGAAAATAAAAATAAATTACAGAGAAGGAGGGAGACAACATGACACAGAGTGAAATGGAGCATCGGCTTGACCGTGACCGTCTGGGATGACAGGCTGACACGGGTTTGTGTGATGATGTGTGTGTATTGGGTACAAAGGTTACTTAGATCCATAAGTGCAATTCTCCATCCATCTTTTTTTGTGGGGAGGGAGGTGCCAGAAAAACTTCCATTGGCGATGATGACATTCCTTCCTGCTGCATAAGCTCCTCATACTTCTGTGTCAGGGCGTCCATCCGGCGATTTGCCTTCCTCATCTTCCTCTCAGTCCTCCTCCTCCACTCGTCTTCTCCTCTCTGTGGTGCCAGTGCGTCTGCCACACGGCCCGTTAAGGCTAATGCGACGCAGGCTCCATATCACATTTCAGCCTCACATGAGCAACCACCCCCCCTCCCACTTCATCTCCCCCATCCCCCCACTTCCTCTCCTCAAAGCTGACTAGGCTTGGCCCAGGATGTACAGATTTGATCAGAGAACACAGATCAATAAAAGCTCAGGATCCCAGAGCCATCATTTGACGTTTTATGATCCGGGAAAGTGTCCGCCAATGATTTCTGTGCTTGTTAAAATAGTTGTGTGAAGTTGGAAATAGGTGGCAGTAGCCAAGCGTCTGCTTACATGAGGAAGGAGCAGGGGGAGTGTGTATGGGTGCGTGTCTGCTTTCCTGACAGTGAGAGTAGAGGTCTCTTAAGGAGCGATGATAAAAGTCTAGGAGGGAAACATCAAAAGTGCAATGGAGAACAAGTGTGGTGAGATCGCACACAGCGCCTCGCCTGCTGTCTTTCTCGTGACCTCTCTGTCATGTGGCTTCCATGAGAACCAAACATCCAGCCGCAGTTGTTTCCATACTAAACCAAGCTGCTTTGGTGATCTGAACGCTTTTTTACTACCACAAAGCTAATCGTTTGGATATCTGTGACAGTCTCAGTATTACAAATGGTGGTGAATTTTGTCACCCTCGTTCGTTGTCAAATTTATGACAAAGAAATCGCAGTTGAAACTCTTCATGACACATTTCTCACTTATTCTTGTTAACCAGTTAAAAGATGAAAAGGAAAAAAGAGAAAGTTTCTTCAAAACATCACTGTCATGTTGTACTGCTCCATAAATCTGCCAGCCTGATCAGACTTCTGTTCTTAACAGTGGGCATAACCAATTAAGGAGGCCTACACAGTAATTAGCTGTCTGCATGTTGAATAACTCCATACTCTCAGTTCCCATTAGTGGCATATCATAATAAGGTTCATAATTATACCATCTATATAATTATAGATTAAAGCTTCCTCTGCAACCTGTTTTGACACATTTCATGAACTTTCGTGATCAGAGCTATTGGTGTGTAAATGTTATTGAATCAGGGATTGCACCAGATCTTTTGGCAAATGTTTTTATTGTTTCCAAACATTAGGTAAAAACTGTTTTGGTGATAAAAAGTGGAAACCCTCCAATCCTTTCTTTGAAAAGGAGACTTTGCTGTGATAAAACCAAATAGTTCTCACTCGTATAGAGGCCAATGACATTTTTTTTTTCTTCTATTCCTGGCAAACATCTTTTTTGGGCTTGATGTTTACAACATGAAACTGCATATTTTCTAACCACGTGTCTGCTCTATGATTAGTGCCTTTTTCACTGCACTGTCAAAGTATAGTAGGTGCCCTGGAATTAATGTAATTGTTTGAAGTGTAAAGCATCAGATGGCATTCATTTATGGGCTTATCAAATCCAGATGGAGCCATATTTTTCTTGGCATGATTCAAATATTCATCTCTTTGAGTCTGCCTGCAATTAAACCATTCAGTGAATGTTCAACAGCTTGAGAAAAACCTGGTCTTTCGGAATCAGTGGGACAAAAGCCGGGTGAGCTGTTGACACCCGTGAAAGACCACCCCTGATTTTGACTGTAAATGATATTACACGTCCGTCAGGGCTCAAGTCCAACATCAAAGCAAAGGAAACAATATGACTGAATGGTTTTTGCCCTGTGTGAGAAAATCAGGAGTGTTTTGAGTGCTGAAGAGTTAATCTCTTCTTTGGATACACAACAGTGGTGGCATTCCTCAGGAGGTACACTGCAAGAAACACTGCCAATCAGGTGAAAAAAAAGAGAACCAATAAAAAATGGCATTATGGGGAACTCCAGATGTTTGGTTAGATCGAGAATAACAAGTCCCTGTCAGAAATTGCCCTCCGGCAACATGAAGTTGTAATTTCAACCCCATTAAGATGCATTAGTGTTAATTTGTTTAAAGACAAGGAGCTCTTGTTTTGTGAGAAGAAGGCCTATTGTGTTGGGAGTTGGGTGTGGACAATGACAACTAGATTTATCTGCAAATGTTGGCATATGAAGACATAGTTTCTAAATTAATAAAAATTATATGGGTGCAGCTGATAGAAAAGAGCAAACCCACATACACTGCAAATTTAAAATGTGGTTTGTTTTTGTAGCTGAAGCGAATAGCATAAAAGATATGTAAACATCTTGACGTTGATGTGCAACTAAGTGACGTAATGGGGACTGCCTGTGATAAAAACCATGTTCAAAGCACATCATAAAGAGGTATAAATTTGTTTCTTTGACATGACGATGAATCCTAATGACTGCAAATCCATGTATATCTCTCATGATGTTCAAATGTTCCTGGTCAGGTACACCTGCATGGAAATCTATTTTCTTTCATTTTCAGATCATTTACATGCTGTCATCAAAGTGGAAGTAATGTAAGATTAAGCATTAAAATGCTAGGAAACTTACAATGCAGTGCTATTTACTATTTTAAAAAGATCTTAGAAAAGAACAGCATCAAAACAGATAAAGAGATCATTTGAGAGCAATTGGACAACACAAGTTATCCACAGTGACAGAGGTGGACCGTATTGGATACATTTCACATAGGTCAAAAGAGCAACATATAATGAAAAGAAGAATAAAAAAATAAAATACATTTCGGCCTCTCATTAGAGTGCAGTGCACCGTGGGGACTTCCTGAGTTAATAACTGGGATGAGGTTTGCATTACTTTGTGTCTCAGCAGCAGGAGAGGAACACAACCCTTTAATACAGCAGCTTCAATTACACCACATCAGGAAAACGATGTCCCCTTAGATCCCATTAACAAAAATAATACTCAAGCTGAAGTGTATGTCTCTGTGTGTGTGTTGTGTCTCATGTGTGTTTGTAGATGTAGGAAGAACTTTACACGTGTATCCTTTGCTGAGTTGAGTTTGGTCTCTCGACTCGAAATCTGCCTCGACAGCTCGTGCATCAGAAATTTGTCAGAACTATCCTCTAGTCAGCACTGGAAAGACTGATGCGTTTAAAAGCTTCAACAGTGCACCAACATCTGTTAAATTGTTGCCATCGATAATCATCGCAACTACCAGCAAATTGCTGCATCTTATCATGGGCAATTAAGAAAACGTGGAACTTTTCAAACACCCTCTGGCTGTCTTTTCTCTTCCTGAAATTCTCTCTTTCTTTCTGTTTCTGTTTCAGCTGCTCAGACATATGTGGCCTGTTGTTGGGGGATGCCTCTTCAAGTGAATGTCCATTGAAGGAAGCTATTTTGCCTAATGCCAAAGCCATAGAGTTGCTTCATTTCCTGTCAGATAAGCAGCCACAAAGAACTCTCTTTTTTTTTTCTTTACTCCCAAACTACTTCTAACATCTCAACATTCTCCTTTCTTCCTCCCCTTTCCCCTCCTACTCCTCTTGTTAGTTGATAAAGAGCGTTGTAATGTCAGGAAGGACGCACATTCCTCACAATGTAGTCACATAGGCTATCTGAGGAGTAGAGTCTAAGTTCTTTCAAATGTGTGTGACACATAAAAGGAAAGGAGAAGGGGAAGAAGGGAAGAAAAAGAGAGACAGTGATGAGAGGAACACTGATACACAACAAACTGAAATCATTTTCACACACTAACTGTCTGTGAAGAAATTCTCTGGAGTTGCACTTGCTCACATTTAGCACACAAAAGTAAATAGTCTCTTTTAATAGCGTTTTTAAGTCATGGGTTGGTACTAGTCAAGGAGCCAAAACATATAATACAATTACTTACATTACTTTAGCAATTGGAGCAACTTTACAATAAAGGCTAACAAACTGTACAATATCTATATTTACCTACATTCTGTTGTATTCAACTGCAATACAGCTCCTGTTGTTCTTCTGAATAAAATGGATATATGGACAAAAACTATCTTACAATAGTTACGATTGAGAGTTACAAAGTTAATATATGGTTAGGGCTGGAATTAACGTACATAGTTAGACTTGCATGTTAAAAAAGACATGGTTAGGGTTCGAAAAATATACATTTTCATTTTCATTTCTTGACTAGGTGAAGTGTCCGTCACATGACATGTTGCTATAAAATATTTGCCTAAAAAATGTCGTCATAATTTTGAAGCCAGGATTGTGAAAGTACTATGTAATGGATGTGTGGACAACTTCTGGTTAGACCGAGCAGTGCACGTGAAAGTTTATGACATGAGAAATATGCTGAGGTCATGTTCATAACATGTTCATAAAGAAAAAAAAAAAAGTTTCTTGTTGTTGACTGAATTTGTCTCGTGGCATTTTGGCATCTGCCCTTAATCAGTGGGGTTACATGGCACTGAAAAGATCAGATAATTGGCTAAATTACAATAAGATTGAGTTATTAAGTGCATGTAGACACCTTAATCTGACAAGAAATTGGATCGAATCGAGTTACTTGCGATCGGTTTAAGATAACTCGGTTGAAAGTCAAAATAAACGTGCTTGTAGACGGGCGAAGCACGTGGTGAATTAGGTGCACTTTACACTGGAACGAAAACGGGTTAAAAACGCAAAACCTTTTTGCGGATGCACTATATCGTTTAGATGGAGTTTTGGGGGCATGAAAACGCAAAAAAGTGAAACCGCCCTCCAGAGTGGAATTCTTGAAAACGCTCCACTGTCTCGCCACCGTGTAAAGGATGAAAAACGCAAAACTGCGTTTCTCGTCACATAGAAATGACGTGACAAGCATAATAAAGCGCCAGAAAACCGTGGGAAACACATCAGTAGGCTATCAACATGTCCGTCCCTGCCAACTTTCAACTCGCCTTAGGCGCGGTAATTGACGTTCAAAAGTCATTTCATCAGATAACAGCAATGATGAGCGAGAGTAGTAAAGAACAGACCAAAAATATGAAGAGAATATGGAAAAAATAGAAAATAGAAAATAGAAAATAGAAGAGAAGTAGAAAGACTTGGTCTTGGTAGTGTTGCCACCTAGCCATCTGGTGTGTTTACTGCATCGATAAATATGAAACGTCACACACTTTTGCGTTTCCGTATGCAGGCAGATTTTCACCCTAAAACGCTCGTCTAAATGCAGATTTAAAAGTGAAAACGAAACGCCACTTTTGCGTTTTGGTTTCAGATCGTTTCCGTGTAAAGGTAGCCTTAGACTTTGCGTTCTGTGCATGCTCGAGATGCGCCGTTGGAAAGAAACAAACACCACGATGGAGAATGCGCCGTTGTGCATCGCGTTTGTGCAATAAGCAGCTCATCACAAACGAAATATACCTTCAACTTGCTTTTCATTCACCATTTTCTCGAATGCCTGAGTTTGCTGTTGTTGTTGGTGTTGAAGGGGTCAACCGGAAGTGGATCTATTAGCAATAGTTGAAATGGGTACAGCGCCACCTATCGAGTATGACATGCTTTGTGCTTCTGATCCGATTCATTCACCGCCATATATCCAAGGATAATTACCCTTGCTCAACTCATTCTTATTGTAATTTAGCCAATAATCTGATCCTTTCAGTGCCATGTGATCCCATTGAGTGATGAAAGATCCTAGACCTTACATCCTTCTACATATATATTTACATTGGCACCTTTGTTTAATGACCTTTCCACTGAACAATCAGATATTTGAATTGCTGAAGTTTGTGCTTGTCACCTGAAAGAATCACCATCAGTAAACGCACTACCTAGCTGTAAATCATCCAAATGAAAAACAACTTTATGAACTCCACTCGGCTGTGCATTACTCACACTTGCTACTAGAGACATGGCAGTAAAAAGTCCAGCCTTACTAATAATTTGACAGAGAATCTAGTCAATGACAAGTAAACTTTGAGCCTGAATGTGTAAACACTGCTGGAAAAATACATTCATGTGGTTCAGTGTGAGTTTACCGAGACATTTCATACAAAAGAAGAGACTGTCCTTCAGTGAAAATAATATTAGTAGTAATAATAAAATCAACCCTTTCACGACTGACCAAGTAGTGTACTTGGATAAACATCTGAGACAGATGCTATGTTCACTTTTCATACATGATGAATGATCGTCTCCTATAAATTACATTTCATTGTGACAGCACCCACTTTAGGCTTGTAGAGAGGCTCGGGTCATTTCACATTTCAGCCCACGGTCCACATTACTTTTAATCATGACCACTTGATAGCCTTAACAGCATGTTTATTACTGTAGCCATGACAATGCTGTTAATTTTCCCTTTCAAACAAAAACTCAGCCTTTCTTTTGACATTACTGTTCCATAACCTTAATGTGTTTACTTTTGGTAACCATGTCTACAGAGATCCTCCTTTAGACGCAGCTCCGATCTTTCCCTAAAACTAACCAAATTCTCTTTGTGAGTGACTTAAACCATTTTCTGCCACTATAAACATTCCTATGGGTCATAGTCAGAATAAAGGGACACATGACCTGTATGTCCACTTATTAGAGCACTTGTTGCAAATAAGAAATAAGAAACGTTATAAGAGAACTGGATCTACAGCAATGTCAATAATGAGTAGAATAAAACTAAATTGATGATTCTTGATTGCTTTGAATTAAAAACAACTTTAACCAATTTTACAGTAAATGTGCAACTAACTTGTTTCTCCAAATGAAACTGTTATTCTCCTCTGTGGAAAAACAGCAGCTCTGAGGCCCAAACTTGGCACTGTTCTGACTGTAATGTCTCACAGGTCCTGGGCAACTTCCAAAATGCACCAACTTGAACCTTTATGTGATTGCACTGCAGGAGTCAACAGTGGCAAGTTTTCTAAGTTTATCAGCCTGATTGTAAATTACAAGCACAGCACAACAAAAAATACCTCTGTGTCTCCAGATAGCCAAAGTTTCAAAATCTCCCTTGAGGCAACTTTTGGATGCCTCGCCACCAGAGCACTCAATAAAAAACAGGCTTGGTACTCAGCCCCAAACCATTAGTACTGAGCGAAGGCACTCGACTCAGTACACAGGCGTTAATTGCCTCGTTGCTTGTAACTTGGAATCCTTTTTTAATGCTGTTGCTTTTGTAAACAAGGTCATTTGAAATGGATTGTAAACACCTGTGTGCTGGAAAATATAGTGCGTGATCAGGACGCTTGGATGCTGAAAAGTTTGTCCTGAGCTGATAAGTTTAATGTCATCCATGTGCTTGTCCTGACTGATGATCTGTGTTATCTCACAGAAGCGTGTGGTTCTTGATGTACATTTGAAGATATTTTATCACTTTATTCTCTTTAATCTTGAGGCTATGCTCTAGTTTCTTACTCATCCCCTTATTTTAAACCTGAAACGTGTCTGGAAACTGTCTCCAGATGCTCCAGCTGTTGTCCCTGACAAAAACACAAGAGTAGCTGTCCAGCAACCACGGCACAACATTGTAATGTAGGAGACTACCGTCATTAAATTTCTTGCATTGGTGAAGATTGCATACACTTCAAAATGACTTTTTAGATTAAAGATTCTTTCCATCTCTGCATCAAAAAACATATTCTTGATTTTCTAATATTTGATAATCCGTGGCTTCCTTGAAACAAAACAATGTGATAACTGTTTTAATCTTGTCTTTTTACTGTTATGAATCAAATGTAAAATTTAAATGATTTGCAAACCACAACCTTATTTTTTTATTTGCATACTCAACGTCCCAACTTTTAAGATAACATGGTTGCATTAACATTATCATATATCTCATCATCATGAATTATTTCTATTTAATTTTTGTGCTGATGCTGCAGAACAGCATGCTATATGAAGTACGAGCAAAAAACAGTGTTACATATGAAGCATTCCCAGTTTGGCTGCTATCAAAATGGCTAAGATGCTTGTGGCTTTGTGATTAAGCTGCTGTAAACCACACAGCCCAGGGAGAGTAAACCCAACATTTAAACCAAAAGCCAGATACAGGCAGCTTGGGCAACAACAGTGGCATATTAGTAATTACCCCAAGACAAAATGTCCGTCATTTGTGTGTAACCCACATTCAGGCAATTCAGCTTCTCAGCTCATGAAAGTATGTCTTATAGAGGGCTTGAGGGGGGCCATGCGGCCTTTTGACAGCCCTGAATCGTCTGGAGGAATTAACATGACATTCTATAAAACTGGCCTATGCAATTAATGGCACCATTTCTAAAGCCTGGTTTATAGTCGGTAACGCAAGACGCAACGCAAGACGCAACGCAAGCCCTTGCGCGGTTGCAAGCCCCCCCTTGCGTGCTTGCGTGTGTCACCTCAATTTTCTAAACTTTACGCAAGACGCAAGCGCAAGCCACTGGCTGTGTTCGAAACCGCCTACTACTTGAAAACGGCATACTCATCGATCAGACAGTATGCAGAGCGTTTACACACAGTGCACTTCACTCCTGTCCGAGCCCAAATCAGCCAGCCTGAAAAGCTGATTTCCTTTAAGCTATAAACTCTGTAAATATATAACTTTAGCAACATTTGAAACATTTTCAGGCGAGAAAGTAGTCGTTTAGACCCCCAAGGTGTTGAAAATCTGACAAAATACCGGCTATTTACAAGAAGAAGAAGCATGAATCCACTCGAAGAGGTCCTGGCGGTGAATTTGCTTTCATCATAGTAGGCTTGTCATTGAAAAAACCCGCTACTCCACCTACTGTCCTGGCGGTGAATCGCCACCCAGCACACGCAAGCGCCGACAAAGCAAAATGAAGTATAAACGTCTCGAGCCATTAACATACGCGCAAGACGCAAGCGCAAGGGCAGTTAAAAGAAGTATAACTCAGCCTTAACTTCATTTTTAGCTTCAGTGTTGCTGCACAGACTGCTTTTTTTCATGTTGTTTGTTTCTTCCTGCATGGTCAATTAAAGATCACCTGGTAGTTGAACTTCAAAGCCAGTAACAATTGGATAGGCTATCTACTGCATCATTGCTTACCAAGTCCCTGTGAATCCCCTTCTGACCAGTGGAACCTTGTCTAGAGGGGAAAATAACCCATCTGTCCAGCAAATGCTTCCATATGGACACAAAGAGTAGGCCACATTCTTGTGGAAATGAAAGCAGTTCCTTTAATCTAAGAGACATAATCAATAAATGATAAGGCCTGCAGCCACAGGGAAAAGCGGTAGTTTGAAGATAAGTTAAGACAAGATTAGTGATGGGACAAAATGAGGTGATGGGGGTGACGCTGAATTAAAACATTATGCAAGGAGGACTGGAATTACTAGCTTGGCAATCACGAGTTCCTATCAGCTCTTCAGATCACTTCCTGCAAGCTTAGCTCAGTCGTCCTCAAGTGATCATTGTTTTATCTGGAAGGAATGCTAATTAGAGCGGTGGAGAAGCCAACCCTTGCCAGCATCACCAATATACACTTTGTGGTCAGTTTAAATAAGACAACAGATGCCTTCACAACAACTATAATGCAAAGGAGTACGAATTTGGAACGTAATTTCCATCAAGCAAAAATTCACCCAACAGCCAAAGACAAGGAAAAGAGCCCAACAGACAGCTAGCATGGTTAATGGCTGAGTATAGAAAAGGCTGAAATGTACCATTCAATAACAGGGAGTTAGACTGAGGCTTCTGAGCTCAATTCAAGCCCCTGGGGAATGTGCTGAGTTGGACCTTTGATGCACAAGATAACCAAAGTAGCGGGCATTTTCAATCAACGTGTCAACCCAAATTTCAGTAGAGAGTAAAAAAAAAACACCAAAGATAGAGGGAGGTTTTAGGCTTGGCTTTGATTCATGGTAGTATACGCTTAAGAACCGGAATTATATTTGAGTGCCAGGAGAATTTGTTCATTTCTGGAGCCATTTCTAATGATATGGAATGACCCAGACCGGTGCTACTGGTATTAAAATTCCTAAAAATAGAGATGCTTATTTAAAGTCCCACATTTGGGACATGCATTCAGAGCAGTAAACTGTGAAGCCAGGGACGGAGTTAAATTTTCCCTCGTATGGTTGAGAATTCACCTTAACAAGCCTAACAAGTATCTTTTGAAGCAATACATTTGAAAATATGTTATTCAACTTTTGTGATAAATAAATAAAGCTGTAATGAAAAAAAAAATTCCCTTTACTTCCACCAAAATATTCTTTTGTTTAGCATGACCCTTGTGGCTTCAGGATATTGTTAAATACAGAACTGGTTCTCTTTAAAAAATGCATGTGCAGTTTGTTGTTTGTAACAGCGGGGGCATCTGAGAACAGATCCTTTCGATGTCCACAGTTTACCAAATTACAGGAAAAGATGTCATGCATGATCAACCTAATTCTTTGTCTGGATGTGGCTGGAACAGGGTGTTGGGGTGTGTGCTAAATATGAGTGATTTATACCTTTTTCCTAAAGTCAGTTGTGAGAGTGACAGTAATATGATGTTTCCCACCCACAACGGAGCAACCCACACACAGGCAGCAACCTCAACACGGCTGTTTGCTGTGGCTATAAGCTGTTCCCAATCATTTCCTTCTCCACAACAGAGACAATGAGCATGCTGTTTGGTTCTATGTGTAGAGGGACCAGGTGATGCATAAGGGAATAAATCAGATTTGAGTTGGGGTATATTTTGTTGACATTTTGACTTTTAGAAATAATAGCAAGACTATTTAAGTGTTATTTTTTGGTTGGGTTTAAAACTGGCACTGAGGATGAGATAAGCTGTACTCAGGTCTGCAGAGCAAAATGAACTTGACCATCTTGCTCATTTACATTCACTTGGTGTTCTCTTTTGTCAGCTCATTTAGGGCTCCTTAGATGTTGGTGTAAGCAAATCAACATTTAGATAGCGTACTAATGTGCTGCTGAGATGGCCCTTAGAAGATAAACTACCTTTGATATGACCCCCTGTGGCTCACACTGTCCCCAGCTTAGCCCCACCAGCAGGGGTAAGACAATCCAATCCATTTACCCCCTTGAGAGATCAAAGCTTCTATCTCCTCAGCTCCTTTCTATTACCAAGGACTCCACCTTTGTAAAGTCCATACAGAAATGAGATTGTGCATCAGCCTTTGCCTTTGGTGGCGTTAAGGACAGTGTTTTTGAAAGGATGGAAAACAAGCAGAGACATTAAAGTGTTTGGGTGTTAAAGGAGATGAGATTGACTGGTGGAGGCAGGGTGGCATGAAAGGAGGTGGCGAGTGGTGAAAAGCTCCTATTAAGGCCTGATGACTGTTAATGGGTCAATAGTTGAACCACCGGGGCCAATAATATGTCTTTGTCTGATGGGATGCTACCCTGTTGAGTAAACTTTTGCCATCACGCAACTGGGGCTTTTGATGTTCCAACACAAAGAAATTTGTCTATGTCTCACAGAGATACACTCATCTCCTGTTGAGGATGTTTAACAGTATGAACCATGAGCTCAGAGACGTCTATTTCCTGCTTCCAATAAAAGTCATTGCCTGTCTGCTGTGAGCATGCTGAATTAGGCATGCTCACCAGCAATTCCAACTGATGGCATGCACTTATGCTGCGCTTTGCCAGTCATTACCTAAATGGTCTCTCCTCAGAACTGTAAGTAATTTCTCAAAGCATACGGTTTCTGTGGTCCCCTCTAAGTCAATCAGCTGTGCTAATTGACTGTGACTCCATAAGACTCCCATCTTTCAGTATAATAATACTTTACTCTTCACTGAATAGAAACTCTGCATTAGTTTTACAACAGCTATTTCACTCTGCAGAACTTTTTTGAAACTTTTTTGAAACTTTGTAAATAATAACTAAATTATATGTGTGAGGCAGCTTTGTGCAATGTGGTTGTGGCTGAGGCAGACTTTACATAGCAGCTAGGAGCTGAGCCAGCTTTGGCCCTGGCTCTTGTCCTATTCTCAGCCTCAGGCCGCCAGCAGCAAACTTCTGGACCAACCATAATGAAGAGTAGGCATTTTTATCCCCAGATGAAATTCTGCCCCCCTCCTGGTGCATCTGTTTGTTCCCCTGCTAGTCTGGCACAGTGGGCAGACGTTGCATATTGGGATATTATTTGTAAAAACAATGGCCAGGTTATTCGTTTGCTCAGAAGTGATTGCAGCTGTGTAAGCACTGGATATGTTGCACATGGTAGGACTGGAAAGAGAAAGAGGGAAACCACCTGAAGGATACAGGTGGTGTAGGCTGAACTGTATTGCCTGCATGATCTTTGAGTTCTACTTCCACTGCCTTTTCTGATAGAATTACAGTAGAGAAGGTAAAATAGGCATGTTCTCTTTACTCTGCTTGTGTTGTGTTACTGTCCAGGCAGCAGACACAATTTAACACAGCCACTTGTTTCTCTTTTAGTCCAACACACACACACATGCGCACACACACACACACACACACACACACACACAGATGTGGTAAATAGTCTCAAAAATAGGATGACTTAATTAGAGAGGGACCTGAGACCACAAAAAAGATAGCAACAGAAGATGAAAGGGAACCCAGGACATATCAAAGAAATCATCCATTAGCCTCCCTTAGTGAGCATACGCAGGGTCAGGAAGCAGCGTTGTTTGGTCCGGGCTGGTGAGGATTCATCAGTCCATAAGACCTATGGCCACAGATTTTCAGTCCAGTTATCATGTCGTTCTCCATATCTCAGCCTTTTCTCCCTGTTTCCCTTCCTTAAAAATAGACAGCCGCCCTTCCATGGACAACATTTCTAATGAGGCTTTGCCAAACAGTAAATGAATCAACTACAGAGCTCGATGCATCGCTTCTGTAACGTTTTCTCTTATGTGACAAATCCATTAGTCTGATGCTGAGTTAGATGGAGTTAACAGCCCTGATCATTATTCTATTGCTGTTTGTCATTTACAGTATGAGTGTAACAGAGGGAGTTTTGCAGTCGAATGACACTTGGAGGAAGGCTACCATGTGGGTGGAACTCATTAGCATATCCAATGTTTCCCACTCATTGAATGAGAAAGTTGCAGCATTAAGGCTACGGCTACACGAAAACGAAACGAGGTTTTTTTTGAAAACGGGTACGAAAATTCTTGCGACCACACGGAAACGCGCTGCTGTAAAGACTCAGGTCCAGACGAAAACGGATGAAAACGATGAAACGATGCAGTACACACGCCACTGTGTCACGCCACGCTGTGAGACAATAGAGAAGTGTTAAAATTGGCTCACAGCGTCAACGTTTGACTGACGCAAAAACGTTTTAGCTGTAACAATGGAAACGAAACGAGGCCGTTTTCAAACTTTCCCACTCTGGAACCCGTTTTGAAAAACTATCGTTTTGGGGTAGTGGGAACGCCGGCTCCGTGTGGCCGCGACAGCGAAACGATAAGAAAAAGTATCGTTTACAGTGAAAAACGTTTTCGTGTAGCCGCAGCCTCAGACTGTTAGAAGTGTTTTCAAAGCAAAAACCTAAACATCTATACAATTTTCAGGAAAAGAGATTAGTTTTTATGGATTCAAGAACTGCTGGAGTGGGACTGTAACCAAGCACTATCAATCTGTAACTTTAACCAAGGAACCAACATTTAGCTAACTACTTTCATTAGCAAGCATTAACCAACTTTTCCATCAGTGGTTAGTAAAGGGGCTGCCGGTCTGTGACCTACCTCAGCAGAAGTAAAAGTAACTAATATTCATCTGCAGAACAGTTACTCCTGTGACCAGGAGAGAAAGAGAATGTGAGAAAAGGGGATCTTGACATGATGTAAAAATGTAAATGTGTTTTCTTTTCAGCATATTAAGAATGGAGGATAAGGCTAATTGATGACTTTTTTGGTGTTGATATTACCCCATGTGTTTTGAATGTATCTACATCATTAACAAGCAAGCAGCAAGGAAAGCAGCAAACGAGTCAGCAAAACTCTCCCCTGTACACACTGACACACTTGCTCATCTACAGTAAATACTCCCGGAGATTAGCTGCGAAGTTTGAATATTGTCTAGCTCACTGAATTTCCAGGGGATTAGGTGGAAAATCTCCGTAAAAGGTCCAGAGCGAATGGGGTAGATAGTGGCCTTCTAACATGCCACCGGGACATCTGGACTACAGAAGCTTATGTTCTTACTGGAAGTATGTATAATGCACAGGTAGCTCTCGGCTAATTAATAAATTGGAACTCAAGTCACAATTTTATGAAATATGATGCTGACATATCAGGCAATAGTTCTACATTTTTTAGAGTATACTTTCACTATTTGAAAAAATCCTATTTCCCCTCCCTCTTTCTGAGAGTAAGATCAGGCCACAGCCATCAGCTGTTGCACTTATTTCAGCAGAGGACATAGAGAAGCAACAAGCATGCCATGTAAAAATGTCTTCTATCTTGTCTCTAGTTTATCTTGTGACACAACTGCTGCAAACAGACAGAGGAGCATCCACAACTCTTATTATTGCACTCAGGTAGCCAGATTTTGCCCTATTGTGCTTATAAAAACCACAACAAAACCTGTGCTTACCAAACATCTCTGGGAAACTGCACTGATACATTACAATTACAATTACTAGGTGAGTGAATATTGTTGAAATGCTGCCAACATGCAACCCTACCCAATTTCATACATATATATAAAAAAATATATATATAATTTTCACAAGTATTTACTTGATATTGGAACTGGGTTCAGATATGCTCAAAGACAAAAGAGACTAAAAAGAGGAGTGAGGTACAATGAACAGAAACAAAGACACAGGAAGCAAGTGAGAATAATTGTCACCAGTAAATTTCCTGGAACGTAACATGAAACCCAATCAAAATACAACTTGTCATCACCTCACTCTGTGAAACCCTTGTTTGCTCTGTTGTGTTGACATCATCCAAGAGTAAAATAAATAAAGCAAACTTGTTCTCCACCTGTATTCACACACTCAACACATTGTGCTGAATGAGTTGCCCTTTGTTTAATTATTATTTCCCAAGGACAGGGAGATTCAACCATATTGCTCAATCGGGAAGATTGTCATCTCACAAAGATGAATAGTGAGCATTGTGTTTCTTTTGAATGGGGTGATCAGTGCCAGTAACCAGAAGTGTGACACCTCCAAGTGAAATGTTGTTTTTTTAAGAGCATGGTCTTTGTCCACATGTTCATACCAGTGTATGCTACACGTTTCATCTGATAAAATAACATGCATTCCACCTGTGTACTCTGCCTCATTTCTTTCCCCATTTGATCTTTCATGGTTCACTCATGAATTTTATAATTCTGTGAGTCATGGGTGTTTGGCAGCAGTAACAATAACAGATGTACTGTGTACTCAAGCAGAAAAAAGGGTTTCATTTGCATCTTAGATTGTGAAGGGAGATCACAGGGAGATAGTGGTATAAACCAATGCTTTGGTTTTAGATCAAAATCTGATTTGTATGATGTTTTTTTATGTTTGGTTTATTGAATCAAATACCCATAAAATGTACAACAAGATAAAAAATTACTTTGCAACTATTATTCTATTTAGGTATAGCATACACGTGGGCTGTTTAGGTAGATATTTACCATAGTTACATGTAGCTATTCCTTTTCAAGTGCATGAAAACATGCAATAGTGGATGTGCTGATTCATTTTCAAGCTATGACGACACCAAATACTGATGGTTAGGATGCCACAGTGTGGGTGAGTGTGCTGTTCTTCCATGTATCTCACACCTCGATAAGGGACGGACGTGTGAATGTGTGTGTACACGTGTAGCTGTGTTTGCAAATGTATAAAAGCCATTAAGCGGCATGTGGGGACATGGCTGTGTGCGTTGTTGCGTGTGGTGCAGTTGTCGTCACTGTAGTTACTCCAAAAAATGTGTGTAAAGTATACACAAGGACACACACACAATCCGGCTGTCCTTGAGTTGATGCACATGCCTGTGGCCTGTGTTAGTCTGTGGCTGGTGTAATGATGACAGGCTCTTAAACACACAGATTCCTGGACCCCCACATACATGACTTGGCTGGGCCTGTGTGGTACACTGTGTTGCTGACAATGCTCCCATTACTCTCAATTACTGTAAAGAATGGAAGTTAAATTATTTAAATGGATACGTCTATTCTCAAAAGTGGTGAAGCATTTTTCTCAAATTGTCTACTTTAATGAAAATAACTATACCGCAATGCAGAAGTGCTCTATTAAAAACGGAATGCAGCTTCAATTAAGAAGCTTAATACTTAATACAAAGTGGCTCCTGGTAGTAGGCTTGTATTGTTATATAGACTACTGTTGTGTCATTATTTGTCTTGCAATGACATTCAAAGTGATCTTTTTTGGGTAGCAGTGTATAGAAACTACAAAATAACATACAATAGATATACTCGATTGATAAATAAGATGCCCAAGAGGGGCATTTGACTTATTTCCTTTCTGGCAATTTTTCATCACTGATTTCAGTGACGGTAAGGTAAAACCTCAACCTTATTTTCCTCCAAAAGGAATCAGTGTCACACAAGGAGGTTTTTCTAGCTCAGCCAGATATCAAGAGTGTCTTGTGCTCCTTTTGATCTGACAAGAAAATCAAGCAAAAAGTACAGTAATTTACTTGCCATCTTCTAATCTAAACAGGTCTAATTACAGGCACCAAGGTGTATTTGACTGGATTCATAGCCTACATATTAGAGCACATCCATTGCGCAACATGTCAGGAAATGGGGTGTGCTGTGCAATTGCAGCGAGGCAAGTTCTCTTTTTTTCTTTTTCAAGTTGCATCACTAAAGTGCTGCTGTGCACTTTATTTCATGAATCCTTGTGCAGATTGAGTAAGATGAAGTAATTAGAGGCTTAAGCGTGGATAGCTAGCTATGTGCTCTGCTGCACATAAAGACAGAGAAGTTGTAATTAGAAACTAGCCAACACCAAATTGTCTTGGTGGCAAACACTCAGGACACATATGCTTTGTCATTACCTTTTTGCAAATATCATTTGATATTGCTGCATCCTATTCTGTATTCATTGGCAATCTTATGATGAGCATGACCCCGATTGACCATTCTCTGTTTCCATAGCAATAAGTGGATTGTTGATACTCCAGTAATGACTCGTCGTAGGTTTGTTTTTGTTTTGTTTTTCAGAGAAAATGGACATTTTCACCAATATGTGAATTGGAGTATTTCTGGGCCAAACACTGAACCCATTCACTCACCCTGGGCTGTGAGTTAAACAGCACAGAGTGATTTCTCAAACAGCTTTTGCTTTCTGGAGGACGATTGCACTGAATTTTTAGACAAAATGGTTTGGAACCCAACTGATGCATTCCTAATTGACATATCTCAAAACCCTTTGTTCTGTGTAAGATGCTAACAAATGTGATAGACAGAAAGAAGGGATAAGGTTATAAGGAGACATTTAATAAAACCAAATCTTCACATTTTCTCTATATATTTTCTTATAAAACAATATATATACAAGTATATATACACACACACATATATATATATATATATATGTATATATATATATATATTTACAAAACATGCAGCACCATGTTTTTATAATACTGGTGTTGACATAATTCAATAGGACAAATAAGTGCCACTTGCAGGACATTATTTACACGACAGTAATTTACTGCAATAACAGTGGCTCCAAGTTTCATAAAAAGAGAAACAAAACAGCTCTGCCACTACTGACATGAATCAATTCCCCAAATACTTCTGAAATGTCCAATACTAACTTCCGACTCTTCATCAGTTGATGGGGAAGTATATCAGTTCGTTTCGCACTGTTGCATCCCTCTGGGTGTATCAATTTTCCAGGATTCATGTCTATCCTTCAGGGTGATGCGTTCGTGTCAGCAACTTTGGCAGCAAAGAATGTCTTAGGTGTTGGGTGTCTTTGAGTGTGTGTGTGTGTGTGTGTGTGTGTGTGTGTCAGCATCTTTGGTGTATGCAAGACTGAGGAGTATTTGTCAGTGTCTGTCAGTGTTTTATTCATGTGTGTCTCTGTGTGAGTGTGTGTCTCTGTCTCTGTGAGTGCATCCGTGTGGTTGTATCAGCGTCTCTGACAGGTGTGTAGGTTCCGGGCTGCTGTCCTGCTGACGCCATGATCTCGCTCTCCTTTCTCTGGTCGGCAGGCCAGGCCCTCGCCGCAGTCGCAGCGCTGGAACAGCTCCAGGCCGTGGGTGCCTTTCCTGCGGTGGCGCGTGCACACCTGGCCCTCAGTCAGCACTGGCTTACAGATGCGAGACCAGAAGTGTCTGGCACAGCACAGACCCTCAGAGCAGTCTGATGATCTCAGGCACGTATCGCCCTCTTGGCCTGGAAAAAGTAAAAGGATGAAAATGTGTCATGAAACAGATCGAACTGAAAACATATTGAGTCTGTAAAATAAGATTGGCGGTTCTTGACATGAGGCTCACCTTTGACTGCATTAGGCTGATAGTCACGGACAGTGGGAGGCCTCTTGGCTTGATGCTCCATGGTGTTGTTTTGCTTATGCCAACCAGTGATGCTGGATGCATCTGTGCCATACATGTCATTTGCCTGACAAACACCTACAAACGGCAAAAATGAATGTATTTAGCCCACGTGTTTGCACAGTAGAAAGTAAATTACACATTAATTATAGATATCAGTAAACATAGAGACAACTCACCATTACTGCAGCGGTTTCCTGAGCAACACATGGAGTCCTTTACGCAGCGCTTCCGGCTCTTACGGCAGGGCAGGCAGACACTTCGGGCTTCGTTGCAGAATTCATCACCTCCGCAGTCTTCATCATCCGAACAAACACCTGACTGCTATTGTGTGATAACAACATAAACACCCCGTCACAAAAGATATTGCTGTCATGAAACATACATGAGCGCAGTTGCTATCGCGGGCCGGAGAGTTGACCTTTACGCGTCGGAAATTACCTGTACGGTGTCCATGGGTAATTTGTGCCCCATACTGCCTGCAGGGGAGGTGTGTGGACTCGGACTGACAGTGTAGGCGCCTTTGCCAGCCGGAGCCCCGGGTAAGTTTTTGATCGCATTGGAGTTCATCAGGACTGCGCCCGCGCAAGCGTCTCCAAAGTATCCAAACAGCGTGAGATACGCAGCCAAGAAGCGGTGCGCTAACGGCATATTCATGATTCTCCTTTGTCAGTTCTATGGCAAACAAACAGAAAAGAAGAAAGAAAATCCCCTGTTTTGTTGAAAATCTAAATGACAAAGTCCGAACAGCCTCGACTCCTGAATCCCAAAGTTTCCAGAGAGTTTCGGAACGATGCTTGGAAATCTCTTGACTCACAGTCCCGGGATGATCGCTTTATACATGTGGACCTGTTTGTCTTCCCGCCCCTCGCTGTGCACAACAAAGGCGGAGGGGTGGAATTTCAAACAGAGCCCCACTGTACGGAAATGGCCATCCCTGCACAGCACTACGTTTCACAGTGTTTGTGGAATGATAATGACCTGCAAAGTCTGTCTGAATACCCATCACTGACGCGCAAGGAACAAACAGTCTAACTCCAGTGAGTTTAAACTAAGATTTATCAAAAACAGTAAATACTAAAAATAATAATTTCACCTAACTTGGTGTTCAATCTCACTGCCTTTTTTTATGTTGTATTTTTGTCACATTTGACCACTTCTGTTGCATATTATTCTACAACTTAATAATATTCATGGCAAACAAATTCTTTCCATCCCATATTTATATTCTGGGGTGATTTTAATCATCTTCTGTATAAATAATACAAACAAGAACACGTGATCATCTTATTTTCTTTATTATTCTTATTTAAACTACCCAAATTCCGTAGTTTTTTCAGAAATATTAATCAAACATTTTACTCAATGGCTTTTAAATGGCTTTATAAATAAGCCAAGGCGGCATACTATGACACTGTTTATTCCCCCCAGTGTGTTTAATTCATAACTTAAAGAGCATTCTTCAACATATAGCGTTATTCTGGTATCACGATGGCCCATCTTTGTAGGGGTTATTGGGTTATTCCAGTTTATTTGCCATCCACGTAGACTAGCTGCCCTTTGGCTGATCGAGGACTAGTGATTGAAGTTACTTGCGTCGATTAACTACTTCATTTGATCTCCCTGATCGCAGAGGTAGCATTTATCCCCCAAAGTGTGCTTGATTACACCAGCGGCGGACATCAATGTGTAGGATATGCAGACCATTAATGGGTGTGAAAAGTTTACCGAATTAATGGACTTCCGCGGGGAGGCCCCTAAGCGTTGACTAGCACTTCGAGATTAAAGGCGACTCTGATCTGCCCTTCTCTGACCCTTTGGGTCCCAACAGTGAGAGACATGTCCACAGTGAGGAGATACTTGTTTAGGCATATTCAAATTGAATCTTATAAATGTGTAATTAAACATTCCTTCAACCAACCCTCATCTCTGTACAGATTTTATACAGTTAACGGTGTCCTCGAAAATGTAAAAGTAAGATTTCGGGGAAAACGTTTTAGTAGGCCTATGTTCTTAAACTTTAAAGAAGCAGAATGGGAGGCTCACAGGTGCTGAAGTGCGCGATGGTTTCTTTAGCAAGATACAATATCTTGGCACTTGGACGTCATCTGCTGGTCACAAATAAGCCACGTCTGAGTGTGAGGCCGTACGCGGGTGTCTGTGCGTGTGTGTGTGTGAACATGCAATCTACTCCGTGGACACCTGACAAACACACTGGCACTTTGCGCGTTTGAATTGCTGCATATCTTTTGAAGTAGAGCTTTTATCTTCACTTTACTAAATGTCAGTGCTGGTAAGGTGAACTCCTTTGATGCACTTTGATCCCCTTTGATCTCCCAAAAGTGTCACCCTGTTGTTACGACTGAAGCCATTTCCCCGTTCCCCAAAACAGATTTGTTGTGCGAACAACAGGGTGACTATGAGAAGCTGAATCATCTCCACTTACCTTTAAGTGGATGACACTAACTCCAGGGCTGATTATTAGATCTCAGGGGTCTTTAAACAGTTCACACCAAGATGAGGCACCTCGATTGAAAGAAAAATTTCTTACCAACAGCTCCCTGTTGTGGCAACTCCTGCAAACTGCAAACTCTCCACAGCACAAGCATCCAACCAGCCACTCTCGGTGGTTTAAAAGAATTAGGACACAAACACGACTCAAAAGTATTGTTTTTTACTCTATAATTTTTAAAAATCTTACACGTGGCACTCTGCAAAATTATTTTACAGCTGAAAAACAACATAACACAAGGCAAATATCTGGTCACTTTGCAGAAGGCAGTCAAGAAAAAGTCAAAACCAGTGGTTTGTAGAGTGATGACGAACATAAGGCTTTGTGACAAACAAAACCACAGTCAAATACCTTCGATATATTTACAGCATTAAGATTTCTACTAATTCTAAGCTCTCCATCGAAAGATGTATAATGTGAATGTAAATGTGTCAGTCTACCTGACTTCCTGATGTCAAATCTGTTCAGCTTTATTCAAACCCATAAACAAAATGAGAATTTGAATCATGATGTCTTATGATCGATGCTGTCTAACTCTTAAAGATTGTCAATGGTGGCAACATGAGTTTTATATTCAAAACTGCAAATCCTTCTTGCCCTCTCTAAATGTTCACATTTTACGGCTTAAACAGGTGATGGATGGTCTGTCTGAGTAATGATCAATGCTCACTGGTGTTTCATATCAGGCCATTACTGGTTGACTTCTTAAGATCAAAGAGGATAAGCAGAGAAAAGCATGTCATTGCATGTCAGGTAGGACATTTTTTTTTATCATCTTACTGTGAATAAATGTTCCCATGAGATTAAAAAAAAAGAGGCTTATGCAGAATTTTTTTTTTTCATATACACTTTTGTTGTTCATCAAATTACTAAAGATTTTCTTAACATGGTGATTAATGTATTTATTGGATATAACAAAGGATGAAAAGCAGCCATCTAAGAGGACACACGTTTTTGAGGTGTATGTGTTCATACAGCATTGAAAAGGTTGTGTGATTTTAATTTTATATGCCATCGTCTTAAGGCACTTACAATCCTTTTGAGTTTATGTTCTGATTTTTTAATGTAGGAGTTGATGAGCTGGGTGATGGTGGAAGGACCATGATGCAAAGTGAAACTTTCATAGAATATGTTTTCTCCTTTCACTGTTGGTCTCTAGGGCGCATTTTAAAATTCAAATAACATGACATTATGTAAAGCTTGTTTTAAGATAATGTTACGGTGTTCAATTTTATCCCCAAAAGTGAGAAAATGGTGAATTTATAAGGATTAACTTCACACAGATAATTGAATCCCCTAAAAATACCACTTTACACAACTCAACATTGGTGTCAAGAGATGGAAAAGAGGACCTAAGTCCACTCAAGTCTTCAAACTTATACAAGTCTCTAATTTTCCAAATGACATCAAGTACGTTAAAAAGTAACCAAGCTCAAAAAAAAAAAAGAAACAAAGAAATCACAATCGAAAAAACAATAACCAGTACTGTCATGTCAACATCACCTATAATTAATCATCAGCACCAAAGACACTGAAACCATGTTCACAGTTATGTCATAGCTGTACAGGAGCAAGCAAAGGATGTCTGGTTTAAGTGAATTGGAAGAGGCATTTAAGTGATTTAAAAACAAACCAAAGAAAATATAGGCAGAGAAACATCAATGTGTGTGATTAAAAGCACATAAAAAAGACTATGACTTATACTGAATCTTGAAATGAGCTATAACTGCTAATTTTCTCAGTTAATGGTCTTAAGTGCATAATGACACATTGCTTCATGGAAATACTAGCATGTCATATGTGCCGGTGTGTGATTCATTTAACTTTAAGCAGGGCACTTAAAGAGTTACAACTTTTTCCACTGATCGCACAGTGTTTGTGCTTTTTAAGGTAGATTAATCTCACATTAAATGTCCTAAGTATTTGATTTTATCCCGGTTGTGTTTATGTATGACAAAGTAACCTGTAAATTCAAATACTATGTACTGTACATACTGTATGCCAAATATGTATGTTAAATAATAGGAAAATGTGACATTCAGGATGGTCTTGAGCACTGGATAGTTGGAAACTATAGTGTGCAGATCTCTGGAAATGATCATAGATTACTGCAAGCGGCTGCATGTCAAAAAACAGAGAACAACTGCAGTAATATCATGTTCCCAACCAAAATTTCACCAAGTACTGCAGAGAGACAAACCTAGCAAAGAAAATGAACAATTATTCTCCTCTCTATTTGAACAGTCATGTTTTCACATCTTATTTATCCTTGAACCAAAACTTAAACAAACTGTCAATGTTCATACATCCACGAACATCTTTCCCTAGTACATGGGAGAATCTGGCTCCATTATCAGCCTCTGTTGTGTGTGTGTGTGTGTGTGAATCCCTGTACTTTCTTTGCCTTTGCCCACTCATGTGTAAGACAACACCAAAGATGTGCTACAGCAGAGTCCCAATATAAATGCTTTATCCAGAGCCACAGTGAAATAAAGGCATATCGGTGACCCAGAGGGTTTGCCATCTGTTTATGTTCTTTTCTCTTTCATTTTTACTGCTTTTAATTTCTTCGTTTTCTTTCTTTCTTTTTTTTTTCAAAAAACCAACCAGGTCCAACGTGGTCTCCAGGCCATCAAAACTGACAAAAGAAGAGCTTCTTTTGGTTTAAAATGGAGAGGAGGACTTCAAAAGTCCACGTCCCAGCCGGAGTTGTCGTCGGGAGGTGGGTCCTCATTGTCCTCTGGGAAGCTATCAAAGTTACTTGTGTCAACTGCTGATGTGACCTGGGAGGGAGACAATCATTCGCATAAAGAATAAACAAGAATGTAAGACTGACAACAAAAGATGGGACAAAAATCTGTAATGAGCACAGAATGTCAGGAACATCCACTTACATTAGGGATAATTGGAGGTGTCAACGTTCCCTTCTTCAAGCCCTCCCAATTAAAGCCCTCAAACCATCTAATGGGAAAACATTATTAGTTCATCAGAACACAACAACACTGTGAGGAGATACAACGTTCTTTCCTGCCAAGTTCTCTTACTTGTGCTTTTGAATGTCTTTGACACCATTTTTCAAGTTTCCTAGTCTTTCAGATGGGTTATCCCTGAAGAAGAAAAAAATACGACATAGGATGATTCAGTATACAAACCACGTAAATCAGTAACTAGAGTCAAACTGCCGGAGGTACCAATGCTTACCTGCATAGCTTTTTTATTAGATTGGCAGCGTTTTTGGTAATTTTCTTTGGAAATTCAATCATATCAATGCCTCTCAGGATGATGTTGTAGGTTTTCATAGGATCGGGGCCAGAGAATGGAGGACTAGACAACAGAGGCCAAGAGATTAGTTTAAATAAAAGTAAAAAGTGCATTTTATGCTAAATCTGCTTGTGCACTAAACTCACCTATTTGAATTTGGCACATTCTTTTTTTTTTTTTTTAAATCACAACATTTTCCCATGCAGTTGTGCATTGTAATGTATGTTACCACAGGGAGTTCTCTATGAACACATTTTTTTACGAGCATGCCCGGGCTTGTGTGTACCTGCCAGTTAAGAGCTCAAACATGAGGATTCCCAGAGACCAGTAGTCAGCTGAGATGTCATGGCCCTTATTCAGAATGATCTCTGGCGCTACATACTCTGGTGTCCCACAGAAGGTCCATGTTTTCTTTCCGAACCCGATCTTTTTGGCAAAGCCAAAGTCCACCTGAAGGGAAGGGAGATTTTGTCGTTGATTTTTTTGACAGAGAGTCAATTATCTTAGAGAACAGTTTCATTCATATTATATGAGATAATATTTAATCTTATGTATAGTCCCATCATCGAATCCCATTCAGCATCAGTCATGCTTTTCTTTAAACAGTGATAATTTTTCTATCTTCAACTGGTGTGAGGCATTGTTCGAAGCTGTTTTGATATTTCACTGTAACATCAGCGAAAGATATTTCTCCTGTTTGCTTCATTTCAGCTGTCTACAAAAGACATGCTGATTACATTTTGATCTCTTACCAGTTTGGCATAACCCCTGTGGTCCAATATGAGGTTCTCTGGTTTCAGGTCTCTGTAGATAATGCCTTTGGAATGCAGGTAAGCAAAAGCCTCCACAACACAACCTGTGTAGAACCTGGTGGTTGAGTCTTCAAAAGAGCCCCTGGAAAGACAGCAGGAAAGCTGAGATGAATGGCAAAATAAAAAGTTTAAAGACAGAGAACACCAAGAGTAATGTCTTTTCTTAGACCAGCTGACAGCTTTCATTAGTTCAGGCCTTCGATGAAGGCTTTTTAAGTTAAACTTCAAAGGAGGTGTCAAGAAATGAAAAGTAAGCATAAACTATTCATTTGCTATGCTTACTTTCTACATATACAATCAGTTACTTTATATCTCATCTGGTAAAATCAAACTTACCTATCCCGAAGGATCGTCCATAATTCTCCACCCAAACAGGCTTCCATCAACATGTAGAGGTACTTGCTGTCTTTGAAGGTTCTATAGAGTCTGGAAAAAAGAAATAAACAAGACTCAATTTTAAATCCATAACAGTTAAAAGACTATTGAACAGGATAAAAGCAAATAGTTACTCTGGGTGGTCACATTACATATTTAAAGAAGGGCTTTTACTTCTAAAATGACCACTAACACCGTGCATTAAAAGATCTTTGAACAATGTACACTGTATGTTTCACAGAAATTCAACGAGCAGAAGAAGAGATGTTAAGCTTTTCAACTGAAAATTTAAAATGAGTGGTTCTTGTGTTAACATCTAGTGTCCTTGTTAATCATCATTGTCATGACAGATGGGGAGGATCTATAACATTAAAGTGACACTAGAGAATGTGGCTTTTTTTTTTGCTCTTTGGCTTCCCCTACAATTGTGGGATGTTACACCTCTGTTATAAAAACAAATCTCCACACACAGCCACACACAATAATTTGTTGAAGAGGCCACACAGATCATATCTAAACAAAAGCCCACTAGAGCTAAACGGTCTGGCGCAGGGCTAGAAACCAAAGTTCTGACGTGTGGTATCTCAGCCCCGGGGTGCTCCAGGGCACTTCCAGGCCCAGGAATATGCATATCAAAGGTCAGTGTGCTTCACAGCAGCACATAGCTTTAAGGCTCACAAACTTTTCTAGTGTTGCTTTAGGTCAAGGCATGGATGCACAATTCAGTTTGCTGCACTGAGTTTTGTAAATGCCTGCTTCTGAGCATGAACAATGGCATCTGTGGGCATGGATAACACAAGCACAAAAACGCACTCGTTACTTCATTTCACCAACTTTGCTACACTTCAGGCAGAAGCTGCCTCACTGGCAATCCCACTGTTTGTAGAGACAGGAAAACGAACTTAGAGGGCTGAGCTAACAGAATATATTAACCCATCATCTTGAGATAACGAGGGTAACAAGCCTCCTTATCTCGAGATAATGGCATAATTAACCCATTATCACTACAAAACAAGTTTCAAACATGGCCTCTCTTGCCTTCAGCACTCCTCATTTTCAGTGTTTTATATACAATGTTAATATAATATAAAAGTTAGATTTCCATATGAAATATGGCCAATGATGTTTTTGAAATAAGTATGTTAAGATAAGTTCAGAGAGCCAAAATACCAGGCTTTAGACAGCTCTGAACACTTGATTTGTAATGATTCTTTTATTTCAATTTTTCTAATATCCCCCAAAAAATGAACGATTTACATTTTATACTGTTATTTGCCACAGGCACCGGCAATTATTCTTTAAAGCAGTGGATGCTGCTCTGTGACAGGCCTTCTGGATTTTGCCAACAAAAGATACTGGTTTTTTTTTTGGTCTGTTAACCTTTAATGGATAGGAGAGTTCAGAGAGACAGGAAGCAGGGGGCAGAGAGAGGGGGAAGGACATGCAGCACAGGACCGTCCGATGTGGGACTCAAACCAGGGCCAGCTGCAGCGAGGACTATAGCCACTTGTATATGGGGCGCCTACTCAACCCACTACGCCACGGACCACTCCTGTATTTGATAGTTTGAAGGGAGAAACACAGGAGCAGGAAAAACTGCTTGTTCAAAAAAGAGAACTTACTGAGGGTCTGTATGAGTGGCCAGTAAAGGATCAATCAGATTCCTAATTAGAGCAGTAACTTCCCTTTGGTATCAAAATGCCCAAGTTAGAGAGCAGTTTCGATATTGTTATTTCTATGTTGATACTGCTCGACATATAAATTGATAGCAACAAAAATTATCTACATCACAGTTGGCAACACAAGCACAAAACTCATAATTTGATGCAAATTATAGCCCGTTAACCAGGCTGTTAACATTTGTAACATAATCGAGTATACTCTGTACTGATACTTACTCGATTTCTTAAGTGCTCTGAAGTGTGTTTATTTTAATTTTTTTGATATCATGTCAGGTGTCATTCTTGCTCAGATCAAGTCAAATTTTTTTCTCTTTGTTTAGAAATGCTTAAAGTTGTGAAATGTGTCCACCGTGCATCTTGAAATAGATTTCTGTCATTGTTTCAATATAACAACTTAAAGTTAACAATGCCATTTACTGACATCTTCCCTATACGTTTCACAGTTGTGTATCAATACACTCCCTTTTTCATGTTTTACAGTTGGCTCTATGTAGTCATAAAATGAGTCTCAGCCAGCAGAGCAAGTTCAACTCAATTTGGATCAAATTAGGTTGCTTATTGCTTATTTTAGTCTCATCTGACCACCGAGCTGCCAAATTCATCATCAGTCTTAATTGTGTACTTCAGCTCATTTTAATCTTACAGTTTTGTGGCATTTTTTTTTCAGCGACTGCTTTTCTCCTGGACATTTTCTTTGAAGACTGGCTTCATGTAATGTCTGAGTGGTCAAAGAAAACAAACAAAAAGTAAATTTCAAAATATGCACAACCACTGAGACATGTGTTTGTAATATGGTTCTTGGTGAACCTCCTAATCATTACTGCATCTGTGTTTTGGCTTAGGTTCAGTACTCTGCTGTTTTTGTTTTTTTTTGTGTGCTGTCTCCCATCTCTATTAGCTCTCTGTATTCTTATTGCTCATGAATTAGACACTGAACAATTCCAAACTAAAAAAGCATTTGTGTTCGTAGGCCTTCTTTTTTCTTTCGTAATCATGTTCATCAAGTTAGTCTAATTGGAAACTGAATAATTACACTGGTCATAAGTGAGCTGACTTTATTAATACGTTTTGCAGAGGAAGCTCTGCAAGCTCCACAAAGAATTCTCTGATAATTAAGCCTGGGTACTCATGGCTCTGAGGTAATAAAGCACTGATCATGAAATGTCAGCCGTATACATAATTTATGAGCTATATAGCCTTTCAATAGCGTTGTTCTGGGTGTGTACCTAACAATAAAGTCAGAGTGGGCCTCTTGCATGATGAGCTTCTCCGAACGAATGTGCTCCTGCTGTCTTGTGTCAACAATGTGTCGCTTTTTTAGGATCTTCATGGCAAACGTTTTGCTCTCGTCGCTCTTGAGTTGAACCTGCAGTAAGAGGGAAGAAAAAAAAAAGTTAAAATACAAAGATCTTGCTGCATGTGAACCTGCAAAGCTGATCTTAAAGATCATTGCAAAGAAATATAATCATTTGTGTTAATGTCACGGCGCAGTGTTCCGTACCAGCTCCACCCTTCCAAAGCCACCAACCCCCAGAGTGTCGATGATGTTGAAGTCAGCTAGGTTGAGATTGAAGAAAAACGCATTCTCTGCTTCATACCTGTAGTGCCAGGAAAAAGGGAAAAAAGAAAAAAGAAAACATGGGACCAGGATTAGGGATGAGATGAAGGATGAAAGAGCACATAATCCACTTTCAACAAACTGAGACAAAATATCCGTTTCGCCGTGAGCTCATTTGTTTGCAAATCTTTGAGGACTTAACTCCTAGTAATCTATCAAGGATGTTTTTGAGGATGTGGAGTGTATGAATACTAACAGATGAACAGGATGTGTGTAAATTTAGTCTTCTGGCAAATTATTTTGACCTCTTAGAACACAGACCGACTGTCACCATTCTTGATAGGAGAGAACAAAAGAGTATATCTGTCACACAAGCTGTCCACGTCTCAGTTGACTGTGAAGCTATGACTTGGCTCTGCCACGGAACACTACAATATGACATGGCTGACCTGCACATGCTGGCAGTGGAGAGTATTTCCAAGTATTCATCCCTTATCCCCAAATGCCCTCTGTCTTCTCTGGTTATTGTTTGATCCAGACAGAGTTTCATCTGCTCAGTCTCTGGATCAGTGGGCTTAGGACTGATCTGAGCCAGGACAGGCCTCTCTGGGTCACGTGGATCTGAGCATCAACTCAATGTCAGGCCAAACAATTAAGACTTGCTCACAAAAGTCAGTCAACTTTTGAGTTTGTTTACTTAATAGTATCAATGTCTCATTTTATGAGCACTGTTCTAGCTTTGAATTCAATAAATAAAATGTCATACAATATGTCTTTCTTTTCCCTCCCTTTTTCCTGTATTACATGGCTATGTCAGATGTGAGTGGGGAATTCGAGTTGTTTCCTATCGGCTTTACACATCAGTTACTCTCCATGCCAGAAGAATTAAACCCTTTCCCTCAGCCACATGCCACTGGGCCTTGTGGTGGCACGTGTTGAGAGGTTACTGAACACAATGTTTCTCAGAAACACATCAGGTTACCAGGACACTCACTGTTTATTTGTGTTTATGTGGGCACTACTACTATCATTGACATTTACCGATGAGCCTTTCATCTTTTTCTCCTCTTGATTTGTCTGAGCTAGCATTGAGAAGACTGCAAATCCAAAAATAATCTCTGCTTAAGAAAAGGACAGAGGGAAACAAAGCAAGAGCCAAAAAATTACTCTGTGGGGGGGGGGGGGGGGTATTATCATGGTCATGTTGACTTTGGGTTTGCACACAAAGAAGAAACACTTTAAAATCTACGGTATGAGATGAACATACAGTAAACATGATGTGTTTAAGTTCTGATAAGGAAGTTTCATAAATCTATAAAGATAGAAATAGAAAAGGAGGAGGAGTAATGTCATTATTTGGCCAGCAGATGGCAGCATTGTTGTATCTTAAGGCAAAAAACATAAGCATGTGAACAAAAACTTCATGTTCTTTTGAATTAAGTTGCAAATAAAAGAATAACCACATATATCAAATTCTGCAGACACACTAAATACTTTAATGAGAAAATAAAAAAGGCAACAATAAAAACAGGAAATTCATTGAAATGAATTGCGATTAAGAGATTCATAGTTCTTACTGCATGTCCTAAAGACACACTGGATCGGAGGGAATCAATGAAAAGTAGAGATATTTACAACACATATACATGTGCAGATATAGAAAACACTACTTGCTCATTCCCTGCGACTAAGGCATGAATTTCAGAATCTTGAATATGATACTGATGAGCAGGTCCATTGAGGCAGGAACCATCCAACCATCCGAAATAGACATCAAAACTAGTACCTTTAATCAAACAGAGATTTCTGTAGGTTTCAGCTGCATCCAACACTGTAAAGTGTCTCTGGTTACTTACACAGTTTATGTATTTTAAGGTGTTTTACATGAGACTGAAATAACACATTATTTATTAATGTTGCCTGGAAAATCAATTTCAACCACAGCAATACAAAGTATCCATGCAGGTCAAGTAGCACCCCAGTGGGTGATAATCTGTATCACGGAGCGGATGAGGTCATAAAAATGATGCAATCCCAGTGAGGATAAGTTTTTGTGTGAGTACATTATGTGAGTGAGTGTGTGCTATCATCCTAATTCATTTTGCTCCCATTCTTTTTGGTCTAGCCTGACTCTAGGGAGCAGAGTCAGGGGAAGAAAGCACTTGTGACCTTAAAGATGGCTCTCATTAAATGCAATATTTATTTGCGAGTATTTCCTGCAGATAGAACTTCCACACTTGCACAAAAGACATTGGATATGCTGAGTCATACAGGGTAATTTTCTCAACAATCTTCAATCATAGAGGGATTTTTTTCTGGATGTAACTAACGTGAGAATGGTCACTTTTAATATTGAGAACAAGCAAAGAGAAAATTGCCTTTACGAGATCAAATACATTTGAATATTGTCTACAGATTCTCACGTTGCTTTCCAAAAAAAAAGAAAAGAAAAAAAGTTGTCACTTATGTAGAAATAGACAAGTGAAATATCCACTCTACCTTGTGTAAAATAAAGCTTCTCCTGCCAGGAGAAGAACTCGCTCAATCAAAATGTGTGCATGCGAAACGGAACAGGGAGGTAGTCTTTGAAGAAAAGACCTGTCAGCCTCACAGAGAGCAGCTGTAGTTCGCCATACAGCTACTGCTGAAATGTGCTTATCCACCGTGACCAATTATAGATAGTTTCCATCACAATGGGATCTTGACTTAAGCTTTGCTCACCGTGAGACAAATTATGCTCTGCTGGGGAGGGAGCAAGATACAAGACAGCACGTGACAGGGAAAGCTACCTTAATCAGGGTGAAAACAGGTTTGATGAGACAGATTTCAGGAAGTTGAAGGAGTTCTGTGAGAGGACAGGGCTGATTTTAGGGTACATAGTAATACTACTTACGTCATACTTTTTACTGAAGAATGGGGTTAGGAAGGTGCACTGTAGGTTTCTATTTGTCAGGATTTGCTGGCAGAAGAATCACCAGCTGCAGTGAGCCATAGGGGATACCCGGCCAGGGGTGACTGCCAGACATGAACCAAGGGACCTCTCATTGTAGTCATCCAATCTCAGTCCCCATTGCCTCTTTCCAATTCAGTAACTGGTGTCATGTTCTGCTCTTTGCAGACTTAGTGCCACTGACTTGCAAAAGATGATTGTCACTCTCAGCAGTCAGCTAGAAATCCAAAGTATTGCACAGAAGTCTAGTCGTCTTGTCACCAGTCCTGTTCTATTGCCATCAAGCTTCCCTCCGTGCATCCATCTACATAACGCATGCGCTGTTTCTGCTCGCACGCTCTCTGTAATCTGTCACTGCTGACTTTGTGTTTCTCCTCACCTTGGTTTACAGCATAATCAGTGAAGTATCAAATTATGCTATTAGGTGGCTTATTCAACCCCAAGATGCCCACCTCATGGCCAAGGTCATCTGTGCTTTCTATGATGTTATTCTCATCCTTCCATAGTGATGATAAAGAGAGGGCTGTACGTATTAATTCCTCCAGAAATAGAGCAGGATGTTTTCTGGTTTGCCAACTGTATGTTTTCTTGTTATGTAACACACCTAAAGGCACTCAACATTAACATCTGTCCTGACGCATGTTTCTTTAAAAACAGCAGTTAATCAGCAGTCAAGATATAGTTTTGATGCAGTTAGTAATAGTTTTTGATTACTAAGGTCGAGGAAATTGACGATACAAAGGAACTAGCGTAAATATACGATTTATACAGTGCCATAAAAAAGTCTGGAGCCACCCATCATTTCTTTATATTGACAGGAAAGCAGGAGATAGTTGCAACAATTAATGGAAAAATGTGCAAGCATAAATGTGAATATGGTATATAAGCCAAAAACAGAGTTTGTGCAATCTTAATGATCTTGAAAGTCTATATTTGGCACAACTTCCTTCACTCTTTAACAGAGCCTTTTTAAACTTTCTTATAATTTCTTTGAGTAGTCTTCAGCAATAGTTCTCCAGCCTTCTTGGAGGACACCCAAAATCTCTTCTTTGTAAGTTGGCTGCCTTTTGTTCTGTTCTCTGTCAAGATGATCCCACACAGCTTACGGTAATGTTGAGGTCTGGACTCTGTGGAGGATTCTTTACTCCATAAGACATGTTGTAAGTGATTTTCAGTCCAGTTTTTGTGTCCCTTCCATGGGGAACTTGAGGCTTCAGCGAACAGCAGATGGATCAACTGAAGGGCCAGATGCATCTCTCAGGTCCTGTGTCAGAACTTTGCGGATTTCTTTCCTCTATTTTCTCATGACATCATTTGAACCCATATGGTGTCACAAATGATTGAAACTCAAGTTAATTGACCAAAATGGGCAATATAACTTATGTAACATTACAGATCTTTGACATTTGGTAATGGTGTTTGAATTTTTTTATTTTATTTTATTTTTTTAAATGTGATCTATGTGGTCCATTTGGTCTATTTTATATTCCTTATAATTTTCTGAGTTCTTATGGGTTAAGGTACTTTTCATGTGCTATTGATAGATTTTTTTTAGGGCTGCCACTGCTTCGTATATCCTCCACTGGTCCAGTTGCCTCAAAGTTTTTAAAGATAATTTGCACAACATGCTGAGACATGCAAAGTTTTTGGCCTAACTAAATGGGAACAAATTGTGTGCCTCTGTGACAGGCTGCTAATCACAAAGTGCGTAAAAATATCATCTAAAATAGGTTATTTGCTAAGTTTGTTGTATTTTTTTTTATACAAGGTCAGTCTTAAGTGTGTTAAGTGGCTTAACAAACATAAGATCTTATTTCTTTGAAAATGGGTAGTTACAAGAATTGGACTGAAAGAGAGCGAAAAAGCTGCCAATATTCAAGACTTAAAAGATAACAAAAAGTTTGGCTCCTTGGAAGCAAAATGTGTAGAAATTATAGGTGGCTCAAGACTTTTACACAGTACTGTACGTGATAAATATTTTGGGTAATTAATTTTGAACAATAATTCAAATTTGACTTACTTGGCTTTGGCATCAGCGTCCTCATGGCCTTTACTAGACACATCTTCCAAACCTCCAATCAGGTGCTTGAATGAACTGAAACACAAACAGTAAATGTTACAACAGCTCTTGGTTGAACTTTCCAGACATGACGTTGTTCAACATTCCACAATCTATTCAGGCTAAAGTAATACACACATTCTCCTGTCATGCATGTAATGAATTAATAAATTATGTTTCCTGGCACTACAGCAGTTTGTACACTACAGACAATCTGTCGTCAGATTCCCATAAAAATACCACCAGTTACTATTAAGTATTCATCAGCCTACTTTTAGAGACAAGCCTTTAAGATCATAGAGGAGAAGACAAATGAAAAGGTGTAAAACACTCTGATGTTGGTTGATTGGAAAGTTTGATACAAAAGTAGAGAGCACATTAATTCCTGCTGAATGAAGAGGCATTATGTAAATTATGATTGGGCATGAGTATAAAGTCAGTTGTTACTCAGCTGACAAACACAGAGAAGCCTTGTTCTTTTGATGCCTTTGGAATCAAAGTTAACTTCTAAACTCTCATTGGGCATGAAAGTTGTTCATTTCAGAATAAGAAACTGGGAAAGAGGCGGGGCACAACCTGGACAGGTCGCCAGTCCATCACAGGGCCACACAGAGACAAACAAGACAAACAACCACACATGCTCACACTCACGCCTAAGGACAATTTTTAGAAGCACCTAACATGCATATTTTAGGACAGTGGGAGGAAGCCAGAGTATCCAGAGAGAACCCACACATACATGGGGAGACCATGCAAAATCCCTGAGAACGACCAGTGCTAACCACCACACCGCCGTGCAGCCTTCAATTCAATTCAATTCAATTCATCCAAAGGTGAATTTTATTGCTGCAGTATATCAGTATATATCAAATATTATTGATATTATAATAAAGTGTTTGAATCAAATACATAAAATAAAATACACATTGAAAAACATTTGGAAACTTGAAGTGTAGCAGAGAGAGGTCTGGTAGAAATCATCAAAGTTTGCCATGATAGACTCAGGTTTCTTTTGTAGCTTGGCAACAACTTAGCTAATGAGTACACTGGTAACAAAAGTTAACTTTCTCAGTAGACAAAATTGTCAGAAACTCCCAGCCAACAGTTCAACATCTAGGGCATACAGATGCTCCTTCTCTGTGACATGCCAAGGATTATACCATCTGTTGTTACCGATCTGCAATCCCTCCTCCTTCCCTGTTATCTGTCTGTCTGCAGTCGAACCATTTAGTCTTAAAACTGAGTAGAGAGGTGTTAGAGTTGTTCCTGCAATCATGTCTTGGTGATAAAATATAACCCTGCCTTCCTGATATTCCTGCTGCGTTCTCGTCAGGGATCGAAGTTCATCCATTTTATCTACCAGTAACGTCGCATTTCCCACGATGATCAGGGGAAGAAATGGTTTAAATTTCTTCCTCCTTTCTCTCCATTTTGTTCCTGCTATTCTTCCTCGATGTCTCCTCTTCAACACATTTGGATTTGGGGTCTTAATTCAGGCTTTTCTTAGGCTTTGGAAAGCTCAATGGCCCTACATGCAAACAACTTCTCGGTTGCCATGGTTATGCATCATAACAGATTAAAAAAAGTGCCAGAGTAACCAGCAGAGCATCCAAATCAGTAGTAAAATAAAGTATTTAAATCAAACGTTAAAAAAAGACACAATCTGTCCAGAGATACTTCATATATGCTTGAGATACAGAATATGACTTATTATGTTTCTATCGGAGCACTTGTCTTTCAGCTCATTTTACTTTCAGCTCAGAAGAATTATTCTGGAACTCCCTGATGCTTGTATTTATTCCATCTCTCTTTACCACGCATCCTGCCATTATCATTGTCTTACTACTTAAGCTGCACTATTTCATTAAAAGGTTTCTGTGGATATACAGAAAATGAATAAAGTCATGTAGAATAACAAACGCTGCAAAACAAAAATCCTGTACCAACTGGGCTGTCGGTGTGACGCATGCACGGAACCAGCTGTGTGACAGCATTAGCTACTTATATGACAGGCCATTGTAATCACTTTTGCTGGATGACTCACTTACTATCCCCCTGCTCGCCCTGAGGATGTGCCTGTTCCCTGAGGCCAGAGGGAGGCCTGAAGTAAGATGACACCATCTCTTCTTCAGGCTGAATGCGTCGCTTGTCTATTTTAACCACACAATTGAATGCTAGAGACAAGGATGTTCAAAGGTTGTATTCTTTGATAATATGGTAACTATTTTAATGTACAACTTTCCCATAAAACACAGCTAGCCACATTAGTGTAGTGAAAGATCGAAAGCAAATGTTTGGGCTAAGAGCAGAAAAAGCAACATTCAGAAGTTTAAAAATATGACTATTCTCACATAAAAGATGATTGTCTCATAAAAGTAGTAGTTCAGATGTAGCATCTCTCTAAATTCTGAACTGAAGCTAAAATTAGGACATTACACCAGGCTTTTTGACAAGTTTTAATGAAGCAAATCCAAATCTAGATTAGTCCTGAACAAAGAGGGAACTTTAATGATTTTCTAACTCACAAACTATGTGAGCAGCTATACAATGTTGTGTTGACAGTCTTTCGTTGTTCAAGTTAATTAAACATTTTGCACCACCCTAAAAAGGTAATATAAAGCATAAACCTCTATTATTTTAGATGTATGAAAATACATGAATTGATCATTCAGAAATAAGTAATGCTGTAACAGCAAACTCCCTGAATGTATTGAAGTGAGTAAGCGTAATCAAAAATCATCGATGTAATCTAATATTTTTCAATTCAGATTTTCATTTCTGCTATAAATTGCACATTATTTGACATGAAACCCGATCCATCAAATCCCTTTCTGCTACTGAATAGATCTATTTTGTTTCATTTTAATTTAGTGGAGTTTTGTTGAATAACAAATTTCCAAAAGAGTTTTGATGTCTTTGTGGCTTTGGAAATGTAAAAACAAGGCCAACAAAATTATAAGTGTCTAAATTTGTGTAAAAATGAAAAACTTACATGGCTCACTGATGTTTGAACCTTTCCCGCGGCCACATGTACAAACATGTTAGGCTAAAATGTTATGAATCAACAATCAATTAACAGCCTTACTGATACTCACTCTCGATCAATGACCAGACAGGTGACCGCCTCGGCTGCAATGACGTTGGCTGTCCTGATGTCCTCCCTGGGGAAAATGAACATAAGACAGCTAAATTAGTTAAGTAGTCTAAACAATTATCACACGCAACAATGCCATTATTAAATCACATTATCATTGATTTGAAATGCTTTATTATAGGTTTGATGATTGACACGGTTAAGCTTCTCGTCAAGTTGAACTGCATTGACTCTACATGGAACTGGCACACAACATGAAAACATAATTTAAAGCAGGCAACACACACTGCAGGACAGACATTACTTTTTATTATATTTGACATCAAGTTCATCTTCCTCTGACGATGCTTCTTCAGAGGAGTTACCCCAATCACAGGAATCCTCTGAATCTGTATCCCAAGAATCCATCCTTCAATGCGAAAAATGTGCAGTACGCCGAGTCCCACAGGGATAAGCTCCAGTGCTGAAGCAGCAAACTGCCAAGGGCAGCCCTCCAATCAAACACCTCTGTAGTAATTTTCTGTAAGACTCTAGTCCAAGTGTAGTGGAGTCCTTTCTAACATAACCTAAAACAATACAAAAATGCTGAAAATTCTTCAGGGAATGTCCCATAAGTAGATTGTTTTATGGCCCGTTCATCTTTTCGAAAAATGAAAAAAAGCTCAGGTCATTTGATGGATTTAATATCCCGATGGGCTGCGATAGCCGAAACAAGCTATGTTCTAGATCCAAAGAGAGTCAATTCACTTCAGCTGAAGCACTAACAGTCACTGACAATCATCCTCTGTGTCTGCTCTGAACTCACAGACATATGGCAACCTATTTCAATGAACTGAGGTGACAGTTCTTCCTCATGCCATGTAAACTCCCTCTGTCTTCCCATCCAAAAAAGCATGCCCCCCCCCCCAGCTTGCACGCTCACAAACACTCAAACGCTGTCTCACTCTTTCTGCTAACCTGTTTGAATAAAGGTCACAGCTGGTTGGTGAACAACAGCTTTTTAATGGCGAGGACTACAGCCGATGAGAGCGCAGAGGAGAGGCTGGCGGCATTCGTTGGGGGCAGAGGCTATATCAGGAGTTGACCACTGAGGCCCTCCGGCAAGCATAGCACATGCAGTTACATCAACCGCTGGTAACGCTCCATGACCTGCATCCACGGTCTTAACACATCAATCTTGCAAACACTGCTGCCAATGCTTTCTTCACCCACATCAGTATTCAGAACCATTAACAAAGACCTGATTACAGTATTAATAAACATTTTATTAGGCAAAAATGTAGTAGATAATTTAAGAATTCAAAAATTTAAACAACTTTAAATGTGACTTTTTTTTTTAGTGGACATCTATAATCAACTCAACACCCAACACACACACTTTGCACGCTTAATCACCTGGAACCTTCTTAGGGTCTGGTTACACGGAAACGTTTTTCACTGTAACCGATATTTTTGCTTATCGTTTGGCTGCCACATGGAGCCGGCGTTCCCAGTACCCCAAAACGATATTTTTGGAGAACGGGTTCCAGAGTGGGAAGATCTAAGAACGCCGCCGTTTCGTTTCCATTGTTACAGCCAGAACGGATTTGTTTACATCTGCGTCACAGCCACATGGCCAACGCCAGTGACGTAAACACATACGTCAGTGACCAGAACAAAAAGTGGCTTCCATTCAAAATCCGGAAGAAGACAACACAACAAGGACATACAGCAACCATCATGGACCCCACAACATTGATAGTAGCACTGCTGCAGACACTGCTAACTACAGCGGCGTTGTTGAAGGAACAACGTGAGCTTCGCGCTGGTAGAAGTAGGGGCGTAAACGCATGCGCATTGCTTCTTCTATTGTTCTGGTGTAACCGGTGGGGGTGGCTTACAGCGCACATAGAG
Source organism: Odontesthes bonariensis (assembly GCF_027942865.1). NCBI lineage: Eukaryota > Metazoa > Chordata > Actinopteri > Atheriniformes > Atherinopsidae > Odontesthes > Odontesthes bonariensis. The sequence continues at coordinate 17,850,985 of NC_134507.1, forward strand.
GTGTGGCGTGTGTACTGCATCGTTTTCAGCAAGCGTGGCGTTGCCATCTGGACCTGATATCTTTACAGAAGCTTTCCTGTGTGGTCGCAATAATTTTCGTACCCGTTTTCAAAAAAACCCTCGTTTCATTTGTAGCCGTAGCCGTTTACCAATTTCAACAAAATATTTCCTGTCCTCAAGATAGGATTTGAACCAGTTTAAAGCACTACTAGATATTCCCACCCAGTCTTCTAATCTCTGTAATAAGATTGCCTGGTCAACTGTGTCAAAGGCAGCACTCAGGTTGGAAAGGATTGAAAAGTTTCAAAAGCATTGATAGACAGGAGAAAGTCGGTAAGCTGTCGGTATACAACTTTTTTTAAGACTTTGCCTAAGAATGGCAGGTACTGTGGCATCAAGATTGCTCTTCTTTAGAAGAGGTTTAATGGCAGCAGTTTTTTAGGCCTTTGGAAATGTTCCAGTCTGGAGTGAGATGTTAACTAGATGAGCGAGTTGTGGTAACAAACTGCTCAGCACAGACTTTAGAAATCTAATGGGTATCTCATCAAGGCAGCACATCGACGAACTTAGACTGCAGATGATCTCTTCGACTGTTTTGTCAGTAACAGGTGTAAAATGTGTCAGCTCTCTGTGTCTAGCTGGCTGCAGAGTAGTTATTTGTGGAAATTATTGCATTTTTAATGCCTTGAACTTTGTCATTAAAGAATATTGCAAACTCATTACACTTGGATGCAGAGATGAGTTCTAAAGGCAGTGAAACTGGAGGGTTTGTTAACACGAGAGTTGTTACTGCAGTTTTTGATGATTTCAGAAAAATAACTCTTCCTTGTTCTACGCAAAGTCTGGTTGAACACACATAACTTTTCTTTGTAAATCTCACAATGAACCTGGAGCTTTGACTTGCGCCCTTTCCATTCAGCAAAAGAGAGGCTTGTCACACCTTTCCCCTGCTGCTGAGGAAAACAACTGTGGAGTGTCCTGGCACTGATAATAGCCCCGTTCTATACGAAACACAATCCAGAAACAATATCTGTCAGTGTGATTCATGTGCACAGTGCTGAGTTCAAGTCATGCCATGATGGCTCTACACTTGTTAATTGTGGCAAAAGAAGAGATGCACTGGAAACAGACACACACACACACACACACACACACACACACACACACACACATATGCACACTTGTGCAAGCACCAACTCACTAAAAGCAGCTGCATGCTGTGTCTGGAATGCCCTTTGGACTTACACAGAAGCTTGTGGTGTTGATTTCCAGTAGATGTTTGCAATGAACACGGTAATTGGACAGTGATCTGGTGTACTGGGAAGGAGGTTATGAAAACAGGGTGTGCTTGAAGGCAGCAAGTAGGGTAGCAGTTATACAGGGTGCAGAAAGGGAAATCTAGCACAGATCAGGACTGGGGCAAGAACAAGATGTGGTTTCGAGACACAAAGCCAGGGATTTTGTCCAAAGTCTGTGAAACAAATGTATTCAGGCGGGTCAGGGGCCAGATTTTATGAGGGGATTCGTCATTTAGATGTGGATCTTTTTTACTTCTTAGGATAAATTAACTTGCCTTTTTTGTTCCCATTTCTGAAAACATAGAGAGTTCCTCGCTTTTGATGGTAATTTATTAATATAGATATCCAGAATTCCCTTTACAAAAATCATTGACCACTATGTCAGTAAAATCTATCAATAATCTTTAACCTGGCTTCATTCAATGTTTAGATTTGTCATATAAACTACATAATAATCAACAAGGTAAGTTTCATGCTGAAATATTTTAGTGAAACATCTTACTCTATTCACCTGTCGTATCCCTCCTGAAGTACTTTGAGTCAGCCAGTGTTTGTGTACTTTCGTCCACATTATGAACAGGGTGTGCATATTCCCAAATAACTACCTCTCTCTTCTTTGCTGTTCATTAAAGAAGGGAATTGTTTTAAAATGCTCCTTTTTGGTGCATGTTCTAATATTGAGCTATGTTGTTGGACTAACCTAACCTAACATGAATCATACTGTTTATATCTGGTTATTTAAACAAAGATAATGTGGTAATTCCCAGATGTCTGAGCTTACCACAAATGAACAGCCTGCCAAAAAATTAAACTTTGGCAGTGGTGTTTGTTTTCTTTATTTCAGACTGGCAAATTTCTGCTTGCACATCTGCCATACTGGTACATACTTGTTCAATTCTGGGCTCTAGTTGCAAATGACTGTCAGCGCTTTCCTTTGTTTACAGCACTGCCATCCCTCATGAGTTCCAACATCCAAAATAAAATGTCTTCATTGGTGGGAAACTCCGTCAGAGAGCTCGTGTTTGAAACCGCTTAGCTAAACAAAAGATGTGCACCTTTCCTATTAAAATAAAAAGCAGCATGGGGTTTCTTTTAACAAGATACTTTTGAGTCACAAGAAAAGCTTCAGATCTTTAGTAGTAGCAGTAGCTACATTAAAACAATGTCTGCAAAAGTCTAAAATTCTATCAAATGCCTTAGAGGAATGTAAAATATACAGAGGATACAGACAAGAACATAAAACAGGAATGTAAGATGAGATAAGCTAGAAACCTGTAAGTCAGATGGAGGTTTATTAAGAGATGGCTTGGAGTGAGGGAATGACATAACATCAATAACATCTGTGTTGTCCGATGTAGCAGGGAAACCATTTGTAGGAAATTAACTAAATATGACATGCATATAATTGTTGTTATTGCATGGACAGAGAAACTGAGACAATTAGGTGTCTTCTTGCACTGTGGTCCTCTACAGACATTTACACTGACATAATGACATGCCGACATTGTGCATCTATCACCGTTTTGAAAAGCAAACTGCTTCTTTTAATGTTTGCAAGCTGAACAACATGAGGATAGATCCTCTCTGTTTCAAACTTGAAGTCAATTCTGAAGCGCAATAAACCTGGATTCCATATCATGGCCAGCAGTTGATGACACCTGTGGTTGCAAAGAGAAGCCCATTTCTATTTAAGTCTGTGGAAAAAAGAGCTAATTTTTCACTTAATGACGGGTCTCAATCACTAGTTTCTCACTTTATCAAACAATGCATGATTCACAATTGTGTGATGTCATTTCGAATTAAACTAAAGAAGACAAAGCAGGGTTTGAAATAAGGTGTGGGTACACTGTGATTGACAAGCTATTAACCAATGGTAGCATATGTCTGTGGTTCAGATCCACTGCTCTAACTCGTAACTTTTGGTTTCAAAAGACCAGCCACGGATTACCAAAAGGCTGAACTCCAGGCATCAATGGGTGACAACATGATGGCTATGTCCATCTATTCTACACAGTCTCAGGTCCAAAACTAGCACCAGAATTGTGTTGGCTAAAAAGGAAAATAGACAAATTACATCTTGGTCATGATGTTATAAGGTCTTTGCATCAGTTGTGGCTGAAATAAAACCACTCAGCAGTGTAGTGTTGATAATGAATGAGTTGCTAAATGCATAAAGAATTAATACTTTGGATACTTTGGCTCGTCACTAGGGAACATATCCATACTATCCCTGCCTCTAGAGATAATTTATCAGAGCGCTGTTGTTGGTTTGAAGGTGTTCTGACACTGACACCTATCACATTTCTGTCAGTGACATCAGACTTTTTTTAACAGCACCTCAAGTCCATGAGCAGGAACATCCCCACAGGCGCACACATACAAAATTCACACGCGAGAAGAGGTCAGGACACACATTGTCCAGGCCACTGACAGATCTGCTCTTTGAATAAAAGTTCACACTTCTCCATGATGGGTAGAATGTGACATCAGATATGTTGCTGACCATGTTTAAACAGCACATCAACCAAGAAGCACATCTTTTCCTGGAACAAGCACCTACCGGGATGTATACAGCAGTACTCCTTCAGGGCTATATATATATATATATATACAACCTCGAGAGGAGACATGTAATCTGATATTTGACCGGTTGTTTTCACATACAAAACAGTAGTCACACAAGCTCCAATAAACCATTACAATGGGCAGGAGAACAGACTTTGATTTGTAAATATGATGTTCCCAGAGATCAAAGGCAGCATCTTCAGATGAACAGAGAAGGGGCTATTGAGTTTCATGAGCCAGGACACACACAGTTAACTCCTAATTAGAAAGATGACCCAGCAGAAGAGCCCTCTGATCAAAAGCCTGCTGCGAAGATGGTCAGCATCTTCAGCATTTCAATTTGCGAGACACGTTTGACTATCAAAGGTGTAGCTGAATAAACCTCTGTCGCTCAAGACACTCAGCAGAAGACTCTAACAATACCAAGTAGGTACTGTAGTGCTTCTTGTACAAAAGGTCTGATTTTCTTGATTAAACACAGCATGACATCCTATTAAAAGTGCTTTGAAGAGCCTTCAAAACTGCACAGCCCAAATATAGTAATATGAAACTATAGGGAAACATTTAAGGATATTTTTTCTTAACACTAAGCCCCGTACAGGCTTTTTATCAGAGAAAGAATAACAGCATTTACAATAAACCGGTAAATTCCTTGAAAATTCAAATACTTAAACAAAAAAGTAGCAGAGGCCATTACAAAGTGATGTTTTATGTCATGTTTTCATTCATCAAACAGCACATTTTTACGCCTCATTAATGAAAAAGGATAAAAATGTATATTTTGAACAGTGTACTCCTCGCACTGCCACCAGATCAAGCTCCCCCTGCCTCACATTCTCTGCATGCATTTTAATGCCATGTCATCTTCTGTCTCCTAGTCATTAGCTTTATGGGGAAAGCCCTGCCATCTGTGCAGCTCCAGCTGTTGCCTGAGCAGCTCCAGTTTTCCCTTTGAAAGTGAACATGGCCATGTTATAACAGCGCATAAGCTGGGGTTTATTTTCCAGAGGATGCTGCTTTACTTCAGCTTAAGTCTCTGTATTTGAAAGTGATAACTGTTCAAAACCTGACTTGAAGCAGCTTTCACATTTGTCAGCCACAAGATGGCGACATCTCCATTTAGTTGCATCTTAACACTGTTGGCGACGTGCATTTACTCATATGTTTGCACATGAGTGCAGATGTTTTGTTCCCACCGGACCCTTCACAGACATGGTACACTTGAGAATATCTTCTGCTGGTAAACTCACTCAGTTTAAATAATATATTGTTTATGAAGAAGTGCAATCATGGTGAGACAGGACCAACAGCAACATAAAAATATAACTTCTTAGTTGTACAACATTTTTTTATAAAGCAGAGGCGAGAGTGTAAAGTTACTGTGTTGGAGCGCTTACATGGCATTAAATGTTAATGCTGGATGAGCAACAGGGAAATGTGGGATTTGTCTCTGCTCATTCCATGTGTATTTCTGCCAACATAAACTCCTCGTACTGATCAGCAGCAGTTATTCTGACATATTTCATAACAGTGTTTAGAAAAGACACACAAAGACGGTGAAAATTCATTAAAGCAGTTAAGGACAGCTTGAAGATGGCCTTGCTATTACACTGCTGTAGCAAACAAGGACAAAAGAAGGAAGGAAAAATGAAGGAAGACTCTAAGGTAATATTGTCTATATCAAATGAGATTTCAGCCCAGAGGACACTATTTTGGTTACCTAAAAACTCCAGACACAATGAGTGACTTCTTTCAAACAATGTTTGTTTGTTTATATGTTTTTCTGGCCAAAAAAAAAAAAAAAGAGAGCCACCAGTAACTTTGGTTATGAGAGTACAAATAATGTATAATTAGCTCCTCATCCCCCTGCCTTGTGAGCTGCATTTGGGTCCTCTTTCACAATACACTCACCTCTAACATGCTGCATCAAGCCTGCTGTAGCTTTGCAAAAATGCAACCAACACCATTTTGCAAAGGTTCCAAAGCATGGCACATTAAAGGATAAGACCGGTTTTTTGACATTGGGCCCTTGATTTCACATTATAACATGATGTTCTACTCACCCCTGCTTGTAGTTGGTCATTTGGAGCTGTTCCGAAGATATTCGAGAGGCGTCTGGCTGCTCTCTTGAGATATTCGGCCATGAAACGGTTTCCTATGGGCAAGCTTATACAGGCACAAACTATGCTTTTTATAATTTATTAATTACTGTACATTAGCACTGATAACGTGGAGGTGCGTCGCTTACTTAAAAAAATCCGGGTTACTGTAATTTAGATTTTTTTGTCGTAAAGTGGGTGTTACTGACGTCCTCGTGGTGCTACTGCCACAGACAGCCCACAGACCTGCTGCCTATTTATTCATTCGGCTAAAATTCAAAATTAGTAACCCGGATTTTTTTAAGTAAGCGACGCACCTCCACGTTATCAGTGCTAGTGTAGAGTAATTAATAAATTATAAACAGCATAGTTTGTGCCTGTATAAGCTTGCCCATAGGAAACCGTTTCATGGCCGAATATCTCAAGAGAGCAGCCAGACGCCTCGCGAATATCTTCGGAACAGCTCCAAATGACCAACAACAAGCAGGGGTGAGTAGAACATCATGTTATAATGTGAAATCAAGGGCCCAATGTCAAAAAACCGGTCTTATCCTTTAAGGCTGAAGAGGCTGAAGTTACAAAAATAGAGGAAGCACTTGCTGAGCTTGATCAGTATTAGATCAAATTTGGTAGCCCATTAGACCCATTATATAAGGTGGCTCTTTTCTCTTGTATTTACAATAAAATGGTCCATTCTTGCTGTATTTATTCAACAGTGAGATCACTATTGTTCTGTGATAAGATCAAGAAGACTGTGCACTGCAATGCCTAATTCGTCTACATGTCTCCTACCCACAGAGCCCAAGGCTGTTCAGTTGGTCTTGTTGTTGTGGAGTCGTTACGAACTGAATTAAAGGATGTTTAAGTTTAAAAAAAGAATACTCAACGCAGACTCAACATTTAAGCATACAACAAGTGTGTCTGACTTTAAGCAGTTCAACACATTCAGCAAGTTATAAGGTCTGTCAAGAAGAGTGAGTTCCAGCAAAGAAAAGAAGATTGATAAGGGCTCGAGGCTTATTGAAAATAAAAGATGCATGTTCATACTACAACAACTACCACAAAGGATTTACATTGGAAGAGAAGATGATATTAGCAGCAAACCTACCCTTGCAGAGCTTTCTCTCCAAACCAGTCACCTTTTCCGAGGGCGCGGAGGTAAACAGGCTCTCCATTGGGCAACTCTTCCCTGGTCACATTAACCTACCAAAAGGGATAGTTTTAAAGAAAGTGAATAGTGTGGCATGAAGAGGAAGGAGACAAACCTGAAGAAAGAAGGATGTTTTGTAAGTAGATGGAAGTTTGTTTTGTAAGTGAAGGAATGACATTTTATTTAGTCATCATTCCATTAAAAATCACAGGTATATGATCTCTCAAAATATATAATGTGACACATATCTCTGCGGTCACAAACAAACAGGTAACTGTCATCACTGCACACGACCGGAGAAGCACTGCTGACCACTTCATTAGCAACATGACATGTAAGTGATTGCACTCTGCTGTGCCCCCAAGACTTTACAAATCACACAAATGGCACTTGAGTGGCTTTTGGAGTAGATGGAGTTTCGCCTAACGAGTGATCTTGTCTTCATCCATTAGGTGTCTTGGTGTATCCTGCAGCAGCATACCAGAATGCTGTATACACTTGAGTGACAGTGTTATAATTCATAACCATGTAGAATTATGTGGTAGCAGAGAAAAAGCAAAGCGACAAAGTAGAGGAGTTAAAATACGGTGAGCTAAAGGGCAAATTATGGTGGAATGTTTTCTAGACAAAGTGGAAAGCAGAGAGCATCGGTCATTTTGGGAGTGTATATGTGTGTTTGTGTCCGCATCAAGATATTCATGAGCAAAGCTTTGTGCAGTGTAACTGTGTAATGAGGTGGGTCGCATCTGTTTGCATCTGTAAGGAGAGTTTACGCAAAAGGATGTAGAAAAAGGGCTTTTTAAAAAGAACTATTTATAATGGCTGATGTCATCATTGTCAAAGTAGACTTTAAACATTGCTAACAAACCACGTAACCATTTGAGGGTTCAAGGGACTATAAACCGTCAGAGTTACTGTATGTTGCAGATAAATGTATGAAGATGAGGCATGAGAAAAAAGGGATTTCAGAGTTTTGAAAAAGTGCAGGGAAGAGATGCTGAAGATGAGGATAATTAGCAGAGAGAAAATGCAGGGAAGAAGACCAGTAGGCATGGTATCACAATACAAGTATGTGAAAGTCCCCCAGAAGCACCGAGGCTAGACAGGACTGACCTCAGTGTGGGAGACACTGCTGATTACCGAAAGGGAAATCAAAGTGACTCCATTCCTTTTTTCTACTTATACTCCCATTACGGCTGCAAAGGATGACGAAATAGGCAGGCCTTCTGTACGTCTCCTCGTCTATCTCAGGATGATTGATGACAGCCAACCTCCATCCAAAAATATCATCCTTTGGCTTCAAAGACAGACATCTTTTGCTGTGTGTGCCATGATGCCCTGTCTTGTGATGAGGAATATTTTGCAGGTATTTCAGAGCAGGACTGTTCTCACCTTCCCCTTACTGATAATGAAGAAGGTGTCTCCTCTGGCCCCTTGTCTGATGATGTATTCTCCATCTTCATAATGTGTCTGTCAGAAGAGAAGACCGGAGAAGAGAAGCATTACTGAGGCTCACTGTAATTATTTTGTCTCCTTTCTCTTCTTGAGAGTAAGACAGTTGCTATGCACACTTTAGAAGAAGTAAAGCTAAATTTGGTGAATTGAACTGAATCACAATTAGTCACGTTTTTCTCATTGAAACCACAGAGCGGAAAGTTGCTTCGGTACCTTTTACCCAGTGTTTACTTCAATATGATCTGCAACCTTGAATGTGAAGAGGTGGGTAAAGAAATAAATGAAAAAAGAATTAATGCTACTGCATCTAATTTAAATGGGGAAAAAAAAATCACATCTCCTTCACAATAAAAAGAATACAGAATATCCATCCATCTATCCAATTACTGTAGCTTCACTAATCCTTTTCAGGATTGTACCGGAAGGTGTCACAGAATGCATTGTGCTCTGGACTGATCGTCTGTCAAACACAAGGTAGGATAATACTTTCACTCTTGCATTGCTTGTGGCTTCGTGCAGGGTAAAGTGAAGTAATATGGAAGATGTGACATCTTTTAATAAAATATACACCTTTGCGCCACGGAGAAAACTGGATATGAAGTTATGTTATGACTGAAGCTCAGAAAGCACCACTTGCATCCACAAGGTTGACTGAAGGCTGCACCTCCGAGAACAAGTCTGGAGGAAATATTGAGCTCAATACTACCTTTAAGATCAAAAAGTACCTTCTCACAGTTGCCATCTATTGAACTCTCTGACCCTTTCATCTAAGATTAAGATCTGATTTATTGGTCATGCATACATATGAAATTTGTCCTCTGCTTTTAACCCATCCAGGTTGGCACCTGTTGACACACACGCACGCACGCACGCACATGGTCACACACTCACCCATTCAACACCCAGGGAGCATGGGGGTATGGTGCCTTGCTCAAGGGAACCTCAGCTGTGACAAGGAGTTGGCTATCAGTTCCACCAATCTTTTTTTTTTTTTTTGAGTGGAGAGAGTGGGAATTGAACTGCCAACCTTCCAAATATTGGACGACCAACTCTAACCACTGAGCCACGGCTGCTCTTATTCATACAGTCAGTTTTCCCAATTTAATAAAGATAATGAATATCACTATTTGAATTGTTGGCAAAAGCAGTTTGCAACATTTTATATCGCTTTAGTTTAGATGAATGGGATCTAGTCTGGACTTGTTTTTGCACTCTTTTGTACAAAAGGATTTCAGGTCACTTCTACACTGATCAGCCACAGCATTACAACCACAGGTAAACCTTGCTCACCTTATTAAAATGCAATGTTATTTAGGGAAAACTGGAATCCTGACATTCACAAGGATGTTTTTACCCCCATGACACCGGTACTCCCCTACAGTAGCAGCCTCCCCAGCAGGACAATAGGGGGGCTGGCAAAAACTCCTTATGAATAACTCAAAGAACATGTGTTCAGCTGTCTTCGAAACTCCCGAGAAACCAATCTGATAGACTCTGATTGTATCCGCGGGACACAAGCCCAATCCACAAAGACCTCAATCCACAATCCACAGGGCCCAAAGGATCTATTGCCGACACCCCAGTCCCAGACACTCCAGGACACCCTCAGATGGTCCTTGTCCACGCCCGACTGCTCAGAGCTCTTTCAGCAGCAGGAGGACGGCCTGTTTAAGATTAGGCGGGTGGTTGTACTGTTATGGCTTATTGGTGGACATTAAGGAGCAGGTTGTTGCAATAGATGCCAATACCAAAAAACAATGTTTTACTTAAAGTTTAACATGCATTTAAGATAGGTAAGATAGATAAGATTTATTTTTTTTACAAAATAATATTGTTTTTATATTTGTTTTGTATACTTATTTTATCTGTAACTTGTGTTTGTTCACACAAGTTTAACATGCTTTTTTAGTATTTGCTCTATCCCTCTGCTGCTGCTTAACTGCAAAAATTCCCCTTTGAGAGACTAATAAAGGTCTCTTCTATTCTTTTACAACAGATAGCATTTCTTTTTCTCCTTTCTACCATTCTTTGGTCTTACTAATTCAACTGCTGACATCTGAAGGAAACATAAAACTTGTGCCAATTTACTTTCCACATACCATTTTCTTCTCTTTGATGGCGTAGTTCCTCACTCCAAAGGCTGTATACAACTATAGATTTTTTTGTCCCTTGTGGTGCCCGTGCTTCACTTAACTGTTTCTCCTGCTGGCCTTTTACACTGAATCTTTTCCGCATACACAAGTTACATGTTTTTCCACGCACAAAAGTTTCATATTGACATGATAACAGATGACTTTTTTTGTTTTGTTTTGTATCTTTTTACTTTGGTACTTTACAAATTCGTTAACATGTTGTCAACCACGTAAAAAAACGGAATGTGTCTTACAGTCATACCAGCGGCAATCCATGTTATGATAGCTGAACTTACTCACAACTGCAGGGTCATTTTACAAAGAGACAACAATGTGCCATGACGCAGCAGAACAAAAGTCAGTAGCAGTGAAACAACAGATTCAACAGTGTATCAGTGAGAATTAATCATGGTGTTTTTTTTACCTATACTATGCCACAGCATAACAGTATTGAACAGTCATCTTACAAATGAAAAAATTATTTTTCTGCAACAAGCGACTTATTTGATTTATCAGTTTAGATATCATCCAATTGCACAAAGTTTGATATGCAGTGTTTTCATTGTTAAAACATTGTTTGGCCAATTTACAGAACAGAAAATGGTGATGTTAGCTATATGTACTGTATAAGCTAGTGGAGAACTGTGTTAGGAATAGTAACTGGGATCCTGATAACCATATACATGAGGTCCAAGGTAAATCAAGATATACCAAAAGGAAACAGAAACTCAGGCCTTGATTTGTAAACCATTTGGTCCCAGAACATATGCATGGGTTCTGCTTAAGCAGAGCACATGTTGGATGAGTTGTGCTCAGCTCGAATAAGGCAGGATATACAGGGATGTGTTCTCACTGTTCATTCGCTTTGAATGAATGAATTTGATGCTGAAAATAAATTGCATTGCTTCAATTTGTTAGCGTTGTTTGCAATGGAGAGCTGAGAGAACTTCAGCTTTAACAGCCAATCAAAGCGTGTGACTGATAGTTCCCACAATTTGCAGAGCACACCCATCATCAAACATTAGCACATCACATCCATGTAAGTCCTGCCTAACTAATATTTCCTGTCAATTTCATTCTCCGCTCTGACTGTGTCCGCTGAGCTCAACTCCGCTCTGTGTGCCATGTAGGAAAAAGAAATACCGGAAATGATTTGTGTGTCACAGAAAAAACAAAAACACAGAGCAGAGTGTAGGAGAGCAGACATAGTGAGGAGTGGAGGCACACAGTTAGTGCAGCAGAGAAAACACACACTCAAAATTGTGGAGAAATCGAGGAGTGCAGACTCACACTGACCCAAAAATAAATGAGTGTGCATAATATGATGAGCTTTCAACTTGATGAAGTTAGAACATAGCTAATTATATGTCGTTCAAAGCTAATGTTAGTTAACCTTGTTCTCAAGGCCAAGTCTGTCGATTTCACTCCAACCTGTGATTTGAGTGGATTGGTTAATCGAATATGTGTGAAAGCCTGCTTTTTGCTTTTTTCTTTCATTGTGACAATGTCATTGGTTTTCTGGAGTCCTAAGGTGGGAAAGCTCTGCCATGATGTTATTGCTTGCTTCACCGCAGATGTGTCATCAGTTCTGCATTTCGTTGTTTGATAGTAATAGTTTTAGGCTTTTATATTGTTTGTGTGCAGGTTCCATAGACACCACACAACAAGGATACTCGCTTGTCGTTTTATCTGTGTTAATGTTGAGTAAAGTAGCGAACATAAATTAATTAATTTAATCTGTTATTTTTGTTATTTCTTTTCACATAAAAACAGGCAATTTCTTTGGTGATCATAGGAATAGATTGGAATAAATTTGCATAGGTAATAATTCTCTATATCCTAAAGCTTAAGGATCTAGTACATATCTGTTATTCAGATATTTATTTACTTGAAAGATATGAGAAGACTGTACTTGAATGCAGTTCAACATGTTAAAAGACTTAATGTAATTAGCATCAAAAGTGTAGAAGTGTATGCATGACCAAATTATTCTGGAGGACACATCAAACAAAGTGGTGTGCAGATGGCTAGATAATTGAAATTATGACACGTATCAAAATGCAAAGAAAATTCTCTGCCCACCTACAATATAAAGAACATATTCTTAAATTAATACTTTCTTTAATTCACATATAACAACTCCCCACTCTGCAAATGACGGAGCCGTGTTTCTTTTTTTTCCCCGTCTGTCTCCAAGGCAGCTGTTGGTTTGCATTCATTAGCATATGCAATGAAGAGCAATCACAAAGATTTTAAAAACTTGCCTGAGTTTTTAATCCATCACAGTTAACACCGAGACTGCTATTACAGTTATCAAATAAATGAAGTGCAAGCTTTAAAATGAGGTGATTTGCATTAAAGTTGTGTTACCACATACAGTAATGTAATGATGCGCACACTTTCTTTGATGGATTACCAAACTCAATTCCGTTTGGGCCAATTTCTTTTTTTAGTGGGAACGAATGAGAAGCAATGGACTTCTCAGAGAAAAATTTTCTCCTTAAATATTATGCTCCCTCAAAAGAAGGTATTTAAAGCATGTTAGTTACCATAGTAACAACTAAGTCATTGACGATACCAAACCACAGCATCAAATAAAACACATAACATTGTGCTTCGGCTCACTTAAAATGATTGACCCTGTTTAAAAACTAAAATGGCTTCTGGCTGCAGTGCACAGAATTCCTGAACAGGTTTGTGAAATTAACTGTAAGTGGGCCATTTAATTCAAAACCACCATGCTGAGCACATAATAAAGTGCAACAATTGCTCTAAAATTCCAATTGTGGCTAAGTTTTTCCATTGAACCAACAGAATAATGCCTTCACCAAGTAAACCTTATCTGAAACACGCAATCAATCACCTTCTGGCTCCCTTTACCATGAGCAATAAAAAAGGGAATGTACTGTATAATAATCTATTAAGATACATAAAGCACTGTGCTGCAGATGCCACAAGGCAACAAGGGGCATACCTCCTCTAGGATATCAGCTAGCTTGCTCAAGATATCCTCCTGGAGTCCGTGGAATGTGGGAACACTGCAGGAGAGAAGAAAGAAAATGCTTTTAAATAGACGAGTACATAAGTTCAAATAATTTCTAATAAAATCTCATGTTTGTTGCATAATAAATAGAAAAAATAGTAAACTGTCAGTTTAGTATACAACAATAAAATATAACTACTTCCCACTAAAGTTGTTGGCTTTAACAAGATGCTTTATACGAACAAGCCAACATCCCATCATCTTTGAAATATTGCATACCTAAAAATGTGATATAATGCCCATGACAATTAATATTTTGTATTTTGTTTCGTAATTGTCATAATGTAAGTAACAAGCTAAAAGCCAATCAGTCACATGGAAATAACCTAAAAAAAATATTTAGACTTATAACATCTTCACAATCCTAAAATTAGAGTCCGAGTATCTAAATGAAGTGCCAATATTGAGAATCTCCTCAGGAAGTGACAGATGGACACATGTCTTATTCAGTCTTCTGACATGTGTGCGGTGCCATCATGCCTGGATCCAAAGGCTTACAGAGGAAAGTTTGACAGGGCCTTTGAGTCTTACAAGGGATATCAAAACATGAATGTAAATCAATTACTCACTGTAAGGAAAATCATCTATAAGAGACATAGATTGCAAATGACTGTCATAATATCCAGGACTTGCAACCCCAGCAACCAAAGAGTAAACAGCTTGATATCAAAGACATACTGAGAAACTCCAAATTGTATTCATCAAGGACCTGCAGGTAGTACCTGTAACTGTTGGTATCAAATGCATCGACATAAAAAAAAGTCATAACAAATATGATATGCACGGGAGGTGGGCCAGGAAAACTTTGCTGTCTAAACTGACCTTTTTAGCTAAGATAACAGTGAACAGCAAAGAGCAGGCCCATTGGAATAATGTGCTCTGGACCAACACATTTCTCTTCCCAGCCCATCACATACTGCTGCTTGGTCAACAGCCTCTTATGTCAGCTTTCGACACAGGAGGTGTCCCTTTTTTTGTCTATTTCCGAAGCACAAGGAACTGCTCTGCAGCTGCATATGGCTAGTTATCCTTCTGAGCGCCTGGCTGCTTCAGCAGTAAACAGTGGCAGGGAAACATCATTTTCTCGAGCAGGGTTGATGAACAACTAACACAGATCATGTAAAAGCTAGAGGGGGTGAGGCAAAAAGAAACCTGACTCCTAAGCATGTGACTTCTGTCTGACTCCAACCTTGAGACTGCTGGCATGAAAATGACTTGGTTATGGTTAGAAAAACCTCAGGGTTAGATGTTAAGAGTACACAATAAAATACATTATATCGCTTTAAAATACATTGCCTTTTAGGTCTTGCTGACATTTTCCATGTTGTCATGGTAATGCCAGCTCATTAAAGCTGAAGCAGTAGACTCCTAACCAAGCATCAGAATGTGATGAGTTAGGAGTTAGAATGGGTTATCCAGAGAGACAAATCAGAGATAGCTATACTAAGAGTAAACATGCATGACACAATCCAGTGATTTTCCAGAGAACAACTTCATGCCAACATTGAAATATAAAAGTTAAACTGTTATATTTGGGGCTGCTTTCAGACCCCATGGACAAGACAGCTTGCGGTCATTAATCTATTTCAACAATGAATACTGTTTCAAATACACAAGTGCTTGAAAGTAAAGTGAGACAATCTGTCTAAAAATTGAAAGAGAAATGTGGTAATAGGATGATTCTTAGTACACTTACGAATCCACCAGGCAATGGAGGATAATCAAAGCCAAGATTTGAATCCCATTGTGTTCAGTGGGGATTTTAAATGGGTAGTGCTTCCTTTGATGTTTTTGCTAAACTACTGAAAAAGTATTTGTTCTTATTTTTCAACCTTTATATGTAATGTATCAAATGTTTTGAATGTGTAAAAAAAAAGCCAACAATTCAGTTGCCCAGAGTCAAATGACACTCTGAGCTGAGAGACATAAATATAGGCAGCAGTGCCACAGAAAATCGATACTTTTCTATGGAGGTCAGCCTGTGCATTGCATTATACTTCTACAGTAGGCGTATATAAATAATGCAGAACAAACTGAGCAACATGTGTGCTTTAAACTGTATGGCATCAGAGGCAGGGGTTGACTACGCCAACATGAGGCTCCAATGTTTGTTCCGGTGCTTCCCGGCAGCTTGAATGAATGCAATCTGCCTGTTAGCGAGTGGACTAAATAAAACTCGCCTAATGTTTATCAAGGAGGAGAGAAAATATTTCATGTTAGTGAACAAAGGGCTTATCTTCCTATATCATCTCTCTCTCTCTGTTTCTCCATCTCCCTCCCTCCCCCCATTTTCCATGTTTTATTACTGTAATCTGAACCATCTTGTCTCGGCCTCCAGATCCTGACCACAGCCGCTGTGCTGATCCTTGTGTTGTTGCTTCCTAAACGGAGGGACTAGATAATCAGCTAGGCAGTGAAGAGGCGACCCCACTGTACACGAATGGTATAGACTTTCAAACCCTCAGTTTGTGGAGCTGCTGACACAAACAAAAAGCTTTGGTTCCAGATCCATCCACTGGAATTCAGTTTTATAGACATAAATGTCACCTTTGTGATCAATTCAAAGATTCTAACAATTACACACTTAAGACCCTGTGTAAGTGTAGAGCATACGATATTTTCACCACTTAGATATTTCTCCAGTAAAGTTTGATAAATGTTTTCTGATGCTCATTAACTGCACCTTTTAGAAAATAGTTGGGATGACTGTTTTTATTATGTGCCAAAGAGCAAGGCTTGTATTGAAAGAGGAAACAAGGTTGTGTTAGAGTCCACCAACTCTAAAAATATCCACAACAGAATTATGCATTTAGTAAATCTAGTTGAGTTTGTCCATTAGACTTTTTACTTTTCCTGGAACAATGTATTTGAGTGATTTGAAATATATACGCTGGCAAGCGGCAATAAGTCTTCACAAGCACACTTATCTGCGGTATGTAATACAATGTGGGATCAGGTTTTCCTGAGTGTTCCTCTTCTGCAACTTAAAAGCGCAGATGTATGATATCCCAGCAGTTAATGGGTGGGAGGACGAATTTGAACCAGTACGCTCTTGTTCTTCTCTTAAACTAAAGCTCTTTTATCACATTTTCTTTTGAAGAGCACAACAGGAATATAATTATCTGCCAGTTAACAAATGCTCCCATAAATCTCTGATTTCTCCCCCGACACCCCTTCAAGAACCAAACGCACAGTAAGTCTTACAAGCTTAAACACATCTATAAATATTTACTTATCTCTTGGACTGTTATGCAAGACCTGCTGGAAGGCAGGAGGTGCCACACTGTACAGTATATACTCGGAATACACTCAGGAAAGAGACTGCAAATGCTTTTTTTAGTCAAAGATATCACAAAAATAGCTTTGCTCTAACATGTGAAATGCTAACAGAGTCTTTTGACCAGTTAGAAATCAATCTTGGTACTGTATGCCTTATGGCTGAAAGTGTACTGTATATATAGCACAAACTAAAGTGACTTTATTTCAAAGGGAGGAAGATTATGATTGGAAAAAGTAATATAACTTTGCGAGAAATATTATCTCTATCAGTCGCAAAAGAAGATAGTAGTATGGTGCTGTTACACTGCTTCAAAAAGTCTTTAGTCGAAGTGTGAGTTGAGTCTGCCCATGAGGGCTCCAAAGGGTTTCATGGGAGGCTCAGTGAATTGAGGTCAGAAGATGTTGCATTAGTTACCAAAACAATAACTGTTTGTGATGTGATTACTTCAAAAAGAATTTGACTATTTTTCACAAAGTCACACTCTGATAAATGTATTGGCACAGGCCAGTTTGGCATTTGTATAACAGTGATATGTGGTTATCATGTGGTCATTTGTTTCGGAAGGGAAGGTTTTTCTGTTTCTGAAGAACCCTCATCTTAAGAAAACGGTGAACAAGACTGGTGGGGTTTACAAAGAGCAAAAAATTGACATTAGAGATTGCATCCTGTCTTCTGTGAAGGAAACTTTACCATGATGGTAGTTTAACAAAAACAGTTGTGATCCCCAATGCAACTATCGTCTTATTGTAAGCATTGCACATCAGGCAAAATGCATACACTTCTGCAACAGGCAAATTCATAGTTTTGAAATGTGCTGACACTGTAACCTGCAGAAATAAAAAAAGAAAAGATGCTTCAGTCAGAATATATAGTTATATGATTTGCGAAATCTAAATAAGAGCAGCAGAGTGCGTAAGTGAGAAGATCAATTTCTTAGTAATGAGAAAATGGAGTAGTGTCTATATTAAGAAAGATGTTATATAATTTTTTAATTGGCTTTGAGACCAAAGTGGATAAATGCTGAGGAGAGAGAGTGGGTTACAGAGATTTAGCCTGCAATTGCATGTCTCAGTCTCTCTTTTGTGTGTCTTTCTTTTATCCTATACTTAGTACAGGCCCAAACAAAGAGTCTGCAGGCCTTTTAAATGATAATAGGCTCCTCTATGGAAAAACGGCTATTCCTTGAGCCTCTCTTATACAGATAAGGACATAAATGTTCAATGGCAAAAAGTATTAGATATTATTTCAGTGGATTGAATGACACTGCTGACGTGTGTTGAGATATATAATTCATTGCCACAAAGAAAGAGAAAGGAACCTTGTGAGAAACAGCTCAAACATATTCTACTGAATTATTCTCGCTAATTTCATTCACTGCATTTTAGATCAAACACCTATTCAGGCCATTTGTCTGTCGCAGTGGGACAATACGCCACGGTTGCTCACCTCTTAAGAAACTCCATATACTCTGTGTGTTTGATGAGACCCGTCCTCATCATGATCGTCTGAAAACATTGTCGGTCAATGGCCCACAGCTTCACATTTGTTAGGGCTGGAAAGAAGACCACACATAGCAATGTCATGAAAGACAGTTTCTGTCCTCGGGGGATCAGAGAAACACAACAGTAACATTGGGTGTAAGCAACAGATTCCCTGTGACAGCTTTATGCTTTGAGTATACACTAAATGAAAGTAGTGGATATCCTATACACTTGAAATAGGAACAGAATACCAGTTGTATAACAGTGTGTGGTATATCTCTGTAAATTAAAAGTAAATCTACTAAAATCACTGCTCAAAGGCTAGGAGAGAGAAATCCATTAACCTTTAGGTTTAGTTTAAATAATCATCGTACTTGTGTTTTCTCAAGCCTCTGATCTGGCCTGCAGAGCAAGTAACAACTATTCTGACCAATTACACTCTAGTAGTTGGGAGTTAATGGGTATTTTTAGAATACCCTGCATGGCTGGCTTGCTTCAAGTCATGCTATAACATTTTAACTGGTTCAGGGTCAGGATCTTGAGCATGCCATTTTTTATTATTCTAAGCCCAAGAGTTACTGATTACTCTTTGTTCTATGAGCAATTATCAAATTATATGGTGGAATGTTATGTTAGGCTACAAATCACAGTTATATATATATATATTCTTCTGTAAAAAAAATTCCTCCAAATAATTTAGAATTAACTGTTCTGACTGCAATTTGTTCTGATTCTAAGGTACAAACAACAAGTCACAATACTCTCCACTTGAAAGAGATGAAGGTGAAGGTGTAGGTATGCAGGGGTTGTTTTAAAATCTAAATGTAGCATTGTGCCTAATTTTAGCAGCATTATAAGATCTGTTCGTCTTAGCACCAAAAGCATTAAACAGATGAAATGTCCTTACTTTGAAGAGCAGTGATTTCCTGGGCTGTGTCAACATTTATTTATCCATTTTTTCAAATGGTGAGCTGATGGTAGAATTAAGGCAGAGCCAGAAATACATAGTATGCATAATAAAACTTCTTTGATACCTCCTAGGCATTTTTTAACCAGCCAACCAACAGGAAAACATTCAAATAACAAAAAAATATTGAAAGATGTCATTCACCTTTTTTTTTTAACTTTCTTTCCTGGCTGTTGACTACTGCAGACCTTGGTCCTCAAAAAATAATTTTTTTTGCTATCTTCAAATCTCAAGAGCTATTTCTCCACAGTTTCGCCTCCACAGATCACAGTCATGCAGTGAAAACCAGGCCATGTGGGTTTTTAATCAGAGCAAGGGACCTCTAACCAACAGCCGATTTCCCCGTTCCATTTCACAGAAGAGATTGGGTGGTTGGGGCAGAAATTTACCAACAAAACAGAAAAAAGCACGATCCATCTAGCTGGGTCATATTGTAAAATGACTGCCAGGATCGAATGCTTCATTTTGTTAATAGCATGAACATTATCATCACTGTATAATATTTTTCTATAAACATATCACGATCTTCTGTAAGAAAAGGCTCTTATTTGAAGCGCTGTTACTCCATAGAGGGTAAAGATTAAACCGAGCGTAATCTTCAGCCTGATCCACAAAGAAAAAGCCGAAAATCCTTGCAGAGTTCACTGTGCAAGAGCACATGTGCTACTGTTAATATTATAAAAAATATATATTGGATAACAGTCTACTTGATCTGAGGGCTCACTCCGTCTCATTCTCCCAGTGTGAAACATCCTCCCTGAATTTTAAAGATAAAAATCAATTTTTTCTTTCTCATAGCCTCTGGAGATCATAGATTATAGAAGAGTTATATTGTTCTCTTGTTGGCCATTATAGTTAGGTCACCATGCAGCTGATGGAGAATCAGTGTGTTACTTCTCGGTTCAAAAGAGTGAGTATCTGTCACGGTTAATAAATGTGGTACACACACATCCTCATTATTCCTGTCAACTCCACCTGGAGTGTCCACTGGAAGGTGGTTCTGTCTATGTGGTTCAGTTCAATTAAATTTCAATTCACTTTATTTATACAGCGCCAAATCACAACAAATCTCGAGGCACTTCAATGATACAGTCCAACTCAAGCCAAATGGAGTCCAACTCACTGTAATCATAATCAAATCCAATTCATCAAATCATTCATTCATTAAATATCTTGTAGTTTTTAGAGTGAATTCTCAGCGAGTATATATATCAGCTTATGCTTGCATTCAAATACAGTAAGTATGATTTGTATTCACATCAGTGCTGTCTCACAGACAACAATTTCTTTTGTTTTTACAGACCAACATGTGGCAGCATTTTAAAATCGGGCCAAACCATAAGAGAGATGCCCTTGTTAAACAGAATGACACTGTTTTTACTGAGACTCTTTCTTGGAGCAGAAATCCAAAAACAGACAGCATAACAAAAAAAAATTACATAGAAGCAAACCATAGACATCCTATTCAAGTACAAAAAGATAACAGATATACACACACTTTTGAGAGAAGAAATGTTGCTCTTGAATACATACAAGTATACAGATGTGAAATGCAATTAGCACAGTGGAATATAAGACTGTTGCCTCAGTCTGAATACTCATTTTCCACAGTATTTGATTTGTTTTTCTCTTTGTAATCCTTTCAAATGTGTTATCAGTTCCAGTCATATCAGGATAGAGTTCCGTCTTATCTTATCATAATGCTTATTTCTGTTGAGGTGATGTGGAAAATAAGGAAAAATTACTCCAGCAAAGAATGTAGCCCCGACAAACCTCATTTATCGAAATAGGTTGAAAAAGAGAAAATGTTTGGGCCAAACCGGAAACAGTGGGAGGTTAGACGTCACTGCCCACTATGTAGTGTGTAATGGAGTGTTTTGGATGAAAGTGGGAGCGTGAGGCAGTGGGAAATAAGATATGTAGGGAGCCTGCAGCACACTGCAGTAGGTAAATGTATTATTTGGAGACTTGGCTAAATTGCAGTGAGACTCAGGGAGCTACTTAGCCAGTGCTGAGGGTGCAGATAAATGTCTTAATGCTTATGGGTTACCGACCATTAACTTCACAGCTTTCTGGAAGACTGCAACAGGCTATGCTGGTGAGCTGGAGGATGTTGTTTGGCAAACGCCTTGAGAAATTTGGCTGTGCGTTGTTTCACTGACCGCTGGGGCTTCATCAGTGTTTCATTGTGAATGCGTGACCCATCAAACCCAGTGGCATTTAGTAAGTATGTGTACACAGGGTACATTATTCACCTCAGTAGTGACCGAACATAGTGACGCCCCATTGCCCCAGATGCATTGTATTCTTGATGCATCATAAACATTGAAAGTTTCCCTTTAAAAGTGCTTGAAAGCCTTTCAACCAGAAATGTGTTAGCAGTAAGGCTTTCTAACTTGTAATATGCAGTAAAAGTGTTTGATTTCAAATTGTTTATTTATCTGGATGTATCTGATTGGTTGGTTAATACTCTTTCCATTTTATATTTGCTCCATCTAAATGTTGGTCTGTTTGATGTTTTATGATGATCCAAATATAGGGCCACAAGCCGAAACATGTTACATATATGTGTATGTGTGAAGCTGTGCCAGAAACTCTTAGACAGCTCTAAAGGGACAGCTTTATCCAAAAAATGATCATTTCCTAAACTTGATTAAGTAGATTTGCACTGGTTAAGCGAAGCTTAAATAAACACGGATATATTTGTATACAGTATATGCAAAATCTGGAGTCCACAGATGAGTTTGATTCCAAAAGCTCTCTGATATCTGCTTTCAGTCAATCTGTCGTCAGAGCATTATTGACCAATAGCATTTGCATTTGCTTTGGTAGAGCACAGTGGTCGAAATATAGCTCTGCAAACATCTACCATCATCCAAACATGATTTAGCTTTTTAATTGAGATGGTATTAGTTTATGCAGGACATTTAGTCAAACTCAGTCCACATCTCATTACATCAGCTGATCTTAAAGTCAAACCACATCAGACAATGGATCTGCTGATTCCCTGCTACAAATTTGGTTAGCATATCTCATACAGAGAGCACTCTGTTTAGCCTTTCTACCTTTTCTGCCTCATTTGCAAGCCACTATATAACCCAACTCCAGTCCATTTCCTCATCTTCAAATTGTGTTTGACTTCATCAATGCCATGTATGTTGCTATGTGCTTTGTTCTGTACAGTGGGGCATCTGCTGCTGCTCTTTCTTCCCCCGGCACTTCACATGGCACACAGAGATTACGTCATCAGGCATTCTGAGATCGGTCTAACCCTAACCAACCCAAAAACCATATCGTTTTTTTCCACTGATAATTATGAATCGGCTAAACCTTATCATTACAACTCAACATATACCCTGTCTCCTAGGTGAAAGTTCAGTGTCTGACCCAAGTAGTTACTGAAGTCTACAACTACAGGCTACAGCCTCTTTCCAAATATGTTTAACATGCAGTCAGATGAGTTTGACAATACATATCAAACATGATGAATTTTTGCTTTTTAAACTCCTCACCAGTGGGTTTACACAGGGAATATAGGGTGATATCAGTATAATATGTAGCTGTCCTTTTCAAATACAACATTATGGTAGTGCCTCCATAGTAGAAAACACAAAGTTTAATTGTGCGTGTATATTGTGGCAGTTAAATCCCTTGAACTTTACATTTTATGCCTTGAATTAAAGCCATGACAACCTCACTATTACACCCTGCTGACAAGTGTTTAACACCTATGTCTCTGCTGCCCTGAAAGCTCCTCTAAATTGAATGTTATCTCGCCCGAGAATAAAAGATGGCTATTCATAACTATCCTTTATTGCCTCCCTTCTACTCTGCAGTGGTTGTAATCCCTCACCCTTCTATTTTATGCAACAATGGATCTGTTGGTTTGATTGTAAACACAGCAAAAAACTACTAACTTCCCAGCCATGCCATACCAAAAGGAGAATTGTGAGCAACAATGTTCGTATGGATGTTGTCAGTAAGATGCAGGATTCAGACAAAGCTCATATGCAGTGGAAGTACTCATTCATTCATTTGGCTCGGTCATAATTCAATGTAACTGAATTTCAGCCCAGGAATTATGCAAATGCACCATGTGTGTATGTTCTTGTAATCTAATTATTGCTTGTTAAATTGCATAAACATAGAATGACAACATTTTTTTCTCTGTACTCTGGTCTTGACAGTTTACATCCAAGCGAGTCTGTAAGTTGGGAGATATCCAAACTTCTTGCATTATGACGATTCTAATCCTGATTTTCTTTTGTTGTGAGCGTCATGTTAAATGGGGTTTAAAATGACTCAAAACGGTCTACGTCACACGCATCATGATTCCGCTGACGTCTAAAGCACCTGCCATTTGAAATGCAAAAAATCCACAGGGCTACATGGAAGTAGATCAAAGGTCACATTAGTCAAGACATTAAGTGTACAAGGAATCGTGTACACTTTGATGACAAGAGGCACATTTGTACAGAGCACCTGCTCAATGTACATCCCCGTGTAAAATTAGTTTTCCCCCTCCGTCTCTCTTCAATTTATCGGTCAAATAATCAGCCAACTGCTACACCCACTTTTACAAAGTTACTGTGTGAAAGTACAAAAATGTATTGGAAAGCCTTGGAAGTAATAAATATATATCTTTGGCATGATGATATCATGCATGCACTCATAAATGATCAACCTGGGTTTATCCATCTCCGAGAAAAGGAGCAGCTTCTCCAAACTAATTAGTGAGAACATTCAGCATAAGAATGTTCAGAATGTTCAAAAACCTCTGTAAGCTAACCTACCCCTGCAGCTTAATTTGTCATTTCCGCTCATTGCCTCCAAAAAAATGACAAAATCTTCCTCGCCCTTTCTTCTATGACTCTGACAAACAAACACATACGATCACATATAAAACCACTAATTGACACGAACTCTCTGTTTTGTTTTTCAAAAGCCTCATGAGAGTATTGCTGTCAAGGCTGAAGGGATGGAAGAGGGTAATCTCCTTTGCCCCTATGTCATTAATAACATCAGGCAAGTCTGATTATATCTAGATGAGCTCTGTAGAGCGTGAGAAACAGGGACAGGTCATTTACTACAGACAGTGTCGCAAAGCCTGCAGAAGCAGAAACATAAGAAATTTCTTTATAATAGCTCAAATTATAATCATTATTTCTTAGTCTTAACAGTGCAGGACAAACCCATACACAGTGAAAAGTGTGATAAATAATAATATCTTATTTATTATAAAAAGGAACATTTCTTGTATACAGTGCAGAGAGGTGAAGTGTGCTTATATTACATCTGCCATATCTCAGGGAATCTACATAGAAAAATAGCTGGCAATATCAGATGTAAACTCCAGTTGCCAATTCTGCCACCAGTCACCTCACGTGGGAGTCCATAGCTGGAGCAGCTGCTGCTTGAGAAATACTGAGCTGATCATCATCCCACCTGCTATCCATCCATCTATAGTTCTCTCGTATGCTATGTTGTTTAAAACACAGAAGATAGCCGTTCTCTCTTCTTTTTTTTAATAAGGAATAACAGATTTTGATGTTGTTATATCACATAGATGTGAGCTGTGCTACAAAAAGTGAATAATTTCTATCCAAACATGTCTATGAAAGAAACATTTAAAAAAAACTGTTGAAAACCATCCACATGTGCATCATAAATCTAACAATATGCAAACAGTTTTACAGTTGGAAAATTCACATCCGAGGCTGATTAAAAAGCAATGTATCTAAAAATGGTCTACTTAGCTTCCTCTGTCTCACAGAGGAATTTGTAATAAACAAATTCTTCACATTGTAGTTTAGTGCAACAATGTCTAATAGCTCAACTTGAAATACCTGGCAGGCATGTCAACAAATAAGCAAATAAAAGTGCCACAGTGTTATAAAGTACGGCCAGTAATGTGCTTTTCGGAACTGCACTCCTAATTCTCACTCTCCTCCTCTGGCTTCACAGAAGGAAATGAACGTTTTTCTTGATAAAAAACCAACATCTCCACCTTGTCAGGTTTGAGCCTGTTCCTGTTCTCATCAAGGATGTTCACGAACTCCTTGCCACCTCTTAAAATTCCAAGTTTGCATATCTCACAGTTTGTCATCGCAACGTTTTTATCATCCACTTTAAAATACCTCCACACCGCAGACATTCGTGCTCCCAGCTTCAAGCTGCTGCCGTGTTCTGCTTCGCTTTACGGCAGACCATAGATATAAAAATTCGGGGAGTTATGATTATTGTAGTTTGGGATATACACCTTCCTCAGTCTAAATAAATGCAATGTGGAGGCATTGGAGACCCATCCAAGATGGCGGCCGCGCTGATATGTCAGCTCCAATAGGCAGCGTCAGTCTATGAGGCGTCTAAGTATATTATGTCTATGGTTGAGACAGTCTGACGGTACCACCACATAACAGTAAATACTAAGCTATTATTTTTTCCCATTTGTGTTGAAATATTATAGTTCTGATAAAAAAAAAAACATAATGAGAATAAATATATAGATAGGCTACATATCCGATCCCTGATCGGGATGAAACGTCCGATTTCGATCAAGTCTGAAACCACGTGATCGGGCCCGATTTCCGATCACGTGATCGGATCGGGACATCCCTATTTGAACCTGCAGACTTAATTCATCATCATTGATATTGTTTGAAAGTTCCCCACGAACAGTTGCCCTATTTGAATAAGTCTTCCATCATCCTGAAAGGACCATCTAAAGATTGCATTGTGATAGCAGGCTCACGGTTATTCATATCTGGAGAAAAGTCGTAAACCATACATTTTCAGGTTTCAGATTTTGACAACTTGAGCTGAAAGTCTGCAATCTTAGGGATTCGTGCTCACATGCATTTGTTTATGAACCTTGATCTTAAAGTTGACTCTTTAGGCTTAAATTGAGCTTGAGAGAATTAAAAAAAGACGGAACAAAAAGCCTGTGGCAGCTGTGTAATTGAGTAATCAAGCTAAATATTGACAGCATAATGCTAATGAGCTTGCAATGATAATCAAAGCAACACTGGCATTGCTAAAACACTGATGCACACAGTATTTAGCATGTCAAAATGCCAATATTTGGTAATTAGCACTGAATGCATGGTACAGCTGGCAAATAGTTTCTGATTTTGCAGGAATATGGTCACACAGTGAAGCAAGAAACAAAATTAAATCTTCACCAAATGATGGTCCTGAAAGGTCACGAGTTCTTACATGTAATGCTGTTGGTGGCATAAGAGTCTAAACCAAATGTCACAATCATCCATCTCAGAGTTACTGAGAAATTTCAACATAACGTATAAATGTTAACCTCGTGTTTTTGCTGGAGGAAAAGTCAGATGAAAAAGTCAGAAGTCATTACAATTGATCCCCAGAGTGTTGTGAATGTCTGGAGCAAATTTAACAGAATGTAGCACTGCAGCCACTGCGAAATTTCAGTTTAAACTAAACAATGGACCATTTAGCTTTCCGAACAAACTGACCTACAAATAACCCGACATATTAAAACTGCAATTCCCAAAGCAATGCCGTCAGAATACAAATTATCATCAGTAAAGTATGGCATGTGGATCAACAGGAAGCTTAATCTCTAAAGCCGCACTACTACTAGTACAGCTAAAATACACATTTTCAAAAAAAGGGCAATCTGAATGGTACTGTGTAATAGCAGTAATATTATAGTATAATGGGATGAGAGCAATCTTCTGAGTTATAATAATTATACTTGAGTCGTATTGGCAAACAATTGTTAATATATTAATATATTGTGCATTGACAGCACTTCTGGCAGAAGGAAGATGAGCAATAATCTTTTACTTGGTAAATGTCTTTATGAGAAACACAACAAAGATACTATGCCAAAAAGAAAGAGAAAGAAGTTCCTTTAAAAAAATGATATTCAACTCAAACAAATTTTGCTCTTCTCCTTCATTCAAAAGATTTTTCATTTAAAGAATTTAATCTCTGCTTTTCCACATGGATTTCATTCCATGCTGTTATGATGTAAGTATTGCGCTGCTGACATCAGTGATAAGGACTACCGCCTCTTTAGTGGAGGGAGAGCAATGAAATCAGCTTTGCAGTATCTGAACACTGATGAAAAAATGAAAATGGGACAAAAAAAAAAAAACCTTTTCAGTATAAATTGCTCTCTCATTGGTTTGTGAGATAAATTTTAATTGTTTGTTGCCCTCGTCATTACATGCAATCAACCAGAAACTATTTGCCACAGAGGAAATCAGTTTTAGTAACCTGATAAATTTCAGTCCACCCGGCTGTAGAAAATCAAATGGAGGAAATGAGGTGCGTTTGCTATTCATCAGCAGGTTGGTTATTTTTAGAGCCCGGTCCAGGTTGTATTAGGTGATACATTCTCTATGTATATGTGGCTAGTTGTGTAGACAATTCACACTGAAATATCCAAATTTACTGATTTTCTCAGGCAGTCAACTACCATGGGAATAGTGTAAAACTGGGTTCCACATATTGTCAGGCCCATTTTAGTCAGTGTAAAAAGAATACAGCAACTTACTGCTTATCTTATTATTAACATTGAAATTACAAGAGACACACCTCTCACAAAAACAAGGAATTACTTGTCTTGTCATTGCTGCTTTTTATAAGACTGTCTGTAAGTCAACACAGATGCTTTTGCATCCTGCTGAGGAAAAAAAAAGATCAAATGTTTGCACTCAAAAATATAGAACTGATTCAGAGAGACAGTTCCCCCCACTAAGAAGCCACAATGTGTCAATGTGACATACTTGTGTCTGTGTGAGCGACTGCCTAAATTCCAGCAGTGAACACAGTCATCACTGTATACCTGTGGATGGGAATTGTGTTCATTTTATTTTCATGAAACTTCCATTATTTTGACAAGAAGCCTCAAAAAAAAGCTCAGTTTCTGTGAAATCCATAAAGAAACTATTGATTTCAGACAGAAAAGAGTAATCATAGAAACATTAGCCAGGCCAGTGGGTGGGCCAGATATTATAAATATATTTCTCTGTTCAGGATCTTGAAGGGAAAACAATTCTGAATGTCAACTATTATTACCCTCAAGTTATAATTTATTTCTATGATAATGCCTGTCCCCTAACAGTTTTCTTCCTTTGAACACTTGCAACCTAAAAGTCAGTTCTCAAGCAGTAATATTACTCAGCCACCAGTATTTTGGGTCACTTTCTTTGTATTGCCAGTAGCTGCTCGCACATCCTCTGCAGTTTAACTTATCCATCCATCTTTAATTTGCTTTAAATGTTGTTGCAGTGTTATTTCACAGATCAATATAAACAGAATTCAATGACCTGCAGATGATTTATTGCCTGCATTCCATTAGAAAAAAGAAACGAGAGCAAACTGAGACATTTCTTTGCTTCTTTTTAAACAAATATGTCAGTTTTGAATTTGAACATGGACAGGAACATGCTTTAACAAAGCAGGCACAGGGGGGCATGTTTACAGCTGTGTTGCATCACTTGTTGTTCAGCAACATCCTATAACTGTTGAGATCAGCTGCTGTCCTGAAAATGTGTCAAATTGAAACGTTAGATTGTTTTATAACATGTAATATCAAATGATTTACAAATGTAAACAATGTTTTTTATGTACATTTTACAAAGCATCCCAACTTTTCTGAAGATGGGGTGGTTTTAAAATCCCCATTTTGGTCGTATGAACACAGCAAGTATTTTTTTTAGGTGACAGGTATTACTCTGGCTATATTTGGGACCTCTAAGCTCATGCTTGCCAGATTAATGGATGAATTACCTATGAAACTGTTCCATGCACCAAGAATACAAATCTAAATGAATTCCTTTGAATAAGGATTTTTGAGAACTTGAGCTGGAGAAAACACTGTAATTGTAAAATAATCAATAAATTATTCCAATGCAATAATCAGGAAATTAAGCCATTTGGTCAAGAGAACTTGGCCTCATTTTATATTCTGTTGCTGCTTTTCATGTTCCAATATGTCCCCAGCTAAAACATTCTCCATTTGTCTTTATGCATAATTTACTCTCCACCTGCTCCTCTATTTCAATAAACGCAACTTGTTTAATTTTTTAATGTAAACATTTTCCAAATATATCAATTTTAGGCTTTAAATTGTTCCGTCATTTTACCTTTTCTGTCAAATCCAGAACTTGTCAAATTCAAGTTCTGGTCGAGGTCGTCAGTAAACCCGGCTGGACTACTTTCCATCCCCTCCACACTAGTTTGTGTCTGCCCCTGTGTTTGTTGTATTTCGCTGATATTATTAGAGCAAATACACAGATCAAGAAAAAGATTTTTACCCATGACTGACACCTTCCTAGTGTTTACTTATTTATTACTCCCTATTTAATGAATACTTATCACAGGAAAAAGTCACTCAGTGGTTATTTTCAGATATCTGGAGCTCAATTTTACTCTACAAACGGTCATGGAAAAACAGTAGCTTTTCAAGGTGCTCAACCAAAATAATAGGAAAATAATACACAACCTATTTTTTTAGTAAATTCCAAGGGGTGACTTATTTTTGGACATGCTCTATATGCATGCACACAGTTTCTGTATGTCTTATGCACCTAATTTACATTTATTTTTACTTTAACGACTTTGGGGCTATCTGAGCTCTATTTACCAACAAATGTGACTGGGTGGGTTTAACATACACGCTCTCAGGTGACATATGTTTGTGCATACGAACCCAAGTCATATTTAAGTGGTATGTATGCAGTTATAGTTTCACATACAAACCAGAGCTATTTGGGTACGTTTAAGAATATATGTGCTAAATGTTAGGGAAAAATGCACAGTTTCGCATTCAATATCATCCCAGTTAAGAGAACATAAGGTATGCAAATACTGTGTGCCTGCTGTCACATACATCACTGAAAAGCAGACAGTTTAGTTGGCAGCAGTAAATGTATAAAATGATAAACGGCATCAAAATTCTCTTTTTTTTATTTAGTCTCGTTGTCAAATGCAATCTAAAAGGCCCTCCCGTGTCCAATATTTATCAGAGGCACCTAGACGCATAGAAAAGAAAGACAAATTAGAAATATAACTGATTATTTACTGTCATCCACCTCTCACAAAGCATTAAATTAAGCTTGTTTTTGAGAGTGGAAGCCTAATTGTATCTTTAGAGTGACAAACATCAGGTCATCCTCATTGTAAAACAAAGTTTGCCTGCAAGCTGTGACCAAAACCAGTGGAACAATAAATAGTGTTGGCAAGATTGCAAGTAAAAGCTGCGACAGTAAGCAGAACTCCTTAACGATAAAACACTGCCTTGTCCTTCTCTCATCTGCTCTCGCACTCACTGCAGGCCATAAAGCATGTTCTGCTCCCTCCTTCATTACCAAACTTACTAAAGGGCAACCATTCCTTCTTCTCTATTGAATGGAAGATCAGCTTTTCTCCTGGACTCGCTCAGCATTGGGCTTAACTTTGGGATTTAGGACTATTATTATTCCACATTTAAAGGAATGGTTCGGCGTAAAATGATAATTTGAGCATCACATGGTCATGCCACGTAATTTATATGGGTGATGAGCCTTTCTCCGAAAGACCGCGGCATTCCAAAGTTGGCTATTTTGAAGTGTTTTGTTAGAAACGCAGCCAATGCAACTGGACGGGGCCAATTTGGAAAATATAAGAAATCGGTTGTTTTTCCGCGATAAATAAGCTCAAAAGCGCTACATACTTCAGCTGTGTCATAACAAAGGCCTCGTCAAGCAAACCGAGGCACAGAGAAGTTCATCGGACCACACAGCCTTTCACTGGCTAGTGTTTTTTGAGGCATCACCGGTAGTTCCAACTCCTAGTCTGACCCAGATGTAGGCCTACTGCTTCAAGTTATCAAAGGGAGGCTGAGACGCAAATATGGCAGAAGACGACCATAATTTTTTCGAAGACGAGCCATTTGCGTTTGAAGGCCAACCATACTTGTTTGAGCCCGAATATACAGACGAGGAGTTGCGGGAACGGGAGGAACAACAGAGATGTGCGGAGTAAGCGTCAGTGGGCGCTTCTGCTCGGTCGCGTATTGGAGGTGTTTATCTCCTGTAGTAGGTTATATTTACTGTAACACTGTCTGTATGCCTCCCAAATAGAGTGCCTGCTTGCTGGCAAAGATGCGCGGTGTTGCGATCAGTTTTACAGAAGTCAATTCATGATGAGACTGACAAACTTATACATGTTTCTCTCTCTTCAAACACTTCAAACAAACCTCCAAAGCCATGCGCCTTTTCGGTACAGCATTCTTCTGGGGGGGCTGTGTGGTCCGATGAACTTCTCTGTGCCTCGGTTTGCTTGACGAGGCCTTTGTTATGACACAGCTGAAGTATGTAGCGCTTTTGAGCTTGTTTATCGCGGAAAAACAACCGATTTCTTATATTTTCCAAATTGGCCCCATCCAGTTGCTTTGGCTGCGTTTCTAACAAAACACTTCAAAATAGCCAACTTCGGAATGCCGCGGTCTTTCGGAGAAAGGCTCATCACCCATATAAATTATGTGGCATGACCATGTGATGCTCAAATTATCATTTTACGCCGAACCATTCCTTTAACGATGCAAGCTAGCTGACAATTGTCTCTCACCCATAAGATGAAAACCTAAAGCCCCTTTCACACTGCCGAATAACCCGCGTTTAATTCGCGAATTTAGCGTGTCCGCTGTTGTGTTCACACTGCCAACCCGGGCAGCCACGTCAACTCGACTCGCCTTTCGACCCGCGTCGGACCCTAGTCTTTTTGCCGAGCCGAGTTTGATGTGAACACAATCGACGCGGGTCGGACGTGGGCGTGACGTGAGGAGTTTAAAAGACAGAATGGACAGCTGATTCAGAACAACAGCGACAGGTGAGGACAAGTTTTACTCTGTTTTAGCCTACACCAAGTTGGAGACATTTTTTAATATGGCCAACTGGGGAGACAAGGAGGTCCGCGAGCTCCTCAGCCCCCGAACAGAGGACGTCATTTTCCGCCACATTTCGGGGAAGGTGAAAGATGGACCTCTGCTGGAAGGGCTGGCGAGAAAGATGGGAGAGCGCGGTTTCCCACGCAGCAAGACGCACCGTA
Organism: Odontesthes bonariensis; assembly: GCF_027942865.1. Taxonomy (NCBI): domain Eukaryota; kingdom Metazoa; phylum Chordata; class Actinopteri; order Atheriniformes; family Atherinopsidae; genus Odontesthes; species Odontesthes bonariensis. The sequence goes on from NC_134507.1 coordinate 17,883,526, forward strand.
AAGTAACATCTCCATGAACTGCATTGCAAAAATGAGTTCTCAAGGTGTCCCGCCATCGTTTGTTTGAAAAATTTGATGCAGACAGGTGTATTTCACCCTACCTCCGACGCATGGCTTGTGCCTACGTCATTGTACACGCCCAGCATTTTATGTGTTTCGTGTGACGCTCTGCCACTAGGCAACTCCCCCTGAACTCGGCTTCAGGCGACACGGGTCACCCTGACACGCCAAGCGTTCACATTGCTCGACGCGGCTCAAAGGTGCAATTTGGACCCGCTAAGATAGCGGGTCGCAGTGTGAAAGGGGCTTAAGACAGCGCATAAGCAGGTTTTTGATGGGTAAATTCTAAAAAACTTGAATTTCCTTGTTACTTCCACAGAGCACTTGCTGACGTAGATACAGTAGTTAGACAAATTGATCCCTTTACACTTTTAATTATCTTTCCTTGTATTGAGGACTTTCTGGACACTTTTTTAAAGAAAAGATATTCATCCAAACCTTTACCAAGACACATGATATGATTAGGAAATTCCAGACAAGAAGCAGCTGTTTGAAAGTAATGCTGAGCCACATTCTGTCTTCAATTATAGAGTAACTGGCTCCGTGTTGTCATTTCGCACCTCTGTAATTGTTTTACCTCTCTTTCTTGTTATTTTGTTTTTTTGGGGGGAAATTTTCCTTTTACATAACTTTATCATCATTTGGCATCTTTCTTGTGTTTTACTGACGTTCCAGCAAGAAATCATGACAGCGGAGTCATGCACAAATCTACCCATAATTCACCTGTGCCTTCAATAATTAACAAAACTGTTAGCCTATATTTCAAAAATTGTTTGCTGTGTCATGCAACAAACCCGCTACACGTGCGCCACGCAGGGTGTCCCCGGATGAATTGCTCCTTCTTTAAAATTTGTGCGAGAGTGGAGCGATTTCACTGGAACGGAATACATTTTTTTGGTGAGCGGAGCGTTTTGCTGTGACTCTGAGCGGTGGAGCGGGGGGAGCGAACACCTATGTGAGCGAGGAGCAGAAATTATTACCGCTCAGTTCCGTTCACATGCTCTGGTGCGCAGTAGGCAAGACAAATAAAGAAACCTGCCCTTTGTGTCCAAAAAAACCCCTATGCAAATGCCCCCTGGATAATGCAAAACAGGTAGAGCAAAACCAAAATGCTGAGAGCTATCCTCAGTTATCCAACATTCCCCGGCAGCAAGGTTCCTGTCCTTTTAATCTCATTAGCCTATCCCTACTGTCTCATGAGGCAAGCATAAAAATGTCTAAGGGAAGCAGCTGCGCCTGCAGGATTGTTTTTCAACTAACTGTATATTGCTGCTGTCTGAAGCTGCCTCTCAGGGTGTTTTAACCTTTCAAGTTGTCTACAGCCCCAGAAGAGTATCTACCTCCGGGCTCACACCTGCGTTCCAACATAGAAACAAGGCAACAGCAGCAGGGTCCCTGAGTGCAATTGCACACAAACGCACAAAATTCCAAATAAATCATTAAAAAAAGTCACACCATCAAGTTGTGGACAAAGACATTAGAGAAAAATGCCCACAGTGACCACCACAATCCCTTCAAACGGCTAGGTGGGGGCTACTGTGCTACCCTCACCATGTTACCACGCTGTTTCTTGCTGCATGCTGGCAACAGTGTTGCCATGGCAGCCATGGAAACAGAGCAGGTTTTTTCCAACTTGGTCCCGATGGAATTCTATCTGCCAAAGCCATTCTTTCTGTTTTCTTCACTCTGTCCCTGGATTTTCTGTGGTTATCATGTAAAATCCTGTCTTCCCTGGCAATGTTGCTCTCCTGAACCTCTGCATAGTATAAACCTGATGATAGAGAATCATACTGCTGTAACTTTTACGGCAACATTTCTGGACATCATTGTGTCAGTCATCAAAAATGGAGTAACAATTTGTCTTTTGTCTTTCGTCTTTCTCATCAGTCCTTGATTTCACTGTTCGTGGTTGAACCTCAAATTAGTGTCAAATAAGCGCAAAATTGTGATCTGGTAGCATCCTGACTAGCCTGTTGTTTTCGAAAGAGCAGTGTTCAGGTGTCCATCCTGCCAGCTAAAGACTAAGAGGCAGGTCTTCTATCCAACCTGTGAACACAAATGAGTGAGAAGCTGAATGAAAAGGCACAAGACACATGCCTGTGCTTGCATTATATCACCAGCAACAGTAAGCAATTTCCTCGGATGCTATATGTGACTGCCATAGCTGTTTTCATTCTCTAATAAGAAAAATAAATGAAATACAGAGCTACATTTACAACAACACAGTTCAATTGCAACATATGAGATCATGCACAGCTGTGTCAGTTTTTATGGGTTTTGACGCAATTTACTGTAAAATATTTTTGAAGTGCAAATCGAAAGTGTTTTTTAAAAAGCACGGTCACAGAAGTAATGGCTTTTTCTTACCACACTTTAACAGTCTATATACACTTGATTTTATTCCAAATAAAAACACACCGTTTATTGTTTATAAAACAAATAGCTGGTGTAGACTAAAGCTGTGGAATCTGGTTGAATAAAGAAATGATTAACCTGAACTTGTGTAATATTATGGTAAAAGTGGGAGTAATTTGTGTGGGAAAAAAAGCTGAAGTGTAGCATTTTATTTTAACTTGCTCTTGCATTTGATTGATGCATCACAGTGCATTGATGAAGCCGATCTGTCACAGAAACATGAAGGAGAATAAAGGAAATAATTCCAGAAGAGATCAGAAACATTTTCTTGCCAGTGGATCCAAGAGTAGGAGTGAAAACAGGGCACTCTGACAGCCTGACAAGAAATATGTTCTGTAATTTAAACATAAAGTAAGCTACAGCTATCTAACTTTGGCATCAATCATCATGTTTGACTCTGAGAAATCAGATCTGTAACTTTTCTCCTTCTGCCTAAACAAGATTCACTCACGATGGACAGGTTGATTCCTGAGACTGTACAGACATAGTCTGCAACACACACACTCACACATTTACACACTCTCACACGCACATTTTCCTCCTTAAGACTGATTAGAAGCACAACTGTTTGCTCACTCCCAGCGGAAGGAAGGGTAGTTATACCGTACAGCTAAGCTATCATTCTGTCACAAGGACTATTCTAAGAAGACTCCAGAGCAAAGCTGTTGCTGCTGCTTAATATTCTATCTTTGATAGCCTGATATGATGTGTTTTTTTTTCAATTTACCTTTATTCATACAGCACACAAAAATACAACTACCTTCAGTGCTGGACACTGAATCGACCAGTTGCAATGACAGCCTCAGTGACATCCCAACAAAACATTTTTTTTACATAAACTGTATATCCCGCTAACATGTGCAAATGAGCCAGAAATGAAAAGATGTTCTGTCTTGTCTTGTACCAACAGCAAATCTGTCAGGTGCTTTTTAAACTAATTGTAGTTGAGTAAGGTTTTGACTGAGTCAGCCTCATTCAGGGTGTTGCAGAAGTCCTGCTGAAAGGTGCTAAAAGCATGTATCACTGTTTCCACGGGCTTGTTAGACAAAAACAGATTGATTTGGTTAGTTGTGAAAAACTGGCCTTCACAACACTGCTGACTTGTTAAAATTCACAGAATAGTTCAGACAAACACCACGATTTTTGCTTTAAATTGTACAATTTTAGTACCACATGTTAGAAAACTGATACTCAGATATTGCGGTTGGTTCTTTAATCTATGGAGCATGCAGAATGTTATAACTATGAACCGCAGCTGTGAAAAAAGCAGAAGTATATACATTGTATTTTGTGTAAATGTGTGTTTGAAAAGTACCTAACTTACTGCACTTACTCTAGCACTAGTTATGCTCTTAGCTGTTTGGTTTTGGAAGGAAATGCACTTATGATTTCTTGTGACCTGAAGTTCTTTTGCCTACCAATGTGGAACACACTTATTGTAAGTCGCTTTGGATAAAAGCGTCTGCAAAATGACTGTAATGTAATGTAATGTATCTGATTAATTCAATGTATTTCATGGGACATAAATGCAGAAATTCAAAGAAAAAATAATTCCAAGAGTGTCTTCGCTTAATGGCTCAGTGTCGTACAGGTGGTAATGAGTTTTTGCCCTTGTGATTTAATTAGATGGTTTTCTTTGTGAGTTTTACCTTAATGACCGTTATGTTTATTATGCTGTGTGAATTTCAGCCTTACAGAACACACAGTAGTTTGTTTTGTAACCGAACAGATAGCTTTACCGCCTGGATGCATTTTGTACAGATGAAGAGAGAACTTTGCAACTATATCCATCGAACTGCATGAAAACATGCAGTTATGTGTTGTATTCAATTGAAATGAGAACATAATGTACCAGGAGATTTGATGAAGTTCCAGATGGGATGTTCAAGCCAGATCTGTGTGAGAGCGATAACAGATAATCGTTCCGTCCGTGTATGCAGCCACCTCAGTGCCATCAGCTGCAGCCTCCAGTCCTGGCATAAGTTTTGAGTTACGACATCCGTGTGCAACATTAGCGGGGGAATGATGGCAGGACGATGAGAAATCCAGTTGGACAGCGATGGGAAAGGTCCACTGTAAATCTTTTGTTCTCATTAAATTACATTTCAACTTTAATAGTTTAATTTGAATTTCTCTCATAAATTACACCAATGTCTCTTGTACTGTAAAATGTTTAAGTTTTAAAAGGATATATATATTACACATTTTTCTTTTTTTCAAAAACCCACTATATTAACTTAATTTTTTTGTAAAATCTCACAAAGCCAACATGCATACTTGTAAAAACGAAGCCCTTCATTTTAAATGACAGATTAATTTGTAGCTTGGTTGGCTCCCATCTGAGGGAAATGAAAATCTTTCATCATAATGAGAGCCCACGTTGGTCAGGAGACAGGCAGAGAATAAAATGTCAAATACTTGACATCATTCAGAAAAAGAAAATGCCAGTCTGAGATAAATATCAAGTGTATAATTTTCAAATTTAGCCCAGTTAGCATGAATAATGCAACTAATGCATTTATGCATCTTACACTTGGAGTAGATCAGTGGTTCTCAGCCCATTTGACTGACACACAGCAGCCATCCTGTTAGATAAGGAGGAACTGAGGACATTTTTTTTTTAAAAGCTAATAAAATTGATCTCTTTTAACAAAAAGATAATTAGAGTGGCAGAGACATGCAGTTCTCGTCTACCTTGACCTCTCTGTGGTAGCATTTCTTAATTGTTCCATGCAGCACGGTGGAGCCTCAGTTGACATGATCAAACAAATTTGAACTCCGTTTCAATGTTTGTTTTTCATCTATGCAGCCGTCTGAATATATTTTTCAGAAAACAATAATTGAAAAATAGCCCTGTTACTTAACTGTCTTTCCAAGTATCCCCTGGCAGCTGTGGAAATACCTGCTGGGGTACACAGACCCCTCACCGGTAATCTGTAGTTCAGTCAAAAACTAGGACAGGCAAATCTGTGTCCTGATTTCTGCTTTGCCTGAAACTGTTCCAGAGATAAGTTGGTTTATGCCCAATCTGAAAAACCAAAAGCTAAAGCAATGATCATTCCAATTAAATTGTGGACAATTCTCTAAGGGTAACAAAATGATAGAATGCTAGAATCAGCAACTGAAGCCTTTAGCTCTGCTACTTTAACCATCTGAAAGGTAAAAAAAAAAAAAAAAACACCTCTTCTTGCAATTGCAATGCAGCATTCAATTCAAGTTTTCCATTATCTTTACAATGCCTGCTTTTTCCAATATTTGTAAAAATATTTAAACAGTTCTTTCTCAAATGTGCATGCGGGCATGGAAGGAAAGGTGATGCCAGTGTAAAAAAAGGACACCCCACGTTTGACTTTGAACGTCATAGAACTTAATGCTTGTCAGACCCTGACAGGGCTGTACTGAATCCTCTCTGCATGGGTGAGCTAAAGAGTGATTGATGCAGACTAACAGAAGATGTGGTGTGTGTGCTGCTGCCGGGAAATACCCAGCATAGCATTAAAGGTTCCTTTCAAACACACACTACCCACAACTCACCTGGACATCCCTTCAAATGCTCTCGACAGCCTGGTATTCCTCAGAATGATTTACAATTTATTTTATTATTTCAAAAGTATCATAATCTTATTGAGGACTGGGTTTCTGCAATTGTAACGAAGACGGCTGTTTTTTTACCACTATCATTAAGATGGAGCTTGGAGATATCAAGTCTCGCAAATCATATTAGTTGTGACCGGCTGTGTCATCACTACACGCTACACGTGACTGGTCCAAAAACACTGCCAGGGTTCTCGACAGTCATTTAGACAATCTGTGACTGAACAAACTGATAGTTTGTCTGTTGATGTGGCATCTTTAAGGGTAATACTTATTCGTACCAGCTGTGCAGTGGAAAGGTTTTTTTTCTTTAAGTCTACATTGTGTTTATCCAACTCTGAACCCTTTTTCAACCATTTTCATTTCTTCAATCTGTGAAGGGAATGTTTTTCTCTGAGAATTCATTACTCCAGTATATTGCCCTGTTATCCTTGTCAGAGCTGAACTGTTGCTAACATGTGCACGTAAACACATCAACTAACAATAGGTGGTACAGGTGATTAGCATGCAGTCACAGTCTGTCTCGTGTTAGAGTGCAGCAGAGTGCACCACATAAAAATAAGGGCAGTAAGCTGAAAACTACACCTGCAGATGAAGACTTTTTGCCTAAAGCTGGTTTGGTATTTAGAGTTCTTTGATTCACTTTTGAAATAATTCATTTTGAAAACAGACTGAATAATGGTAAAAAGAAACAAAAACATCTCTGACTGAAAGTTGATTTTCATATTTGCATGGAGAATAGGGAATAAGTAGTAGGTTACTTAAAATGCTTATTTATTGAGCAAATCTCACTGCCTTTGTCTGTGGGCCAGAATTTGTCGTTTTAATTGTTAAAGAACATTTTTCTTTTGCGGTTGTTTCATCAGGATCGCCGTGTCGAGCTGAATAGTTCAACTCAAATGTGCATGTAAGTTTAATAAATCAAAGAAGCAAGCAAATGCTCTATTCAGCTAAGCAAACAGGTATCAAGTTAAAACCCCTCAAGTGTGAGGATGTGCTATTTTTCTTGTTTGTTTTCAACTGTTTCAGTCCATGATTAAGTTAACCATTCACTATTATTTATGGTTGAATTCCATACAACAGGTTTTCATTAAATAGAGGCAACAACAACAACGCTATTGAAAAGGATCTTTTCAATGCAATTCATATGCGCTGAAATGAAATGTAGAATTTCTATTGCCACACAGCTTTCTGTGGCAACATGCTGAATGGTGTTCTGATATGCTGTCTAGGTTTTCATGATACAAAGACATTTTGATGTTATGAGAATATTTTTGGAGAGGACCACTGTAGCTCTCTCTTGTCTACAGACAAAATAAAACTATCTTCTCTCCAGTCCCTCGAGGTTTCTCCCTCATTATGCTGTCAGTGCGCTCCTGTTATCATCTCTCTGTTTTGCCACTCAATCCTACCTTTTCCGGCATCTCCCTAATTGTGGTCATGCAAAAATGATGTGATATCTATTTGATGGTGTTTGAAGTTTTTTGTAGAGTCTCAGGAAAGCCTCAGACGGCATGTTAAATTCCCCCTTCATTTGACAACACTGGCTGAGCCAAACCCGAAATGAGGCCATAGCTCTACACTTAAGTGTCTGCATCTGAAGCCTGAACATAATATATTGATTGGAAGAGCTTACTAAGGGGGCACTACACTACCTTGGAGTAAAATGTCTGTATAACTTACTTTAAAGGGTCTATTTCTTGAGGGAGACTTAAAGCAAGTGCTCAAACAGTAAATTACCAAACAGCTGGAAGGGCATTAAGGGAAGTATAGTCCTCAGTACCTCCAGGAATTTTCAATCATGCAAATGCAAAGAAATTCTACAAATTGAATTCATCTTTGCATTATTTGGTTGAACTTGTAATTACAAGTAAGTGCGCAAATGGTTGTGCATTCTCTAATCCATCCTTTTTCCCATAAAATGATCAAACATATTTCACTTTAATGTCATCTCAGGGATTAAATCTGTATTACCGATTTAAAGGAATAATCATTTGAACTACTGAGCTTTTTCTTTGTGTATCAATGCAACCATAATGGGGATTTTACATACTTTACATATTTTTGTCAGTGCTGTAAATCACATTGCTGCACGACCACTGAAATAAGTTCCAAAATATGCTTTTGGTTATGGACAAATAGACTGGGGCAGAGTCTGTAGTGATGAGGATGCTGTACCGCTATGTCATGATAAAGAGAAGTAAGGCTGTCGATTTAACATTAGACCTACTTTCCAACCCTCAGTTATGGTCACAAGCTGTGGATAGTGACCAAAAGAAAAGGACTGCAGATACAATTGGCAAAAATGAGCGTCCTCAGAAGGGTGGGCCACTGCTCCTACATATCAAAAGGTGATTCTGGCGTTTGGTCAGGATGCATAATGGATGTCCTGCAGGTAAGGTGTTTTCTGCATGTCTCACCAGAGGGAGACCACGGGGCAGACCCAGGGCCCCCTGAGCTTTAGAAAGTTGCTAAAAGAGGGAAGTCAAAATCATTCTTGCAGAATGCTTTGGAAAACTTAAGCCCTAAAAACTCAAGACAAAAAAAAAAAGACTCAAATCAATTATATAGTAGAATGTTAAAAAGTGATGATAGTTTGATTGTATTGAAAGAAAACACAGCAAACTGCACCATAGTTCTTGAAATGGAGAAACACTAGAAATGGCGCCATTTAGCCAATAAATACTGTGTTAGAAAAGCCTTGGGTTGTTCTTGACACGTCAGACTGAGATGAAAACACTGTCATAACTGCACACATTTTCTGTGAATGAGTCGCTGCACACAAGAGCTTTTAATTGTTGGTGTGAGTTTTCTTTAATGGCGACAGTCTCTAGTGATCTCTTCATCACCACAGCTGACAATAATGTTTAACAAAGGGAGTAACTTTGCTGTAGAGAGATGGAGGAGGGATACTGTACATAGTTTAAGGAAGAACACGCCTGACAGGCTCCTCATCTACATCTAAAGATGTAATTACTCATGCATATGACTTAGGAGATTAGGGATTCGACTGAAATCACTCTGAGGATATAGCCTACTACAGGCTTGCATGCACAGATGAAATTAAAATGCTTGATTGGAAGCTGAACCTCTGTGCACACTCGTAGCTGCATGATTTCTATTAGAGACGTTCACCTCTAATAGCCAGTGAGGCAGCTAAATTCTTCTGTACATTCAAGTGTGCCGACGCGCATTAAAGGAAAGACAGTCATCCTGAGAACCAGCGCCAATGACCCTGTTAAACTGTAAACACACTTTTGCCCATGTAGACAATTACATCATTTGTTCCATGCATGGGTATTTATTGAGCAGCACTGACGTCTAAAGCGCGGGCCAGTGGGCTGGTAGCACGTAAAATAATACACAAAAGAAAACGACAGACATTCTGTCACCACTAGGAAGGGGAATATTTTATCCCATAAGAGTTGGATCACCTTCCTGTGGGCACTTGTTGCCATAGTAACAGGAGCTGATAGTTCTGTCAGTTTGGCTGGTTCGTGGAAGAAAATCGTGGGACTTGAGAGGGGTCAACCCTTGGTGCACAACCTTGCTGCCACAGAATCGTTGACCCTGCTTCCTCCACACTTCAACTCGCCCTCCCATGTGAGCCCAAGAGAACCCGTGCCCTTCATGCATTCATGTATACCAGGGTAACACTACTGTTTTTCATTTCGAGAAGGGAAAACTCACAATGTATGGAATTCTGTTACCAGGTCATACATAATTATGACATATTGTGTTTGTCTTTTGTTCCAAATCTCGCAGACTGTGACCTGGATAAATTTATCTTAATTTGAACTGTATTCAGGATAATAATCCTTTCACCTACCAGGCAGTACATCATCTCATCTCAACTACTTTTCCACCAAGACACACGTTTTGAGCTATTTTCCGTTTCCTGTCTCACCAAAACACACATTTTTCATCTTGACACATTGTCTTACTAGCTCTCCAATGTGTGTGATCCACCATCTGTCCGGTCCTTTCTCAGTCTCCTCTTTTTACTCTATCAGGCTGACTATTCAAATCGCAAGTCCGATAGACCACCTACTCACCCACTGTGCATCGTTCAAATCTAGAGCTTTGACACATGAACGAGCAGAGGCAGTAAACCTTGAAATTCAGTGTGCTGGTGGTCTCGCGAGGCACTTAACTAAAGTGTTGCGAAAACACACGCTGCTGATGGGTAGTGTTAGATCATGAATCAGGAACGATGCTAACACTGTGTTCTATACACCAATTCCAACTGTGGCAGCGTGATCCCGAAAGACCCCTAATCCTTCACACCAAAGCCACAGATTTCAGTGGAAGTGTTCCTGAGTATGTGTGCGGGGGAAATAATCTGTCACCTGGGCAACATGTTGACATTCAACACAGACTTGTGAGGATATTTTCAGGTGTCTGTGAAGACTCACTCTTGACAGTGGCAGTCCTGGTGCAGTTGTAGAGAATAGCCAGCTCCCCAAACACCTTTCCCGGCCCCATGGTGCAGAGCTTCAAACTCTCCTTCGTCACCTCCACCTTCCCATCTGAAAGAAGCACAGAAGTGCAGGGAGGAGATTAGTTACAATGCTATTCAAGTTCCACATTCCTTTTCCAGGGTGATTACCCATGTGTTAAGTTTCAGCGGGGATTTGGAGTAGATAACAGGGGTCTGTGGCTTTTCGCTATTTTTTTAGGGCACCCACCCTCGGTGATCTTGACTGACTGGGCTAGAGACAATACACAATTATTTTGCATTGCAGTCTCCGAGGGATTCTGGCCTTCTACCAACGCCAGTATGAAAAACTCACTAAAACAGCTATGCCTTAAAAAAACTGTTAACAAATTGTGAAAATATTTGTATGTCAACAGGTCTGAGGCACTCTCCAAGAATGTTTATTGATACAGGATATATTGATGCACACACTTATTCAAGAATACCCTTTATGTCAACCTAAGTCACTCTACTCTGGCATTGCCAACAAACTTGTGTATTCCAACTGCTTTTAATTCCATTAATCTGATTCAATCAACTAACAATAGGTTTTGACATCAAAACAAACCACTAAAACTGTTACTCTGCTGCTGTGGAGATGCAAGATGTTTTTTTTTGCAAACCACCATAAATGTGGGTGTTACAGGTAGGTCCGATTGACGTCAAGAGAGATCCTGCACCACCTGAAACAGACCTCATTAGACTGCAGCCAAATCTTGTTTGGAGGTCAAATAACTCCTAAAGATCTATCACTACAATAAACCAGAAAATAGAGGGGGAGTATGTTTTGGAAAGGAGAATTGTGCTCTCTGACAGACTTTTAACACTATGAGAAGGAACATTCTAACCCAAACAATGAATGATGTCTTTCTAACAGTGAGCAAGTAGTTTTGCTGTCTATACCCAATCAAACAGCAACTGAGCAAGAAAAATGTAAAATTATGGGTGAAGAGTTTCTGCCTTTGAAATCTGCATGCCTAAAAATGATGCAAAAGAAGTATTACATTGATAAATTGAGATTCATTCAAGATTAAGGAGGTGTGTTTTCACTGTAATCAAGGTGAAATCAGTCTCAGTTCCCTGATCCCTATATATTTGTGATCAAAAGTAATAAATGTACACTGCCTGGAAACAAAACGTAAGACAACAGCATCTGGACTTGTTTTGACCAAGAACCGGCATTCCTGGGTCACTGGTAAAGTTTAATTTGATTCAGCTAATCCAAACATTCCTTTAGACGACAAAGTTATTTCACATTGTTCCATTTAGCTTTTTTATGACAGCTTACAATGAGAGAAGGTGAAATGTAATCTAAAACAAACTTTTGAACTTCATGATGCATAAACCTGATGACATACATTCATTTAAAAAACACAAATACAGTATATAGTAATATATCACTTTTGCATATGGACACATATATTCTCCCACACCAGAATGTGTCACATACTGCAGCATGTAGGTTTGTTTTTCTTAGTAATTCCTTTTTTTTAGAACTCTGTGCTAAACATTTAGCTTTTAATGGTTGATGTTGCGGTTGCATTATTTCACGCGTTGCTGAAGTTCCTTTATGTTGGTGTCGTATTGTGAAACTGAGCTGAATATTACTGGACTTCCTCTGGGTAATATGCTTAATGAAAGCATAAACATCAGCCCGAATATGTCTAGACAACACGTGTTAATAGTAATCTACATGCAACACATAGTCAAACCACAAGCCCAAAGCATATAAATCCATATTCTTATCTCACACTGCACACAAGAGGCTCATTACCCCTGTGACTCGGTTGGCGGTTCTTGTCACTGCCTTTGGACAAGCTTCGTCGACAACGTATGTTTTCACGGAAGCTGAGAATTTCTGAAGGACCGTGACTGTGATTCACAGAGCAAAAATTCAAAGAAAAAAGTAAAAGTGAGCTCGACACAATTGATGAAATCTGACGATGATGAGAGTGAGCAAGTGAGCCACAAAGAAAACAGTTTGACATGTCATTTTGTTAGAAGGTCATGACCCCCTTTGACAGAAAACCTCTAAGAAAATGTACTTTATCCTTCTTTCTCTGCTTTATGTTTTTATTTCCATTTTGTTGAAACCTTTTCTTTTTTTTTTTTTAACCTCAGCCAACAACACATTATCCATCGCCACCCAGCATGAAACAATACACTGAGAGAAAACCTTCAGCTCTTTAAGTGTGTCAACGTCTCACTGTGTGCACTCCTGCAGTTCTCCATGCCCCTGTTTAGCAGCTCTTTTTTTTCTTCCAGACAATTCCTGTAACAGTGACAGCTAGAAATTCCCGTATAAAGCCACATAAATATTTTTAACACTGCAGTGCATATGAATCTGACATCATTATCGGTTTAAGTTTCTTCGAGCAAAAAAAGAGCAAGTTCTTTTTCACCTCCAGCGATTACACAGTCTAATAAATGCACAGCTCATTTTCTGAAACTCAGACTTTATCAGTCTTAGTCTGAACATGATAAAGACTGTTTATATAAAGAACACTGTTTCATTAAATAATAATTCAAAGTTGAAGTAGTTTTAATCACATTCCTTTGAAAATATATAAAAATGTTCTGTAGGTGTAATAATTCCTAAGGTCTTGTCTTAACAATAAGGAGCACCTTCGAGCTAGATCAAGTTTGATTCTCAACACAAATAGGAGGATAGAGACAATCCTTATTGTAGATAACTTCTTTTATTTCCTGCTCCCTCTGAACAAGCTCTTATTAATCATTGTCATGTATGATGTATCTCTTCCTGCGCACCTCAGGATTTCTCAGAGGAAAAAAGGAAACAACTCATACTTGTTTATTAACCCTGTAAAATATTTCATGATTTTCTTTCTTTTCCTAAAACAAGCTGTGTGGTGTCAGTTTAGCCATTCAGAGTCTATTAACATTACAATTAGGGTGCTTAATTAACTACCAGATTCCAGGATGAAAAAGGGACCAATCAGTGAACTTATAAATGCACTTCTTCTTATCTCTAAGCTCTTAAACCGTCATTGTACAAAAATATGCAATGAATGTTTCGAAACAGAAAGGTGGTTTCCAATCAATCTGGGACTTCAGTGTCTTGTATAAGAGTACAAAAAAAGACATGATAGGTGGGAAAAACTTTACACTGACGATATAAAAAATCCATTAATTTCCCATGTAGACTGAGAGACATGAAATAAATTCCTGAGATGCATGGGGCTTGCTGACTGCAGGCACCAAGGGAATTGCCAGAAAAAAAAATAGAATTACTCAATTATTTATTCCACAAGTGATCTGTTTTTAGAAACTCCCGTTGAGAAGCTCACATGCATCCCTCCAGACACGCAAACATACTGTCCAGCTTATATCCTGTTTTTGTGACTAATAATGCCTTATCACACAGCTTTGTTTTTCAGAATAGCTACAAATTCACTTGAAATTCATCTCACATGAGAGCTGCAAATGAACACATGCAAATACGCAGTCCATTACTTGGCAGGCAACCTGATATGAAGGTACAACTCATTCACATTCTCATACACACAGTCTTTTGATATTTGTGTGCAGTCTAAAAGAAATAAAGTGCAAAACATGTGTACGATTATCACTGTTATAAGGTTTTTCGCCATCCGTTTACCACATCCTTGCCTGAGGCTGTGTAACTGTGTTAATGGGTGATCATTTGAATGCAGTAGCAGTATAGTAAGGCATTAGGACAGACCTCGCAGCAGACATTGGCTCAGGATCAGATGTAACTCTGGCTGTATTTCAAATTAAAAAGCTCTTAGTCTAACTTATCTGTGCTGGTGTTCAAGATTTCACAGATAAAGAGAAATGTGAATTTTTCTTCTGCTAATTCTCTAACAGGCATGACATAAATTCTTAGTGATCTACAGGGTATCTGAAACTAATTATTGAAATGATTGACCATTTTTTGGAAGAAAAAAACAGATGGCTCAAAAAAAAAGTGGATGCTCAGATATTGATTAATGCTAAAATTGATAATCAGATAAGACACTCATCTGCAACAGTACCAATACCAACAGAACAGTCCTCACATCCTGCAGTTGATGCACAACTTTGCAGGTACACAGTCACTTTCCTCACAAGCAGCTGCACACATGAATGTTAGTTGACACTCAATCAATAAGTCAGTGACTGTAGGCTATGGCTAGTAACGAGTGATGTAATTAGTTTTGCATGTGTGTAACGCTAATAGATATTGCTGATTTAACCGGAAAACACAATGATTTGTGTCTGAAAAGACCAAAAACCGAGACTACTGTCAAGCAATTTCAGTTGTGGCAAATTACTATGTCCAACAGGGAACAGGGAATCGGACAGCTTTGCAGGTCTGTACATTTGGAACTTTGTCAACATAATATATTTTAACTCAGGCAATGCATGGTATACTTTGTGATTATTGTCTCTTGTTACCAGCTTCCTCTGCTTCAGTGTATCGGCTTCTTCAGTTACTTAGTATGCACACCTATGCACCACACTTGTATAAGCCCCACTGAACAAATGCAAGCAGGAGTAAACTAACATCCAACCACATTATCTGGATGTGTTAGTCCAACTTTGAAAACTTTTACTAACATAGTAAATATGTATTTTTCGTCTTTTCAGTATTGAATATTGTTCATCTTCTCGGGTATTGATATTGAGTTTGAAATTTCAGTATTGTGACAACCCTACATATGAATGCATTTTTAAAACAAATCAACTTGTTTGTACATCTGGAGGAAACATGAGGCACAAGGTTTCTATTAAGCCCAAATTAGATCTGCAGGAGAGGAGGACACCGATTAATTTCACACCAAAAGCATAAGACTGACTATAAATAAAGTTGAGCTTCAGGGGTCAGACGCAGTTTGCTTCTTCCCCCTTCTTCCCCCTTTTTCCATAGTTTTTTTTTCCAAGCAGCATAAAGTGAACATCAAGAAACAGGATGTGGGGGAGTTCAAATCCCGTCGGATAGAATACAACCAACATCCCATCCTGATGGACCGTATTCTTCCAGCACAACTCAGGGGTCAAATTACCCATTGCTGTCACAATCCATTTGAGCAGTGGGAGAGCAGTGATACTACATCAAGCACAGCATTGTTTCATCCTGCTCTCACTGCAAAAAGAAAAAATGGGGTCATTACCTCTGGAGATTGTAGGTGGTAGAGCACTCAAGTTGACATTTCTGACTTCAGGTCAGCACTAAAAAAACGAGCTACACACTCTCTGCAGCCTGACTGATGTGGTGGAGTCATGGGAGAAACCAGATAAAAGCTGAAAACTCTTTTGGTTCAAGCGTGGGTTTTATTCTACAGAAACCAAAATGGGTTGAGAAAATTCCAGTTTAACAAAGCACAATCTGCTTTTCATTTGGAAAAAAATATGTGGTTCATTCAGTAAATAGCTTTTCATTTAAAAAGACTTGAAGTATGCCGTTTACTTAATCAGCAGCCTGGAGCATTTTTCTGTGTTTTTTCTCTCTTTGGGATTCCTCTCTCTGTTTTATCTCCCCAGTTATTAAAAATGTGACACAGGATCGACCTAATAAGGAGACAGATAGAAGTAAAAATTTGCATGTGGATTTGAGGCTAATTAAAAGCGAAGCATGTTGCATTAATCAACATTTAAAAGAAAAACCTAATTTCTCCTGATCCTCCTGTGACAAGAATTAGAACAACACGGATTTAAGCATTATCTCACATTTCCCTTCAGATAGAAAGAAAATAAACCCTTGAGTTTAAGAAAATACTAATGTAAGCTGAAGCCAGAAAGCAAGAACAAACAACGATGAGAGGTAGTGAGAAAGAAAGTATAAGAAGTGTTAGTTAGTTATCAGGGAGGACGGCTTAGAATGAGAACGACTTATTTTAAGTTTAAAGCTTCCAGGAACTGAAAAAAACAACAACTCAACAATGGTTGTTTCAGCCAATGTCTGTTTGTGTAACTATAAGCTGACACAGTCCTATAGCAACAAGAGTGCCAAAGCATGGATGGCAGTGTCGTTTCTCGGATCTGAAGGAAGAATGTGTTGTCTTCAGACAGTGAGCAGTTAACTCTGCTCTCGCCGCCTGGTGATGTTGGAGCGCTGTATTTTAAATGTACATCAGCAGGGTACAATGCTGCCCCTGAGCCTTCTGCCGTGCACCTAATCCAATCACATTATCGTGTAGGAAGATAGAGCAGATTAGAGTGGCTGGTTAGCAGTGTAGTGCAAATAAAACACTTGTACCAAACTTATATAAGATGCTGATTTACCTTCACCATATTTACAACCATGTGAATATGGTGAACTTTTAAATTAATTAATTAATGATTATTTTTTATGGTGTGTTTTTTTTTATGATTTTATTGCCTTCTTGTGATTTTATGTAGCTGTAAAGCACTTTGAATTACCTTGTGTACGAATTGTGCTCTACAAACAAAATTGCCTTGCCTTGATATAGGTGAATAAAGAAAGGGAGTCAAAAATACTATACCTAAAGGATCATCATATAACTTACAGGATAAAGTTGGAGTCGGGTGTTTTCAGTCAAATACACAATCAGGTGTGTGAGTATTTAACCCTTTTTATTTCCCAAACAAGGATCTATCACAGTCTTAAAGATCTATTAAAGCATCCTTTAATAACGAGGATAAATCCTCTCCACACTTCCAAATCCAGTCCCATTTGAACCCTCCCTGGGAGTGCTCAACCATCATAGATCACTCGAAAAGAAAAATGTGCAATTGTCTGAGTCATCTCAAAGGAACCCTGAGTAACTTTTGAATAATTCAAACTTCTCTTTGATCAGCTAATGTTAATTTTCATGAGTCCACCATTAGGAGGCCACTGAAAAAACAACCTGCAGTGCTGGTTGTATTTGAAGAGAAGGGAGAAAGCCCTTCTCTCTACAAAGATTTTTTATTGCCTATCTAGTTTCCTAAGTTTACATGAACAAGTCAGAATGCAGTTGGAAAAATGCTTTGTGGACGGATGAGAGGAAAAATGGAGCTTTTTGGTTTTAATGAGATGTGTTAGGGTCTAGTTGAAGTCAAACAGTTCCCCTTTAATGCATGCCATTTGAAAGAGTAAAAGAAAAGCAAAGAAAGCAGGGGAGGAGGCACGCCGAGACGACTTGGATGAAAGATGTAAGAAGTCAGACGTGAAAGAAAGATATTAAAAACAGGGTGGCAGCAGGGGAGCAAGACACGGGGAGCTGAAGAGGGCCACCTGATGCTAAAGGTAAGCACAGCTGAACATCACTGAAGATGAAGGCAATTCAAATCTTTTCAGTTCAACAGAGACGCCTGAATTCATGCAGCGATCCTTGCTGTTGGCATAGCAGGAAATTACACTACAGCTTTAAACAAGACTTTAGGAGACCTACAGACACTAACCTGTGTGTTGCCAACAGGATACGAAGAGCAGCTGGTTTTTAACTTTTTACATCCCTTTTACCTCGGAGACGGGGACTCCGCACAAACATACTGTTGCGTCATATGTCTCCTTTTAGACCCTCTCAGCTTCAAACATGCTGTAAAATTACTTCCATTTAGTGGAAGTGATATCTCATGTGGCGTAAGATGACAGTTATCCACTTGGTGCTCCTCTTTCCTCTCTGTTTTCATTAAAACATGATAATAGGCCCGTCTCTATTCTCGCTGCTCTACTTCCCATCAAACTCTGATTGTGGCTGCTGTGTTGACAATTTGATTGGTTGCCTGAGCAGGGGGCAGTGAAAATGATCATTTTGTATTCACACACCAAATCGCAGCCTTGTAATTAGCAGTAAGTGTCCTTCCCATGTGCATGTACTGTAGCATTTCTTTTATGCTGCACTGATTTAATTAGACAGCTTAAAGGCCTACAGAAAGCTGACACTACACCCAATACATAATGATAATACATACACAGAGGAACAATAATGATCATTGGACTCTACACCAAAACATTTCATAAACGCATGAAATTTGCGATTTTGAATTTGCCGCTAGGAAACCTTCCTGGAATTCCAGACTGGGGGCGGGGCTTCCGTGTGACGTCACAAGTGCCATGGTTTTTCCTGGCTGCCTCAGTGTTGCCAATTTAGCTAGATTTAGCGACTTTTGGCCATCTCTGGCGACAAAAAAAAATAATCTAGCGACATTCGGGCTCAATCTGGCTGAATCTAGCGACAATTCAACTTGTTTTGTGAGTGACAAATCAGTTGCCCCGCGACACCATACAAGCCGAGACAGAAGCACTGCAGAACGGTGGCAACCCGGCATACCGTCATTTCCTGTCAAAACGGCAGTTTCAAGCTAGCTACAACGAGGGTAGGTTCAGTTCCTGTTTTCAAAACAACAGCACGTAATGGCTTTCCCTATGATAAAAGGCAAAGGGTATTTTATTTTGTCAAAATAACCGGAAGTGCGTTGCTCACTGCGGCTAGCTTTAGCAGCGCCGAATTCGTCGGAACAAAATGGTAAACAGCCGGTATTTTGTCAGGTTTTCAACACGTTGGGGATCTAAACGACTACTTTCTCACCTGAAAAGTTTCAAATGTTGCGGGGACAGAGGAAGCAGAGAGACCTGCGGTCGGACTTGTGTCTGTGCCTCCCTGTCCGCTTGCCTCCTCTGTGGTGAAATCAGCCGGAGCTATCCCGCCGTGTTCAGCTCCCTGCGGTGCGGACACTCAGGGGGAATCCACCTGGCGGAGAGCGGACAAACCGCGGGATGGTTGCCCTGAAATCAGCCGGCAGAGCGATCATCAAGAGCCCCGACGTGGACATGATCGCTCTGCCGGCTGATTTCCACTCTCCACCTGGCGTAGAGTGTGTTCGCTCTCCGCCTGGTGGATTCCTGTCCGAACGCAGGTCTCTCTGCTTCCTCTGTCCCCGGTGGTGTGAGCTGCTGGTGCTGAGGACAACACACGCACTTCGTACATCTACTCGCAATAAAAACTGCACTGAACCCAACGTTTTATATTTCCAAGCGACGTCCCGCGGCACACATCGAAATTTGCCGTGAAGAAGCTGTCCAGGTCTGGCAAACTGCTGGCTTCGCTACTAGAACTACTGGTGATTGTTCCAGCAGCTGGCACTCGTGACGTCACGCACCTGTCGTTCCAGTTTGCCAAATTCGAGTCAAATGTGGTGATAGTTTATTGGGCCTAATCAGGACTATCCAGGGGCCTAAAATTATTTTAAAATCATAAAAAAATTCCATGGTATATAAGGAATCGATCTGCTATTTCAGTTTTGTGCAAAAAATCACCTTTCTGTAGGCCTTTAAACATCAGTATTACAGATTACAATACAGTACAGTACAGATTTAAATGGCAAGCAAAGTATCACAGTGATAGGCCTCTCTTATTTCTGCAGGCTACACTCATCTAAGTTACATGCTTTATCATCACAGATATGAGAAGGTATTTGTAAGAATATACAATTCACAGCTGTGCCTAGCCTGGGAATTCCCATGCTGCTTTGCGCTCGATTTCATTCTCACTGCAAAGTCAGCCTGGAAACCACCGCCCCTATTTTTGCTAGAGTTTGGGAACCAATCACAGAACGGGGGGGGGGCAGCAGCAAGACGATGACGACGTCTATGCGCTACACCGAAGCTTGTAGAGCGTTAATCCAACATGACAGCGGACACAACGTTACCGTTCAATGCAGCCTTAGAAAGTGTTTCGGAGTAGATTCACCCTAGGGTCATTTGAACCGTGACATCCAGCCAAGTAGCCCACCCGAAGTTTTTCCGATATTGGCTGAACATCAGCTGAGTTACCGAGTTATCCCGAATAGCTTAGTACAAGCGCTAACGGACCCTGGCAGTATCTCCAAAATTACCACACTAAAATCACATGTCATGACACCAAACTTCTACAGTTGTACAAATATGGTCTGTACTCACAAAACGATGCATTTGGAAGTTTGTACATAGTCCAGGAGTTTATTATTATCATCAACACAAGCCTGATAGCTTTTCTGCTGCTAAAGCTTCGTTGACGTCACTTCTGGGAGCTGGGAGCTTCAAAGTAAGATGAGGGTTGAGCTACTACTGTAGACAACAAAGCAAGGCTGCTCAATTTCTCCATTATTAAAATAAATTCACAACTCTACAACATAAAAATTCATGTAGAATATAGCATATAGGCCTACTTTGTTGTCAATTTAAGTAGCTTAGAGCGCAAGTTTACTTTTATTTTCCATTTTTTTCTTCTTCCTCGTCGAATTTCTGTCGTCATCTGGTATAAGTGATACAATTGGCTATGAATCGCGCGCAAAGCAGCATGGGAAGAACCTGACGTCATTTGATAGACATTCGTAGCGCCCAATAAACGGCTCTAGGCATTCGTAAACCACGCCTCATATACGAGAAAATGCACACCTAGTTCCCAGACCACCATCTCATCGAGATTGTGGACGCGTCAGCCAGGCTAAGCTGTGCCTGCAATTATTTATTTATCTATCTATTTTTATACTTTTACATGTATATCATAAAAGTTGGTTGTTTTGTTATCTAAAGAAAAGAAAGCAGTTTGTGTCTTGATAGCAGGTTTAGTGATCTCATCACACTGGAAAATATGCTTTTTGTTTTCTTGAAATGAAATAAGTTCCCATAATTACCTAAAGATCTCTGGGAAAATTACCTTGAAAATGAGTGTCGGCTTCATATGATGATACTTGACTTTATCTATCAAGATTGTTGCCATATCTGTTGGGGAGGATTGATATAACTGAACTGTGAGTCAAGTCATAATAATGAATATCTAGTTTTGTTTGTTGGCGGTATCATATAACAAAGGAGACAATTTCATCTATTAGAAGGTAAACAGACACTGAGTAATTCCCATTCCATTCAAATAATTGCAGAGATAACAACATAAATTAACCTGTTGTCACAACAAAACAAGCTTTGTTATCTCAACATAGGAATAATTAACTTGTGATCTTGAGATGACAGAATCAAAGAATAATTTCTAGCACTGCAGTTTTCAGCCATCATGGAGAGTGTGACACAAATCTGAGTGTCCACAAGTAACTTAAACAAACAGCTCTGAGCTTTGAGATGAATGCTAATATTTTAGCATTTAGAAGGTATAATATTTACCATATTCAACATATTAGTTTATTGTTTAATAGGGCTGTCCCGAACACTATTCTTCATTCTGGTTGTATTTACACATAAAATAATTTATTTTTACGTTGTTTTTTCTTTTCTTTTTTTTGCCTATGTCTAAGTTATCATAACAACAACATTCCAAAAATGCAAACAACTCACACATTGGTGCTGCTGCTTGCTGCTCTCTCCACAGCATAGAAACTGAGAAATGTCTGCTTGATGTTCGCCCAAAGATCTTATTGATTTGTTGCTTGGAACTTTATGAAAAATAAAACATGTAAAGCGGTCTAAAAAGTTCAAACTTTAATTTACTGACAAAATCACTCACTGATGTGAATCAAAGCATGATGTTCACTGCTGTGAGTGACCTGATTGAAAGAAGCACAAGCTGAGATAGCACATATTGACACCTTTTAAGAATACTGAATTCAAATTCAAAAACTGAAAAACATACCCAGCAAACATCTGAATAGTAGATCATTCAGGCCCAGTCCAAAGCTTCTGAAAATGTTAAGTTTTGCTTATTAGCATTTAATTACAGAATAAATCTCTGAGGCTGATGGTAAAGGAATAAACCACAGTTTAGCAGAATTCAGATTTCAACCTGATGATGGTACAAACATGAGTGAGGATGGATATGATTTCCACAAAGTGTCTGTAAGTTTTCTGTGAAGAGTAAAGTGAAAGAATCAGCAATGTAATCCCCAGCATTAATGTATCTCTGTCCAAAATTTTGTAGTCACTGGGGAAGTGAGCAGATTAGTGTTTATCCACTCAAAACCATGAGTTTACCAAATGTAACTAACTTTAACAATCCTCACAATATCAGTGAAGAAATTTCAGTTTGGACCAAAGCTTTGGACTAACAAATTGCGTTTTTTTCTGGGTCTTTAAAGATTACACATTGTTTAATGAGCTGAGACTTTTTCAATCTGCTTGCATTTCAAAATTCCTTCGATAATGTCCCAACTGGGCTTGTTATCAAGCCCTTTTTTTCTACATTTAAAAAAACTAAACTAAACTTAACAAAGTGCACACACAAACCAGACTTATAACAATGCACATAACACAAGAGGGAATGCCCAGGGGGAGATATCTGATGGAGGCGATCAAAATCTTAAAGAAAGATAAAGAGATGAGTTTAAACTCAAGGGGATTCAGTGAAAAAAAAGTATCAAGTGAAAGATACATTTGAAATGAACCCTCATCTTAAAGTTTGACACAAATTGTTTAAAGTAGCCTTGCCAAACTCATGGTATTCACGTAAGAGGTAAAGTCCCCTTCCAAAACAAAGTTTTTTACCTTGTAAACATGTCCCTGACATGTACTATATATGTTACATGACATATCAAGAGTGAAACTGCCATTAACGCTGTTGTTGAAAATTTACGGTATGCATTGAATCTGCTGAGCACAACCTAAAGTCTCAGAAAGGCGAGTTAGACAGCCTGTATCTACCTTGCAGATGATTGGAGGAACCGGTCCTGATTACTTGCTGGGTGGGGCTGCAAAGCTAATTTACATGCACTGTGGGGGTCATATGGCAGTAAGCTACAGGAGAAGTCAGCACAAGCTAGTTGGAGAAGTTCCTAAAAGTATGGCAGAGCATAGCTCTCAGCCACTTAAGCTGGCTGACCAGTCAACTCTGCATGGCTAATATTGATTAAAGCAACAGAAAGTGAGTATTTTATCATTCTGATTTTTGCATTCGCATGTAACCTTGTTGATAATTTAGCTTCCTCTTCCTAAGAATCACTCTCCTGTTCACACATGTATGGCTGAATTACTCCAGAATTAGGCCAGGCAGACAAGGGCGAGCAGTCTCATCTGTTGGTGGACCGGGATGTGGTTGAGGCCATATTTGCATATTCATACAGTCCACATTTACTGAATGAGCAAAAGGGTATGGAGACATACCCAAGGCAAAGGTTTTGTTTTTTTCACAGTGAGAAACTGAAAATACTAAACTTAAACACCAAAAATGCCTATATTTTATGTTTTTTTTATTTATTTGACCTTTATTTATACCTGAATGAGTCTCATTCTCAGGAGAGACCTGTTTCAAACGTAAAATGTAACAAATCATAACACGAAATTGGATATCATGACATTGTCTTTAGGTAACCAATTTTTACGGGCATCATGTTCAACGTTTTCTTCCTTTTTTATTTCTGCTATTCCAAATGTGTGTATATAAACAGTGTGTGTGTGCGTGTGTTTGTTTTGCAGTATAGGGAAGGATTTGTCCTTCACTATAGCAGAGCAGATTACTTTTGCCGTGCCTTGTATCCTCAGTCTGAACCTCAGCAAACACAGCTTATCCAGTCACAGCAGACCCTCAGTATTACTACCAGTATGTAACCGCCACCTCTTCATATTGTACGCACTCACACACAAACACACGCACATCAGCAGGTGAACAATACAAAACCTCTTTCAGTCAAAAGCAAAAAAGCGAGTTTTTATCATTTGCATAATATCCAGCTCATACAATGCTTCAAATCTCTTCTTTCTGTGTCTGCCTCACCCTCCACCTCATCCTCTGCCCTAATGCCAAACACACACACAATCCTTCATAGTCTTTCCAGATGGGAAATTTGCAAAAGTGGTGTTATCCATAACGGGGATCGAGGCTCTGGGATCATTCACACAGGTTTCAGGAAAAAAAATAAACAAAGGCCATCACCCGGTAATCCGAGAGGTGGAAAAGACAGTAAAAGAAAAAACAAAGGAAAGGTGGTGAGGTAAAGAATGAGGCAAGATTGACAGAGGGGTGAATAGTAACAAAGGGAATAAGACTGAAGAGAAAAGAGGTGATGAGCAAGTGGAGAAGGATAGTGACAAGAGGACAGATAGGGGTCAAAGTTGGTAAGAAGTGAGGAAGGACAAGTCGCTGGTCACGTGTTTGGGCATTTTGAATTGATGACTTGTAGCAGCGTGTATGTGTTTGTGAGAATGTGAGGATTCTAAAGAGAGAGAAAGTCACAAAGAGAACTCCTCAGTGGTGGAGAGGGCAAATCGTACAAGACACTTGCCGGTGGAAGATCATTTCTTTCTACCCTGTGTTCAGAGCAGCTGGGGCTCTGCTTGGTGCAGGTGAGATTAGGTGACATCTGCAACACACAGGCATTCAACATTTGCACATAAATGAGTAATTATCTGAAGGTATGATACTCTAAAGTTGTTTCAGAAAGCTGTGCAATTCAATGCTAGTAAATGCACATATTTCTGAAAATCAACAAACCATTTATATTTATAAGCTGCCATTTCTATAGAATTTCATTTACTTTTTCTTTTATTCATATACCATTATCATTATTAATCTACCCATTTATTTATTTGCATCTTAGCCCACACATTCAAGTCCTTTCCCTTCAGAATAAAATTGTGCATTTGTGATGTAACTGCAACCGTGAAGAGGTTTTATACCTGGTTAAGTCACTGTCACCTTTGAATGAAAAAAAAAGAAGAAACACACATTTTCTTTAGGCAGTTTTACCTCAATTTTACCTCAATAATTCATCAACAATAAAGGTTATAAAGTAATTAACAAGAATACATAACTGCAGTGACAGACATCTTTAAGGGTGAGGGTAAGTTAATGTATATTTCTCTGCAACATTTGGAGAAGCAGCAACACAGAAAAATGTCATTACATATTTCACTTAGTAACATGGAACCAGACTGTGCCTTGGGGAATTTCAGTGTACAGATGGCTGTGTTCTTTCACTGCTCCCTTTTAACTACCACTACTCAAAAACAGTAAAAACTTGGACATGAAAGCATTTGTCTTTTAATGACCTTCCCCAGTCTTGTTTGAACAATTGATTGTATTCTATTTTATTTTTCAGAGTGCATTTCAGCTGCATTTCCAGTCCATGGCTACTGATGGGATGTTGGGACACGTTTTGAAGAGCCGAAGTATCTATAAAGCTTTTAAATATGCTTTACTTAATTATGAACAAGCCATAAACATACCTTAATCAAAGTTATGTTAGAGCACAAAACAAGTCTGTATGATGTATCTTTCATGCTTTGTCTCTTAAATTGTATACTGTTTCGCAACTACAACTTAATGCATTTTGGAGATGAACTCATCTTCCTGTCTTTTGCATGTGACTGTACAATTACCTTCACAAACACAATATTATCCCCGAGTTATTGAAATTGAGCTTCCCAAGATGCCTTTTAAGCAGACTGGGGCAGTCTGAGCCTCAGCAGTGAGTTATGGTTCAATATTAACCGACATGGCTGTGGTTCTGTGCAGCAGTTGTGTATCAAATGTTAGCCACATACTGTGTTCTCAGGGGGCAGTCGAGCCAAAATCTGTGAGTCACAAATCTTTTAAGTTTATTTGCCCCCCCCCCAAATGCTTCTTTGTCAGTAACAGCAACAATTCATTTGAAGTCCGCATTAGTTAAGTTGCCAGGCAACAATGCAGGGCTATGTGTTTGTGAGCTGTTTCTGTAACCTTGTGTTTTCCTTATTTACATATCACATCGCATATATGCTATTTTGACAGCAATTACAAAGACTATCTGTTAGCTTAACGGCTGCTGACGTTTCTGTCGATGTTGTGGCTACGACTAAAGGTATGTGGAATAATAACGGAGGTGGAAGTAATACTGCATAGTTTTAATTTGCGTGTCCTTTCACACATATGACAGTGAGTCACACTCAGGTGCCCCTGGTGATAATATCTCTAAGCTCAAGATGAGCGAGGAGCCCATCTTCCTTTCCTCTGCTTCACTGAGCACGGAGAGCATCCCTCTGAGGACTCCCGTCTAAAGCATAGAGAGTCCGCTAACCCGTAACAGCTGTCGGCATCTCAAACAGAGACATTAATTGTTCTTGTTTCTTACTGAATTTTCAGTAATTGGCTAACTTCTTACTTCCTGCGAGACCGGTTGGCCTTTTGATCAGGTGGTTGTTTTGGCTTTCAGATGATTTTTAATTTGAAGAGATAATAATGCAGCCTGTGTGAGGTGACAGAGATGTTATAAGGTCCTTGTAGTACTAAAGGGAATTATCACAGGATAAAAAACGCGTGTATAAAGAGTAATGCAAACAGACGTGTGCTTCTTCTTGATGTATCAGCGTTTGATGATTACATATCAAGGGTCTAAAATATCAAGTCATTAGAAATCAAAACTCATTAATAGAGAAAACTAAAATGAAGCCCCAGTAGGCTGATTCTACTGTTGATTGTTATTCCGAGGTATTTCACAGCAACAGGGAGGCAAATGACTGCCAGGAGCTGTTCAGCTTAAGCCTCAAACCAGCACATTAACATTGGCCTCCGTCACGTTCAGACATTAAAGATTTCAATCTAAGCCTCACTTAAACCTTTTTCACATGTTCTTGAAGGAATCTGTCAGAATACCGTGTTTGTCTTGCATAAATTGTGTAAAATAATTGGAAAAAATGACAAGTCCTAGTTGGACTTTCAAATCCCCTAAACACCTCCACCTGAGCAAAGTGCTCCACTGTTGCGCTGTAATATAGTAGCCTGTCAGAGAAGCTGTCGGTGAACACTTGGGGCTTTGAGCAGACTTTGTAACAGTTGTGTCTGTCTGCCCTCACTGTACACCTACGACAACTATTACATTTTACAGTGAGGACAATCAGGTAGGTCCTATACATATGCATCTCTCTGCATCTCTCTGGCAGCGCCTTTTTTTTTTTCTTTGTATGTTTCTGATTGAGGATGAGAGATTCAGAGCAAGTTAGTGAGTAAAAAAATTGGCAACAGGAAACCTATAATGAGGAGATCTGCTCCAACACTGTCTGTCAACGTGAAAAGGTTGTCAAGCAGAGGAAACCTTCATTTTTATCCATCTGTAGTGCTCTATCAAGATTTTTAGTTTTACATTTTAAAGCACAAAAACATTCAAAGCTGTCTAAACATAACAGCAGTGCAATTAAACAATTAACCGATTATTATATCCCGTATTCTGCAATAATTTTGCCAATTAAGAATCCTCTGGGCAAATTCTTCTGCAAAAATCCAATTCTTTGATTTAAGTTTCTCTAAAGGAAACTTAAAGTCTTATTAAAGCATTGTTTGTTTTTCACAATTAAAAACTGTGATTTGAATCAGTTTCCTCTTTCATTCCTCTGACAAATTTTGCTGTCCTCAAGCTGTGAGGCACCTGGTATAGCTGCATTCTTGCTGGAAGCTCCGCGCAGAGACCTGTTTTTCATGAGCTGATTGTCTGTAAATGAATAAATTTAAAAAAAAACTTTAGCAGCCTTAAAGATGAATAATCTTACACCTTCTAGTTCACAACTTTATTCAATGACTGGACTTAACCCAAAAAGTTCTTTGCTGACAGGAGCCACAACATTTAGTCAATCGATTTGCAGTAGCACAACTATTTGTTTCAGCAAACACATACATTAGATTAAGTTGAGTGGTGCCTATAAAAGTAGTTGCGGGGGTTTTACTTTGGATGAAATACTTGGTATTAATTGGAATATGTTTAGCCACCTGTGGGGCTCTTTGCAGATGGAAAACCTATTCCATCTCCATGGAAACGTGAACCTTTGTCTCTGTTGCAATTTGTATTTTATAAAGGATAGATGTTTGTTGCAGCCCGGCGGATGTGGCCAAATCATAACAAACATTAATTGCGGCATCTGTGAGTTAGCAGAGAGATTCATCATAGCAGCAGGCCAATGCCAGCATCCATTGTCTTTCTACAGCTTGTGCTTTGTCTGATCTCCAATTATCAGGTAAATCTCAAACAAAAGATACTTATACTAAGGTGGTTGAAACAGATTGTGAAATTCTCTGGAATTCACGTAATGATTTGACTTGGTTAATACATTGGTAAAGTGTACTTGTTCCTCATAAAGCTACATGTTGCATAATAAAGCACATCAGACCTGTGGCAAAATGGTAATGACTATCGTGCCGAGTTTCACTGATAAATGACACAACCGCCTGAGCAACGAACACTTCATTTGCCAAGAAAACGATGTACAATATTAGGCTGATGCAGCTGTGTGTTTGACATGGCATCTTACAGTCAAGACATTATGTCAGCGTGGATTAAAATGTCACAGACTCTGGCTTCCACAGACCTTGGTACAAAGTCGTGCCCATTGGGCAGCAAAGGCTTTTTGCATTTGTTAAAATGCTAAACGAGGACAGTTAAGAGTGAGAACCCCTGACAGAGGACACACCCGGACGTGAAAGAGACGGACAAAAGGGAGACGAAGAAAGAGTGGAACCGGAACAAGTTAGGGGCAGCCAGGAAGAGATGACAAAGCTCACTGAAGACAAATATGCTAAGTCGGCCGTGGGGATTTAATAATGGAGAATAATTAACCAAACATTTGATATTAAGTGGCATATTACAACTGCTGAATTGAAGCCCTATTTCCAATTACTGCTGTTCATTCTTCTATCACTGTCAAAAAGGTAACCACAAAGCCCCTCTACAATTATTTCTCTTGTAGATTTGTATCATTCTTTTCTCTTGCTGTTGCACTAAAGAGGGACCAATTCATCATTGTGACACTTGCTCAGTGGTGACCTAGCGTGGCAAGTCACCTCTGGAAAAATCCTCTTCTTAGAGCCTTCATCACAGAGGGAGAATGAAATGCACCAACCACCGATTTTAAGGCTCATTATTAAGAGATTAATTCTCTGGCTATATCTGTGATTTTCTTTTTCTTCACTTTTGCACTCAAAATTCTTGCATTAAACCAGGCCTCATTGATGTCATAGGCAATAATATTATCTCTCATTCTCACAGTTTAATAAAAACACAATTCCTATGTTATGTTTCAGGACCAACACTTTATCAAATGCCAACATCTAATTTCAGATTACTGTACAGTCCACAGTTATGTTTTGCATTGGATTTACATAGACTCTTTGCATATTTGGCTCCTCTCTGCAGTTTGAATATAAGGTCAAAGGGTGACGTCCGTTTTGCAAGGGGAATATGAAAAAGGACAGAGGATTCAGTTTGCGTAAGCAAAAGAGAGGCCGCTGATTGTCAGGGTAAGGTCTGTGAAGCATTGAAAGCTTCATCACATATCCTTTACTAAAATGAACACGTCAAGACAGTTAAGGTTTATGACCCTTATTACCTTTAAAAAAGTGTCTAACATTTGGAAAAGACTAATTAAATTTAAGCTTGGCTGCCAATACTCTACATTAAGACTTAGCAGACTTTGGGGCGGGGGTGCACTGTTCTACTGTGCAGTGACACCTGACCAAATATCACATCCATGGAAGAGTCTTGTGAAAACTTTTCCCCGTGACTTCACCAAGAAATTTGACATCAGACAAGTTTGCAAATGAACATCAAGGGCAGTCGTGGCTGGTTGGAGATATGCATAAAAAATACATGGCTATTTTTTTCTTTGTTTTCTTTTCGGATTTTTGAGCACTAGTGACATTTATTCAACAATGGGTAGACAGGAAATGGGGCAGAGAGAGAGGGGTGGGGGGGGGGGGGTGGGGGGGGGGGGGAGCGGCGGCATGCAGCAAAGGGCCACAGGCCGTGGCTCCAACTCAAACCGGCTGTGTCGAGGAACTACATCCTGTGTGCATGGGACGCCGGCTCAACCAGTTAAGCAATATGGCACCCCTAGATGGTTGAGTTTAGATTCGATTAAAAAATGGTTACAAGTTCTGTTCTCATTGCCTGAGTGCTTCCTTAAACAAAACAACAGGCAATGGAAAAATGTTCCTATTACACGTTTGGTTATGAGACTGTGCTGTGCTGCCAGCGGCATTTGGAACATTTCACTGGTATAGGATAAAATAAACTCAAACAAATACCAATAAATTCCAAAAACAACTATCATGTTGTTTGTGAAAAAGCTGAGTTTAAAACAGGATAATGTTCCAAGACAAACCTCAAAACCCACAATGTACCTCAAGAGACACAAGCTGAGTTCCCCATGCGGTCCCCTAATGTAAATATAATTGTAAATCCATGGATAGACATCAAAGATCAGTGCATGAAAGAGAATCCAAGAATCTCTAAGAACAAGAGGCCATTTGCAGGATCAGTGAGTAAAAATCATCATTAAAGAGCTGAGGGACTCTTTCATTAGTATGAAACATTTTCACTAATTGTGACAGTGCAGGCATTACTAAGTATATGATCATTTCTAACTTTTGCATTATGCCGTTGCTTGCAATTTGATTGCTGTGAAGCTTTAAAACATTCGATTAAAAAGTCTTACTCTATAGCAAAAAGTTGGACCATGGGTGCCCAGACTTTTTCATGCCACTCCATGTCTTTGAAAGTCAAACCTTACCTCCATATAATGATCAATTATATTACCCAGGCATTGACTGAGGCCATTTTCATTGAGGTCAAATCAATTGTGAGGGACAATGGCTCACTCGACATTTTACTGCAGTCACACTAACTGCTAAAATGGCCTTTCACAAATCCTATCAGTGCCAGAATGAATGTTTTGTTGTTCCTCACATCAATTTTTGAAAGATAAATTGACAAATAAACCACATGCTGAAGCAATAGTGCTGAAAAGAAATTAAGCATAAAGTAAACAGTGGGCACACAGCATTAAACAATATAAAATCAATGTGACGTGAGTGAATCATATGGCATCACAAAGTGCTTGAGTCTTAGTTCAATGCCCTGCAGAAATCCATCAATAATGTCCTTTCATTTCTTCTCCATCACTGCAATGAAGGGGTTTTTAAAGACCGAAACTTCCGCTTGGATCCAACAAAACCATTTTAAAAGAACCCTTATACACTTCTCTTCAGCGTCACTCTGTTTTTTTATGTTTGTGATTTTCATTTGAATGAATCTGAGTCCCCTCAAATATGTGTATTTTACCTCCATTAATGTGTGCTTTTACCTTCCATAACATAGACCAGTGAGCCCACATCGCCCTCCTTAATGATACAGCTGTCCTTTCCATACTCCACAGGGTACATGCAGTCCACGATCTCTTGAATCTGCGACAGCTCCAGGTTCTTCATGAAGTCATTGTCCAAGATGGCCTCCTTGATCAGATCCTTGGACCTGGAGGCAAAGTGAAGCGAAATGAGATCAACCTTGCACAAAGCACAACCTCCCCAAACACAGATCATCACGTCTTTAAATTTTAAAAAGATGTAATGAGCTCAAGTAAAAACAAAAACCTTGCCTGAGATCAAAATATTCTGAGTGATGCTTACCTCTTCAGTATGTTTATGATTATGTATGAAGCAATTACAGTCTAACCCAAACAACACAGAAGCTTTGGAAAAATGTATCCTCATTTCAAAGATGTCAAGGTGAAACCTTTTTATTCGCTCTAAGTGATGGAACTAGTTGATAAAAAGCGAAGTCCGGACCCAAAGGAAGCAGATTCTTACATTCAAGGGGCATTTCTGAAAGCCATTTTGGCCTTCAGACTGCAAAGTCATTTGGGCATTCCATGGGTAGGTATATTCTGCAATCACTATGCAAAGAAGGAGGAAAATTGACTTAAAAGCAAACATGCAGTTTTGTGAGAGTGCCCTGTCGGGCAGGCTAAAAGGAGAAGCAGGGTAACTGTCTGGCAGAGGACTTTATGACAGAATTATCTTTGAAATCGAGGAGTACAGATGCAGGGGAGAGATTTATTCATAAAGGGTGTCCATGTGTTGACAGCTGGTGAACGCAGGCCAGGTGTGGCGAAGTTTGAAACCTCAAAGCAAGCCTCAGTCTGAAGTGAGACGAGAGAGACCATGGGTGAGTCACGATCATTCACTCATTGAAGTACATCATAACCACAGTCTGAACTGCTCGGCTGTTTGGCTGGTTTTGAAAAAACATGTCAGCTAAATGGTTTATTAAAATGTTTAGAGGTTTGTCTAAAGGTTTATAATATGTGTCATCCAGAGGGGAGGTTTTTGCACCCCAAATAACACAGAGAACACCTACTAACCCCTGCTCTATGGATTCAAAGAATATGGTGAACCACCTCCTGCCCTTTTTTCAGTGCATTGTCGACGCTGATCACCTGGGGAGCTTAAAGCTGAAAGGGCAAACAACCTTGAAGACATTTATGAAGCAGTGCTCTGCCAGTGCAAGCCAGCAGCCGTCTTCCAAAAACCTCACAACTGCACAAACAGACCGTCAAGCTCCAATATCAGCAGCACACGGGTTTATTTAGATTCACACACATTTAAAACAAACTGCTCTGCACATTCAGGTGTTTATAACACAGTGTTTTAAAGTTAGTGTCTTACTTCTCCTCACGTTGAACTTTTAAGGTCACAAGAATCTGCATCTCTAATAAATCGTGAGACACGTCATTTTTTCAGCATCAGCTGAAATATTACTCTTGGCTTGCTCTCAGATGCCAGATATCAATAGCAGGTTCCTTACAATTTTTTAAAAAGGTATTACAACGCCTAATAATACAACACAAAATATTCAAACAGCCATGTACTCACATGACCAAATCAATAAAAAGGCACATTCTATAAAGATCTTACTACAGAAGCATTGCATTGCATCAACAACTCAAGAAACATAAAATATTCAAATATTTAACAGTCCCAGTCATTTCAGGTCTATAATTGGCAGGAATGATAAGTCATAGGATTTTCAGCCAAATGCAATTCATTTATAATTTGCTTTTCTTCATTTAGTGACAACAACTCAAGTGAGTCACACAAAGGGAGCAGTTTATTTGAAACCCTGAATTCCCCAGTTTAGTACATTCTTTAGAGAGAGCTAAAAGAAATCATATGACTGAAGACAACAACTATGCATAGTTTTGTTTAAAGGATGCAGGATTAGAGGGAAGCAGTTAGAAAAGTAGAAGAAAGAATCGTCTTCAGATTAAATTTATGACCTGATGAAATCATCTTAGTGATGGCTGAGAATCAATTTTCACCCAAACAACTCATACATGCCTTCCCCTTGCAGTTTTTCTAAAGCGCCATGTCATGTCTGATCTATACAGACAGTTTAGAGACATAAAAAAGACTAAAGAGACTGAAGTGAAAAGCCTGCAAGTATTTAGAAATTTCAATGGACTTAAACCAGGGACATCGCTGTTGCTACTGCAACAGAGCTAGCTACTGTACCTCCGTTAACCTTTTACCTGCAAAATAATTCTCTTTACATATTTTCATTTTGTCCTTGGGAGTCCAGACACACTCCTGGTAGAAATTAAAAAAGAGATAATTAAGGTCCTGTGCTTTTTTAATATTCTCAGCCCACAATGTTGAAACTTCCTTTACATAGAAGGAGAGGATATTTTGGATTTAATCTTGACAGCTATGATTAGGATTTGGGGAGACAATCTTATTAAAAAAGGGCTTTTTTCATGAGGACACTTATTGTGATGGTAATGCTTTGAGATAAGCTTCATTTTATATATTGCTGTATCAAACATGACTTATATTAACTAAACTTACAAGAACAAGTTGAAATCTGATTTTTTTTCCTGCTTTGTTTGTTTTTTCCAAAACCTGACCTGGTCTGAAATGTGTCTCATTAACCCTGTTTTTTTACCCCCTGAGTCTTCAAGCCTTTCAATCATGTTTATAGCCAAGGTTTGCGCAACGTCTTTTAACCAGACCTTTATAAAAACATTTGCCTCCCACTACTTTGTGAGAATGACATATTTGCTTTCATCCACATGGTGAAGTTTGGGCCGAGCAAGTTCAGCCTTCCTTAAAAGGAGAAAATATGCTCTTTTAGAGGGAAAAAAGATGAGGGGTGGCAGAAAAGTGGGAGAGGCTAACAGAAATGAGACAGGCAGAGAAAGAGGGATGGATAGCATATGTGTAAAAATCTAAAAGCCTCCACAGAATGAAATGAAATTATAAATAATCGGCCAAGTGCAACAGACAATATCGCTGCACCTCAGCAACGAAAACATGACAAAAATGTAATGTAGCGTTTTATTTTGGCTGTAAGGGCACTTGTGTGATTTAGAAAAGAGAAATAAAGCAAATATATTTTCTTTCAGTTGAGTCATTACAAAATAACTGTTAGAAAAGTCTCACAAACACTGACTAAAGAATCCAAAAAATCGGCCGTCATCTGTAGAAAACAAAATAAAAACTTTGTGAGATACTCAAGAAATAATATGCAAAACAACTGACAAACAATGATAGTGCTGAAGTTATAATAGCACAGTGCGCATACTTGCTCAAGTCATTTGCATTCCATGGTCCGTTTGCTTTTCCATCATATTACTCGTATATATGCTTATTACAACATAGAAAATAAACAACTTGTCATCCTCTGGCAAGAGAAAAGAGCGAAAAGGTGTGGCAGATGTTCAGCAGAAAATTGAAACTGTCATCGGAAGGCTTGAAGCTTAAAAAAGCTTTGAAGAAGAAGACGGTAATTTTCAGTACCTTTGAGTTTCCCTAATGTCGTCAGAACTTTTGTCACACAACAGCTTTTTAAAGCTCATAAAAAATTGCCATCACAACTGTTAGAGTCTAAATGTAGTACATTGTGTTGATAACAGTTTCTGAAAAAATATCTTAACTGAAGTGCAGCCAATGTAGGCTAATGTAATAAAAGGCTTAGAAAGAGGTGTTTCATCATAATAAAATGGTCACTCGAGTGTGCTTTCCTTATCTGCCATTCCAAGCTTGCATCCAGAATTGCACATTCATTTGCAAAAGTGAAACAAAACAACGGAATTCAGAAGAAAATAGTTAGTTTTGTGGTGGGTTTTTTTACCATTGAACCGACAGGTGTGACTAAGTTTAATAGTTTTCTGCTCAACCAAATAACTTTGTTAATTTTTTTCAGCTATATGAAGAAATCAATAGTTTTATTCTTCTGTTTGTAAGTTTCAACAGAGTAACAACACTCATATCTGACACGTGCTCTCACATCTGAAAGTTTTTTTTTAAACTCATTATTGTTATTATTCTGCTTAAAACATCTGGATGGGTAGAAAATGTTCATTTAATGTAAGCTGTAAAAGTAGATTCATACAGTTTAAATCATATTCTAATCGTCCCTGATGTTCTGCCACATTTGGTTTAGAAAAAAATATTTATTAATGGCAATGTGGCTTAATTTCCTGTGTGCTTTAGGACACAATAGTAAATGTTCTTCCAAATCAGGGAGTTTATCATTCAAGTTTAACACACACAGCTGGGTTACTCAAAGCAGAGTTTTTGTTATTAAAGACATTGTTATTATTCCGTTTGAAATTCCAAACCTCCTGTTGCAGACACAGCTGGGCAGAGGAGCTATGATTGAGAGTTTGCAAAGAAAAGAGACAGGGTCTTGATCAACTATAAGTTAACATGCTCAGAGAGGCCGTTGGACTGTCTGTCATGGAGTCACAACTTGTACAAAACGGGCACTGGTACATTAGGCAGAACTGCTGCCACTGCCTCCCTAAACCTGTTATTCTCCATCACAGAATGGCATTTAATTTTTCTCTCATATTGGCCTGCGGGCTTAGCTTTTGATTTCCCTGCTAGTAATCCTATCAGTAACTGTCAGTGTAGTTTCCTGGTTTGCCTCGTGTAGTTGTAAACATAATGTCACATTTCACTGATAGTATTTTCTACTCTATGTCTACATTTGCGTTTCTGTGGTGCTGCGAAGAGAGCAGCCCCTCATCCATAAGTGCGCTACAGGTGAAGTACCTGCTGCGCCACACGCAACATTACGCATAGGAATCAAACAGGTGGCACAATGGTGAACTTGTACATGGCTAACGCAAAATAGATCAAATAAAAGTAGAGTTCAGACACCTACTGTGTGCTTTTGGGGTAGAAAGGCAGGGTGACATGACTAAGATCCTGGATGTCGAAGGCAGTGGGTTCGGCTGAAATAGCCTGCCTCTTCGTCCGCTGCTGCTCATGCAGCTCGTTCTGCTTGTGAACCTGCTGGGTAGCCGGTTTGATGACGGAGCGGTATTTGTCCAATTCGGTCTGTAATCTCTGTATAAGCTCATCTTTCTGGTCGAGCTCCAGTTCAAGTTCGTCGATAAGCGCGTCCCTCTGACGCAGCTCCTCGATCTTCTCCTGGAGCGCGTACTGGAGGTCGCGCAAGGTGCCCATTTCAATCGGCGGTGACTTCCCAATAAGTTTATCGAGAGCTATGCAGTCGAGTCTTTATCCTCTCTCCTCTACCACGCCACACGCAAACTTTATCCGGCATGAACAGCTTCAGAGGATGGAACCCCTGGTACTGCTAAGGGGGATTCCTCGCCGATGTCTGTCACAGGCGATAGCTGATGGATTTATGGTAGAATATGTGGTTGGTGGTTGCCGTGATCGCCAAGGTGAGCCCATAAAGCATATCGGGAGCAAACTTTACTGTCTCTGTCCTCCACTGTGTCGCTATCTCTCACTCCCTCCCTCGGCGGTGTGACAGTGGAGGACCGTCCTCCCCGTGTGCGTCAGGCTGAGACCCAGAGAGCGCGCATGGCGAGAAGGGCGCCTGCAGGAATCGGTGGCACGGTGCAGTCTGCCACTCCAGAGATAGCCGAACTCGTATCACATAAATTATGAAATCAACGAGGAAGCCACAGTTCGGTCATCATACCTCCGTAACTCGCTGAGTTACAAATAGATGAGAACCGGGGCTCTGAAGGAAGTTGAAGGTGAAAACTTAATGAACCTCAGCGCAAACAATTGAACAGATGTTTTCAGTTAGTGGAGGCGCTTCTGTTTATATTGTGTTGGACTGTTTGTTTAGTCTGCATGGGAAACAACGTGAAAAATATCTGAAACCACTTGTGTTTTAATTCAATTGACGCTTTAGAAAACATAAATCAATTCAATACGGGATCTGATGCTTCAACTTTGTCTTGCAAATATCAAATTTGTGACAAGTAGAACAATAAACGGTAGAAGCAACAGATATGAAAATGCCAAAGCTACGGCGGCTCAAGACTCCCCACAGCAGCTTTACATTCCTCATCTAATCTCATGTTGTTTGCACTGAGAGCACCACTGGTGTTTGTCCACATGATCCCAATGAGTCATTTTATGCTCGCAGAGAGCATCATTTGGCCCCATGCGCGCTGGACAAATTCAGGGGAAGATAAACTGCCAAGGACAATCAGATGGGACGGGGAGTTACTGAGGGTAAAACAGCAATTACTGTTGGGTGTCACGGACTGACAGGCAGCACAGCCGGGGTAACGAGATTTCCGGAACTGTAGGATAAGCCTGGCTGTTTTGTGGTGTTATAAGGCATCTTTTTCCTGACATAGGGCATGTAAACAACTCTGAACGGAGACAAATGGTGGAACAGTGGAACACAGCTGCCCTCTTGTGGTGAGTTAAACTATTGACTCAAGGAAACAACAAGTAGGTGGTATTCCTCTACTATAGCCCCCCCAAAAAAAGATTTCATGAAACAATCGTCCTCTGCCATGAACCATATTAGTTGATTCGATCATCAGAACAAAATTATTAAGAAAAGGGAGGCAGTGATTTATGTCATTAACAAGAAGATGTATAACTTGTAATATTAGTTTAAGCAAAAACATGTATGTCAGATGAATCAGATCAGATGAATTTGTTGGAGGACGGAAATGTGAGAATCTGAACAAGTAAATAAATAAATAGATAAACATCAAAGTAAAAACACACGCCAAGATTGTTCCCAGAGGCAGAGAGAGTAAATCAAAGCGTTATGTGCAACTTTAAACTAGGCCAAAGCAACTTTGATGAACATCTGTTCAATCCAATGTTGAAATCAGTGAAATTAAGGCCCCACATTGTTTCCCAAATGTGCTCCACATAAAACCAGTCATTTTCTTCATGAAGCCCATAGCTTTTCGCCTGTGAGTTTCTTAAAACCAAATTATATTCAATCTCTGTCAAGGAAAGATGCGAAAAGCGAGGAAGCAGAAAATTTGACTTCCTATCAGGTGCCCTCAGACCTGTCCAGTGTTGCTTCCTTCCCTGAATCCGCCCAACATCAGAAGGCCCTCCCATCGTCCTTCAAAGTTCCTCTGCGCTTTAAATTTCACCTCTCTAGCCATCCAGCTCAGCCCTTTTCCTATGCAGATCAATAGAAAGTGGATCCACTGCTCCATGCAGCTGTAATCCGAGGAGCGGGGCGGGCCGCCGCCTGGTGCCTTGTCTTGGCTGTAATGGAGGGGGTCATGCCGCCTCCGACCCTGAGGCGGTGGACGACCTCCTTCAAACACAGGGGGCACCGGGAACAATCATCTAACCGGTGATTTGCATAAATGCGAACATGTTTACTTCCGTTTCTGAATCTGTGCTTACAAGCAATTAACCAATTTGCTCACTGAAAACCCATTCAAGCATTTCCTGACTCATCAGCTGAGCAGACATTAATTTGATCTTTTTTTTTTTTTCAGGATGAATCATGGATGTAAGCTATGGAAAGGTTTTCGGTAGGTGATCATAGGTACATATAAGGGATTATGTTGAATCCAGCTTGGTAAAGTTAGTCGTTTGCTATATTGATTTGTTGTTTTTTTATGATGGCTTTTTCTCAATGAGCTCAGACCATTCATGGCATCCGCATGAGGAAAGGATGTCATGAATGGTCTATGGTATAATGGTCTGTATAGAGTCGGGACTCTTTCTGGCTGTCTGATCCCTTATTCACAGAGCATGTCATGTACTAATGAGAATAATGAGGACTTTTTCTGCATGTATGCAGTTTTTTTTTATCTGAACTGTCTAGCCACATTAATAAAATTAACCTCATTGTCTGTTGCACTGTGTCAACAGAACATTGCTTCTTGTGTGTGAGAGAGAGAGATTTCAAAACTTTCACCTCAGTAAACACAGATAAAATTAAACAGAACAGAATGAAGATTAGCAGAAACGGGGTTGGTAGATGTGATGAGTTCAGCTTCAGGCCTTATCTGAAACCCTCAAAATAAGCTACTGTGAACTTAAAATGAGCACCTAAAAGTGATGAAGGAAGCATATGGTCAAACAAAGCGTTTTCTAATGGAGTATTAAATATCCTCAGACATGCACTTTGGGTCCACAGCGTCCAGCTACTAAAAGCCAATAATGCATAGCACTTCCTAGAGTCTGTGTCCTGTGGGACTGCCGTGATGGATCTGATCAATTAGGAGCTCTTTCTGGGGCTCAACTTGAAGCTGCGTCATCGGCCCCAAGAATGAAAATGCTCGTTCATTCATGGCAAAGCTCTTAATCTCCCATTTAAGAGAAAAATATGTGAAAAGGTACCATAAAAACAGAATATTGGGGGAAAAAAAAGATAGAAATAGGAAAAGGAGGCACTGAGGAGAAACACTAACTTGTGTGTATTTGTGTGTGTGATTTTATCAATACCTGCCCATCATTTTATTTTTTTTTTACATTGAAACAGACTGTTAATAGCCGAGTATTGATCCAAACCTTTCACGGAAAATGTTTTGATTCTGCCAAGGGAAAGAAACACAACTAAATGAAAGATGGGACACACCACATGCTCATGGGCGTAGGAGGGCAATAAAGTATCACCACCAGCTGAAACTCTCTTACCAGTCAGATTTGGGATATTTCCGAAATGTCTGCCTTGACAGGTCCTGATACGTCTGAGGCTCTGCGGAGATGCCCTGTGCTCTGCGGGTCCTAGGTCCAATAAGTTCTGCGCTGGGCAGAACAGACTGACATTTGTGCAATTTCCTCTTCAGCTCTTGAATTTCGTCCTCCCGGTCCGCAAGTCGCCTCTCCAAGTCCCGTATCCTCTCCTCCTTCAGCAGCAGGATCTTGGCAAAGTCGTCCTCCAGGTCACTCATGTTGAAATCTTCGTTCAACTTTGCCACGATTCTCTGCGATATTGGGTAAAACAAAAACACGAACTCCCAGCACTAAAAAACGGTCACAAATCCCCCCCACCAGACACGCGCAGGGTGATGATGCTCCGCGAGTCCCCTTCACTGTCCACTTGTTTATTTCAGAAGAAAGGAGCAAAGCGGGGCGTTTAGAGCCAGGGAGCGGGCGATTGATGGAGCAGCGCCACGCTACGATCCACCAAGTCTCCGGGGAGCTGCTGATGATCCTTCATTGAGAAACCAATTACAGTAGCTCTTCCTCTCAGAGGGCGCACACTTGCCTTCAAACTTGGCACTGAGGAGCCGCGATGTCTCCTGTAGTTCACCGCTTCTCAAGCTGCAAACACACCACAGAGGAAGCCCGGTACCGCCGCCGCTGCTGCTGCTGCTGCTCCTGCTGCTGCTGTCCAATATTTGTTTATGTGCACATTCTCTTTGGGCGACAAAAGCGCTCACATCACCTCCCTGACCTAACCTATTGCAAAAATCAATTGTTCCGCACTCGTACTCGCGTCATGGGACAGAGGACTGGGCTTTAGCCTATTTGCAATGCTCACTTATGGAGTAGGCTATGCACCCTTCAGTGGGATGGAAGTAATCCACATGGCACAAAAAGTAGGCTTCTTATTTAGTAGTCATACTTCTAATAGTATTTAATGTGTAGCCTATCCAAGTTCATTTGAAATTATTTCGCATTTCCTCATCTGATATTAGGACTTGTGTAAAAGTTCGGTTAAAGTAAATTCAGGCTCACGAATAAGTAGAACCGTGTGGGATAAATGGATAAATCTAACCTGCACTCTGGAACAAATATGAAATGAGCTACCAAGTAGGCTACAACTCCAATTCCAAAAAAACGTGTGACACTTTGTTGAATCCAGATAAAAACAGAATGCAGTGATGTGCAAATGTCATAAACCAATGTTTTACTCACACATTTGATCATTTCTTTAAAAAAAAAAGTTTAATTAAGGGCAGAAAAACACCTGCAAAAAAAAGTTGGGACCAGGGAAACAAAAGGCTGGGACTAAAAAGAAGCAGTGGAAACACAGGTTGCAACTTATTAGCATAACTGGCCAAAGATCAGTAACATGATTGGCTATAAAACAGCACTTTTAGAGAGATAAAGTTTCTTAGAAGAATAAATAGGCAGAGGGTAAGCAATCTACAAAAAAAAAAATGAGACTGCAAATTGTAGAGCAAATTCTAAACATTGTTCTCACGACGTGAAATTTCAAGACTTTGAAAATCCCATCATCTACCGTAATTTATATCATCAAAAGAGGTTCAGAGAGCTCGGAGACATCTTTGTGTGCAAGGGACACAGCTGGAAATCAATACTGGATGGCTGCTATGTTTGGGCGCTCTGCCAGCACTTCATTAAAAACAGGGCGTGATTCTATTATAGAATTCACTGCATGAGCTCAGGAAAACTTCGAGAAATCATTGTCTGTGTGCACATTAATCATGCCATCAACAAATGGAGGTTAAACCTCTGTCATGAGGCGATGTGTGAGCATGTTCCAGTAACGCCCCCCTCTTCTCCGCTCATTTCACATGAACAGAGGCAAAGTGACTAATAAGAGTTTGGATTTCTTTTTTTTTTGACAATGGGTGCCACGTCCTCCACACTAAAGAGGAGAGGCACCATCCAGTTTTTTATCAGCACTCAGTTCGAAAAAAGCCTGCATCTCTGATGGTACAGGGGAGCCTGTAGAACTGACAACCTGCACATCTGGAATGGTGTTATCAGTGTTGAGAGCTACAGGTTTTGGAGCAAGATATGCTCCCATCCCAGAGATGTCTCTGTCAGGGAAGGCCTTGCCTATTTCAGCAAGACAGTGCTAAACTCCATACTGCATCTCTTAGAACAGTCCCAGTTCCTGGACCTTTACTGATTGTTGTTAAAAGAAGAAGGGATGCTACACAGTGGTAAACGTCGCCCTTTCCCAATGTTTTTTTTTTAGACATGTTGGTACCATGAAATTTTAGATGAGCTAATATTTTTTTATGAAACAGCATATTTTCTCAATTTCCACATTTGCTGTATTTCTATGCTCTTCTGTGGCTGAAATATTGGTTTACGGTATTATTTGATATGATATTATTTAAAATCATTAAATTCTGCTTTTATTTACATTTCACATAGTGTCCCAACTTATTTGGAATCGGTGCCGCAAATGATTCATTTGCAGAAGACTAAGATACAAACAGAAGACTAAAAGAGGCTGTCATTGTAAGAAGGCAACCCAAGGTAAAATCAATAACAAAATAGATTCTGTGTAATGTCAAAGATTAGAATTCAGTAGTTGGAGCAACAGTCGTCGTCTCGTTCATCCTCAGTGTTTTGTGCAAAAAAAAGAGACTTCACTAACAGATCATAACTTCACTTGCTGTTGTATTAATTCCTACCACTGCCTAAAACTGTTTCAAGTGAATGAATTCATTTTGAAGGGGGGGAGCTTATGGGCGCTAGAGGGTTGTTTCATTAAAATTCTGAGTTAAAAATAGCGTGTACAGATCCTCACTTTGCTGGTGTATTTCAACACATCTCACACTTACTGCTTGCCATTTTTATCATTCCAACCACCTCTAGCTGGGCTTGAGACGAGCTGTTGTTGCTGGATAGCATTTCTACATGCAGTGGATCTATTTGTGGAGTTTTATTACACGTTATTAGACATTTCCCTTTCTCTGTTTACCTCCAGCTCTCCACATGCATCTTAGAGCAGAATACCTCTCTGATAACTGGTTGTAAACCCTCTTCTCCCATGCGAGACTGGTGATAACCCACTTTAGTCGTATTTAGCTTGATAATTGTACTGAGCGTAGTTAGGCCTGGGTTGCTGAGATTCTTGATAGGAGACACTTCTGATCTGTGTTGAGTGTGCCACATGTTTAAAAGTAATTGTGAGCAGCAAAGTGAATGCAACCAGTACTCAGAGACACGGTGAGAACCAGGGTCATGCTGTTATCAATGTGGAAAACAGTCACTGATGAATTATGTATGCAGCAGACACTATGTCCGTTATGACAGTGGTAAATTAAGTGTCACCTTCTGCTACCTTATCCATATCAATCGAGAATATGTGGGCACTGAAAGAGCATGAGTGACATCCTATTCAAGTAAAAGGGTATTCATGCATTCAGACAAAAAGATGCAGAATATCATCAATCAGTTTTTCATTAAAATGTCTTTGATCTTATACTCTTAGCACAACATCCGTGGCTGAGTATGTTCGTTACATCGTCACCATGACTATATCAGCATCATCAACCTGAAGTGTGTATCTTGGTTGCATCCACACCAGACTATGTCCATGTTTACACAGTGTGAGTAATGCAGCATTACCAGTTTCTGTTTGTGTCTTTTCAGCGCTACATGGGTCATCTCCCCCGGATGTCGCGGGTTACGTAATGGACGTCAAGTTGACCTCACGACACCCAGAGATAGATGCTCTGACTGCACATGAGACATGGGCGTAACTGAGCTCATGATTCCTCATTTTGGCTGCCAAGTAATAAAGCATTTATGTGCTGCCATTGCAGCATTTCTAAAGCGTCTATGCACAGAGAAAATCTGGTGCCCTCTTGTTCGCCTCAGGGACAGATCAGCTTACGGAAGAGAGGAGGGCAGACATTAGTCACTGTTTTCCTGTAATACACTGACACACACAGATACACACTGAAGAGAGAGAGAGAGAGAGAGAGAGAGAGAGAGAGAGAGAGAGAGAGAGGCATCTTGGGTATACCCAGACATATGCTTGCACATCATTATCACCCACACCCACAGACACTTGCATTCAAAGATTTATGTAACCATTTACTAAGCAAAATTCTTGCAGATACACAAACACAATCAAGCCAGCAGCTTGCATGGAAACCTTAGAAGGGGATTTCTGTAAGCACAGTGCTTGGATCAGTATGCTGTTACACTACTGGAGAATCTTCCGCCATGAGCACCCAATGCTGTCGGCGTCTCTGCTGCTGGTCCCTGTGAGACATCACCAGCTGGCCGCCTGCCCTGGCCCTCCATCCCAATAGGGGTGACAGGAGCTGTGGGAGAAGGTGAAAGAGGCAAGACAGAAGAGATGCCTTTCCCCCAAGCCATCTATTTGTGAGTCTCTCCAGTCCCAAAAAAGTAGCACCGCAAATCTGGCGCTGTCAAGCAAATTCATACGACACATTGCATAGATGTAGCCGCACATTGTAACATGAGCCGCTGATTGATCGCTCGGCTCACAGTCGAGATGGATGGAACTAGAGCTCAGGAAATTGACTTAGCCAAAGCAATAATGATACTTCCTTCCTGCCTTCCTGCATCAGAAACATTAAAATCAGATACTGTAGGTGAGGAGAAGGTGTGTATTCTGTGTAACATGGCTGTTGCTCTGGAGCTAATATTTATTTTCACTACTGATTAATCCTTCAAAGAATTCTCAGTCAAATGCAGCAGTTTACAGGAGAAGAGACTTACCATCTTTATACAGCATTAATCAATA
Organism: Odontesthes bonariensis; assembly: GCF_027942865.1. Classification (NCBI taxonomy): domain Eukaryota; kingdom Metazoa; phylum Chordata; class Actinopteri; order Atheriniformes; family Atherinopsidae; genus Odontesthes; species Odontesthes bonariensis. The sequence continues at coordinate 17,928,401 of NC_134507.1, forward strand.
CATGGAAACAATAACTCACATGACTGCTTGTATAGAAAGGGTTTAACTTAGTGTGATGAATCCACAAAGAATTAGCAGGAGACTCAGCTATCCTCAGCACTAAGAAACTTTATTGTTTACAGTGTTTTTTGATACAGTATCTTACTGTTGTGTTTAACTCTCACTGCTGCTATTTTAACATGAAGCTATTTTGAGCCAAAAGGCTCAGATAAAGCCACTGTTAGGATCTGCCTGCTACCAAACTGACGATACAGCCACATAAATATTTCCTTTAGAGCCTAGAGATAGTGAGTGCTGGACTTAGATTTGACATGTGTATAAAAACAGTACTGCAAGTAAATGTTAATGTTTGGCAGTATCTATTGGATGAGCCCATATCGTCCTGATTTAGATGTGCCACACTAATTTTAGTTGGAGGGTCTATTGGAATAGGTTTCATTCATATCATTTAAAAAGTCACATGTACTTGTTTTGATCATACTATATTTTTCTGCAGCACCTCTTTTAAACATTCAACTATAGATCCTGTCGTCTTAATGTACCTCTGCTGATTGGCCCAGCCTGCTTAGATTGGTCAGCTGATCAAGTATCGTGAGCCAGATGCATATTCTTAGCTTGAAGTGTGCATGTATTATTCAAATGTGACATTGCTGTTAAGAAGCCAGGCTTTTGAGTTAGTTGAAAAGCAGTGTCCTCTGTTGGATAGATCAACTTCCATTGGAGTAGACTTTACTTAATGTAAGGGGGGGGGGGGGGTTGACTCCTTTAAAAGGGTGTTATAGCCTGTGTCTGTGTTGTTTATATTGTGTTTTTTTTCACTGTCACTGACAAAAATTTGAAAAAGAAAAAAAATGCCTCGACTGAGGAATTCCCAAACCTTTGACTTAATGTGCATATTAAATAAAACCACCTGGAACTTAAACAGCCCAGGGCACTTTTTAAAGGGGCTAAAACTTCATTTCTCCCCTAGGTCGTATACATTTGCAGTGAGGTCTGAGTATAGTATAAGCTATGCAAATTTAGTCAGTTTCAATGTCTCCACTCACCAAAATGTTGGGGCTTCCATGCTGATCAGGGTCAGCTACACAGAGAAGTCAAACCAAGACGCACATCTCAACTGTATTAACTTTCTATGGGTTGTGGTTATCTTTATTTGTGCCTTGGATCATTCTGGAGCTCCCTTGACCACGGTGTGTTCTGTGCATACCCAGCTGACTGATTTGAACATGAGTGTATGAATTTGAAAGTTGTGTTTACACACAGTAACAACTATTTCTGTGGTACAACTCCAAGTGTGAGGATCTTGGGAGCTATATAGTGGATAATAAACACTGGGCGATTGATGTGAGAGGGTAGTGAGCGGGTGGAAAAATATTGTTCGTCTCAGCCAATCAGAAAAGGTTCTGTACTGCAAGCCCCACCCAGTAGGTTCTGGGTAATCTCAAAAGTTCCACTTTTCCAACATGGTCACTTTTAGGGGTGAGATTCCATATCTCCCAGGAAACTTTGGGTAGCTTTTGGTTTCTACAGTGAAGGGAAGAAAAGAAAAGATCCTCATAAAAAATGCAGTTGCCTGAAGAAGTTAATTTTTTTTAAATAATCATTAAATCCAACACAGCATGTATAATATCTTCTAACAGTGATAATTGACCATCACAGAAACTCAATCTTTTACAATGCGGACCCCATAGAAACCCTAATCCTAAAGCCAAATGTAAATTCACTTCATCAAATCAGGTATACATAAGATGTCTGCAGCTCTTAGCCATCAGAGTTAGGTGCCTTTTAATCACTGTCTTTTTATTAAGTTTTTTTCCTTTTATGCATACAGTTTATGAATACAAAGTGTTTATCTGGCACAGACATAAAATAATATACAAAATAAATAATTAATCCCTACAAAGTAATCCCATTTAGCCCACCCAGGTCACTGCCCAATAGGTCCACGTACTACATTCTTATCCCAGACAGAAACAGAGCACACTTTAACAAAATACATTGATCTAGAGGATTATTGTATATTTTGAAATGAGTTAAGAAAGGGCCCCCATATTTTTTCAAATTTACCAGTTGAGTGTTGAAGAGAGCATCTAATTCTTTCCAATTTCAAACAGGACATGAGGTCACATAACCACTGCTTGTGAGTTGGAGGAACAGAACAGCACCCTTCCACCTGGTCAGAACTGTAAGCCTCGCTAACAATGAGCAGAATGCCAGTGCCTGTCTTTTAGAGGCTGGTAAAGGCGACCCCTCATCACTGAGGCCAAAAAGAGCCAAAAGAGGGCCAGGTGTTACGGCAACTCCGGCCAACCCGGACATAGTACGGAAAACATCTGTCCAGAACTGACCAAGAGCGGGGCAGGACCAGTACATATGAACCAATGTGGCTATGGCAGTTTTGCATTTGTCACAGTATGGGGTGATTTCTGGATAGAAATAAGATAGTTTGCTTTTGGAGAGATGGGCTCTATGTACTATTTTAAACTGAATGAGACAATGGCGCGCACACAGAGATGATGTATTCACCAGTTTAAGTATAGAGGCCCATGTCTCATCCAGTATAGTCATATGCAGGTCTTCTTCCCATGAAGTTTTGAGTTTACGTGAGGAGGTCTCCTTCATGGTCAGCATTTTATTATAAAGCCACGAAACCATCCCTTTACGAGTCGGGTTCAATAATAGGATGGTTTCCAACAATGTACACTCTGAAAGGGAAACTGAGCCTGAAAAGTGAGACCGAATAAAGTTTCTGGCTTGCAAATATCTAAAAAAATGTGATTTAGGTAAACCATATTTGTTGCTAAGTTCCTCAAAGGATGCCAAATTCTTCTCTATGAAAAGGTCCTTAAAATGAATAAGCCCCCTCCGGTGCCACTCTAGGAACACCCCATCCTGAACAGATGGTTAAGTGCGATTGGACTTAAGAGGGAAAAATCATGGAGTTAAAAGTGTTTCCTAAACTGGCCCCATATTTTCAGCGAGTGTTTCACCACAGGGTTTGAAATAAGGTTAAGTGTAGTAAGTGAAAGTGGGGAACAGAGCACTGCTGGGATGGATATATTGTTGCCGCTGCGCAGCTCCATATCCACCCAGTCGGGGCAGCCGTCCAGGTTATGGTAGAAATACCAATACACTACACATCTAAGGTTGGCGGCCCAGTAATAAGACCGGAAGTTGGGGAATGCAAAACCCCCCTGATGTTTAGGTTTTTGAAGTTGTAATTTATTAAGCCTTGGGCGTTTACCCTGCCAAATGAAGGATGAAAAAATGGAGTCCAGCTCATTAAAAAAAGTGTTAGGAATAAAAATAGGCAATCCCTGAAAGAGGTATAAAAATTTGGGTAGTATATTCATCTTAATTGAATTGATACATCCCACAAGGGACATGGAAAGGGGCGTCCACTTTGTGAGGGATCCCTTCACTTGGTTCAACAGTTGAATCAGATTCTCTTTGAAGAGGTTTTTATGTTTTTTTGTCACTGTGATACCCAGGTATGTGAATTTTTGTCTTTCAATTCTGAACGGTAAATTAGCTAAATCTGACATATCAACTTTATTACCTATGGGGAAAAGCTCACTTTTGGTAAGGTTCAACTTATACCCAGAAACCTGACCAAATTGGCTAAGTATATCGAGAGCAAAAGGCAGTGAGGTTGATGGTTTGGAAATAAAAAGTAAAAGGTCATCTGCATAAAGCGACACCTTATGTTCCATGCCATTCCTCCAAATGCCGGATATTTCCTCACTGGTTTTAAGTGCAATGGCGAGGGGCTCTATGGCCAGATCAAAAAGCAGGGGGCTAAGAGGACAGCCCTGACGGGTGCCTCTTTGTAATTTAAATGGTTTTGAGGTCTGAAAATTGGTACGAACTGTGGCGGACGGTTGCTGGTATAATAGTTTAGCCTTGTTTTAAGTTCAACACGCCTTTTGAACAGTTCAGGACACTGATTGAGAGCATATTTTACATCTACCTCTTTGATTTGCTGAATTAGGTTGTTCTGTTCATAGGTGGACTGTTTTTTAATTTTTGCTGAGTAGGCAATAATCTGGCCTCTGATATAGGCCTTAAAGGTATCCCATACAACAAGTCTGGAGGTCTCTTGGGAAGAGTTAGTAGCAAAAAAGAAACGTATCTCATCTTGGATAAACTTTACAAAGTTTTCATCCGACAGCAGAGTTAGGTGCCTTTTAGAAAGATTATATTTTATGTAAAGCAATGAACTTCTCCTAAGTGTGGATTAGATCCCCAAATCTCAATAAACAGTGAGTGAGAACTAAAAACACTACAATAAAAAGAAATTAAAAAAAAAAACAGGGACTTAAAAGGGACACAGTGTCTAAGGCAAACAACGCGAATAGCTGCTGGATCTTGGGCCTTCGTGAAAAAGTTTTGTTGATTTATTGAAGAAAATGTCGTAAAGCTACACAGGTCTGGAGCACAAAACATGTTTTCCTAACCCACTCTGTGTTACCTCACATGTTCCATGAACAGTTTGAAAATACTCCCTTTTAAAAAGAGAAAGAATGAATTATAAAACATCTTGTCTTCAAAGTTTGCTTACTAAATGACGCAAACATTCAAAAAAGAATCGCTGTGACAACATACTCAGTTTTCCACAACCATGTTGTCATCGCTTGGGCACTAAGCGCAGCTTAAGCACGAAACCAGCCCTGTAACGTGAAGAAGACATGCCAGTGAGAGTGAGAATGGGTGCCCGTCTGGTATGACAGAGAGGAGAAATGTGTTTGCGAGGTGAACAGAGGGTCAGGGTTCACTGATTGGAATGCTGCGCTCCTGCTGTCTTCCAGGTGTTCTGGATGACTAACGTTGTTAATGCTAACCACCTCAGTGACAGGCACTGTGGCCCAGCAAGCTCAAAGCGCTGGCAAAAACAGGTAAATGAAGAGAGCAACATACCCAGTTTAAAAACAATGAAACACAAGTGTTGTTCGATGTACGGCATGCCGAGTATTGTGCTACAAGAAATTTGTATCTGGGATTTGTTACAGTTTTGATGTCAGAGGAGTACGGTTTAGAAGGTCATGGACGGACAAAGTTTTCCTTAAGATAATACACTCCGAATCTGTTTTGCAACAAAGCTGCATTCTGGCAATTTGCTCTCTTTAGTGCGTTGAGGTTCAGCGCCATTTCACAATCATGAGATTCTTAACCTTATGACTGAGAGGCTTTGCCTTCGAGTAGCATCTTGAAAGAACAAAATGTCAACCGAAAATTACTATATAGAGACATTCAGTGATCACTTCCATGAACATAATAGTTGTTTTCTCATCCATGTCCACAATGAAGCGGCTCAGAAGGTCCTTTGTGTTGGTGATGCAAAGTGAAGTGGCAATCACAAACATTAAGCTGAAAGATGACACATTTTTGTCTGTCGCAATGTTATCATTAGTAGGAACATTTTGTCTCAGAGTGATGCAGAAAAACTAGCGCATGTATTTGCTACTTGAAGATTAGACTGTTATAATTCCTTATCATCGGGATCTCCCAATAATTCTCTGCAAAGCTTTACAACCATACTACCACCTCCCTATGGGTTCCCTGCAGAATCACACACAAAACTTAAATAATCCTTATTGTCATTGTCTACAAGTTCATGACCTAAAATTGTATGTATTTCAAAATAGGTTTGCGTGTATTTTAAAGAATCTCACACTGAACATCATGGCAGCACCTCTTTTCATTATGTCTGAGATGATCTGTTTCGGGCCTTTGTCTCTTGAAGTACCCTTCCTGAAAGGCCCGTCTTACCTGATTTGTTAGCTGTCAAAAAAGCCATTGTGTGAGGCTGTTGGCCATTCATTGCTTTTTGTGTGCCAAACAAGCTCTTAAACAGATATTATGCAAATGTTTACCCAGACTACAAACTCGACACTTAAAGTAATCGGCGAGCAGTATTTTGCAAGAGAGAATAAAATTATTTGGTGTGCACTTTTGGCTTTGCCTCTCTGCAGGCCTTTTGTTTGCAAAAAAAAAAAAGTCTTATATGCACATAAGGGAAACCCCCACAAAGAATCATAATGTCCCCGCTTAGCACAGTTTCCTACGTGGATATTTATGCAAGAGCACATTTTTCTTCACGCACCATGTCCCAGTGTTTGGCAAGCCACGTCATTCTCCCTCACCTCTAACACTGAGTAGCACTTTTATGTCCTAACCTTAACCAGGTGTTTTCTTTTTTCTAAACTTAACCAAATGGAATTGCTGCATACATGAAGCCAAAGTCATTGTTTAAAACAATGATGAAATGGCAATTACCACATATAACCACAATATTAATAGCCACATAGGTGTTTTTTGTTGCTTGATATTCGTTCGTGACCCCAAAGTTATTTGTGCATGTGTTTCAAAAGTGAGAAATAAACTTAAAATAGGTACCAATGGCATGCTAATAAGGTGTGGCATGGAAAAACACAGTGCACACTTGTTTAAAAAAAACACACACATACACACGTAAAATACTTGTGCTCGAAAAGTTGACATTGCATGCATTTGTAATATCCAGGAATGTAAAACGACAATGTATTTTCCTGGTGACAGATATGCCTCTTTTTAATAATCTTCATTAAATGTCCACATGTCCACAAAAGTCCATTAAACACAAGCTCCTAAAAGTCTTAAGGACCACAAGCTATCCCAAAAGACTATTTTACTACTTACGGTTGCTACAATTTTCAAAAGTAGGATGGAAGGCAAAGCATAATAAGGCTCCTCTTCTGTGGAACAACCTCTAATTCTACTCTCTGGGCTTAAGGTGTTCCTGTTTGATGAAGCTTCAGGTGACTCTGACCCATCTCTCTGTTATTTTTCAATAGGCTCTGGCTGCTGGAGGATCTCATATGATGTACTGAGCACCTCTCTTCTTTACTCATCCCTTGATACATTCATGCCACCATTGCCTGTCATTTACTTTACTTCCTTATAGAAAGAGAATTTAATTGGACTGTTGAAGCTTCCCGGTCAATGGAGAGCTCTGAATGTGTTCGCCTGAGTGCTTGATGGATAAACAGAGTGGACACATGGTAACAGCAAAAGACATAAAACAGATAGACAGCTATTGCCATGAGTCCTTATCCCTCAGTCTGTCATCCCACTGAATCCACTTGAGACGACTCCTAAGTCTGTAGACTTCTCTTGATGGAAAAATTGAAGGCTGTCTTACTCTCCTTACTTATGTGAAACAGGATTTTATATTTGTCTCTTTCAGTATTTCTTGGGTGCAACAGAGGCGTCTTTTCACACCTGTCCCTAACAGTCTGACACCGCACCTTCTGGAAGCAGCGGCAGAGCAGGGGTGTTGTTGTCATTACTGAAATAAATCAACAGCTTGCTTTTGAGGTTTTTGAATGTGTTACTTTTAACCACACTGAAGTGTGTGCTTGTTTAGACGACTGACGGACAGGTTGTGGCCATGTGTTTGATTCGGAGTGTGAACATAACATTTATTCATCATGGTTTTATTTCTTTACTCTTCTTTTGTCAAAACTAGTTCCATATATTTATTTAGAAAAGGACTGAATTCCTCCCATTTATGTCGACATATAGAATCATGGACAAAGCCCGGTCTGTCGTGAGATGTGACGTAAGTTATGGAGAATGCCTCTGTCTCCCTCCCCCAGCTGCTGCACTCAAACAACAAACTAAAATGATGGTAGACGTGGGATGTAAAATCTGTTCTGTGTAATGAAATGACCCCGCTGACATCCCATTTCATCTCATTCGCAACATCTCTGCCTGTCTTCCTGCGTCTTTGTCTGAACAGGTTTTAAAATGTCGTCACCTGTGACACACTCAAGGTGCTAGGGAGGCTCAACTGCTATGATTTTTCCTCTTGGAACTCAAAATGTGTTGCAGAAGGTAGTAGTTTGGGTCCAGGGTGGCTAATAAGCTGTACATACACCTGAGTGATGAGTCACTGAAGAGCTGGGACCTACAAGTATGACATTATCAGGCTGTCTGTTAGGAATGGATTTAATGGAAGCTACTTTAAGAGAGAGCACGTTCACCCCTGGGTGTAGACCATATGGAGGCTTTAAGTCAGGCATTAGGCCAAAGAGTCTTTTTCTGATACTGTCACGAGCGCAATTAAGGGGCTGTGTGCACAAAGGTTTAACAAACTGTGAGCTCATTCTACTGTGTCATTCAGGGCATTTAGCTTCGCAACATGGAGTAGAACACAGTCTGAGCTGTGATATCTTGTTGCAACACTTTATATCACCTCTCTGATCATACCTCACATTTAGCTTACCCCTGAAGCCATAAAGTGTTTATTAAGCAATCAAAAACAATATTTTTTTAGTTAATGTGCTGTTCTTGAAAAGCTTCAAATGTGTTATGTAATTCAATAGCCCCTCAAATTGTGATTACTTTCAATTAAAAAAGAAAAAAGAATGAAAAAAAATAAGTGCTCTAAACACCCAGTCATCGACATAAAGCAGCTGAACCAAAGTCTTTCAAAGTATAATTTCAACATACCAAGCACAATAAAAGAATAGAACACCACATAAAAGCAAAATGGATTAAATCAATAAAATAGTCAAACTAACAAAAAGGAGTAAAATGAGAACATATTAAAGCACAAGATTGACTGACTTCAGTGTCCCAGTTTGAGAATAATAATGTATTTACAATAAAAACAAATGTTTCTTATTTATTTATTCATTCATTAGTTCATTTATTGTTGCCTGTGTGAGTTTGTTTTATTTGAGAGTTGAACAATAGATCATTGTCATTCCTGGATTTAAGAATGTCTAACCTTCCTCAAAGCCACGTTTGAGTTAAACAACTGTCAACAAATTTTACTCTGATTGCTTTGAAGCGTGATGAGTGTAAAAAGAAAACATATTGAAGAAGTCACAGATGACTAATGGAAATCTTTAAAAATGTATTTTTATCCGTCAATATAATTCTGAAAGCTGCAGCAGCTGACACAAAATGACTTGTTTCTTGATTCTGTAAAAAAAAGATGGCACAAAGAGCCTTCTTGCAATGAGGCTTTTGTAAAGCTTTTATGAAGCTATCCACTTACCACAGGTCTTCAGGTACTTAATTGTTATGTGAAAGGAAATGTTTTGTATTATTTAAAAGTTTGATACAACTTTGCAGGTTTCGTGACACAGTAAACTTGCGCAAAGTTTAGAGCTTGTACAATAAATGAGAGCAGTTCTTAAAATAGCTGACTCCTGAGGAAAAAAAGGTTTATGAATAAATCAATTTAGGGTTTTTTAAGTGTTTCAATTGGCCGTTTCTGAGTAGAGTTTGACTGAACCCATTAAATTAGCTTCTTAAATAGGTAATGGTAGAACCTGTTAAAGTTTCAAACCATTTTTTGGAAGATTTGAATATTACTGCATCCATGTAGGCAGAGAAAGAATCACGGTACCATAATACAACCAAAAAAACAGCTTTACAAACATCTTGGATACATGGATATTAAACACGGCCAGATTGAACTGCCATCCATTGCCCTGTGTGCAATATATGTGTGCCAAGATCGTGGCTGATGGCAATGTCTGAAAGTGAAATATCCCACATACTTAGTGAGATAAAAGGCTTCGCCTGCTCCCAGAGGTTCCTCCGGAAATATTCCTGCGTTACGTCAAAGCTCCCTGAGAAATGTGTGTGCATTCTCAGAATATTTGGATTCCAAACCTGGCCTGACCTCGTCTTAATAACAGACACTTCCACTAATTACAAGAGCATTGCATCATCATGCTAACAACTTATGCTACTTTGAGATAAGAAAGAGGAGAAGCTAAACAGAACTACCGTTGAGGAGTAAAGCAAATGAAATAAAAGACAGTAAATACGTAAAATGGCCCCTTGGGTGTGTTGGGATATTATATTTATTCTTTCTGTCACATTAAAATGTGAGCTGCATTAACTGTTGTAGCTAATAGAGCAGACTTTCCAAACAGTTTTTTATGATGTTTCAAATAATCATGGAATCATATCAATCATATTTTTTATTTTTGTTAAATCTGTCTTAGTCAGATATGTCAACACGCTGTGAATAATGGGGATCTCACTTCCGCCTGAACAACTACAAGACAAGAAAAAGATAAGAAAATGTAACCTTATCATTCTTTTTTATTCATTTTTTCTATTTATTCAAACAAAATTAATAAAACAGAAACGTTCAAATATATAAGTATTTCAAATTTGAACTTAATGTACAGCACGTAAGTAAATGTACTCACAACGTGCTTATATTCCACAGTGGGTTGCACAGTAGCAGCTCTGACCTGTGGACGTGTGAAGCCGCTGCTGCTGGACCCTAAATTCCTCCGGCGCATGCCTATCTCTGCAGGGTTCTCTGCACTCCAAAAGCAAGCTTGACACAACCGAAGGAAGAAGATAACATGAAGTCCTGATGGAGGCCAGTGCAAGTGTCTGGAGCCAGCTTTGACAAGAGTACCCCTTTACATCATAGTGCTAAAAAAAAGCATAGAAAGATAGACTTAGCAGGCAGTATGGAGCACAATAAATCAGTGGCGGACCTCCAGGGCCTGAGGTGGTGTAGCCAAGCATGCTGCCGCTATGTTGCTCCTCATCCGGTCACCGAGCAAAACCCCTCTCATGAAGTTGTGAGCCATGGCTGAGACCTGGCTTTACAATGTTTTGCTTCACACTTGCCATGTCTGGAGCTAAACATTTGACGATCTAAACTGCGATTGGCATACAGCACCACTGTAGGACAACCCTATCCTTCCTGCATGGCTGAGCCAAGCCGCTTCGCACCCAAAGGGCCTCCACATTCCTGGCTTAGCTGGACATTCAACAGGCCACCACCTGCAGCATGTCAACAGACTGCACATGCTTAACAACCCCCACCCTTCTCAATGTGAAACCATTTACCGTCACCCTGAAATGGAAGGTGCTGTAAAAACAGTGCTCGAAAGCACTTACGGGACCTTCAAGTGAATACTGGTGAGAAAAAGTTCAACAAAGAAACAGCTGGGGCAAAGAGAAGAGTTATTAGAGATCTAAATACTCCAAATAATGAGGAAAAAATGCACAAAGCAGGCACCAGAGATCCAGCTATTAAAGAGATATACTCAAGGTCCAAGAGATGTTGGCATTAAGAAAATAAGTTAAAGCTCCAAATGTGGGACAGATGGGTTTGACTGACTTTTGCCCGTGGCTGTGTGTGCTAACAGTGGGGAAGGAGAGGCCTTGTGTCTTGTCTTCAGCTGTCACTTCTGAGCTCGTGTGGGAAATGTGCCCACACTCTGCTTCTCAGACATCCACTTTTTCTTGTTAAACCATCAGAACAGCTTTTGTTTGTCTCCAATGCTTTGTGTTGTCCACATTGCTGTCTCGCTCACATAAGTCAGTGCGTGGTGGCCATCGAGAGCTTGAGAGCTTTTTTAAGTCCTCTTGTTGAAAAGATTGAGTGACTGATAAAAAAAAAATAGCATCATTAATTTACGTTTCCTGCTTTGATGTCTGATTTAAGAAACCATCCTCAAGCAAGAAGGAGCTCCCTCACTCTTGATTACGTGCAAATGTAATTTTGTACATTTGCATATCAAAGACAGGGCAGCTAGATCTTAACTGCTGCTCCTCTTGAGTTTGTTGCCCATTTGCGCAACATTTCAGTTGCCTAGTAGCCGACAATGTCCTTTTGGAGAATCATTTCCAATAGACGAAACATGGCGCCAGAGGAACTCATCCAGAATAGCTGGACAGCCCATAATGGCAACTCCTCACTAATGTAATAAGAGCAAGCTGATTGGTTGTCTCTCTCTTGGACGTGTGGAAGTGTGAGAGATCTTAACAGAAATAGAGAGGCATTCTTCCCTTTTTGTGGATGCTTGGATGGATCCGTGCCAAATGTCGATTACAGTGTGCAGCAACTTCAACTCGCATTTAGTCAAGAGAGACCCTGTGAAAATGCAGTAAAAATCTGACTGTTTTCTGTTTCACCAGTGGAAGGGTGGGGAACACGGGACAGTGACTCAGCCTGAAAGAGAGCCGGGAGATATCTGGTTGGAAGTCAGGCAGGGCTGCTGGGAAAGACTCCAAGTCTTCATGTTCCAGGTGTAATCACTCTTCATTTGCACATGCTGCAGTAAATTAACTGAGCAGGTCTCTGTTATGACAACACTTTAACTCTGTGTAAGATCATCAAGACAAACAGCGTGACTCATTGTCTAGTATTGATATAAGCCGCTGTCTTTTCTTTTATTTCTATCATAACCGACTCATTTTTCTCTTCAGCTGAACTCCATTAATTGCTCATGAAGCCCTTTTCCACTGAACAAACGGACTGAGGAAGACCAGGTGCATAAAGTGATACGGGAAAAAATAATAGATCAGGTGGACCAGTGACTGAACTAGCTTTTAAAGGCAATTCACACAACCTGAGGATGGTTAGAATTGGTCTTGCCCTCTGATCGTCAGAGCTCCTGTAAAGCTAGATTTAATCCAGTCACTCGTTCAAAGACCTAACATGCAGGATGGATACTTTCTTGCTTTAACAGCCTAAATTGTTCTCTATATATTGTGTGTATATATATATGTCTACATTATTTTGTCTGGTAGTTTTAGACACACTGAAAAAGCATGACAGTCAGTGTTACCCAACACTTTGTAGTCTGAACTCATTGCTGACATTTCCATGTTTACCTATATTCAGTCCAAATGCCACGTCAAAGCTAGAAAGTCAGAATATCCACCTCAGTTCAAAGGCAGCTCTCTCCCTTTGGATTTTTTACGCTTTTGGTGTTTGAAAATGACCTACATGTACATAGTGAGGCAGACAGCTGGACTCCATGTGAAGCGTCACATCACGACAGTTGCAAAGAATCATCACGAGTGCGTCTCGCTAAACCCAATGACAATCATCAAAGAAGGGGGAAAAAAGGAAGAAAGAGCCCTGCTTTCATATGACAATGCAGTTTATTGACTGTTTTTATGGCTGACTGCCATAAGAGGGGATTTTGTTTTCTTATAAACAGAAAACAGGTTACTTGAATAGGAAGGCTCTTCTTTTTTCTTCAGGGTTAAAACAGAACTGTTAAAGTGTGACTAACTCCAGAACATTAATGTTAATTGATAATGTTAATATTAGATTAGACATTCGATTATATGAAAGCTTAAGAGCTTAAAATGTATCAGTTGGTGCCATTAGATGAGAAGAAGAGAGAGCAGATGATGGGAAATGCAAAAATGTTCATCAAAACTACGACAATCAACTGAAAAAATTGTGCACAGGCCTAATTGTGGGTTGGTGGTGAGTTATGTTAACTTATCAAAAGCACATTCAAATACCAGTCAGTTTGGTTTTCTATCTTTCATTAAAAGCTCAGTCTTTCTCTGTCTCAAATGCAACAAAAATATATCTTTATCATAACCTTGCTCTAGAAAAACAAGCATTGGTATGAAAATTATTCTTGCTTATTCTGTATAAATGATTTCATAATTGTTCAAAAATTACGTCATTGTTTTGATGGTGTAAAGTGCATCATTCAGGAACTTTAGAGACCTTTACAGATGTCACATGCCTGTAAGATTTGATTATTTTATTCTTAGCTTAACTAACATCACAGAATTTCCAAGCTAGGCAGCTTCCGTCTTCATTTATTTGTGGTTCAGTGATATCAGGGGGATAAAAGTTGTAGATAAGAAGTTTTTTATCAAAGAAATCATCAACTAAATGTTGAGAGATTAAAAAATTTGCTGAAACAAACATGTCTGTAACATGACTTGTCTCCAAAGCCCCTCACCAAAAAAAATCAGAAAGTCTCGTAAAAAAATAATGTTTTAAAATTTAGGGTTCCACGTAAAGTGGCAAGAGCCATGCGAACCCGCACCAACAGACTGAAACACAGCTTCTTCCCCACGGCTGTGAAGAGACTGCTGCAGGAACCATGACACCCCCCCCCCCCCCCCCCCCCCATAACAAAAATAGACTATTTATTTTTATATACCACTTATAACTGCACTTTGATATTTTTACTTTTGTTACGTTCTATGCTTGTGACATTGTAGCTGCTACAAGAGATGCTGCAGAACGAAATTTCATTGTATTCTTGTACAATGACAATAAAGCTTCTTCTTCTTGTTCTATACTTTGTGAAGGACTGTCGACAGATGACACAGACACTGATTCCATCAGTCACGAGAATATCCCTTCAGTTGGCATGAGCTGACTTTATACATGTTACATCACACAGTATGACATCCTTTGGGACAATTCCAGCTTGGACAGTTCAGGATAACTGATGGTAGAAGAAGCAATAAGGATGTTGTGTGTTCTTGCTTAACAGCAGAGCCCAGCTGGAGTCAGGCATGGATGCTCAGACCTTCTGTGAGTGTCTGCAGGGGACCCCCACCACTGAAAATCTCCTCCATGTCATGTTGGCTGTAATGACTGCCAGTCACTGAGTCACCTCTCCAGTGGTCGGTGGACTGAAACTGCAATGCGATTCCACACAGTCACAAGCTTCAGAGTGTGCTGGCACAACTGACAGAGCGTGACGGGATGAGTACGCTCTGAAGCGAGGATAAACTTCAGTGGCTGGCATGGAAGGTGGGTGCAAAGCGACCGCCTCTTTAAGCCCTGATCATTTCATGGCCTCTTGAGATGCAGTGAAAGCCTGATGGTGGAGGGAATAGCATTACATCTCAACAGCTTTGATGCAGATGTGTGAGATGAAAATAACTGCTATCATTACTACTGTGATTGGCTTCAGCAGCAGTCAAATTAACTCTGAACTTTGAGCGTTTTCGATTATGTTGCCTCTTGAAAGCAAACCTGAAAAAAGAAGGCCCAGAAGAGTAAGAGCCTCAAAGCTGTGCATTGCATGAGCACTGATATTCAGATGCACCATACACAGTAGATATCTGTGAAGGAATCCTTGTTTAAAATGATTCATCTTTACAAGAGAACTAAAAATCACTGGACTTTAAGCATGTAAATGTGTGTGTATCTTTATCTGCAATAGCCATCACAAGTAAAAGCACAACGTCTTCGGGACAGAACATTTTTCTACACATTTTGACATTTTTATTACCCAAATCCTTCTTTCACATACCACCCACTTTGTGAGCCATCCAATAATAGACAAAACTCCACTTGCACTCCAAGAACCTTATGCTCACAGACTAAGTATGGTATTATGGGGGAAAGACCGCAGGACTGCTTATAATAGAATCAAATTTGCTTGTGAACCCATGAATCAGACAGTTGTTGCTCTTGGCTACGCGGTCTTTAGAGTAGGTTAGTCTACTGCAAAGGACGGTGTATTACAACGCTGTCATGTCAATGTAAAAAGAAATGTTCAGATACTGAAAATCAGTCAGTTGAAATTTGCTTTAGTGATTGATGGAGTGTACAGAGCAGCCAGATTGGAGAGCAGTCTGCTACTGTGAGGGTGCCAAAGCAGAGTCTTCTTTTTCACAAGCAAGCACGCCATTCATTTAGTCAAATCAGCGAAAAGATATATGATTTAAATCATACCGATCTACCTGTAGGTCAAAAAGCAGCACCCCACACAAAGCATTTTAACACTCATGACTCCTAATTCAAATGCAAAGCAACACTAAGAACATTCCATAGTTGCTGGCTACACACCTGCATAATCACATCATATTTTTTTTTATGCATTTAGCAGTCTTGAGAGCATCACTCTGGCGTATTTAATGAAGTCAGCTGAAACTACAAGATGTTTATAGCAGACTATCTCCTCCCCCTGCTTGTTTCAGTGTATACAGTACTAGTGTGTGGGAGTTCAGTATAGTTGGCCCGCCCAGTCTTTCTGGGCTGCCGGCAAAGTCTCCAGTGGACCGAGTAGCCAGCTCAGCTCAAAATAAATATGTGCCCCTCTCCAACCAAGGACTCATGAGGACTTCTTGAACTCCTGGCGAGCATCTACAGAACTCTCCGTACAAACCCTCCAACCCAAATTTTATCACGAACCGAGGTCATGATCTAATTAGTTTTATTTGGGTCTCTTGGACCCCCTGAGGCTGCTGTGGCCAAAATCTGCAACAGTCCACCAGCACTGGGTCACTGCTTCGATAATCTGCACAACGAAAGTTGGGGTTATGTTTATTTAGAGTTCAAAGAGAACTTCACGACATTCCTGCATTGCTTGAGTGAAACTGGTTGAAAGTCAAAAGTTAACTCTTGGCTGTCCTCAAACCTCCTCAAACCCTTTTATGACATCTCTGACAAAGTTGAGGAAGACTTTGGATTTTCATGCAAGCGTATTTCTGTGAGGGAGGTTTTATTTTTATTTATGCTCCCGTCCACAACAGAGTATCAGGACCATTAAAGGAAAGAAGACTTACTGAGAAAGAGTAGATGCGCAATACGCAGGAACAACTTGCGGAAAAAAAACCTTTGGAACCTGTGGTTCCTTGGATGTTTTAACCACATCACTTCACCTCACACCTGTCTGCAGTGGGCTACCCAAAAAGAATAATATTCATATTCAGATTTAGTGACAGGGAAAAGCACAAGTACCTCAACTTAAGAGAGATGTTGCTGTAAACTGGGCTAAATCAGAGGAAAGCAACACATGGCACTGTCATTTATTTTCATTCACACCTTTTATCAACAATAACCTGACGCATCTTTGCAATTCTCGTCGGTTGGGAATCAGTAAGAGGTGATATTTCACATTGTTTAGTCCCACTGAAATGCACTCATACAAACCTTCTAAGTCAGATTTATTCAGACAAACACCGACTGCTGCAAATTCAGATACTAATATTCAGCATTAGGTGTTCACTGAATACTTCAACATTAAATCTAACCACAATTCTCTTTTTTAGAAATCTCAGTATCAGTGTCAAAATTCTGAAGCTGCTCCCTGAAATCACCCAAATCAAACAGATCTTTGTATCCTGTCTCAGCTTACAGTTCAGCTGCAACTTCACTGATCTGGTTTCCTCCAATTACTTCATTTTCAGCTGCAGACATTTCCAGGTAGAACGCTCCAACACCCTGCAATGCGCTTGCTAGTCAACACTAAACTGCAGACAGATACAGATAGCAACAAGCTGCTAAACACAGTGACACACTTAGCAGCTAAAGAGACGTCCGTTTCCCTCAGGAGCCGGTCCAGACCAAAAACAGACCTCAAAGAGAGTGACTATATTGGAATTCATTCATCATCTCTGAGTCATACAAACCCACTGTTCCTCCGGAACTATGAAACAACCGTTTGTTACTTAAAATCTTGATGGGCTTCTGTTGTGACTTGCCTTTGGTGACAAAGAGCTCGTGTGTTGGAGCTCAATTCACCGAACTGGCTCACTAAACAGATGAGGGGATGCTGTTGGAATACTTGTGCACAAAACATGTTTGAAAGGTTAATAAGAAACCTAATGAGCAAACAAAAGAAATAACACTGTGAGATAAAATTGAGTGGAAAAACGTAGAGTGCAGGAGAATCCTTTTGAGAGAGGCCAGAACTCACAGTACTGCTCATAACTGCATGTGTATTTGATTCAATGCATCCCTCTGCTGGCCGTTAGTGGGTCTGCCATGACGTCACCTTTTGGCACAATGAGATGACACAATAGGAGTCTAACATGTTAGGGAAATTAAAAAAAAAAAAAAGTGTGTCATGAAGAAAGGAAAACGACAATGAAACAAATACCTCATAGTAAAATGTTTTATTGAAAAAAAATCCCAAGTAGAATTATTTAGCATATCTTACAAACATCTGGTTTACACACAAAAATCATATAAAGTGGATGACAAGTTTACAGAAGGAACCTAACAAGAAAACTCGTTTTCTTTAGATACACAAACATAAAAAAAAGAATAACAACAAACATAATTGGCAAACTAAAAGACAATCTTTATTCTTATCCCAGTCCTAAAACAAAATTTAGAGAGCTGTTTTCGATCAAGACCGCCACCAAAAATCAAATATGGCTCTAAGTGGGGGAACGAGCTGTGCTCTTAAAAGACGTTCTCATTGAAAGTGAAATGATTGAACAATGCTGCAGGAAGGAGGGTGAGGCTTTACTGTAATCCGTCTCAAACATTAAGACTCCTGTTGGCATTGAAAGCTATGACCTTGATAAGTTCACTTTTAAAAACAATATGATTTTCACGACTTCCAACACTTTAAAGTATTTAACCGCATCCTTGCTGTTGTTCATATGAATGCCGTTTAATCTAGAGATTCGTGCACTTCTTCTTCATCAGAGTTGCTAGAATTAATTTCAAATTAAAATTTCTTTATTACAAATCTTCCCCTATCCATAATCTAGTGTAATACTCTTTAACATTTCAGTCAACTACACAAAAAAAAAAAAAAAGTCATAAAAGTTAACAAACACATGATTGGGATTAATATGGACGCATTTTCACATTCATGGAAAAAGATATTTGCACATTTATGGCCAAATACATCACCAGTTTTCGCACCTTCAACACGTGTGTCGCTTTGAATTTTTACCTTTGAGCATCATCACCAAAAAGGTGACGACATAAGACAGTAATGAGGTTAATTTTGACATCAAAAAGCGACTCCATGTGGGGAATAAGAGAGGGGCTCGTCATATCCCGAGCAAGAGATGCTGCAATGATGCATGAGACTTGTCCAGGTCCAGCATAACAACTCTCATCTCTGCACCTCGGAGACATTTTCCCAACCGATGTCCAATTATGCAGTAATGCTTTCAGAAAGCATTTCTTGGTTAAACTACCCAAGGGAGCCTCAAAGATCTGGCTTAAAAACATAGCTGGTGTTGGTTACAGATTGAAAAAAAAGTACAATTAACAGTCATTTCTTTCTTGTAGGACTGCATTAACCAAGTACGCAGAGACAATCATGAAGCAGCAGTTAACGAACATGACATTTCACTCACTGCTCCTCAGTTTGGGGAAGACCAATCTTCTGGTAAGGCTGGCGTAGTCGTTTTTATACATTCACAGGAGCAAGACTGTGACCGTGTTGCAGCACGGGGTCGTACCGCAGCAGAGACGCACAAGACATGTAGTACTTGAACTGATTTACAATCAAGCTAAGAAAGGCACTGGACTAATGTCACACCACATTAGATTCTTATGCTCTCAGTTATCCATCTTGAAAAAGATAAAAATCTAAAAAATCTTCTGTCGGACATCATTTGCTTTTGAAAAATAAAGTTTGAAATATTTAGAAAAAATATTTTTTTTTTTTTTGCACCTTTCGCTCATTTTTAGCAAGAACAGTTACAAAAATGAAGTTGCTATAAAGAAAAAAAAATGCTTATGGCATTTTGGTTCTGGAACAAGCATCTGATTGACCCCAATTGCACTAATGATAAAAAAACAAACATTATTAATACTTTTCGTGATAAAAAGGTACGTGTTGTGACCAAAAACTTGAGTCTTAGAAGCACGTTGAAACGTTCCACAGATCTGTTTCTAAAGCAAAGCAAAGAAATAAATTAGTGCCCTGTGTTGATAAATACTACCAGAAGAGAGAAAGAATGAAGAGAGGAAAAAAACTTCTAGATGGGTCACAGTGCTACCCATTTGGACACGTGTCTATTAGTAGAGGTGAAAGGACAGCGCTACATCATACAGTGCCATATTCCATGAGTAAAAACAGCACTTAATTCAGTCAAAGTCCTTGCCTTCGTTAAACTGACACGGGTCACTGGATGTCCAGCCTGCTGTACTTCACGCCACGGTTCCACTGCAAGGCTCGCCATGAAACCGGTAGCTGATAGTTTCGAGGGACTGTGCCACTCACGTTCTCCTCAAAGTACTGAAACAGTCTGTACCACCACACTCGCGAGAATGGGTTGCTCTGAGACGTCTCCTTTAGCGACTGAAACACAAGGACAGAAACGTAAACCTCCCGCGGTGTCGCCCGCCATCTGAAGTAATGGCAACATTTTTTTCTCAAAGTATTTCAAAAGGAACTACTGCGGCCGGATATAATGAGGAATCAGACGCCATTTGTAGAAGAGAAAAAAACAAAACAATTAAAGCCACCCGACAAAAATGGATAATCCAATAGATCACATCATTTAATGCCAGTAAGAATGCAAAGTTACACCACGTAATGACCCAAAAAAAAAATAAAAAAATAGGTGGATTCGTCATTCCAAACTACCGACAAAAATGCACACTTTAGCTCTGCGACTGTTTCAGCTCACAAACAATAACATTGCAATTTTTGTGATCTTCCCGTTTGATCGGGGTTATGCAACAGTCAAAACGTGCGCACTCACCTGCTGGTTGGCCATAGTGTGATACCACCAGAAGAGACGTGTAGTTATAAAGTATGCCACAACCACATCCACAGTGTAGTGGTCATGGGCCAGAAGGATGCAGAAAATTCCAACAGCACTCAAACTCCAGCAAATCCAGTGGTACCACCAGAAGCGCTTAGGAGAGTCTGGCAATCAGGACAGAAGAAAAACCAATCAAACTCATTGTATTAGCTCCACTGACTACTTTGCATGTTTATTAGCCATTACAGCTTGCATTTGACTTGGAAAGTCAGTGTAATTGTACAATGTACACAATGTAATGCTTGAGCAGGATTTTGACTCAGAGCTTTTCCCTTTTTCACCACTAGGTGTCAGGTCTGTATCAATCCGCTTTGCTGGCACAAACTCAGTGGAAAGTATTGCAGTGTCGTTACACAGTGCAGAATGAGAGAGCACATTTCAACTCGGAGCAAGAAGAAGGAGAAACATTCAGATCTTTACAATCTGACAAACGAAATGTTGCAACCTATCACCCATATGCTAAGTCATTGTGAAGTGAATGAGGAGGGGAAACAGGAACAGAAAGTGCGGTGATGCAATTCTGCTACGTCTTCATATGCTAAACCCTTCTGGCTAGAGACCATCAGATTGTGCAACACTTCCTCTCCATTTCTGCACGTATGTTTCCTGACAACATCAAGACATGTTGCCAAAGCAAACTTATAGCGGCTTTAGTGCTTTCGGCATCTCATCAATAACACCAGCATCCCTTACAACAATCAACAGTGAACATTTAGGCTTTCACATTGATTGTCTATGGCACGTGGGGTTGTCCAAACAATCTGCACAAATTAGTAAATGAAAAATAGAACGACACATTTTGAGGTAGGAAACTGGGGATGTCATGTGACTGAAGGTTTCTCGTGTAACTACAATGCAACTTACACTCTTTGATGAAGAGGTATGTGAGTGTCAACATGACAGTGTGGCCGCTATACAGGTAATCTCCACACATGGTGTGGGACCCTGTGATGGATAAGCCTCCGCCAGCGATCATTTTCATTATTCTCCTCATCTGTGCCTCCCAGTTCCCGAGAAGCTGAAACAAGAAGAAAGCCGTGCGTTACTTCACAAGTGCAATTAAAACAGGAAACATCAGTGACGCCTGCTGAAGGTAGAAGTAAGACGTAAAGTAAAGAGATCTAATTTCCCCATTTCAAGTTTTGTTTTTTTTTTTGTTTTTTTTGCAACAACCTCTTTTTCTGAATCACCAATTCCTCTACAAAAGCAACAAGCTACTCAAATTGAGATGCAATCTTTCAAATCTTTGATTCATTTCCATTTGACCTATCCTTAGGGAGGTAAATACGCATATTGCTGGCCGTTTGTGTTCAAGCACACGCATGAGCAAAACCCCACAAACTCTAAATGCAAATATTACACAACTGAAAGGACTGAAATTATCTATTTTGACCAGGAGAAAAACAAAACAAACTACAGATAATATTTTACAACATTGCACAGATGCAAGGAAGCCGCAAGAGATATGCCGCTGTCCTTTCAGAAAGTTTCCAATATTACGTAAAAACTAAATGAAGATACCTCCAAAAGCCTCACTTCGTGGGGACTGATGGCCAATACAGAGCCCTCAGTAGCTTTTATTACTTTACATTCAGCACATTATTTTCCATGGGACAGAAATAAAATTGTGTGTATATATATATATATATATATATATATATATATATCATACCTTTGGAGAGCATTTAAAGTGCATCCCAGGAACTGGTAGAGTGGTGATGTACATTGTAATACACCGGTACAGATAGAGTGTTCCAACAATGAAAAAGAATCTTCTCCCAACAATTGACCTGAGAAGGGAAAAAAAAGAAAAAAGAAAAAAAGAGGTGCATCAAGAAAACTCATAATTTGAACCAAAATTTGTATGGCTGAATAAAGGCCGCACCTAAATGATACATCGTGACTGTACCTGTGCTTGAGTGAAATCCACTGTATCAACCAGAGTCCCACCAGCAGCATGCCATTAATCTCACAGATGGAGAAGGCCCACTCCACCCTGTCGAACAGGTCGAAGAACTTATCAGGCAGAGGTGGGGTGTGCTCTTTTGGTGGAACTCTTTCATGGACCACTGAAATGATAACCGTGGTGGTGACAAAGCAAACTACTGCGTAGACGAACGCTATGCCCGTCTTCCCCCACTCTGTAGGGAATGAAGAGCGCGTAGCTTCGATTGGCATGGGAATATGAATCCTCTCCATTTTGAGGTCCTTCCTTCCCAGTGTGCCATTCCTCTGAGGCTTACTAGTGCCGTTGGGCATCCCGATAACATGCCCATTTGCGTGACCGTTTTTGTGAGCCTCAATATGGGTCTCAATTCGAAGTGTCTCAAGACGCTCCAACAGCTGCTGGCCACCATCAGATGACACCAGCGAGAGGGGAGGCTTCTGGAAATCTGCCTTAGTGAGTCCGAGAAGAGCAGGTCCGTCCGTCTGATGGAGGGCTTCTATGTACTCTAGCATCCCCTCATTGCTCAGCCAGTTAGAAACATCCTCGGCTGACCATGCCACCACCTTCTTCATCTTGGCCAGTGGGCAATGTGGAGGATGAGGAGGGACCTCCGAATAAAGGGCAAAGTTCACAAGAGGACTGACTGTCTATGGGGCAGCAGTAAGAGGTCTCCAGTTTTGGCACATGGTGTGTCTTGCATCGAGAGGGAGCCCAGACTCCTCCTAATGTGATGAAGACCGCAGGGTCTCTCAGGGTTGGTTGATCAGGGAGGTCTTCTTCACTTCATCGGCTTTTCAAGCAGTCTGCAGCCCTGTTACAGGAAAGACAAAATGCTATGACATATGATGCAGCACTGGCAAACATATCTACATCCAAATTCTCTTCCCCTATAAAGAATGTGAGGGTACGTCACATTGTAAGAATAACTCTCCTGCTACCTGCATCTTTTATCAGTTTTGTTTAGTTTTTAAAAAGATGGACCTTTCGGGGAAATTTGAAACTAATAAAAATATTTTTCCTTAACTAGCATGGGACATTCAGCATTTGGTTTTGAGGAGTTAAAATGGACTAAACTGATTTTAGAGGCTAATCCTATAGTGACACACCATCCAAAAGTTAGATTCAGTTAGATTCAGGATCTATGCGTGAAAAAAGGCAGCCTTAGAATAAAGGGGAATACAGTATTGGGTGTAAACAAACAGATGATCAAAATGAGAGGTCAAGATTTAAGATTCAAAGGTTTATTGTCATATGTGCAGTTAGAAACGTGTTTCCCTGTACAATGAAATTCTTTGCTTTGCTGCCCGCACTGGATGTCCAAATATAATAAAAGATGAGATAAAATAAGCATGCAACAACAATATTATAACTTAAATAAAATAGAAATATAACCTATGTACATAAATGTGCAGTAGTGCGCTACATTAGCTGTCTTTGTGTAGCAGTCAGCAGTAAGGTGGTTGGTGATGATTGTGCAAAATTGCAAGTACATTCAAGTAGTCACCTAGTCTGGCTTGCTAGGCTAGGTGACTACTTGCAAAACTTTTGAACCTTTGAACCTTTGAAAAAAACCTTGCAAAACGACCACAAGTGACTAGACTAGCCCCGGAGCAAATTCCATTTGCGGCCGCTAGGGGCGTCTAGATTTCTAGGCTTGTAGTCACCCTCACATTCTTTGTTGAGCACATATGAAATGCATGATTCATAATGCAAGTAAAGGGAAAAGGTCATTTCAGCAGCCGCAATGGAAGAGTTTTTTTCTGATTACCTAAATATGGTTTGCAGTGGACAACTTTCTGCTAAGCAGAACAGACACGGCTCTACGTAGATGAAAATTAACTTTTATAGTTTGACCGATTAGCCTGTCAACTGTCAAGGGCAGGGTTAGGCTAAAATCATAACTCAACCATCACTCGGTCAACTCTTAACTCAAGATAAAAGAAAAATATTTGAAAGAAATTCCTACAATGTAAGAGAATACCAGCCAATCAATTTCTCCCCATAGATCTTGGTTTAACTCTGCCGTAGTGTGCACTTTCAACCAAACTTCAGAAAACGGTCAAGAACAAGGAGAAAAGCTCACATGTGCTACATCATTAGTTTGTTTATACACTGCGATGTCAGCGGTGAACTCAGGGTGGTCCTGTTTGTGTTTTTCTGTGTGGGGGAGGGACCATGTACAGCAGGAGGCAGACTCTGATCTACATGGATAAGCAGTTACCGGCTGGATGGGAGGAAAATGGACTGAAAGGAGGAACTCATAAATCAGAGTGAAGGTCGGAGCCGAGCAGTGAGTCAGCCCCACCCCTGTCAAGAGGGCAGTCGGCCAGCAGCCCTGCCCCAGCACAGCCACTTCGGCTCAGGCCAACAGCAGCTAAATACACTGGCAAGCTGGACAGTTGGCAAGACAACAAACTGCACATCAGTACCTCATCTCACCTCATTTCGGTTCAAAGGCCTGTTCAATCAGGCAAGCAAAACAGGGCCAAAAAAAAAAAAAAAAGAAACAGGCTATAAGCTGGGTCCTTTACAAGTCCAACAACACCAGGCTTCACATTTATTCCCGCTGAGGTCTGGTGAGCAAACAGCACACTGGTTATTGCAGCAGCTACGTGACAGAACAGCTGTGCACCCGAACACACTGTAAAGAGAGCAAAGGCGAACAGAGTTACGTGTAGATCACGAGAACCTCAGTGACGAACTGCACTTACTTCAGACTGTTAACAGTTCATAACTGAGACAGATCGGAGATTAACGGTCACTGAGTCAGCTGTGTGCCAACAACCTTTGGCCTATGAATCAGCTTAAAGATTGCTGCTCAGAAATAATCTCACTGACCTGAACAGGCACGGGGGGGGGTACCAGTAAAAAACAAACTTACATGTAAATGAATGTAATGTTTTATTGTGATTTGTATTCTTTGATTTTATGACCGTATGCGCTTCGTCAATGTTCTGTTTGTCAAGCAAAGACCTGCATGTGAGGAAAATAAAAAGAAACTTGGGAGTACACGCATGAGCGCTCTTTATTAGCTACAACTCGATCCAGCGAGCTGTGGAAAGTGCATATATCCCCCAGCCGGTCTTTATGTTTCATAATCAACTAACACCTGGTGTCCGTGAAGTAGGCTTCGTGAACCCTTTTTCAACGAGAATTAAAACAGAACTGTGCACAGCGGGGCCTCGGGAGAACACGGTTCACAAGCACGGCACAACAGAAGCAGAGGAAGGTGTTGATAAACATCATTCTTATAATGTCGTGAATGTTCAAGCAAGATTAAACATTGCACTCCTCCCCAAACAAAGGAGCCTGATCTTGAAAGCTTCCATTTTCCTCCCAGAAGTTCAAACCCATGAAACACAAGAAAGCAGGATTGTTGCGTGCAGTACTGTTAAAGCAAAGATGATCTGACGACTACCTCAGTAAACGGAGTCAAAGTTAGAGGTATCATTGAGGGCTGCATTCCACTTTTGTGCCTGTGCATGCTGGTTAGTTGTAGAACAGTCCAAGTTGTCTTTTGCAATTTCAATATTTATATTACCCTTGTATACCTTAAGCCTGTGAATAAAAAGAAGTTAAGAGTTTTGTTTTTTAAAGAAAAGGGGGGCGATTATGTCCATACAGTTATCTACTGTTATGACAGACAGCCTGACAGTGTTCTGAGCGCCTTTTGAACTCCAATAACTGTGCAGATCACATGTTGCCTCGTGAGATTAAACACTTCTTTTCCAAAAGAACCCGGCCTTTAGTTTCTATGCATATGAAATAATAATCTTTCCAATTAAGAGCAGATGTGGTAAACGTAGCCACTGTGCTTCAGTACTTTAAGCGATGCTTTGCTTAATGGGTGAAGCATTGGCCTGCCGCATCAGGAACCGTAAACAGTTTGACATAAAGCAAACTTCTCGCTTTTTGCACTTTAGAGTTAATAAGCCATTAAACAGCAACGACATTACGCACAAGCCAGGCACCGAGCATCTCCTCATAAATACCATACCCACAGCAGAACAATGCTTGCGTCATGATGTGGAGGCTGGGAGAGGAGTCAGATTAAAGGGAAAGTGAGAACCAAAACGTATACTACCAAGAAAATATAATAGTACCTCTGGGAGTAAACATGCAAGAGTACGGACCTAAACTATAGGCATCCAAAGGAAGAAAAGGAAAAATGGCTGTGCAGTGACAGTCCCCGAAAAAAAAGTGGCTGAACCGTCGGGGGGAAAAAAAAGGGAATATTTTCCAAACGAAAGGACTCCAAGCTTGTAGGTTCATCCCTAAATGATCTGAGGCTGGTGTTGCTGGGTAAGGTGCTTTAAACAAGTACAAAGCCATGGATTTGAATATACATGGGAGATGGGATATTTCATTTTTTTCCTAATAACCGGCAAAACAGTCTGAAAAGCTGTTTTGTTTTTTTTGCCTCGACATTGTGGAGTTTTCCATGTAGACTGAGAAGGGGGAAAAAAAAAGAGTTCCTTTAAGCATGAGTCTGTGCCATATGAACTCTATATAAGCAACACCACGGTGTGACAGAATGACGAGTCACTCCTAAAGCATTAGACCTCCTGAGGCATCAACAAGCAGCAGTGAAACAGAAATTAAACACCACGTGACGATATTAAGAGGAAGCTTAATCTAGATCCAGGTTTGATGTCATCTCGCCCTCTTACTGCCTCTTTACATGCCTCTCCTCCGCTAAAACTGACAGCAGAGAAACGGGGGAGGCAACTGAATCGGCCGTGGTCTCTGGAAAAAGTGATGAGTGGGATTGCATCATAGGAAGTTTAAAACGGCATAATTCCACTGCCACCCTGTCCAGTAAATCTTTCCCCTCTCAAAGTTTGGTGGGGCCAGCAGGAAGGGAAGGGGGTGGTTGGCTTAGGAAAAGGCCACACATCTATGACATTACCAGAAAACAATCCCACCTAAGAACAACAATATGTCAAGCTGACAGGCACATAAACACACCATGGCCAATCCATGCTTAGCCAGCCAAAAGCAGAACCAAGAGACTCATTTACTGTACCACTGCTTTTTAAGGCCTTAGAGAGGCCACCACGGAGAGGTCAAGAGTCAATTCAGTCAACAAAACAATGTACGAAACCAAAGTCGCTCTGCTACAAGCACCATTTTTTTTTTTTAAATATCGCTATTTTATCAGCCCAAGCACAATCACCTATGAGAAAAAAAAAAAGGTTATGTTTATGCATTTGGCAGATGCTTTTATCCAAAGCGACTTACAGGTAGGCAGGTAGGGTAAGGGGGTCTTGCCTAAGGACCCCTACTGGAGATAGTACCTTTCATGCAGGGGATTTGAACCCAGGTCACCCAGACAAAAGGTGGCAATCTTACCACTACACAATCTAGTCCCGTGTCCCTGACCCGTCACCAACCGCGCTGTCTTCTGCGCCTGCGTGATCTGCAGCCAGCACCTTCTGAATTTATTTTATATCACTCCATATCTGTAGCTGCACGACGGCTTCCTGGTGTTCAATCTCGTTTCCGCCACAGACTCAAAAAACAAAAACAGCCGTCAGAGGAGGATTGAAATTTCCCGGAGAGGTGAATAGTCTTTGTCAAATTGTAAGAACTACAGAACTAAATGTGGTTGACATTCAAATGTCTACACATGCAAAACAGATTCTTGTCGTCGACAGCAACAGGCACCTTATTTATAACAATCACAACAACAAAAAAAGTCCTTCACAATCACTGAAAATTCAAGTTGAGCAGCGGAAATAAGCGAGGGCCCTTCCCAGTAACACACCCGTGCTTGAGCTGGTCGCAGTGAGGCACCAGGAACGTTTTGTGGGCTGAATGAACAACAGGACGGTGCTTCAGCGGCGAACGTTGAATTCAATCCGCTGTCACTTTCATGGAGGGAGTTTAGAGCACCGTCGGCATCAACACTGGACATATTAGTATGTTCTAATATAGAACAAAGGAAAATGTTCAGTTAAGAGACTGGAAAGAGAAAATGTAACCATCAGATTAATGAAAGCTATGACTATGGATAGTTCAAACTTTAGGGAGCCAGTTAAAATGATAACATGTTCCTCAGAAGAAAAGCACTGTGAAGCTCACTTTCTCACTCAATGTTTTTGGCTATCCTGTCTGACGTGTTATGAGAGTTAACCACCACAGCATTAAAGGAGACAAATACAAACGAGATTAGCAAATATTTGCCGTTGCTTTTTGAGCCCAAGTAGTCAAACATACGCAAGATTTCCAGCCGTCGACGTGTTTGATATTAACCTGAATGTATCTGATACATTCATACAGAGTCATAGAATTACACACACACATTTCTAATATATGAGCCAAACAAAAACAGTACTACCCCATAATTAACTGTTGTCCTAAAACACGTCTTCTAAACTCTTGTCGTTCTCTTTGTGCGCAGTTTTGAAAAAGTAGTATCTCTTTAAAGGTTGTTTTTTTTTCATATTTTGAGACAAACCGACAATGGGTGAGTGACACGCTCTCACCTGTATCCCTTTACAACCGGTATATACACATACACACACACACACACACACACACACACACACACACACACACACACACACACACACACACACACACACACACACACACACACACACACACACACACACACACCTCATAGGTGGACAATTTTGGCTCAGCATTTGCTTATCTTGGCCAACCTGGTGTGTTAAAAATTAACTCTATAGGTTCCTGTGAATTACTCAGTATTTCGGTTTCACTGTTGGAATGGAGGAAATGTACTTGCAACAAGCTTTATGAGCCAGCTATTTCTAAGAAATAGAAAGTCACTCTGGAAAGACGTGATGAAAAATGCCCCACATGCCTTGAGCAAATGTAATACTACGGTGTAAACGTCCAACATGCTGTGCTACAAGCAGTTCATCTCGCCTGTTTGATTAATACAATGTTTGGAATGTGCAGCATTTTTTGTGACTAAAGGGAAAAACCTACAATGAATTGCCTCCTCAACGTTCTATGCCCTCCGTCATCCACCAATCCTTTGAGTTCACATCCATGTTTCCGATTTGCTCCTGAAATGGAGTCGAGTATCTCGCGAGCCAATCAACAACACTCTTTAATATCTTTAATATATGTTTCGGGATCTTTTTTCTTTTCTTTTTTTTTTTTTTTTTAAACTGTCTGCTCCTAAAGTCAGAACTGAACTGGTGGAAAAAAGGAGTTTGGGTTGGCGGGCTCCATTTACTTGCAATAAACTACAAAAAGACCCGAAACTTAAAGATCTGGTTTCACTTGACTCTTGTAAGAGGATGTTGAGCGACGTGGAGGCAGACACATCTGGCTGCAATTGTCTTGACTGATGCACTTAATTTTTATCTCATGGGCAATTTCAATTTGACCTGATTCTGTGTTTCTTGTTTCACGTTTTTTTATGTACATTTGCCTGAAACTGTTTAATGCACTGCTGCCCGTCTTAACCAAAACACTCTTGAAAAATAGCTTTTTAATCTCAATGAGGTTTTTCCTGGTTAGATAAAGGTTAAATAAATAAATAAATAAATGTCCCGTGCACATTCAGAGCTGGGTTTCCATCTGTTATTATAGCTAGAAACCTGTTTCGAGGGGGCACAGTGACATTGGCCTTTGACGACCAATTTCTAAACAGCAGAGTGAATGTTTAATCCATTGTTTTTCATTTCTTCAAGGCATCCCCATCTGCTACACTAATGAGAATAAGGTTGAAGGATGGAAAAGACTGAAGTCTTTCTACAGTTCACTGTAGAAATCAACGCATCATCGTAGTCTTCAACCAGAGCACACAGCTATATCACCTAATAAGATCTATCAGATCATTTTAGAACCGGAATTGGTTTGCCATCTTCAAGCCACCTACGTTTTATTTAAAATGTTACCCAGCAACAGATGTCTCATTGCTGCAGGAAATAATGGAGAAGAAAAAAATAAAAATGTTAGACGTATCTAGCATTTCCTGAAGACAAAAACAAATGCAATGCAACAGCGTGGAAAACAGCAAGCAAACATTTTTGCTTTGATGTCATTTCATACAATTTCATATCTTCAGATCTCTTGTATGTGAGGCAGTGGGCTTCACATACAACAACTATACCGGGCAAGAACAGGAACTTTCGGTAAAACTTAAAAATCATGCAAAAGCTTGCTATTACTATCACTTCCTGTGGGAATACTGTAGGCCGCTAAAAATAAAAACTCAGTGTGGCATAGAAAATAGAAAATACACCAGAAACAAAATACAAGCAGAGACGGAACACAAATAATGACGCTCATAAACAAAGCAACATGCTTGAGACCTCAACGAAAGTGGTGTGGTATTCGCACTTCAAGGTTTGTCACCATGCATTAAAAACCTGTGATAACAAGTGGCAGCAGCATAAGAGCTTGCTACAGAGCCACTATCACAGGCTTCTGTGGCTAACGCTACGTAAAGAGATGTCAGCAGAGGGTTTCAGTCGAGTGAGTAAGTTAGAAATGCTCCAACTCTACAACTTTGTACTCGTAGGCGTGTTGTGAAAGCCAAATTTTAATGGCTGTGGATTTGAAAGGATTTTCTCTTCTCTGGTGATTAACGGCCAGCGAGAAAAAAGAAGCGGGAAGGGTTTCAGGTCAGCCAGCGGTATTTAATACGCCACATAAGAAAAGAAAAGCGGGCGTGGACGCTGCATGTCAGGATGAAGCCATTGCTAAACCACTGATCTTCCTCATAGGTAAAGATCTGAAGGCCTTCAGAACTGGCCAGGCCTGTTTGTTATATCCCTGTGTTAAATGTCAAGCAAGACACTAATTGTTTCCATTCTCTAAGCGAAATAATTCAGTTCAAGTATCTTAAATATTCCAACACTTCTGTACTATTCTATCACCACATCAATTTGAGGAAAACACTGGGATACGATGAGGTTTCCGATGGCGAGGAACACTACAACCACTAAAACAGAGCCGTGTTGTCCTGCTGTCATGGAACAATATGTCCAATCAGTGCGTTAACAAAGCAAGGTGCTTAGTGAAGGGTAAAATTGAGACAGAACATACGTCCCTGGATGGCACACAAACTTCTGTCCCTGAAAGTGCTTGCTGTTAATGAGAAATACACCACCTGTGGCTTTATGAGTCATTGGCGAGGATGTCAGACCCACACAGTCTCAGAAGACCAACAAATTGCCTCGCGTCTCTGTTCAACTGCACGCCATGTAGACACTTGAGAAAAGCAACTCGGGTTGCATGCAGGAACCTTGTCAATCGGAAGTAATTAGTGTGCTGTATGGCATTTAGTCCACATTCAGTTTCGTACATCAACATCTAAAATGAAAAGGTTTACGGGCACTCCACAAACATGGGTTTAAAAATAAAAGAATGAGGCAAGTACAGCAGGACACCCGGAAAATTAGCATTTTTCCCTAATTAGCATTAGCATCGGTTTAATTATTTTGAAATGCATCTTTAAAATTAAACCTCATCTTAAGACAGTTGACTTGTCTCCTTTTCTGCATATGTCAGTTCTTGTACATGACAAGCATGTTGAAAATCTAAAGATGTAAAGTGAGAACTATATTCTTCAACTGCATGAGTTTTGAGATTTAAAACAGTCCAAAATCCATAGACAAAAAAATTTAAAAAAAAAGAACAGAAAAGAAAAGAAAAAAGGAGCGTAGAGAATCTATATCAATTAAGGATACGTGGGTGTTGGGTTTACGGCTGAAATAGAACGTCCTTTGTGTATCTTAAGTCGCGTGAAAACCAAATGTCCCGAGACACTGGAACTAGAGAAAGCTGCATACAGAAAAAATGATGGTACAATTACAGAGTTACTCAAAACAAGTCAGGACAGGGAAATACCCGGCTAAGGTTTACCCAGGTTTGACAATAGGACAAAAAAAGACAATCAGTTTGCCTGAACAGGAGGACCTCGCACTACTTTCTTTCCTTCCTAACCAACACTCTCACTCACCACCCTTGTGCACTTGCCCTCGTCATGCACCTGCATAATCCAGTACAAAATACAAACTTATATACACAAAACATTGAGTGTGTGCCACATCTACCTACAGTCTGTGTTACAGCCAAGTCTTTTTTATTCAAACACAAGACCCTCTATGCAAGATGATTGTTCCACTTACACAATCACCCTCTTTTCCCATTGTTGATCAAATCTGATCTGATATTGTGACACAACGTGCTTCCAGAAATACACAAAAATGGGCTAATCTGAAGCGCCGCTCGCCTAGATCTATAAAAGCTGTTGTAGGCCATGTGAAACTGGGACATCATACGAGTAGCAGTAAAGCGACATGCGTTTCAATTTACCACGGAGACAGTTTTAAGGCCATCACACACTGCTTCTCTGACGGAAAACCTATGATCGAATTATCACCGGTTGGTACAGCTAAAGCCCCCCCGGGCAGCAGCATTATAACCGGGTAGTTTCAGTATTGAGGCTCATACACACTGAACAAGATCAAACAATTACAAAAGTAAAATCATTTTTAATACATCTTATTTCTATTAGTCTTTCTTTCCTATGAATGTTTTGAACAGTAACTGAGAAAATAAACTAATGGATTGATTGAGGGATCCACCCACACCATCAGAAACACCCATGAAATTCAGAGGTCTTAACGAGGCTTTGTGAGACGAGCCTACATTTTATAGTTTATGCAGACTTTGTATCGGTGTCATTTTGGTCTCCACTCTAATGAGATGCAAAACGTAAGCAAAGAGGGTCAGATTAGGTTATGATCAACAGAGCGGATGCTCAAACATAACAGGGGGAGGGCAAACAAGCATCTCACCCCATAACATCGAGGCAAGTAATCTTTGAGAGTACGCTGCTCAAAAACTCCCATTTGAAGTGGTGAAGAAGGGACTATCCGGGTGTTTTTAGGATTACCCTAAAACACCTTACACATAACTCTGTAAATACTTGTGGTCCGTATATCCCTTCACCTTACTTTTAAATTGGCTCTTTCTGCTCAGTTCTGAGTTGCTCCGTCATTTTTACCCTCCTCTTCTCACTACACGAGGCTCTCTTGTCAAAATGCGTCTATTCCACCATTTCGTACCGGGTACACGATCTAAAAAGAAGTTGAGATGGCGGACGCTTTGGGCTGGTAACGAGGTTACTTCAAAGAGGTGAAGTGAACAGACTGCGATCATGAATTTGCACAGGAGCAGTATGTATGAACGGCTAACCCGTGCAAGAACAAAGACGGACGCTCCAAAACAGCGTTTCTCAAAGAGAGCTTGGATGGGGTTTGCATACTTCTCCCTCGACATTGCACGATACCATTAAACAGCTCTGGGTATCGTGAGGAATGCCAGCGCATAAAAGGTGCAAGGGTGCAATCCTAAACTGGACACCAGTGATTTCTGATCCCTAAGATGACGCGGTTCAAAGAACCGTCGCTCATCAACAGCTGATATAAGCACATGGGCAAAGGATGACTGTGGGAAACTTTGGTCAAACGGCTAAATTAAAGTCAAATTCTTGGTAAAAATGACTTTGCCCTTTTGTTTTATCTTTGGATTACCTTTTTTATTTCCATGCTCTCATACATCTGATTTATGGTTGCAAAATTTCCACAGTTGAAACCGTTGAAAAAAAAAAATGATGTGTGACTAATGTCAGTTAGTTATAACGAGTCATAACAACCTAGTGTTTGTTTAACTTAGACCACTCGAAGTCTTTTACAATACAAGCCACAAACGTGACTTTTCATTCTGCCACGTAACAGAATGTTACTTGTGAGTGTGTTGCCCTCCTCTGCTCCTCTGTCCTACATATTCAGTGCCTCAACGCATCTCACTGAAGCGTGTCAGCTTGGGGGGGGGGGCTCTTCTTCAAGCTCTACAGAAGGTGTGCAGACGATTGGGCAATATTGCTTTGATCTTCTTAACATTACACCTTACTTGAATGTGCGAATAGAGCGGCCAGAGTGTGACTGAGGAAGACCAGCTAATGTCAAAACTCTTCTGGTCCCTGAAGACAAAAACGATGACCTTGCTTTTTCCAGGCCAAGGGAAGTCGTGATACAACTAAGGTACTGTTTGGTCAATGCAGTGGTTGTCAACAGACAGTTTTCCGAGCTGAATCACAGCTCATAGCTGTGTCTACAGACAGCTTATTGTTTCCGCCCAAAGACCAACACTGGTGCTCTGCCTTGCTCATCAGAACCCCCCCCTTTGCTTGCTCCCTGGAAGTCTGACATGATTTGCATTGGCAATGAAGCTTTATCTGCAACAAGGCTGGATGCAATGGCAACAATAAACCCCATTTAACATTTCGCCCTCTTGACATCGCCAGCAGTCACACACTGTTTGTGTCTGTGAAGAGTTGCTTTCTCACCAGTTTCCCTACACAGACATCGCCCTGTTCATTTTGACCACCGTCACTCTTCGCTGATTTGTATTTGACGGCCTGCGAAGGAATTCATTTGTGGCAGAAATAGATCCTGGGAGTCACACACGGCATGTCAGACCGAGAACCCAGATGCATTATTTTCCCAAAGACTAAATCGTTCGAACGCGTCTTCAGTCACGTTTACCCCTTCAACCTTCAAAGGAAGAAAGGATGTGGAAAACCGTGCCGTCTCAGGTCAGTCTGTTTGAAACGAAAACAAACAAGAGAACTCAAACGGAGGCCAACACAACTCTGCCGAGGCTTGCAAACAAAAACAAATGTTTATCTACCCTTTATACTCTCGGTTAATACTTAAAAATGAGGAGAGAGGAAACAGCCGAAAATGTCTGCACAGATTCACTCTCATTTTCAAATCTAAAATCTACTTAATGTAGGAGCTGCATTTAGTGCATTTAGCTGCATGAAGGCAGTTTTTGTTTTCATTACGCACTGGTCTACCAAAAACAAAATTCAGAAATGGTCCACGTTTGTTCATATACAGCAAACCTTTATTTCTTTTCTCTGAAGATGGATCTAAAAGCATTTTCAACATCCATTTTGCACTATCAGTGTTTGCATTGGGCCTAAAACAGATAACCACAGGTGTGTCTGTGTGCTCATAGACGTTGTTTTTTTTTCCTTTGAGAAAGTTTGTGTAACGAAAGAGGAGTCCATTCTTAAAGTAAGAGTTGTTTATCTATCATTTTAGATACATGGACTATAAATGGATCTAAAATTAGCATTACAAAACGAGCCAAACAAAGGAGAAACTAGGTTCAATGCAGAAATATGTGGAATGAAAAAAAACTAAAAAATATGTAATCACTTAGTCACTGAAAACGTCACTAGTTCCACGTTCATCCCAATTAACCTGATCACTATCCAAAGGATCCCAACACCACTCCACTGTACATACACACTTGTTCGACTGCGTTAGATCAAAATCTGTTAACACAGACGGGGTAGGTGTGAACACCACTTCCATCCCCACTGACGCCTTGGTAGCCCCTGTATTGTGCGGTTGGAGAGCTTATGGTCCACTAAAAATAGAAAGCCAAGCTGGCGTCTTAAGGACTTCAGCTAGCTAGCCTGTTGGCTACATTACAGTCCAGCTTGCGCTCATATGTACCCGCAGTACAATTTCTGTGATATGTTGGCTCGTTGCGAGAGAAAGTAACATACCGATCTGCTCGACAGTTTGCTCGGGTTAAAGCTCGGGTTGTAGCTCCTCTCTGAGTCACGTTGGATCGGGATTAACGATGACGAGGGATGATTTGTCTCCAGCTAATAAAATGTTCCAACCCAAGGCCAATGAGCAACATTTGTTAGCCGACGCCACGTTACAGGTTTAAAATGTAACGTTGAGAAGTGACCGTGTGAGGCTCATGAGAGCGCCTCGGCGTATAAAAAAAAATACGACTGTGTTTATCTAAAGAGTTGCCCTGTAGATAACAGATTAACAGCTATCTTAGGACGACTTGAGCCTTAACCACTCAACCGCACGCAGATCTGAGATGCATCAAAACATAGCTAGGTGTGTTTTGCACAAAATGGTGGTGAAGATAAGTGCAGTGTAATTACCTTGTCGTCGAAATGTTAACGGGCTTCTCGGATTATTCTGGTTATCACCGCAATGTGGCAAGACTCTCCCCACTGTAGGTCCCTCTATGGGCTGTGTTTTCATCTGTGGGAGAAGCGGGGAGTTCCCTTAACGATGTCACCAGTGCCACCTCCAGGTACCAGCAGAACTATGGGAAATATAGGATTTAGGTCGTGCTCGTACAGCAAAAGCGAAAAACTGTCATCGTATTTGAAATCAACAACACAAGTGACTCCGAATCAAACTACTATTTCGTCACAAAGTACAATCCGTGGTATGTTCTGTTTTTCACTGAGTGGATATATTCAAAATTTAGATCTTTGAGATTAAGCATACGAGGATCTTTGAATGTAGCACCAGTGACAACTACAAGGAACCAGACCACTCACTCATCTGAGGCCACCTATTGGTTAAAATGCGAACACCATAAATATTTTACAATTTACATGCTGGAACCACATTTATAGCGCACATCAGGGGTCTTCAACGTTTTTCAGGGCAGGGACCCCCAAACTGATGGAGAGTTGGAGCAGGGACACCCCTACTATTTATATGGCATACAATTGTGTTTTATATTTAACGGTGCCTAGTGCCGTGTATAAACATAGCTACTCTGTTATTGTACATTAAATACTAAGCTATTCAAATAATACATAGGTTAATATATTCATGTTTTTATTTTAAACATGTGCAAGGTACAGGGTGGCCGTGCCACTGCCATTTATAAACAAACATCTTGCATACAACAGTGAGCTATTCAAATAATCCGCAGATTTTAATTTTAAACATGCATGTAGATGGGACAATAAATCCTCAAACCATCTGTGGATGGCACATGTTTGCACACAATTTGTGAGAAAAAACTGTTTGAAAAAAAAATAATAAAAATTAAAAATCGTCTAATCAACCAAAGATTTCGCGACCCCCCTGCAGTACCTCCGCGGACCCCCTGTTGAAGACCACAATATGCAATAAGGGAAAATAATGATAGAGATATTAATTTTGGCAGCAAATTACAGTCATAGTGTACTGATTAGATTTAGGCTATCCAAAACCACGCTGGTTTGGGAAAATAATGTGAAACTTTACATTTTGCTTACTTTTGTTTTAGTGTAGACAAGTAGAGCAAACAAACAAAAAAAAAAACAAGCAATCGTGAATTTGGGGAACTACTCTAATATACAAGAACATAGTACTGTACATAGTCGAATCACCCTGATACAAGTCATTGTTGATAAGAGATTGCAGTCTAGCCTTTTCCAGGTCATGCATCCCTCAAGCGTGACCATACCATAACTGGTATGTGACCCTATCTAGGGTCAGCAGAGGGTCAATGGATCCATATTACTCATCTCTTAGGGTGTAATCTGTATAATGTGTGCATTCCTGTTGCTACAGACAGTATGACCATTTTTTTTTTACAACTAATCAAGAAATCCCTGCTCTTGGCAATGGCATGTCAGAAATAGTGGAATATAACATAATTTTACTCAAGCACTGCATTTTCTTTGTTCATGAAGGGCCAATTTGATTTACTCACTTAAGTGTTTTAATTTTTTCTTCACTTCACTTTCACAGCTGATAGTTGTCCTTTTCGGCTACTTTAGTTCAAAGCAACAATGCAGATGTAGTCTAACAGTGCAAAATATAACCAATTCATGAAATTCCTGCTGATTGTTTCTTTATTTTGTTTATTCCCACTGACTTTTCTTATCCTTAAGACTAAATTAGATGGTAAATTGGTTTCAGGGGAGCAGTCAGACTAAGACGAATTCAAAGACCTCAGTGGAATGGCACCAGCATAAAGATTTAGCCACTTCGCCCAGAAAAGGGAAACCGGGGCACCCCTTTGGAGCCAGACCTGGTTGGGAGCTCGCCAGCGAGTCCCTGGTGGCCAAGCTCAGCCTAAAAAAGCAACAGGATGCCACTTCCACGTGGGCTCACCAATCGAGGGGAGGGAATTCGAGGTGGGCGGCAGGCGTAGGTGGGAGTCTAGGCATCTACGCATCCACAAACTGGCTCTTTGGACATGAGACGTCCCCTCGCTGGGAGGGTAAAAGCCTTAGCTGGTGTGTGAGGTGGAGCGGCACTAACTAGATATAGTTGGTCTAACCTCCACACAGTGTGTGCTCTGGAACCAAACTCCTGGAGAGGACTCTCTCTCATACCCTGGAGTTGCCCAAGGATAGAGTCATCTGGTTGGTGTGGGGATACTCACAAATCCCCAGCTGAGTACCACAGTGTTGGAGTTCTTCCCTGTGGGATATAGGCTTGCCTACTGCAAATCGCAGGAGGGAAGGTTCTGACTGTTGTTTGTGCATATGCACCAAGCTCAAATTATCTGGCCTTCTTGGAGTCTCTGGGTGATGTCGTAGAGGGAGGTCCACCTGGGGATTCCATTATTCCTCTGGAGGACTTCAATATCCATGTGGGCAATGACGGAGTGACCAAGAGAGGCGTGATTGGGAGGAACGGCCTCCCTGATCTGAACACGACTGGTGTTTTGTTTTTGGACTTGCTAGACATGAATTGTCCATTAGGAACACCATGTTCGAGCACAAGGTAGTTTATAAGTGTACCTTGTATCAGGCCACCTTAGGCCAAAGATCAAAGATCGGTTTTATAGTCGTATCATCAGACTTGCGACCAGGTCTTTGACACTCGGTGAAGAGAGTGACAGAGCTGTATCAGCAAATCACCACCTGGTCATTAGTTGGATCCATTGGTGGGGAACACCGAAAGACCTGATAAGCTCAAACCAATAGTGAGGGTAAAATGGAAACATCTGGTGAAGGCTCCTGTCCACTAGATCTTCAACTCACATATCTGGGAGAATTTTTCTCTTCTGCTGGGGGAGGTTGGGGACATGGAATCGGAATTGACCATGTTGGACGAAATTTGTCCCGAGATGCTAAAAGCTCTGAACACTGTGGGGCTTTCTAGGCTGACATACCTCTTTAAAATCACATGGATGTTGGGGACAATGCCTGTGGAGTGGCAGTTTCTTAAACTGACAGCAACCAAAGTTAAATTACTGGAGCTGTTTTGATGAATATTTGAGAAAATGTGCCATCAATCCACAGAGTTGTAATCAAGAGAGGATATTAAACAAAGAGTTTTCCAACAAGACTGTCAACAAAGAAAACTTATTCATAGTGACACTATATAATTGATAAGAATCATAAGAAGAATATAGTCTGACAATATGGCCACATTTGTGTCCATTGTCTCTTTTTCCTATCATACTTTTCAGCTCGTAAAGCAGGGACTATGCCGCATG
Source organism: Odontesthes bonariensis (assembly GCF_027942865.1). Taxonomy (NCBI): domain Eukaryota; kingdom Metazoa; phylum Chordata; class Actinopteri; order Atheriniformes; family Atherinopsidae; genus Odontesthes; species Odontesthes bonariensis. Next base: position 17,967,900 of record NC_134507.1, read on the forward strand.
TTGCATGTTTGCTTTACTTTTATGAGGAAGTTAAAGTAAACAAACTGGACTGGACTCTGCCCAGTCCTCTCTCTGACCCCGTCACGCAGATGGCTTTGGTTTTCGAGAGCTGCTCTTCACGGGTGCATCATGCTGACTTTTACTTTTTATTTATTCATTATCTTGTGTTGTTTTTGTAATTATGTGATGCTTGAGGGGGATCCCGGTATACCAGCAATCGCTAGGTATTTCAACACGAAAGGGAGGTATGAAGAAGTGAACCCGTTTCTTACAGAGAACATACTTGCAGTAAACAGATCTATTTTACAGCCATCATCTGCACAATGCCAACAAATCCATCTGACTGCTATAATTAGACATGGCACAAGATACCCGACAACTAAAAACATCAAGGAGATGCAGAAGCTGTACAAGATCATCCTGCATAATGCCACCGGTGAGCAAAGTTGGCTGCAAGAGATCCAGACCCAGTGGAAGATGTGGTACACTGAGGAAATGGACGGCCGACTCGTCCAGAAAGGTGTGGACGACCTCAAGCATCTAGCCATCAGGCTGTCAAAGCTGTTCCCCTCAATGATTTCAGAGGAAAAACTTCGGGGTGGACTCATCAAGTTCATAACCAGCTCAAAGCACAGATGCATCAACAGCACCCTGTCCTTCCAGGCTGGACTGACAGAGCTGTGGAACATTAAAGGTATCACCACAATGATAAGGCTCCAGCCCACAGCTGTGGGTTAAGGCTCACATTTTCTGTTCAATCTCTTGCCTATTGTCCATGCAGATATGGAGTTTGACCATGCGGTGAATGATGCCCTCATGAGGTTCTTTGACCAGTGCGCCAGGTTCGTACAGGAGGTTGAGAAGAACCCCTCAGCTGTGACAGAGGTGGACAAGTTCAAGCAGGGGCCAGAGATGAAGAGGGTCCAGCAGAAGATCGCAGACCGCCTCGGTGTCCCGTACAACCTCATCACAGATGGTTATGTCCACCTTTTGAGTTTGTTGTGATAGTTTTGCCTGAATCATAATAGTTGAAGACGCTCTTAGTGGTCTTTTTGACTGGTTTTCTTAAGTGTCACAGGTCTGTTAATAGTTTCTAAAAAAGCTGATTAACTACTGATCCTTTCAATGTTATTCATTTGATAGGTAATACAATCCTTTCATCAGATAAAATGAGAAAATCTGTAATGCTGTTTCACATCAGGTGGAACTTTTTTCTCATGTGGAAATATGGCACCTGGTTTTATTGAACCTTCGTATTATGATTTTGAGTTTGGAAATGTTGGAACTGTCTGTCTAGGTGCTTCAGTGGTAAGACTTGGATCTTTCCGAGCAGCTGTGCTGTTACCTGATACTACAATAGTATTTTCTGCTCTTTAAGTTTCTTTAGTTAATTTTTTTGATGATGCTACCTCTTTTTACTTCTTCATATCAAAGTTTGCACGGCTTATGTGTCTAAACCACTTAACAATTCTCTTGCAGTTATGGCTGATTCTGCGTTTAACTTGTGTGCTTATGAGTTTGCGATCAAGGCAGTGAACTCTCCCTGGTGTCAGCTCTTTGATGAGGATGATGCAAAGGTAGGAGTGTTGGTGGTCTGCTATATTCACAATTACACACGTCATTTCAGCTATGGTCCTCAAAGGTTGATCACAGTGGCCTTGAAATCCTTGTAGATCAGAAAAGCTGACCTCGCCCGACTATATATTTTTTATCTTGATCTATCAACCCTGTCTCCTGTGATAAAGGTCCAATAACACATTAATGATGTAATATTATTCACACCTGGACCTTCTCAAAGATGATGTAACGCTGCAAGTTTTGCAGAGAATGTACAGTGAGTATTGCTTTGAACGTGACAAATTCATTTATTTGTAGGATTTATCTGAATTAACAAAAGGAAAAGAAACGTCTATTGAATACAGTTTTCTCCTTAGGTTTGTATCAAAGTTTGGTCAGCTTGGCTGACCACACAAGCACGTCAGCTGATCAAATACTGTGAGGTACTGTACTGAGGTCGGACCGCAGGGCAATAAAAACACGGATACCAATTGAATCAATAAACATTAACTAGTTATTATTGCGTAAACTTGTTAATTATTTAACGCAGATAAATATTTTATCGCGCATTAACGCAGGTTTTATTATTGTAAAAGTCTGTTGCTCACAGGCTATTATTTTGTAAAAGTATGTTTTCATTTTAAAGTTCTTCCAGACGGTGGACTCAACAGAACCAAAGTCATCTGTAAACACTGCCAATATGCCGCCCATTGATTGGATGCGAGACTCCGGTTCTTTTCACAGATGTTTATTAATGCCACATCAACACCGTAGAACTAAATGTTCAAGTAAACAAAGACAACATTATTTGTTGTAATCATTAAAGAAATAGCATTCTTAGCATTGTTGCTGGTACCAATAAAGTCATTTCCCAGAGGCAATCTTCACGATAAAAACTAGGATTCTTTAAAGGGGAACTCCGGGGCATTTGAAGCACATTCCCATTGCTAGAGGTTGTCAAATACTGACAGTAGGACACAGAGAGGTGCAAATCGGCGCTCCCTGTGCAGCGATTGCGCTGTTTGCGCAGCCTGTCATGCTAGCCAAATACGTGGTGGCTAAGGGGCAAGAGCTAAACCTTCCACGTAAAACAACAACTTGCACACTGCAGAAACGTCACACCACTTTATAAACCATCCGACAATAAAGTCACAAGCCTTACCATCAAAACCATATGCATGGTTCTCACATTACTGGCATGGGGACGTTACAAAACAACTTTATAAACAGCATGTAACTCACCGGTTGTCGGTATGCTCGCGCATGTGAAAGCCCAAAAGAGTCAATGGACTATACTCCCATATACAAAACAATTATCTTCTCTAGAAAAACTGCGTTCAAGTATTTAAAACATTACAACAATACATGCCCAGTAATATTGTTGTAATGTTTTAAATACTTGAACGCAGTACCGGCACTACTTCCTGTTTTACTTGTTTCAACATAAAAGCACGTATTTCAAAATGAATTTAAAAAAAACTCCTGCATTTTCAGCCAAGTTGAATCGTCTTATCACCGTAGTAGTTCCAGTCTAAAATATCACTTGAAGGCAAAACACACAATTGATAGCAGCAAGTCATTCAAGGAAACAGACAGTGGAGCGAGGCTTCTACATAAAAACTACATAAAGATGCTGATGTTAAAAGTGTGTTTCCACAACAAATGTTATGGCACTCTCATTTATATGGCAGTACATTTAAAATAAAACTAAATGCTAAAGGCTATACTACTTTTGAATTAATTTTTGGATTTTGCGTACAAATGCGATAAATCGTGATTAATCGGGGAAATCATGTGATTAATTAGATTAAAAATTGTAATCGTTGCCCAGCCCTAATAAACATAAAGGGTACAGAACAGAGCTAAGCAATTTGCTCAGAAACAATTGACTCCATCAGTATTAGAAAAATGTTTCAGATGTATTTCTACAGGTCTCTAAAGAAGGGAGTAGAAAGCAGTCTCCTCTAACCACCACCTTTCTTTCTGCTTCGCTGCATATTCATTTACTGAGAAACACTTGGTCCTTTAAGAAAGAGTGTTTTGTGTTCTGTTGTATGCCGTATGTAAGATGACCTGAAATCTCAGGTTGCTTGAACCTTTGAATAATGTCAGGCTAGCAGATTGCTGTTTTGGGTTGTTCACGTTTGAAAAGTGTTTTCATAAGACCGGTTCGATATATCTTACACTATGACTACTTCAGTTGCATCTGGTTCAACAGGTTATAGAGTACGCCAGTGACCTGAGGGAGTTCTGGAAAAGAGGCTACGGTCATGATATTAACAGCAAGTCAAGCTGTATCCTCTTTCACGACCTGTTCAGTCGGCTGAATAAGGCAGCCACCGAGAACAAGTACGTGAAGTTATAATCATCACTCCAAGTGCAGGGTCTGAGTTATTACATATTTATCCTTGTTGACACTTCATGTGTATTATAAAGTCATGTTCAGGGTTACGTGTTTCATTTCAAATTGTTCTTTGTGTGTGTTCCAGGTTGGGCCAGCAGGTGACTGAAGCTGTGACAGTCCAGATCGGCCATGCAGACACTCTCCTGCCATTGCTTACTCTGCTGGGCTTCTTCAAGGACAGCGATGCCCTGACATCAACTAACTATGGCACTCACAGGCAACGCTCTTTCCGCACTAGCAACATTATGCCATATGCTGCTAACTTTCTCCTGGTGCTTTATGACTGTGGAGGAGGCGACCTTAGACTTCAGCCAATGCTCAACGAGAAGCTTGTGAATTTTCCTGGTTTGACTGACCAGCAGGCCTCCATACCGCTCTATCAGGACGTCAGAGAGCACTACAGAGATCTGCTCCACGGGTGTGACTTTGAGACTGAATGTCAGCTGTTCAAAAATCCCACTGAAGTTTAGGCAGACAGTTACAGGGGCTTTATCTTATTTCCTTTTCTAGAGAGAATCTGAGACTTGAGAATTCATAGGTTTTTCTTGATTTGATTACTTTATTACAAGCCAAAAAGTATGGGGAAACACAAGTTCCAGAGTGTCATTAGGTTCTGTTAAAAGTGGAGGCAGGGGCGGTTCTAGGGGCATTGGCCCCAGCTGAAATCTGATTGGCCCCCTGACGTGCCCCTGTCCTGTCACTCATCTGTCTTTTGTCCAGTTCAGTTCCCGTCACAAAAACCGAAGAATAATGCTGTTTTAGAGTGAAATGTACAGTAGTCACCCACATGCAACTTTGTGTATGTTTGTGAGAGAGATGTTTTGAACTGACAGTATTTGTGAAAAAGTAAAAAGGTTTTAAAAAATTAAATAAAATGCTGGATTTTCTCACATGCTGTGTGTGTTTGAGAGCATTTTGTCTATGTACAGTAAAAATGCATGTAAAATTGGTTAGGAGTTTTTTTTTTAAATTACGTGTTTAATTAAGTGTTTGAACATGGTGAAATGTATATACAGTACCTTACCAAAACAGGGAATTGTGTGCAAGGGTGTTGGACAAATACTTGGCCCCTCTATGAACACTGTGGCCCCTTAATGGTAGCCTGACTACGTCATACTCACGATTCTAGTCAGAATGTGAGTCTGATACCGCTCAATAGAGTTTTGAGTATGGGGCGTGTTTCAACCGAACCAGGAGAAAAAATGACTCTTCGCTCAATTGGATAGACCTACAACCAATCAGAACAACGTAGTATGTGACGTAGATTAAGCGACACACACTTGTTGTAGGAAGGACGGCAAAAACATCTTTTCTATCGATAAAAGCCTTTATCGTGTTCCTCTGTTCGTCTTTCAAAATGAATGCAATAAGGAGATCCTGTAGAACAGACTCGATGGCAGAATCAACATACCCTAGCTCTCCAGCGGCAGCCATGTTTGTTTCAAACGAAGTCAAACCAAGCGCTCTTTAGTGACGTAGTCGATAATGTCCCTGTTGATCATCTGTCCATCATCGTATAAAGTCCGCCCTGGCAATCTGATTGGGTCGACCGATTCCATGTCGGGCATAATGATTTCCCAACTGAGCAGAGCCAGACTGAACTTCCCTACCAAAGATTTTATGGGCGGGGCTAAGTTCGGCTGGCACCCAGGCTACTGGATGTTCGTTGATATTACTCTGCCACCGAACCCGGAAAGAGGAGATGTTTGTAGTTCTCTCGCACCGGAAATGCTGCTAGGTGTATTATCCTGGTTTGCATTTCCGGTGCGAGAGAACTACAAACATCTCCTCTTTCCGGGTTCGGTGGAGTAATATCAACGAACATCCAGTCTTCAATACAACTCAATGGGATTTACAAAATGTCAAATAAAACACGACAGAAGCAACTTTTTGCAACGAAATTTGATATGGATTACCAGAGCACACCAGTAACCACTCCGGTGAGTTGATGATTTTGAAAACGGACGTTTATGGTGCTTTTACGGACCTTTTTGGACATGCACATGACTTGCCATTCTGAAGCAGGTTGAGAAGAATCAAAATTAGGCAAATACCGGAGACAGCAGTAAACATAAAAAAAAGCGGTGAGGGGGGTTCTAAAACATTGCAGACGATTCATAAATGAGACTTAAAGCTGCCGTCGGCAGGTTTTCAAAATTCCGAGTCTAAAGTCGGAAAATTCGAACTGATACAACTTTTAGATCCCTCCCCCAACCTCTAACAAGCTCCAAACCGCGCCCCAAACCCCTCCACCTCTGTGGACGAGGTTGTCCACGTGAGTTCACACCAGTGTGCGCGCACATAAGCTGGGGGCAGACTCACGCTCAGCATGGAAGACGTGGTTGGTGACTGTTCTGCTCAGATAATAGATAAATAATAAACCTAACGTGATTGGTTAAAAACAGCCGGGAGCGCTCGATTTTTGCAAGCACGATTACAGGCTTCAGAGGGAGCTACAGAATTCGGGATTTTTCCTAAACAGCCTATTTAATATTCTACTTCCAGAATCCCATGACAGTTCAAGCTAATATGACTAAAAAAAAGTTGCCGAGGCAGCTTTAATGTTGAAAATACCACAGTTCTCCTTTAATGGCCCCTTACTCAGAAATATCCTAGATCCGCCACTGAGTGGAGGTGATTCAGAACTGTGGTAAACGGGCCTTGCTTTTGTTCTTCTTTTCTTTAAGGTTTGCTGGCACGAAATCAAAAGGAGCTAAATAATAAATAGATAATTGTCCAACAACAATAACATCTCTCAGTTAAAACGCGGTCTTTACTGTATTTGTCTATTTCATTCAAACAGCTGAAAGCTTCAAATGACCTGAAATCACTAAAAATTGTACACAGCATCCCAGCGGGGTTTTGTTTATGCAACTGTAATTACACTGATATAAAATGATAATTATAGGCTGGGTTTGCTACCTTCGCCTTAATTTAGATATTTCTCAAAAGCTTAAATTCGTCCAAACATCGAGTTTTTGACCGTAAGAGAATAACCCCATAAGACTTCCGTACATCCCCCTCTAACTGATTGGTTGGACAGTCCCACACGGTCAACGTCACTCAGTTTGGTGGCTGCACGTTACGTTCAAGCCAAGGGGATCATGCCGATCATTTTATGGAAACTCGTTTTTATTCTCCTCACTACTACTGTAATCGGCATTTTCAGTTGCTGTTACAGCAATGTGATTCCGGAGGGAGATCCAAATATACCAGCAATCGCCAAATATTTCTGCACCAAAGGGAGGTATGAAGAAGTGAACCCGTATCTCATACAGGACATACTCGCTGTAAACAGATCGATTTTAAAGCCTCCGTCTGCGCGATGTCGCCAAATCCACCTGACCGCCATAATAAGACACGGGACGAGGTACCCGACGGCCAAAAATGTCCAAAAGATGCAGAAGCTTTACGAGCTGGTCCGGAGCAGCGCCACTGCCAAGCACAGCTGGCTGCAAGAGATCCAGACCCAGTGGAAGATGTGGTACACTGAGGAAATGGACGGCCGACTCGTCCAGAAAGGTGTGGACGATCACAAGCATCTAGCCATCAGGCTGTCAAAGCTGTTCCCCTCAATGATTTCAGAGGAAAAACTTCGTGGTAGACTCATCAAGTTCATAACCAGCTCAAAGCACAGATGCATCAACAGCACCCTGTCCTTCCAGGCTGGACTGACAGAGCTGTGGAACATTAAAGGTATCACCACAATGATAAGGCTCCAGCCCACAGCTGCGGGTTAAGGCTCACATTTTCTGTTCAATCTCTTGCCTATTGTCCATGCAGATATGGAGTTTGACCATGCGGTGAATGATGCCCTCATGAGGTTCTTTGACCAGTGCGACAGGTTCGTACAGGAGGTTGAGAAGAACCCCTCGGCTTTGACAGAGGTGGACAAGTTCAAGCAGGGGCCAGAGATGAAGAGGGTCCAGCAGAAGATCGCAGACCGCCTCGGTGTCCCGTACGACCTCATCACAGATGGTCAGTGGAAGAGGCTTTAGGCCGATTCAACGACACAAAATGAAGAGCGATTGTGTGTTAAGCCATGTTTTCTTCTAAGTTCTACGCCAGTGCAGTTAGCGCAGTACTGTAAGGGACCTCTGTGTTGCAATATTACCGGATGCCAGGTGTAGAGGGAAAATTCACCATGTGAGCACAGTTCAAACTAACGAAACTGAATGAATGAAACAACAAAGTTGTTAGATTTTGCAGCGACACACAGCCCGCAAACACAGGGCTATACATTTAAGTGAAGACGATATTTTACCACAACATTAACAAGAAGCAAAACTGATTAATCCTCTTACCTTTTGGGGGGCAACACCAGAAATGAAAAAAAAGGGCTACATAATTTGGTATATAGCCCAGGATAGTAGAGGTTGTTTAAGTTTAAAGGGACACTATGTAATTTCTTCCCCCATCTAGTGGTGCAATTTTATTTTGCAAAGTTGAATGAATTTGCTCTCTAGCGCCTCACGTTTTCAAATGTGCGCTGCAACTTCTTGAACTACAGCAAGCGGAATGTGTCAAGATTCAAGAAGCTATAGCTTCAGACTCAAGGTCCATACAAACAAAAAGAAATCAAGACACACAGTACAAAGGATTACATAACACACATACAACAACACTATGAAAACAGATGACAGATAACATGTCAGATAACATAACATCTCCTTTGGTGTGCAAGCAATGCAATTAGTCATATTCCGGGAGTTACCGGAAGTGACGTCGACGCAGCGTTAGCATTAGCCTGCGTTAGCAATAGGAGCATTAGCAGCGGTAAATAAACTCCCGGTAAACTTACAAACTTTCTAATGCCTCGTTTTGTGAGTTAAGAGCCTATGTGTACTACGGCAGAAGTTTGGTAACAATCAATGCATTATTAGTGGGATCATTTACGAGATAAAATCTATTTAGCATTTTTTTTTTTTTTTTTAAACTTTATTAGTAAATCAACAAAATAACAGTTTACAAATGTGAGCATAACGCCAAAAAGAAGATATCCAGGGGGAGCATAGGAATAATAATAAAAAGAAGAAGATGATGCACTTACAAAAAGAAAGCTAATGAACACAAAGACATATGTGCCAAGGAATAAAATCTATTTAGCATTAGCGGCTGTAAGCCATTTGGCGGAAATGACGTCACAATGACGTCATTTCTGCTTGTAGGCCTGGTGGGGAAATCGCGATTCGAAGTGCTTTATGTCCCTCTCGGCACTTCGTCATTTTTCATAGAGCGGAAGGACATGGCAGCCTCCATAGAGCTTACCTGCTCTATGTAGATACAGACAAGTTATTCTTCACTCAGGAGGATAAGTGAGATTTTTGACAGAGATCATTTTACACCAATGAGGACTAACTTATGAATGAATATGTTGATTTGAGCTAATAAATGACTTAATTTATTACATAGTGTCCCTTTAAGGGACATAATTGATGTTATACATACCGTAGTTGACTTTTTTGACAACAATTTCCTTAAAAACTTTTTAATTTGAATTGTTTGATTGACTGTTCTAAAAATCCTGTCAATAATTTCACTTTTCCTGAGGTTCAACTGACCTGCTTGGACGACGTGATGGTCACATCACAGAAATCACAGTAGAATTGTGTACTATTTCAATACTATTATACTATATATATACTATATATGTATAAGTACATATATACAGATAGATAGATAGATAGATAGATAGATAGATAGATAGATAGATAGATAGATAGATAGATAGATGGTTGGTGGTCTGGTGGCGAGCACTGTCACCTAACAGCAAGAGGGTTCCGGGTTTGAATCCCGGTTGGGGCCTTTCTGTGTGGAGTTTGCATGTTCTGCATGCGTGGGTCCTCTCCAGATACTATGGCTTCCTCCCACTGTCCTAAAAAAACATTCATGTCAGGTTCACTGGTGACTCTAAACGGGAGTGAGTGTGAGCGTGCATGGTTGTTTGTGTCCTTCGTCTCCATGTGGCCCTGTGGTGGACTGACGACCTGTCCAGGGTGTACCCCGCCTCTCGCCCACTGACAGCTGGGATAGGCTCCAGCACCCTGAGTTGGATTAAGCGGGTGTAGAAAATGGATGGATGCAAAAACAGTCCTCAGTTTGAGACTCACATGACTTATTTTACAGTGTTTTTTTGCACAGAAGGTGGTGCTGTTTGTCTAATGTTACAATATTTGCTTCCTTCACTAAGTTTTTCTTCACTGAGCTTTAGTCACTGTCTGCTTTGTTTTTGTGAACTAATCGTCGAAAACTGCTTCGTTAATTTCATTCGGAGGTACTCTGGGTACTTCGATTCCTCATACATTCAAACATACAATACAAAAAAAAACTGCCCTTAAATTCCACTACATTTACTGTATCTTACCAATAAAGTTACTTCCCAGAAATATGTCAGAAATAATATGATATTGTTAAGACTCGTTGCTTCCTACAGTTTTAACTGGGACCTTGTCTCTTAAATTTAACCTTGAATCATAGTATTACTTTGAGCAAAAACTTCTCTTGTGGTTTCATTTAAAGTCCAAAGACTTCCATTTGTGACCTTTTCATTTTGTCTGACATGCACATAAAATTCCTGCTCAACTTGCCCAACCACCCTGCACCCCTTTATTCCTTTAAGTGAGTGTGACAGAAAACAAAATTACTTTTTGGTTGTTGTTTTTTTGCTTTTAGAAGCAAAAAAGACTGTTTTAGTACTCCATTATGCAGAACTACTACTGATGATGCTTTTTGTTATTGAAAGTTGAGCCCTGTCCATAGGATGTATTATCTCTATGCTTGATACTCTTTTTTTCGGATGACATTCTCACCTGTCTTGTTTCATTGTGTTCATTATGTTGTGTTACAATCTTTCTCCTGCAGATATGGCAGAGGCTGCATTCTACATGTGCGCTTATGAGTTTGCCATCAAGACAGTGAACTCCCCATGGTGCCATCTCTTTGATGAGGTTGATGCACAGGTAAGGCTAGTTTCTGGCAAAGTCTCATTAGTTCACCTGAAAGGGTGTGTAAGAGAACAATTCCCCCTGAGGGAACCCTGTTCGACTAATTCTGCGCGTAGATATATGACATATGCACATCAAAGCCACATATTGGCTGTTTTTCTTATTTCTAGTAGGAACCAAGTTAATTTGTTAACAGGCTTTTTTAGCCTTTAAAAAGCAGGACAATGGGAAGCAAACAAACTTAGAAGGGAACTCAGCGGTTGAATTGTCCTTAACTGATATTTTAGTGTATAGAAAAAAAATGAAAAAAAGCAGGTGAGATTCAATGAGAAGAAACAACACCATCGGTCCTGAATGATCGAGTCACATAGAGAGTAATGTCAACAGAGACCCATTCCGCTGATAATTCCTCTCTGTTTGTTGAGCTTTTCAACCTAAATTGAAAAGCCCTCACCAGAGAAAATTCCTCTTGGCTCGATGCTTTGTGGTATTGCCATTATTCTAATTATTCTATATAATCCAGATTGTCTCTGGTTTCATGATTAAGCACAGGAAGCAGAGAAAGCCTGCTCCAGGCTTTCTCTGCTTTGACCCAGTTATTGTTGATTGAGAAATGTCCCCACCACAAAGAGTGATTTGTGCCTTGTGTACAATAAGGCCTGCATGATGATCAAGTAGCCTTGCACGGCGACTACCTGCAGTATTTATTGTAATGAACTATTCTTCACGACCAGTGATTTGTAAAATCTGGTTCAATAGGTGATGGAGTATGCGATAGATCTGAAGCAATTCTGGAAAAGAGGCTATGGACATGACATTAACAGCAAGTCAAGCTGTATTCTGTTCCATGATGCGTTCAGTCGCCTGGACCAAGCAGTCGCCGAAAGCAAGTAAGTCAAACTTAAATTGGGCTCCTATATTTATTTGTTTTTAATGTGTGAACAGAAACCAAATATAACTTGTGGAAACTCATGGGAAAAAAAGCCGGTAAAGTTATTTAGAAAAAGACTATAGCTCAATACTTTCTGACCCCATCAGAAGGCAGTTACAGTGTTAAAGAGCTCACATCAAACACATGTTTCTAGCAGACCTGAAATAACCACTTAACTGATTTTTATGACCTATATGGAGCAAACATATTGTATATTTCAAATTTTAAGCTTCTCCAGTTGGATTATTTGTTGTATTTCACCTTTATGTTTTTTGTTTTTTTTTGTCCCCTTTATTGTAAGTTGGACAAAACACTAAAATCTTGTAACAGCTAACATCGAGCCTATATGATTTACTATCACCTCACGTTTCACTGGCTGAAGAATATATCATGAAAGCAACTGGAATGCATTTAAAACCAATGCATAGACATTCATGCTTGTGTCCTGGCAAGAACTTACACTAACAGGGCTAACGAGGCCAGAAAAACAATGACAATGCGGGCAACTAAATATTTTTAGTTGTGTAAACACTGGTGTCAAACACCTGCCAAGCTGCACTTCCATACTCAACAGGACTTTCTAAGGACAGATTAAAATTGTTCCGTGGCCTTCAATGTTTGTATAATCAGTCATCTGTTTTGCCAGCGATTTCTGTTTGTTCACTGTCGCTCTTGGTAAAACCCGTTGCTTTTCCTCTTCGGAGCTTTTGGTATTCTTCAACGAATCAAATGTCAAGTAACCACGCAGAGAGTCAAAGAACTCCGACAAACTTTGGGCAAACTTGTTAAGGTTGATAAGCTGTTAAATTACAGCTGCTACCTGAGTCCTGAAATTCATGTAAATTGAATTATTCCCCCAAACAAATCTGATTCTGATCACATGCAAGACCAAAATTCGCATTTTTAGAGCCATTAATGACTAATCCTTCAGATTTAGTTTTTTTCACCAGTCAGTTGTTTAGTCTAATAATTGTTTATTCTGAGATCAGACTTGTCAACAAACGTCTGTCTGAAAAATGAGGATTACCATGAGGATGTGCAAAACATAACAATTTCCTGTCAGTATCTGACTGTGAGGTTCGAAAAAAATTGCTGGGCGGTTAGGTATCGGAAGACGGTGACGTTGCAGGCATGCAACTTGCAGTATTTTGTCAGGATAACTCACAAACATTTTGTGTTGCATGTAAAACTGCACTGCTGTGTTTTCCAGGTCAGACCAGCCGGTGACTGAAGCCGTGACAGTCCAAGTGGGCCACGCAGAGACCCTCCTCCCGCTTCTTACCCTCCTGGGATTCTTTAAGGACAACAACACCCTGATGTCGACCAACTACGCCTCACAGACCCAACGCTCCTTCCGCACCAGCTGTATGTTGCCTTATGCGGCTAACCTGCTCCTGGTGCTGTACGACTGTGGGCGGGACGGCCTGAGACTGCAGCCACTGCTCAACGAGAAGCCCGTGGCTTTCCCCGGTTTGAACGACCAGCAGGCTTCCATGCCGCTCTATCAAGATGTCAGAGAGCACTACAAGCATCTGCTCCGCGGTTGTGACTTTGAGACTGAATGCCGTCTGTTCACAAATCCCACTGACGCTTAGGCAGATTCTGGAAAAGAGGTCCTGAAACATGATAGCTTTATTGTGCTTTTGTATTTGCGAAATGCAGTGAAAATGGTTTCTAATGCGAACATCATGGTCTGAATGTTTCTCTCATGTAAACTATCGATTTATCACCTTTTACCACGACCTTAAATCTTAACTAAACCACAAGGAAGTATTTTCGCTCCAGTATTGAAAAGTGGTGTCTCTTAATCACACAGCGTGATCCAGCCTTGTAGTTAAACCTCAGGTCCTCGACCATTATAGTATTTTTACTTCTATATTCTATATTTTTTGCAAGGTTTGTTTCCACTAATCCACACCTTGGAGTTTTAACTAAAGATTTTATATTGTTTTGTTTTCTTCAGTCTTTTTTTTTAACCACAGAAGCACTTCCCAAATTCAAGCATCTTGCCAGCTATTACTGCTTCAACCAATTGATCTCCTACACTTTCACCAGTAACACCTCACTTACTCAAGTTTTACATTTCAATTCACTGATTTAAAAAAAAAAACTACCTAGAAGTAGCAAGTTAATCAATTCACATCTAGTTTATTTAAAACCCTCGAGTGATGGCTTGATGCCACTTTCCACTGCCGGCTTGATGACTTATTGGAAACAAGAGAGCCTATTTTTTTAATGGTTAACAACATTTACCTGCCTCGTTGAAAAGATTCCCATTTGCCAGAGAGTTTCCCCACAAGGAGGTTTCTTATAAATGCCCCCAAGATGCTCCACTGGCTGTCTCTGGAGTTATTATTTACAACAATTAAACCCCATGCACTGATTAAAAAAACAATGGCCTTTGGGCATAGATTTGGAAATCACTCCTCCACTCATGCAGCCAAACTGAAAGAGACACAAAACAATCACAAGTTTGCACGAGGAGAGACACAATTTTGCTTATTGTGTCTCTCTTGTTTTGTTTCTGGTGGTCACACATGCCTCTTTTTGTGGTTTCTTTGTGTTCCAGTTTTTGTCTGATGTCCCGTTTTGGTCATTTCCTGTCTCTTTACTTTGCATCTCTTGGTCGCATATCTTCGCTTGTTCATCTTTTGTCTTTCATTTTGGTTGTGTTGTGTCTCTTTCTGTAACACCAGTTCATTGTCTGCAATGCGACCACGGGCCTGGAAAGCACTTTTTTATTTTTTATTGGTGCAGGTCTGACGCAGAGATGCTGGCAGAACTCAGTTTCTTATTACCTGTAAATGTAAATGGTAACAGGTGTTCAGCACCTCCAGAAAAAAAAAAAAAAACGGGTAAATTGGGCGTTTTAAGACACAAAACTGCATTTCTCACTCTCATTTGGCATATTTCACAATATACCGAATATACCGTCAGAGCTTTTGTTTTCAAGTTACATTTGAGCAAACTCTGTAAACTGTTGTGTTTATTTTAGTGCGCATTACTTATTTCTGGATTTGTGCGATCCTTCATTTATCATTAACTCAGTATAAACTTGGCTTCACAGCCATTATTGGCTGTTAAACGGCTAATTATGCAAAATATTAGACGGAGGAGGAGGAGGGAGTGTCCGGGGCAGGGCCAGTGCAATGCTACGTGTCTTGAGAGTCCCTTTTAAACCTCCATTCGCCTCCCCCGAATAACTTTGCCCAAAGTTTGGGGGTTAAAACTTCGCTTAAGTCCCGAACACCCAGGCCTGCGTAAAGTTGCCCTTGCCTCGGAGTCCAGCGGCCCGTCGAAATGTCCGGATTGAAAAAGCTTCGTACGGTAAGTCGATCTGGAGATTACGGGGACAGAGAAATCCATGAAATGCTTATAGTCACCATGTAAGCCATCAAATCTTTGTCTCAAGTGCAGCAAAGTCGCGATGAGCCGCCGGCGACTCCTCCTAAACGCGCGTATAATAAGTGTCTTATTAACACATATTAATGCTTCCACTGTGGACGCTTCTCTTACTGCTGAAGCCACGGGGAAAACAGCGTTCATTTGCTATCTTTTCTGTTTGTTTTTATTACCTTAAAGTAAACCCGGGACGTTGCTTTAAAGCTCGTTTTTTTTTTTTTTTTTTGCTCACTCTCATGTACCCCCAGCCTTACAGCCAGGTGTGGTGGCCACACACTCTGCCTTGACTCTGAATAGGCCAGTTGTAGTCGGAACATATCCATGTTAATCTGACCCACGGCTCACACAGGGTGTCTTGTGAGGCGGAGAAAGAAGCCACTGAGAAACGGCAGACTGGCGTTACACAAGACTTCTACAACGTACAGAACATGCAATATCCTGAGTCATACAGGCAGCATGAACTGATTTGTAATAGTGACAAGTGAGAGGAATTTGCTGAAATGCCACACACTGTGCACCCGCAAACTTTTGCGCCCAAGATGCGCACCATTGCAAAGACTGGGATGCTGATTCCTCCATTTAGACTCGCATGGAGCCTCTTTGACAACTATTCCAATAACTGGGATGCTTTTAGTGGAAAATTGTGACATGATTTGTGTCTCCAGTTTCTAAAAAATATTCTTATTTGGTTAAGGTTTGCCATCGTTTTGGCTTTTTAGGAGTTTAAAGTTGTAAAATTCTCACTGTGACCAAAGGAAAACAAGGAAATCATCAGTTTCAGCTCTGACATTCCGCCGATTTAGTGGATAGTATCTGTGGGTATTATTACAATTAGTCACCAACTATGTTGATAAATGTCTGATTGGTGTGAGTTATTCTTTCATTTCTTCATATTTTCTGGTTCCCTTTGTGACTGTGTACCTGGGAAAAACCTGTCTTAGTGTGTTTTGGGAAACAAATGCCATCATTTATAACCCTTTTGTTGTCCGATGACTAATCTGATATTCAAGAAAATTAATTAAAAAAGGAAAGTCTGTTCATGATTCGTCTCAGTTTGGGAAAGTTCAAAATGTTCGATTGAAATGACTCCTATAACGGAGCTGAGACAGTGATATGTTTTCTTTCTTTTTTAAATCTGTCTATCTGGTCAGAATTATTATAAAAACTCCAGAAGAAATGTGGAGCGCAGGGAAAGGAAAAGGGGCATCAGCCTTGGCAACGGATTTCTGCTTTTATCTGTTGCGATTTCCTGACAGAGAGGATGAAGGCTGAAGAGGATAAATATTTCCATCTGACTGATCACGAGAAGAGCTGAGCACGTTCTCCAAAAGTGAAAAGGTTGTGTGAAAGGGATTCAAATAAAATAACGTCGACGATATGAAGCTCCAGCCTTTGCAACAAAAAACTTGTGAATAAAGGATTAATGCAAAGCATCTTGATTTTGATTGTTGACAGAATGCATCGTGGTGAAAGTAAGGAGTGCAAAGGAGGAAGGGTCAGATAAGAGGTGGTGTGTTGTAAGTGAGAGGCTGAGTTGGAAGAGAGAAGGCAAGTCCTCTCTTAGAGAGAATAGTGCAGCTTTGTACTCCTCATGCATATTGTTTACTGTCTTAATCAAAAGGTCATTCACAGAGTCCACATTCATGGATTAACCGTCCTCCATTCTTGACTGAAATATACCTGCATGTGTGACGTGTCACAGTAATGGCTAGAATCGAGGCCGTGTTGGTATGTGATTGGAGGCTCCTTTAAGCTGTCAGATGATGACCAAAATTCTGTTTACTCAGAAATCTGGGTGGAGTAATGGTAAACTACTCTTTCACCAGTTGGACTGGTTATGGGCCTCAGGATGTAAAGAAGAAGGGTGAATGGGTGCCAACGTTGGAGCATGAGCACTGCCACATCATCGCCAAGCTGCAGGCAGTACACTGGAGACATTGTCCGGTCAATCCTCTCCCTCCCTCCATCCCTTCATTGCTTCCCTTCCACACCCCTCCCCTCTTGAAGTCAATGCTTCATTTATCCAGCCTGGTCCACATCATCACATTCATGGCCTGTAAAATGAGTCTGACATCACAGCTGTGTGAGCTATTATGACTTGTTATATGACACATATGTACGTCCCCATGACAACATTTTTCTTTGTTTCGATGAAGGAATGTCGTCTGTGCTGTCTGTTCATCTGACAGCTAAATCCATCCAGCCCAACTGTTTTCATGAAATGTGGGAGAGAGGTGGGGCATGGGAGGAGGGAGAGATCATTACATTTTAGTGAAAATTTGGATAATTTTCTTCAAAACGGTGTCCTTCCAGTTGTGTTTCTCCTTCGTGTCACTGTTGGTGAAAGATGGCGTGAGACTGAAGAAACGAAGCAGAGCAGAGAAAGCAGATGTGGGACTTTCTCATGCAGCTGTTAGTAATTCCCCCCCCAAAAAACCTTATTCTTTATCTGTCTGAGCCTCTTTTCTTCTCTTTCAGGATCTCAACAGATCAACCAACGTGGTGTACCAGGCTCACCATGTCACCCGAAGCAAGAGAGGACAGGTTGTGGGTACCAGGGGAGGCTTCAGGGGCTGCACCATCTGGTTGACTGGTAAATGTTCATAGTTTTAAATCATCACACCCGACTCATTTTTCTGGCCATGTAGGAATCATCTATTATTCAAGGTTTAATTTGCTGTTCTGTTAATTCTACCCACTAGGCTTGTCTGGGGCTGGGAAGACAACCATTAGTTTCGCTTTGGAAGAGTATCTTGTGTCCCACGCCATCCCTTGCTACTCGTTGGATGGAGACAACATTCGTCATGGCCTGAACAAGAATCTGGGCTTTTCTGCTGAGGACCGCGAGGAGAACATCCGGCGTGTTGCCGAGGTGGCCAAACTGTTTGCTGATGCTGGTCTCGTGTGCATCACCAGTTTCATCTCTCCTTTTACCAAGGTCAGAAAACGTTAACCATCGCCGCCACGAATTTGTGCATGAAGCTGGAAACATTCTCTATCAAGCAGAATCTGATAGACTGAGGAGTCTGATTTAAGTTTTTGTGAAACTGATGTTGTTTTTCTTCAACAGGATCGTGATGAGGCCAGGAAAATCCATTTGAGTGCTGGGCTACCTTTTTTTGAAGTGTTCGTCCACGCTCCTCTTGAAGTGTGTGAGAGCAGGGACGTGAAAGGACTGTACAAGAAGGCTCGCGCTGGAGAGATTAAAGGTATGTTTGGCAAGACAGCAAACCTTCTCCCAGCGTTTCACATGCAGCCACCTCCTCTCACAAGGATTGCCAAACCCTACGTAAAAATGTGCATATATCAAATGCATTCGTCTTTGTTTTTTAACCGGTTGTAATGTTGTTCTCAGGTTTTACTGGAATTGACTCAGATTATGAGCGTCCTGAGGCACCAGAGCTTGTTCTGAAAACCGGAGAGCTCTCAGTGAATGAATGTCTCCACCAAGTGTTGGAGCTGCTCACGGATCAGGTGGGTGGGACAAACCAGCATTCCCTGCAAATTCCCTTCGAGATTTGCAGTATATTGACTCACTGTTGTCTCTCACACAGGCCTTCTTCAGAGTCAGTTTATTTTTCTGTGGTCATGGATACTTTTCTATGTACATACTAATGTTAGTTCCAAAGCACACAGTTCCTTTGTGATGTCTACTGCTAATACATATTTGTATACGCCACATTCGTCAGTACATAGAATAACACTATATATCCTCATTTAAACAAAACTGTGCAGCATTGTCAAGGAGGGGCTACTGTGTACTATCTGACTCCCTAAAAAACAAATACTTTAAGAACCTGAGAATGAAAAAGCTTGTATGGTTCCTTGTTCATCCAGGATGTCCGACTGTGAGAACTCAAACATGAGAAGGGAGAGGTTTGTAACAGCCAACCACAGACAGAGAACACCAGGATCATCAGATGGTGTTTATTTGTGGAAACATGTAAAGTAGATAAAAAAAAACGTAAAGAAACTAAAGCATAAGTACACAAGACCAAGTGTCGTTGATAATTGTTCTTGTTCTCAAATGGGGCCAAACCAGGAGCTCTGGACTTTTCTGTGAAAACGCAGATTTTTTAAAACCCTTTCCTATGCTGGTTTGGAGGCTATGCTGCTGGAATGATTATTCCTGGTAATTCTGTCACTTTTTTTTTATCTGTTACAATGCATAACCCCGGCAGCAGGAAACTTGTTTGCATGCGGGAGTGGCTAATTGAGCTTTCTTTTTGCCTGAAATAAGACTCCAAAGCACAGAGATAAAGAAAAGAGAAACATTTAAACCATTTCCTCCCTTAATCATTATGGGAAGAATGAGATCACTGGCAGATAAAATAGACAAATCTGGACCTCTGACAAGGATGCAACATGAACATCAGGAGGACTATAGTATTTTTTTCTCTGAGACATGGCTACAGGAACAACTCTACCTCTCTACTCGGCTTTAAAGCTTTATGAACAGAAAGATAGGTAACAGTGAAGGAGGGGTGATTACAATGCTCGTTTGTTCATCTTATCCACTGAGAGAGTTCACCTGCGTTACCTTTTGGCACAGTGTGCATACTTATCAGCTTATTTATTAAGTTAAATTATTGCCAAGCTTCAAAAACAACACCCCGACCCATTGATTTCTACCTCACCTCCATCTGCCACACTTCAACTCTCTAAATGTTTGTCAGCTCATTTTCATTTTATTCAATCTTGTTATCTAACCATAACAATAGCATACTTTTGATGACAATTTATACAGCAACAACACAATTTCCCTTGTGGGATTAATAAAGTGTAATTGAATCGAATTGAATCGCTCGTATGAGGCCTGTCTCATAATTTGACAGTTTTACAGTATGTAAAACAGGTCAAAAGAACAGGATCAGAACAGCCCTTTTTGCTGTAGAATATTAAAAGAAAGCATGCTCACTTGACTTTACTTGAGCAACAAAGAGCAACTTCTTCTTCTGTGAATGATTTATTATCTTTTAAAGATGATAAAGAATCTAAACGTTTATATGTTCTCTGCCATTTCAGCCAGGGATTATTTAAACTGTAAACATCCATAAGAGCTACAGATCCGTTTGGAGAGACTGAAGGAGTTCACATTACAGCGCCAGCGCCGACTGTTTGTATTTGTCACAGTCTGAGAACTGAGAACAACGGGTGCAAATCTGACCATAGATTGTCAAATTAGAGTACAGTTATGGGAATTAATTTCCAAACAAATCGTAAACGCAAGAAATGACGCAGCTGCTGTTTGCCAAGGCTCTAACTCTGCTGGAGGAAAATTTGCTGAGAAAGTAAATGTTTTAACACATTTTTATAGCACCATCATTTAGATTGTGCGGGGCTTGGCTAAAATACCGCAGCGTCAGCATGACGGCTATGTTTTCTAAAGCTGCCGTACTACACTTGTCATGTCAAGGTGTATTAAAGATATAGTACTTGCGTGAGCTACTGAGAGATCCATGCGCTGTGGATTGTGAATGTAGAGCTCAAACCAAAAGAGTCAGAAGAACAAACAGATGATAGGATATTTTTGGCTGGTATAAAATAGAGGGAGCTCTGTGGAATGACAAATGTGCAAACAAACAGACCTTTGATTCTTTTTTACAACAAGAACTGAAGTCCTTACATGTATATACAAGCACAGTAAGCTTACTCATTCTTTGTCACAGTTGGCTTCCCTTTCTGTCGAATTGTTATTTTCTGATGTTAGAAATGGGGGGGCCAGACTTCTGCAATTGCGTGAAGGGCATGTCACAATCACAGTTCCCTGGAAACGTTACATGGATTTTGGCAAGTAAAATGAACTGTCTTAACTGGAAGGGAAAAAAACGTCACGGTGCTTTCATTGAACGTTCAAGATGCATTAACGCTTTATTTCAGAGCATTAGGACAGCTTGTTAAACAGCCACACTGTAAAATGACATTAATCGCTTGATAGTAACTTTGATCTCGTGGTCTGCTGCAGACCGTTTCATGGTTGATTGAAAACATGTCAAAGTTTCAAGGAGAGAAAGAAGAAGAAAGAGGACAGGAAGCTCTGTGCCTTTAGTCTGGGAAACCAGAAAACGGGAGTTTGATTTGCCTGCAAGCATACATTTGTTTCGAAATATTCACTAAATTGAACTGTTTAAAATTGTGAATGATTTTGTGTCTGTTAATTCGCTCTGTACTTGTATGTAGAATATTGTGCCAGGTGAGATCATGGAGGAGGTGAACGAGCTGTTTGTTCCAGAGAACAAGCTGAATCTGGCTTCGGCTGATGCAAACACCCTGCCCACCATCAGCATCACCAAGGTAATTCATCACTCCAGTGCCTCCGCCTCCAGGATTGTTAGTTTTTTTTGTTGAGTGTTGTCTCAAACACTCAATCTTTGAATTTAACTCTCTCTCACGATGTATCATTTCACTAATTTCTGTGCTAAATTCAGGCGTGTCAAAAAGAGACACGTCAGAATGATACCCTGAGTGAAGAAAGTTCATCTGGCTTTGCCAACTATCCAGCATTATTTGTTCCATTTCTTTCATATTTGTACATTTAGAACTCACACAAACACACACATACAGTTAAATCCATGGATTTCCTGAATTTGAGACATACCTTAAATGTCTTCAGCATCATTGTCTTTCTTGATGAGTAATTATTCTCTGTCCACAGTTGGATCTGCAGTGGGTGCAGGTTTTGGCTGAGGGCTGGGCCAGTCCTCTGAAGGGCTTTATGAGAGAAAGAGAGTTCCTCCAGGTCCTGCACTTCGGCAACCTGCTGGACGGTGAGAAACAACCGCCTTTTCATCTCAGTTATTCTTACAACCTGTCGGGGCTATGCCTTCAAGTCAACCATGGCACAGTGAAGATTGAGGTTTAAAGCGGATACAGATGAATACATTTTTATGTCAGACTATTGAAATGGTCTGTGTGCACACATCAAGTCCCGTAACGGCACACACTTCATCCTGCAGAGGGTCAAATGTGAGCTACATCGGTACAGGTTGATTTTCCTTCACGCAAACACACCTGCAGTCCAATTTAGTAACTCTCAGCAAATCAAACTTGCACAAATTGATCATTCTTGTGCTGATAATCAGATCATATTCAAAGAAACACATCACATTTTCTCACCACACTTTCTTTGTTATTGTTTCATAGTTTTCCAACAAAATGTGTATGACAATGTAAAACACAATGCATTTCTTGTTTAATTCATTAATTCAATTCAAATTCAATTAAAAAATACTTTATTTATCCCAGAGGGAAATTAAATGTTGATGTAGCTCAATTAAATCAAGGAGTTATTATAGATGCTGATGGCTGTGGGCAGGAATGATTTCCTGTAGCGGTCCGTTTTGCATCCAAACTGAAGAAGCCTTTGACTGAAGAGACTCTGTTTTCCGATAACAGTCTCATGGAGAGGATGTTCAGGGTTGTCCATAATTCTCTTGATTTTATGCAAAATCCTTCTTTGCATTATTGTCTCCAGAGGTTCCACAGTCGTCCCCAGAACAGAACCAGCCTTCTTTATCAGGTTGTTGAGTCTTTTTAGGTCCCTGGTTCTAATGCTGCTGCCCCAACAGATGACGCAAGAGGAAATGACGCTCTCAACAACAGACTTGTAGAATATCTGCAACATCTTGCTGCAAACCTTGAAGGACCTTAGCTTCCTCAAGAAGTACAGTCTGCTCTGTCCTTTCTTGTAGATGGCTTCACTGTTGTGTCTCCAGTCCAGTCTGTTGTCCACATGAACACCAAGGTATTTATATTCCTCAACCACCTCCACTTCTTCTCCCATGATGGAAACAGGGTTTGATCTGACCCTGTTTCTCCTGAAATCTACAATCATCTCCTTTGTTTTGTTAACATTCAAGATGAGATGATTGTTCCCACACCATGCCACAAAGCGGTCCACCAGCTCTCTGTACTCAGCTTCTTGTCCATCTCTGATACACCCGACAACTGCAGAGTCATCTGAATATTTCTGTAGATGACAGGAGTCTGACTTGTACTGGAAGTCTGAAGTGTACAGAGTGAAAAGGAATGGTGAGAGTACAGTCCCCTGTGGTGCACCTGTGCTGCTGATCACCTGGTTAGTCTGACAAATTGTGGTCTGTTTGTCAGGTAGTCATTAATCCAGGTGATTGTTGAGGCCTCCACCTGAGTCTTCTGGAGTTTCAGACGAAGCAGATCAGGCTGGATTGTGTTAAATGCACTGGAGAAATCAAAGAACATGATCCTCACAGTGCTGCCTGCTTTGTCCAGATGACAGTGGGTTTGTTGAAGCAGGTGTATGATAGCGTCTTCAACTCCAACTCCATGGCGATAAGCAAACTGCAGGGGGTCCTGATATGTGCTGGTTTGCTTACACAGGTGGGTCAACAGGAGTCTCTCCAGGACCTTCATGATGTGGGATGTCAGGGCAACAGGTCTGTAGTCATTGATGTCTGAAGGGTGGGTTTTCTTTGGTACCGGAACCAGACAGGATGTCTTCCACAACAGTGGTACCTTCTCTTGGGTCAAGCTAAGGTTGAAAAGGTGTTGCAGAATCCCACAGAGCTGCTCTGCACAGGCCTTCAGGACTCGGGGGCTGACACCATCTGGACCTGCAGCCTTGTTCCGTTTCAGTCTCTCCAACTGCCTCTTCACCTGACTTCTAGAAACAGAAAAGTGGGAGGGGGAGGCAAAGGGGACAGCAGCATCTCCTGATTGGGTTGATGACAAACTAGTGGAAGCAGAAGAATCCATGACTGAGGTGGAGGTGGAGATGTTACAGGAAAGCTGTGGGTCAGAGGAGGGTGGGATGTCTCTTTGGATGGGAACAGGAGGGGAGGATGGTGAGCTTGTTCCTGAACTGAACCTGTTGAAGAATGTGTTCAGCTCATTTGCTCTGTCCAGACTTCCATCCATCCGATCCTCCCTCTGCTTGAGGCCTGTGATCTTCTTCATTCCTGACCACACATCTCTGATATTGTTCCTCTGCAGTTTACTCTCAAGCTTCTTTCTATACACCTCCTTGCTCTCTCTGATCTTGACTTTGAGCTGCTTCTGTATACTCCTCAGTAACTCCCTGTCTCGCTCCCTAAAGGCTCTTTTTTTCTTGTTCAATAGTTCCTTTAGCTCACTGGTGATCCAGGGTTTGTTATTAGGGAAGCATCTCACTGTTCTGGTGGGGATGGTGTTGTCCACACAGAAGTTTATATAGTCAGTCACACACTCAGTCATGGCATTAATGTCCTCTCCATGTGGCTTACAAAGAGAAATCCAATCAGTTGCATCAAAACAACCCTGTAAGGCTTCTTCAGCTTCATGTGACCACTTTCTAACAGTCCTTTTTGTGACAGGTAGTCTCTGGACAAGGGGTTTATATGCTGAACAGAGAAAAACAAGGTTGTGATCTGATTTACCCAGGGGAGGTCTTGATTTGGAAATGTATGAATCCTTGACATTTGTGTCAAGGATTCATACCAGAGAAAACAATGTCTTGTTTTCTCTGGTAGAGCAGCTGACAAACTGTTGAAAAGTTGGCAGTGTAGCAGAGAGTGAGGCATGATTAAAATCACCAGATATTGCCACAAAAGAATTG
Organism: Odontesthes bonariensis; assembly: GCF_027942865.1. Lineage (NCBI taxonomy): Eukaryota > Metazoa > Chordata > Actinopteri > Atheriniformes > Atherinopsidae > Odontesthes > Odontesthes bonariensis. Next base: position 17,992,709 of record NC_134507.1, read on the forward strand.
GGGTGTTGTGTCTGTATCTGAGCAACAACGGAACTGATGACATCACATGCAGTGTCGGCAACAGCTGAGGGTGGAATGTAAACAGCCACCAAAACAACACTGGTGAACTCTCTTGGCAAATAATATGGACGAAAACTTACTGCCAATAGTTCAATGTCAGGACTACAGAGACGACTCTTCACAGTAACATGTCCTGGGTGACACCATCTGTTGTTGACAAGCACTGCCAATCCACCCCCTTTCCTTTTCCTGCTACTCTTTAAATCTCGATCTGCTCGTACAGTCAGGAAGCCCGGCAGAGAGACGCTGGAGTCGGGGATATGATCCTGCAGCCATGTCTCAGTAAAACACATAATGCTACATTCCCGATATTCTTGCTGAGTCCTTGTCAAGGCTAGAAGTTCATCCAACTTGTTAGCTAACGATCTTACATTGCCCATGATGACGGATGGCAGAGATGGTTTGAACTTCTTCTTTCTTTCTCTCCTCTTTGCTCCTGCTCTGCATCCACGACGCCTCCTTTTCAATTCCAGTGGGATTTCTGGCTTCAGTTGTCGAATTATTTCTGCTTTTCCAATGTTAATCAGCTGCTCCCTGTTGTAAACCACCTTGTTGCTATGGTTATGCACAGGGCTCTCAAGTCTCACGCAATGAGCGTGAGACACACGCATTTCAACAAGTTCACACGCTCACACGCCACACATGTCATTTCTCACGCTGAGAAATGATCAACTTCGTCGCACAGAAATTCTAACGGCCGATACTATAAACGAGTCAATGGCAGGTTACTGTGCGCTCGTACAGCTCAGAACTATAGCTCTGGTACAGCTGTCTTGATTTAGCAACCCATCGGAAAATCACAAAATAGAATTTCTCAGCCAATCACAAAACAGAATTTCTTGTTGCCGGGTCTGAAATAGCTTTAAGCTGCAAGCACGCGTCCCATGAATGCACAGCGGACATAACCTATTATGCTCTGAATGCGTGCAGAAGTTGTAGACGAGCTGGAGGTGGAAGAGAACCGTCAGGATCTTCAGCAGGTCATATCTTCATTTATTTTAATCTTTTATTAGTTACTATAGTTTTCCTACTCCTTGTAAAAGCCCAGTAGCCTACCTGCCGATTAAAGTGTTCGTTGGAGTAGTAGGCCTAAATATTCAGCACACACCCTTTGACATGAGCAACTTAATGAAAAATGAAAAATATGTAGGAGTGCAATTAGGCTTCCGTGGTTAATTTTTTTCAAAGGTGACTGGTATGAACAGATTCCCAATAAGGCTATCTACAATTGCCAAACTGGTATTAGTTCTGCCACACTGAAATGCTGATGCAGAGAGGGTTTTTTCCATGGTGGGGCTCAATAAAACCAAGACCAGGAACACGTTGGCTCTGAATGGAACTCTGTCATCCATCATGACTGTGAAAATGGCTGTGCTTTAAATGGGAGCCCCCAATATCAGTCAACAAGCATCAAAATCTCCCACAAACACTTACAACAACACTCATAAAAAAATTTTGTTTGTTAAGACTTTGCATACCTAAAACAATTTATTTTAAAATATAGCAGAATTTAGTGTAAAAGTGAAGATTTGTGATTTTGGTATAAATAAAACAATTGTTCTTTAGCTAGTTTATGGCGATGGAATACTGTTTTTTAACTAATTGGTCACAGGGTTCCATAGGGTTAGGGTTAACCCTAACCCTAACCAATCCATTGTCCTATATTTACAGAAAAGCCTAAAGGTTTTTTTCCTGGCTTATAGTCATTTTTCAGAACTAAACTTAAATACCATTAAACAACAATCTTCTAAATTTTTGTCTTGCTTCAACGACCTGGTCAATAGTTTTAGCTGTATTCTATTCCCACCATCAATGGCATTTGGACTGTACTTAGGAACCTCTATTCTAGGCAAGGCAAGGCATCTTTATTTATATAGCGCATTTCATACCACAGGCAACTCAATGTGCTTTACATAAAGACAAGGCATTTAAAAGAACAGCATAAAGCAGCAATTTAAAAAGAAAAAAAATAGAATAAAAATTAAAAACACAGTTAAAAGCAATCAAAGAAGAGGGGAAAAAGAAAGATATAAACTCAACCATAAGCACACCGAAAGAGAAATGTTTTTAACCTGGATTTAAAAGTGCTTACAGTTGTGGCTGATTTCAGTTCTGCTGGTAGTTTGTTCCAGTTGTGTGCAGCATAACAGCTAAAAGCTACTATACTGGGTCCAGTTTGAACTCTGGGCTCCACTATCTGACCTGAGTCAGCAGATCTCAGAGCTCTGCTGGGTTTATACTCTGCTAGCATGTCATTCATGTATTCTGAACTTAAACCATTCCGTGATTTGTAGACGAGTAGCAGAACTTTAAAATCTATTCTGTATCTGACCGGGAGCCAATGTAAAGACTTGAGAACTGGGGTGATGTGATCTGATCTCTTTGTTCTGGTTAAAACTCGGGCTGCGGCGTTCTGAATGAGCTGCAGCTGTTTGAGACTCTTATGGGGGAGTCCAGTCAGAAGACCATTTCAGTAGTCAAGTCTGCTGGAGATGAAAGCATGAATCAGCTTCTCCTGATCTGTTTGGGACATGAAACCCTTAATTCTGGATATGTTCCTAAGTTGATAAAAGGCTGATTTGGTGACTGATTTGATATGATTGTTGAAGGTCAGGTCTGAGTCTATCAGCACGCCGAGGCACGACTTGGTCTTTAGTTTCTAGAGACAGTGACTCAAGGTGTTTACTGACAGCAAACCTCTTCTCTTTGTTGCCAAACACAATGAACTCAGTTTTTTCTTGATTTAACTGAAGGAAATTTTGGTTCATCCACTTTTTGACTCGCTCTAAGCAGTCGCACAATGACTCTATAGGACTGCAGTCATCTGGAGACAGTGCCAGATATATCTGTTCTAGTCTGCATGACCTCTTAAATCTCTTTTACACTACAAGCAACACACATGCAGCACGTCTTAGTCTATCAAACGCACACCAACGGACACATCGATAGCACTGTGGGGTTTGGTATTTTACCCTACGACATTTCTATGTGTACTCTGAGTTTTATGTATTGAATCACCAAGGTTCTTATTAGCAGACAACCATTCTTCCAATGAACTTTCGACTGGCAGACGAATGCTCTTCCCTGAGCCAACAACTATCTTAAGTTTTAGTAAACTATTGAAGCCATTTCTTTTAGGCAGTGTTTTTATTTCCCTTTACCCATTTCACTCTTTTCTCGATTGTAGATTGGTTTTAGAATACTCTTAAATGCTGTATTCAAACCTTTCTCTGTGTTTATATGTAAAATATTAAAGTTATTCCTCTCCACAATCATATGCCCTGGCAGTTGCTGTAAGTCCGTAGATTAAAGTGTGCTGTGCTTGTTTTCTTTTCTTTTTGTGTTTCTGTCTCAGGTGGGGCCATCAACATGTCTGTGCCCATCGTGCTGCCGGTTAGCACAGAGACGAAACAGGAGCTGGATGGCTGTGCAGCTATAGCTCTGGAGTACCAGGGTTCACGTGTAGCCATTCTCAGGAACCCAGAGTTCTACGCACACCGCAAGGAGGAACGCTGCGCCAGACAGTGGGGCACCAGCTGTCCTCAGCACCCTTTTATTAAGGTAACATTTGTCTTCACAACACAGTACTTTCAAGTCTACTTTTTGCAGACAGCGACATCCTTTTGGTATCTATAACACTGCTTACTTTTCTTACTTTGTTTATTTCCAAAGAATAATATTGCAATGATACCCAGTTACATATAAATATCTCAGTTACAGAAAAGCATCAACATACTATGTTTATTATATTGTGCAGATGGTTATGGAGGGTGGTGATTGGCTGGTTGGTGGTGACCTGGAGGTGCTGGAGCGAATCAAATGGAACGATGGACTCGACCAGTACCGCCTTACTCCTCAGGAGCTCAGGCAGAAGTTCAAAGCCATGCAAGCAGGTTAGAAAATGAGGAATATAATACAGGAGCAACAGTTAGGTGAATGCAAAATGGCGTACAATTTGTTGAAAGCCAAGGCAGCCAATGCTGTTCTTGAGATGGTGTCCACTTTCAACTAAGAAACCTGACAGTAGCCCCTTTCACACTGCCGAATAACCCGCGTTTAATTCGCGAATTTAGCGTGTCCGCTGTTGTGTTCACACTGCCGACCCGGGCTGCCGCGTCAACTCGACTCGCCTTTCGACCCGCGTCGGACCCTAGTCTTTTTGCCGAGCCGAGTTTGATGTGAACACAATCGACGCGGGTCGGACATGGGTGTGACGTGAGGAGTTTAAAAGACAGAATGGACAGCTGATTCAAAACAACAGCGACAGATGAGGACAAGTTTTACTCTGTTTTAGCCTACATCAAGTTGGAGACATTTTTTAATATGGCCAACTGGGGAGACAAGGAGGTCCGCGAGCTCCTCAGCCCCCGAACAGAGGACTTATTTTCCGCCACATTTCGGGGACGGTGAAGGATGGACCTCTGCTGGAAGGGCTGGCGAGAAAGATGGGAGAGCGCGGTTTCCCACGCACCGTAAAGTAACATCTCCATGAACTACATATACAATTGCATAAACGATATCTCAAGGTGTCCCGCCATCGTTTGTTTGAAAAATTTGATGCAGACAGGTGTATTTAACCCTACCTTCGACGCATGGCTTGTGCCTACGTCATTGTACACGCCCAGCATTTTATGTGTTTCGTGTGACGCTCTGCCACTAGGCAACGCCCCCTGAACTCGGCTTCAGGCGACACGGGTCACCAACACGCCAAGCGTTCACATTGCTCGACGTGGGTCGAAGGTGCAATTTGGTAGCGGGTCGCAGTGTGAAAGGGGCTATTGTCTCCTTTGGAGTTTGGAACAATTACTTTTCACACTTAATTTTGTTTTACCTTCTTTCTTCACCTTTGCTCTGATGCTATTTAGCCTTATAAACAACCTATTTAGATGCAGGCATCTGAAGTAGTTGGGTAGGGTTAGTAGAACACGTGTGGCTTAAAAAAAGACCCTCTCACACTACACATAAGAAAGTAACATTTTCTAGCTACCCAAGGTGAAAAGTCCCATCTCCCACAAGGAAAAACATGATGTAGGCACGAGCATTACTTTAAAAGTAACGCTGGAGGTTAAAAAAAATTATTTAATTACCATTCCGCAAATTAACGATAGTTGTTGTGTCAGCACCTGCTGGTTTGAATCAATCAGTTCTGTTTCACAATAAAATATCCATTGCAGCTGGTGAAGAAAATCAATCACGAGGGCAGTGTATTTAGCAATGCATCGTTTGTCTTTCAGAAAAACTTGACAAAGGACAAGATGAAAAAGTGAAATGGTAACTTCAAAGCTGCATGGTGTCTGTGATGTGTTCTATGAAATCACTGAGTATCACACAACAATGAAGGACTAAATATCATCACCTGATTTCGATCTCCCTCACTCACTTTTGACATGAGCGCAGTTTTTAAGATTGTTTCTTCATTTTTACCACGAAGCAGTTTGTGTTTTAGCAAATTTTGCTTTTCAATACTGAGTTTTATTGAAGATTTGGTTTATGGCTGAGAGAAGTATATATTTTCTTATTATGAACAACTTTCAAAGGAAAGGTGAAAACCAACAGTTTGTCTGAATAGTTTCCTACTACCACACCCTCTCAGCTGTGCAAACACTGAGGTGCTTAATGATTTAAAAATACTCTACATTTTTTCTCTTCTTTTCTTTTTTTTTTTTTATTACTAATTTTGCAGATTTTGTGTGTTGTGATTATTTAATAGTTTTTGCGTTGACCCAATACAAACAAAAGCCTTCATAATCATGGTAACTATGTCCCTCAATGCAAAACATCAGTACACTTCAGCAGAGCTCTGTGGGGTAAAGCGATAAGCTACTCACACAATACTTGTTAAGAGGATCAACTGACTGTTGGTTTTTGACTTTTCATTATATTGTATTTGTTAACAGTAAAAAAAAAAATAAAAATACAGTCCTGTAACACAAACTGCAAGCAATTGTGATGGCAAACTTATGAACCAAACCCATTTAAGTTACGGGAAGGGCATGATAAGCATGTTTGCTGTGACAGTAATTAAAACACAGCAGCTCCAATACTGTGTTACTGATGCTATTTTGACAAGTAGAGTTGTTATGTGAGCTTTGTTTATGGTTCTTCTTAGATGCGGTATTCGCATTCCAGCTGCGTAATCCGGTCCACAATGGTCATGCCCTGCTTATGCAGGACACCAAGCGGCGTCTGCTGGAGCGAGGATACAAAAATCCAGTTCTCCTACTTCACCCACTCGGTGGATGGACCAAAGATGACGATGTTCCTCTAGATTGGAGGATGAGGCAGCATGCTGCTGTCTTAGAGGAAGGCATCTTGGATCCTGCCAGCACTGTTGTTGCCATTTTCCCCTCTCCTATGATGTATGCTGGACCCACAGAGGTAAGGAGTCATGGCTCAGTAAGAGGTTATGATCGCTCTGCAGAACCACTCGTGACTGAACATCGGCTTGCTTGTCTTCCAGGTTCAGTGGCACTGTAGAGCGAGGATGATTGCTGGAGCAAACTTTTACATTGTTGGCCGGGACCCTGCGGGCATGCCTCATCCAGAGACTAAGCAGGACTTGTATGAGCCCACACATGGAGGAAAGGTACTCACCATGGCCCCGGGCCTCACTTCTGTGGAGATCATCCCCTTCAGAGTTGCTGCTTACAACAAGACTAAGAAGGCTATGGACTTTTACAGCCCAGAGTGGTGAGTAAAGAGGGATTTTCTGGTATTTTGTTATAAAACTGCAGTGATAATATAGCAACCTTCCATGACACGTGACCCTGCTCCAAAAATCCAGGGGTCTTGTGTGTCTGGCTTCTAATAACCCATCCTTTCCTACCCCATTCTGCCCTCCCCAATTCTTTAATCTCTCAGTCATTCTGAGTTCGAGTTCATCTCTGGTACCAGGATAAGGAACTTGGCTCAGAACGGAGAGAACCCTCCCGACGGTTTCATGGCCCCAAAGGCCTGGAAGGTGTTGGTGGAGTACCATACCTCTCTTCAGAAGAACAAGTGACCGACAATAAGCTCGCCTGCCATCTGAACATTATGAAATAATGAAGTTGGTTGTAAAAGTACACATTTTTTTTAACTTTTGAAGTATTTTTAGGTGGGATAGACTCTGATTTCTATTAATAATGAGTCACTCTAGAAGGGGTGGAGGTTTCACCTTTTGTCAAATTTGAAAGTCTAAAGCTCTAAATAAGTCAAAGCATTTTTACATTCCTATAAAGCAATAAAATGTATAAATCCATAATGTGTTTATATACATATTAACTTAAACTATGTATTTTAATAATTTAAAGTTGACTTAAAATTCTGTTTTTATTTCTACAAGTTTAGGAGCACACATGTGATATATGATATTTACTTGTGATGTTTGAAGGTTAAAGGATGAAAAAAAACAGAAGATTTTACTTTTATAGCATTGTAACCTGCCAGTTTATTTACATGACCCAAATGAAAGTTACTTTGTAATTTTATCCCTGCATACAATGTCTACTTGTGTGAGATGTATGGTTGTTTTTGTAATGTGAAAGTGCCTCTCTCTTTATTCTCATTCTAAAATGTAAGTTGCTGATGTTTAACTGAGATGTCTCTTTGGTTAGTGTGTGGGCCTGTGCATTATTGTAATGAAAACCAGCAGTTCTAGAAAGATTTCATGTGTAAACTGCAGTAATAAAGGAAATCATTTGTCACTATAAATCATTGGTGACAGCTTGACTCTGGAATAGTGTGAATTTAAGTTTTTTTTTTTTTTCTTTTTAACTTTAAGATGACTCAATCTCGTTTTGTTCGTGTGCTACTGGTTATGCAATATTACTGGCATGAAATATCTGTTTGCATAAGGCACATGCTATTAGATTGAGATTGAAGGTGGGCTGAATTACATCAGAAGCACAATGCTGTCATCTGCTGGCAAGAACTGGTACAGAAAGAAAACTGAAAAATATTGGAAAAAGAACTCACTTGGGTTTGTGAGATGGCAGTTCAGCTCATTAACTGTACTAATCGTAACAATTTCAACTATTAAAACAAGACTCAGTAACAGTCATGTTTCCTTGCATGTTAAACCTGAGCAGTTTCACTTCTCGATAGATTTAGGACGAGCTGCTGTCACATTTAGCTCTGATAATGTGCTGGTGAAAAAGAAAGAAATAAACGAACATCTAGTGCACATTTGTACCGAAAAACCCCTGGTTTTGGCTCAAGATTGTCCTTGCCCGCTAGACGATTTATAACAGTGTATATAGAGTACCTGGCATGTTCTCAAATAACGCTCAGATGATTAAGTGAATTTCGAGGCCTGACTATTTTTGCTCCTCATTATCTGTCAGGTAGGTCCATTGCGTGGACTTACCTGACTTTATCAGTGTTTCTATGAGGAGAGGCATTCTCCCCTGTAAGAAGCAGATTCCTAATTCGACCTACCCTCAGTACTTTATAAAATTTCCAAGTTGTGAACATCCAACATGTCGTGTCATACTTACACATTTCTGTTCACATGTATTCAGAATATACGCCTGTCAACTGTGACGTGTAAAAGCACACATCATGTTTTACCTCGGGTGTTCAGCAATGGGTAAAGTCTGTTGTGCGAGTTCTGTTGTTTCTTTTTTTTTTCTTTAAATGAATGGTAATCCATTGTTAGACTGATGTTTATTGGGTTATAGTTATGGATGGATGTTTCATATCCACCACTCGAACAATTTGGAACAATTAACAGATAATCAACTGTTTACTAATGAACTTTTAGTCGGCTAAATGGCCAGTTTTAAAGAAACTATGATTTATTTTTTAAATTATGTTAATTAATATAATTAGGGTAGGGGAATGGCATAATAGTGGAATGTATGTCATGAAGATTGTATGACTGGATTGAGAAATAATATCACAGAAATCAGTAACTCAAATCAGATAAGATTACTCACGCATTTGCAAAGATGTTCTGTCTAATCACAGTTACATTTTGTTTCATTTAGAGTATGCATATAGAATATGGTGCTGTAAAGCCTAAGCACCTGTTCTTCATAATTTGATTTGATCAGCTCAATGCTGTCCATGCAGCAGTATAGATTCTTCGGTTCTCATGATACCAGTTTTTTATTTTTATTTTTAAATTGTAACTTGAGTTTTAGGTTTTAACTAAGTTTTATCTTGACTGAAAATGTAAAAGGAACATTTTTAGTAAGGGCTTCTTTTTGCGTTACACGACCTTCGTGTTGCCATATAATGAAAACAGCAGAAATTAAAGAAAAAGCATCCCAACTCATGCCTCAGATATAGTTTGTGATGATAACTGTTTTTGAGCGGGTGACTTTGAATAACTACAAAGACCGAATATGCGTTGTATTTGAGGTCAAAATGTTGTATGTTTTTTTAATTCAGGGAGAAAAGTTTTTTTCCATTTTTTTATCGTCACCTTTTTAGAATAAGATTACATATTCTCAATATTTAGTTCGATTAAGATTTTATGTTTTGAAAATCTAATGAACTGCATTCCACTACAAAAACATTACCTTATGCCTGACAGTAGAAGGTTATTGTACTGTTGGATGGAATTTAGCAAATTGTATGAAGAGAACAACACAGAAGCTGCGATATTCCGAACTTCTGCAAAATAACCCTCGAATAATCTATCGGTTACAACGATGCATTTGCAAGAAGCCTCATGTGACAGTTAAAACCACGAAAAGTGACATTATGTTGGAAACTTCCCTAATTACAATCACACGTGACCACTTTGACAGAAGGGAGCGTTGCATGCGGCCACACGTTATCCTTCCGCCAGAAGCACGAAATAGCACGATTGTATAGTTCTGTTAGTGTTGAAACAATTACACATGTGGGCGTCTGGTTAACACCTTCTAAAAAGAATTGTTGAAGCAATATTAGAGGATCTTGAGCCAACAGTTTTTAACCATTCTTCGGGACTATACAGTGACGGCGGCAGGATATTTGTTCTAAAATCCCAGCCTGCTCTACCTTCTTTTTTTCCTTCGGTGGAGGCCATGATGGGAGCCTGAGAGTTCAGCTGGAGCGAGAGGAGCGAGAAAAGAAGATGATTCCCCGGGACGGAACTGTCAAACGAGCCTGTGCAGATTTCTAATCTTTGTATAGTCTATATACATTTAAGGTGGAGCCTGTCACTTTTTTACAGATGAGTTCTTGGCAATCATTCGATGACAATGTTGAATCGTTAGGAGGTTTTTGGATCGAAGAAAGAGGTAGCGTTAGCGATTGTTGCTAGCTAGCTGTGCTAGCTACGTCTTAGGGTTTTGAGAGCCGGTGGGTTCTCCAGCCTCCTGCTGTCAATCGCGGCAGCTACCATTGAGCCATCGCTTGGAACGTGTTTGCCATCTTAGAGGTTTTTTTTCTGAGGACTACTGCATGTATTTTATTCGGGGGTGTTTGCAAAACGAATTGCGGGATTGGGAAAGTCGGGCCTGCACGGAGGAGCAGAGCAGGGCCCGTCTTTATGATCCAGAGGAAGCCTTTCTAATCCTAACGACAGCCACTGCTAGCTCTGCGGGCTAGCACATCTCTTCGAGGACCTGCAAAATTGTGCAGCCGGCGACGGAGAGCACTGACTGCGACATAAACGAACGGACAGCCAATACTAGACAAAGCTGTTTTCAACATTTATCCCACATAGACTCCTGTCACCTGCTACAATGGCTGCGATTATAAAAGAAATTGTCAGTCGGAACAAAAGGAGATACCAAGAGGATGGTTTCGACCTGGACTTAACGTGTATCCTTTCCTGTGTTACATATTTTACAGCAGTCGGGGCATTGAGCAGCAACATGTCATAGTTTCATTGACCAGGAGAGCTGGAACCAGAAATGTCAGTGGAGTAACGTGAGGTTGGTTAGCTTCCTTTGCTGCTTAAGTTAGCTGTCGGCTAGTTGGTCAGACAGCGTAGCTTTGCTGTCACCTGCATGTTTGAAAGATGGTGGATCTGTCAAAGCAGCAAGCATAAATGTCACATCATGCAGGGGAACTCCCGTTCAGCTGGACACCGGTTTGTGTGTGTGCTTTATTAACGACGGGACATTTAAGTTGCATATCCGTTGCACAGTGGTGGACTGGCTTGAGGTTGTGAAATTGTCAGTGGCATGTAGTCCCTTTTTTTTTTCTCTTTTTTTTTTTTTCTCTCTTTCTTTTAGCTCTCATCGTTTGGCGCCCAAGGCACGATGATTATGTCTGGTATTCTCAGAATATCTTTCATATCTTGGTCAATCTTAAATAGAATAGGCTGATCTCCAACAAAAGGGTGGATTTCTGGTGGTTCATTATGACAGAATCGTGCAAATGGCCAAAAAAAAAAAGTCAGCTCAGTCCTGCTGCTTTCACTTGGGTCCTCAAAGTGTGAGTGTTCATTGAAGGATTTCAGCTAGTCAATACTCTCCTCTCCCTAATGTGCATATCTAAGATTTACCATGTAAGGTCACCAGATTGTAGTTGGCCTGGTTCACTGTTGCATTATACCAGGCACTAAAGATGGAAGTCTTCTCTATTTGGATGGTGATAAACTAGATTAGCAACCGACATGGTGTACTGTGGCCTACTAAATGCATAATTTAATGTGTGACGTGGTGAGAGCGGGTCATGGATGTGCCCTGCTGACTTCTTGTCAAAATGTCACACTAGATGTTATCGACCGATAGATTGCTCAAAACGAACTGCAACATTTTATTTATGGTTATCTTGTGTGGATTTCGATGCAAAGAAATTCCCCACATCCATTTTTTTTTTTTTTTTTTTTTTTTTTCCCAAAATGTGAATGTTTGATGGGATTTCTCAGTGGAATCTGAGGATGAAAAATAGCATGGTTGGGCAAAACTTTAAAGATACAGCCCGGCCCCTGAGAAATTGTGACGTTCTGTTGTTTTCGGACAGCATTGATCAGATTATTAATATGAAACAAAGGCTAACGGGAGCTGTTTGGCAGGTTGATCAATAGCTATAATGATGGTCAGATGTAGTCATGTATATTGTGTTAACTTTACGTTCGCTCTGAGGAGTATTTTTTATTTTTTTTTATTAAAGTAAAAGGTTGCTAGTTGCTTTGAACAAGGTCTGTGTAAAATTGACTGAATCATGGGCCTTGCTGCATACACAGCTCAACATCAGCATGTTTGATAAAATGTTTTTCACCTGGTTTTATAGCGGTAAGTCTGATTTCACCTCTGTGTGGCAGGACCCTGTGGTGTGCCTCTGCAGCTTTGTGCAGGTGTGAAGGGGGAGTGTGTGCGCTCAAAAGTGGCATCTCTCTTTGGCTTGAGGTCTCCTCTCATTCAGATGTGGGCCCTTTCAAACTATCTCGTTTTATCATTTTTGGCACGGTGTCCAAAAACAATATGGGCTCACTGCAGTTATGTAACGCCGTATCACAGTTCTGGGAATTGCCCTTAAAATAGAGTTGCCAGTGATCTTGTATCTGCTTTGCTGTCTGAGTGCTCTCTCCCTCTCTTACCCTCTCAACCCACCACCTCTCCTTTGCTCTTTTTCTTTACTACTCCCACTCTAATTCTCCCTCCCTCTGCTTGCCCCCTTTCCTGTGCTCTCCTCCTTTCCTGTCCTCCCCACCTCCTCCTCACTTAGTGCTTGCCGGTTCCCACTCCCCCCCCCTTCTTTTCCTCGCAGTTGTGGATTTGGCATATGCATAGAGCTCAGGCAGGGCTGGCTTTAAAGAAAAGGCGTGCCTAAAGCAGCAGAAATGTTCTATTTTTTTCCCCTTTCTCCTACTGGAGCTTCCATCGGGGGTCCTGCATATGCATTTCCTCCAGCTGCAGAGACGGAGCCCCTCATGCCTTGGGCTGCGACTCTCTAGGGAGTTTGGAAGCTTTTTGTTTTTTTGCTTTAATCTGCAAGGGTTAGAGTAGCCCATTAAGTGACTAAAAATTGCATTTGGAACCTAATTAGTTATTTGAAGCGTCAATGTGTGGGATTATGGCTCAGCATATACAGATAGACATCTTTGTTGAGCCTCAGGAAAGCTTGGCTGTATGCAAATAATATTGCACATTTGCTGTTGGGCTTGTTGAAATCAAGCACTTTCAGCTTCATGAGGGAACATATTGAATTCCTTTTCTTTGGGATATGTTAAACTGCCCCCCCCCCTTCTTTTGCAGCCAAATTTGTTTGCGATGTACAAAGATTAATCTAATCGCACAGTTGACCTCAGCTGCTTGTTCTGAATGCCAGCATTTCTCTGAATTTGCAGGTTTGCTGATTAAACAATGAACCGTGTGTGTGTACATCGAGTGTTGCATGAAGAGGGCCGTCCTTGTGTTTTTGCATGCGCAGGTGCTTCTATGTGCAAACTAGCAAAGATTGCGCAGAGGCACCCGCCTGCTGCACTTTTTTTTTCCCCACCAGAGCCGTCGGATGCTTGTATTTAAAATTTTCGGACCCTTTTATAAATAGTGAACTGACTCTGGAAAACGAGGTCGGCCCTGAATGAAGCAGACACATCCAATTAGAAATATTCCGCTTTTCTATCTCTGACACCGTGGCACAGGAAGTATAAGAAAAGGTTGCCCTTTAGTCGGTGGTTGAAGTGTGAAATCCCACAGCTTATGGCGACAAGCAGATGCAGGTAGGCGTTGCAGCCAGGCCTAAGAGACATGCATGCCAACTAAATTATTCTTCTCACTGCAACACGAAACTGATGTGCGCTTTTAAGATTTTATGTATGTCGGCGTGAAATTTGTCACAGCGTATTCCAGTAGTGCACTGTGCTGAAATTTCTGAGTCCCGTTTGATGAGCTAAGGCAACTCTAATGGCAGGCGAGGACTAGCAGCAAACTTGTGTAACCATAAATGCTGCTTTCCGTTTTTGTCTCTTAGTGTATGGGAGCTCACAAGCCGTAACACAAAGCAGTTTTTGTTTGGAACTCTACCTCTGTGACGACATGTCGCATGCATCCAATCTTGCAGATATTCAAATTGGTCCGGCTGAGCTCAAAAGACAGATAAGCCGAACATTTGCAATCATCCCAATATAACTGAGCTCCAAAAATACACTCGGGTCAGGGAGCGGAGACTCCTCGTGCACCCACATGTGGGCCTGGCTGAAGCAGGAGTGCTGTTACTCCTGTCCTCACTGCCTGCCTCTCACTGTCAAGGCCATCTGTTACAACATGCAAACTCTATCGCACACACACACACACACACACACACACACACACACACACACACACACACACACTGATCAGCGGCTCTCCTATGTGTTCCCATCTATCCATAACTACAGCGACAGCCTCATTTTGGTATTGACCGAAACAGGTTTTTTTTGTTTTTGCTGCATCTCCGCATTCTTGGAATTTTGCTGCCTTTGCAAAGTTGTCTTTAAATTACTTGTGACAGTTGTATAATGCACTGGTTAACCTGCTTTTTTTTTTTTATATGAAGCATCTTAATGCTTTGCTGACTTCCACAAGGATGCTCTGTACAATTCCTTGACCTCTACGAACAGATATCTACCCAAACATCATTGCTATGGGCTTTCCAGCAGAGAGACTTGAAGGCGTGTACAGAAACAACATAGACGATGTAGTACGGTGAGTGTGGACTCGTACAGATGTATCAGGGGAAAAAGCTTTATTTTCCCATTTTTGTCTACTCATTTTGATCTGGCAGTTGATCGGATATTGATGCACTGATTCTTCTCTCCTACGCACAGGTTTTTGGATTCAAAGCATAAAAACCATTACAAAATCTACAACCTGTAAGTGCTCCTCATACTCTTGGTATCTGATCTGGCCATTGTTTACTTACTAACTTCCTCTGTGCGATGGCTAACTGGAGTTTGTTCCCCCCCTGTTTCAGCTGCGCAGAAAGACACTACGATGCTGCCAAATTTAACTGCAGAGGTAGGCCGCTTTACAGCTTTCTCATAAAAACACTGTAGATCGAAAAGCCTGATGACACACAAAGTCGTTAAAATATCCCAAAATATGCTCTGTCCTCACGGTGTCCCCCTGCTCTGTGCCCCGTTCTCTTTACAACTTTGCGTGGGTCTGCGTCCCATCTCGCCGCAGTTGCACAGTACCCTTTTGAAGACCACAACCCTCCTCAGCTGGAGCTGATTAAGCCGTTTTGTGAAGACCTGGACCATTGGCTCAGCGAGGATGACAATCACGTGGCGGCCATCCACTGCAAGGCTGGGAAGGGCCGCACCGGAGTCATGATCTGCGCTTATCTCCTCCATCGTGGCAAATTCTTGGAGGCCCAGGAAGCACTTGACTTTTACGGCGAAGTCAGGACAAGGGACAAGAAGGTGAGAGCAGAAATTTGCAGCAGCTGTTGATTTTCTTTCTGGTTTGTTGATATTTTTAGTTTTTAGAATAAGTCTAAAATATCTATATATATATATATATATATATATATATATATATATATATATATCTATCTTTTTAATAAAAATTGCTGGTCTTTGAAAATATTTGGCATTTTTCCTCTGACTGCCTTCATAGTTGTTGACTCATTTCAGCTCTAGTTGCAAGCAAAACGCATTTAGACATGAAAATGCTTTCAGGATTGCAAGCATTGCTGTCGTCACGCAGGTTGTAAATGTGGCCAGCATCCTGATTTGACAAATTATTAACAGACCTAAAGATAGTATTGTGTTTCGTGCTTTGCAGCCTGCTTGTTGCAGATGTCATGAGCCGGCACCTCTGCATCCCTGAGCATTTGTTGTCTTTGTTGCAGGGAGTAACAATCCCGAGCCAGCGCCGCTATGTCTACTACTACAGCTACCTACTGAAGAACCAGCTAGAGTACAAGCCGGTGGCGCTGCTCTTCCACAAAATGGTGTTCGAGACTCTCCCCATGTTCAGCGGGGGCACCTGCAGTGAGTCATGTTCAAATTCAACTCCAAACTTAGGGCGTAGGCATGCACGCCGCTGTTCAAATGGACCCAGCGCTTTGGATGTGTGCTGCACTGTATCACCCACGCTGCAGTTTGTGCAGAGCGGGTCGTTTGAGTCGTCCTGTGCCGGGGCTGTAAAACACAGTCAAATATTGCTGAATTTGCTCCTGTACTTTTGGACCTTTGACAGACAAGGGCAGCTTCGTATTGATTAAGCCATCAAGTAGCTCCTCACACAAGGTCGACTTATTCTTTCCTTGCTTAAACACCTGTTGAATCGGGTGCATTTGACTGGTTGTTATATTTGGAGCAAAGTGCACCGTTTAGAGTGCAGCAACCCGGGAAGTGAACAGCACATTTGCACCAGAGACCATAGGGTAGCATTAACGTGAGCCGGAGTTTTGTTTGCTTTACTTAGTCCTAACCAGGAAGTAGCTGAAAGTTAAAAGAGGAATTGGATATTATGGTCATGTGCAAGAGCTTAGAAGTAGGTTTCAGTGCATTGGTTATGAGTATGTACATATCACTGCTTGTTTGCTCTGAACTTGATTGATATGACTGCTGTAAAATTCTCTGTACGCTAACACTTACTCTTGTGGTCCCATGTTTCGGTGGCGAAGTAACACATGCCCAACCCAGAGTGTGACTTGACAAAAAACTGAACTTGCATGGTTTTGGCGAAATGTCCGCCTCGCAGCAGAAACGTGTTTTCATGTTAATTCCGTGTGTTTTCTGATGTTTGAGCAGTTTAATCGTCTTCTATTGTGACTATTATTGTCAGATAATTGTGCTCATCTGCTTAAATGTGTCTGTCACGCTCTCCTTCTAACTAAACTAGTTCATTTTTAGCTGTTGGTCAGAAAAGACACCCTCCCCCCCCTTCTGTGGCTTTATCACTCTAACATCTGACTGCTCAAAGGCCCTGCCTGTATTGATCTTTTTTTGTTTTACTAACTCTTCCTTTACAAAAAAAGGCCCTATTCTGAGTTTGACGTCTCCATACTTGTGCACACACCCAAATTGTCGCTCACCACAGCAGTAAAACAAAAAAAGCAGCTAGTTTTGATCATTTTGCTTAAAAACTTTAATATAGCATATCTTTTTTTATTTATTTTTTTTTTATTAAATTCACTCACAATACAAGAGAGATTGGTGAGCGCTTAGATTTTTTTATTTATTTTTTGCTGCCTCAAGTTCCCCACTTGTTCCCTCTCGGTTGTGAGTCTCACGACCAGCACCAAGTTTAAATTGCACACCTCCCCTTTAAAGCCATGCCCTGTATGTTGTTGTTGTTGTTGTTTCAGATAAGCCATGTAGATGCAAAAAAAAGAAAAACTGTACATATCTTGTGTTTGTGCCTGCTGTGCTGTCGAGCCCCTGACGGGCCAGCCATGTCCTGCTTGTGATAATCTCCTTTCTCTCTCTAAGGGGACAGTACCTTTAAAAACAGGAGCGAGCCGACCCCACAGGGCTTCAAGAAAGGGAATTGGCATTGGGGTAAATGAGCCTTTCATCCATTATTATTTCACTCACTTGCTTTTTATATGGCCCCAGAGATCCATCAGGAAGGAGCAGTGTAAGGTAGACATGTTGCCTAGCAGGATAAGAACAGCTTGGAGGCATATGAAGTCATCACCAGCACACACGCACACCGGCACACCCTGACACAGGAAGAAGAGGGTTAAAATTCTTATATATGCAATGTGTTGCGCTGGTCCAAGACCAAACCACTGTTTATCAGAATAGGGTCCTGAGTCTTTGGTTTTGGGTCTCTTTGGATATAACATGTTGTGGTCTGCTACTTTCCCTTTCTCCCCTTTAATTTTTATATCATGTTTTTTGTCACTTTTTGGACTTAATCAATGGGTGGAAGTGGTAGTGTGCTGTCCAATTCGTGTAATAACACCGATATCCTGTCTTACCCCCTTGCTTTCCTTCTGGTCTTCTATCTCTTCCCTTTAACTAATCTCGCAATCTCGCCCCTCATCCCTGTGCAACATCAACACTTTCCGCAGATCCCCAGTTTGTGGTGTACCAGCTGAAAGTCAAGATTCACACGTCAAACCCCTCTCACACACGGCGCGAGGACAAGCACATGTTTTTTGAGTTCCCCCAGCCGCTGCCAGTTTGCGGAGACATCAAAGTGGAGTTCTTCCATAAACAGAATAAGATGATGAAGAAGGTTAGTTTGCGGTCTTTTCAAGTTTCTGAAATAAGTAGCTTACTTCAGTTGATGCACATCATGATATCTGCAAGGTTGGAGAACGATAACTCGACATCTGACTGAGGATTTTCCCTTTTAACCGGGTGCCAATAAAGCCTTATAATGTCACGTTTTCTCTGCACTATTTACTCATGTTTGAATGACGTTTGCTTAAAAACTACACTGGCTCCAGGCCTCCTGAAATGGGTGGTTGTTTTAAGGACTTCCTGTGCCTTTTTTTTTTTTCTTTCTTAAATTGAAACTATATTTGTGAGTAACTCAAGATCTACATCTTTACAAGAAACAAAAAGGGTTGGGGCTGAGTGCGCAGACAAGTTTGGAAAATGTTGAGGCTGACTAATGCGTGGCTGGTTTGAGTTTATCTCAGTGTTTGTTGACAATTTAAGAAAAAAAAGAGGAATATAATTGGACTTGGCCTGCAAGACTAAGGAAATTTAATCATAAGCCTAAAAAGTGCTGTTGGATACTCATTTTCTCATGTTTTGTTTTGGTATTTTTTTGTTTCCTTTCCTTTGTCGTCATCTCTGCACCTCTAGGACAAAATGTTTCACTTCTGGGTGAACACTTTCTTCATCCCTGGACCAGAGGAGAGCGGGGAAACGATAGAAAACGGGGCGGTGAACATCGGAGAGAGCCAGCAGGAAAGAGGAAAGGGCGTGCTGGGAGATGTGGAGCCAGGTAAGGACCAGGTGCAGAACGAGGTGCAGAACCAGCCGGGGAAAGGGCAGCCGAACGAGGTGCAGAACCAGCCGGGGAAAGGGCCGCCGAACGAGGTGCAGAACCAGCCGGGGAAAGGGCCGCCGAACGAGGTGCAGAACCAGCCGGGGAAAGGGCCGCCGAACCAGCTGGTGAGGCAGCCGAACGAAGTGCTGAACCAGCCGGGGAAAGGACTGCCGAACCAGCCGGTGAGACAGCCGCAGAGATCCGAGTGCAGGGACAGCTACTGGGAGAGCGAGAGGGATTACCTCATCCTGACGCTCACTAAAAATGACCTGGACAAGGCCAATAAAGATAAAGCAAACCGCTACTTCTCACCAAACTTCAAGGTAAGCATTGAGTGATGGGATTTGGATTTATTCGGATTAATATGTCTTTAGTAGATGAACGAGCCGCTAATTTGAACTAAGATTAATGTTACTCAAGATGATGTTGAGTTGAGGCTCGATTCTGAATGTCTTAATGACCTCGGTTGTCTTGATTTCCAGGTGAAGTTGTATTTTACGAAAACCGTGGAGGAGCCTCCGAATTCTGAGGCTAGCACTTCGACATCTGTCACCCCGGACGTTAGCGACAATGAGCCAGACCATTATCGATACTCTGACACCACTGACTCTGATCCAGAAAATGAACCTTTTGATGAAGAGCAGCACACGCAAATCACAAAAGTGTGAACTCTTTTTAAGCAGGAAAAGAAGAAATTATACACCCGAAAAAAGGAGAAAACTTGAATATAAACTCAGAAAGATGAACCTTTGTCCCTTCCCTCCCCCAGACGGCAATAGAATATCATCATGTCAAATGCCAATTTTAGGGAAAAAAAGATAAATATCCTGACCAATATATTGTTTGTTTTTTTTGTTCTTTTCTTTCTTTGGCACGGCCATGTACCATGTGCAAGGTATTGACACTGTTGCCCCATGGGAAAAGGTGCTGTAGCTATAAAGATGTGTTTATATATATATACATACATATATGTATATACATATATACATGCATATATAAGCAAACTTTTTTTGTGTCAAAGACAATGGAAAGAGTACCACAATCAGGAGACGGGAGTTGAAGTGTGGGAGAAGTTAGAATGAAATACTAGGACTATGCTGCTCCTTCTCCTGTCTAAACCAAGGCCAGTGCTGCAGTCACTTTGTTTCACTCCCTCTCTTCTCCCCCCGCCCCCCTCACCCTTCTCCCTCATCTTTTGCTCTCCCTCCATCCTATCTTCCTTCCTATATTCCTTTACTGTGAATGCTTCTTGTGCTCTTTGCAGGCTGTCTCATGTGACTTTTGGCCTTTGTGCAGTGCAAACTGCATGCGGGCAGTGGGGTTGGGGGTGGGCGGGGTTATGAAGAGGCTGTGATGATGTCTAAAGCATTGCCATTCCTGTTCCCACTGTGTATACGTTAAATTATGCAGAAAAAGGCATCCCATGTAATTGTTAATGTTTTTTTTATCCTAAGATAATAAAAATATAATACACAAAACAGCAGGGCAACCGGTGTTTGCAATAATGTCAACGCTCCATTTAAGGGACGGTGGGGATTCGCATGTTTTGGAATTGGCGTCCATCCCTAATGAACGTATGCAATGGTGTCGTTTCTTAAAGGAACGAGCTTTGAGATGCGTGGTCTGCTCTGGGTTAGCCGGCGCTTTGAGTCACCCTCAGAAAATTGCATCAGAGGTTTATGTAATGCACTTCATCCGCTGGTCTGTTAATGGAAATCATGCAGAGCGAAAATGAATGCAGTTGCCGTAAAGCGGCGAGAGGCCTGCACAGTCTTTAACTTGACACAATCGTTATCAACTTGAGTTATGACTTTTGAGTGATGGCACACAGACTCTGTAATTTGATTTTGAACATGCATGAGACTGTGAGCTGTGCATAGGGAAGGGAAATGTTCACGGGCTATGTGCTCGGTGAGGAAAAAATGCAGTAAAGCAGGTTGTCGTTGCAGCTGTTCGTGCTCTTTTAACAGTAACTTCCTGCTTTTAAAGGTCAGAGCTGCAAATAGTCATTGGTACCTGAGGTAGGGAAGTGATGGAAGGATTGTTAATAAAAGTTCAACTGAGGGCGTAAAGCCCACTTTAAACAAACAGCGCTGACTCAACTTGCTATCTGTGTTGCTGGAAAATGCGTGGAAATGTGACTGGTAATTGAAGTAAAAACACGATTTCAGCCATTTAAAAATAATAATAATAATTTCGCTACCTGACAGCACATTTTCTATTTCTTGAATTTGTGTTGAATCACTGACTTCTGGAAAAAGAAACAAATATTTTGGAGTTGGAAGCAGCCTGAAGTCATACTAAAGTATCAGCATTCCATGTAAAGCAGTAGCTGCTGGTTATTCAAGGCGTTCTCTTCTTGCAATGAGGAGAGGAAGGAAAGGCTACCAGTCTTGGAGGGAGGAGTGCGAGGCCTCGGGTAGACGAGCCTGCTCTGCTTGGAAGCTTCTGCGACTCCCCAAATGAAAGAGTAACAGGATTAACAACCATGTCGCTGTGATAGAAGAGCTGAGAGTGGCAAAAGCATGGCCCAAAGTCTGATAATAAAATAAAGTATGAATTAAACATATAAATATATATATTTTTAAAATGTTCCACCCCCAGAGGCTGGCAGTCACATAATCCCCTTCTGCTCTATTAAGACTCAGTCCCCAGCTCTTTCGTGTTGATAGAGACATCAAAGCCAACCAGCGCAGCGTCAAATGAGACAGGCAGCAGTCGCAGGGGCCCAGCTGTAATTGGCTGAACTGAGAAGGAGGGTGAGACGGCTAGATTAATAATGAATGTGCTGTGCTGGGTTTAGAGAGACCAGAGAGATGCCTCGGCTCTCCACAGGCACACATAGCCGAAGAGGCCTGCCCTCAGAAGAGCCAGAGTTTCAGAGTCTACTTTGCCCTCTTTGTCACTTACACAAACTCTACAGCAGCTGAAATGTTCATCTAAATGTGTGTGTGTGTGTGTGTGTGTGTGTGTGTGTATATATATATATATATATATATATATATATATATATATATATATATATATATATATATATATATATAGAGCTTCTTTTGTGTGTTGAGCTTCGGGTCTTTTTAAAGGTGAATTTGTCCGCATCATTTCATGAGATGAGAAAGGTGATCCAAAGAAAATGTTTGCTAATTTGAAGCATTCATTTCCCTTCAGTAAGTCTGTGGGTTGTACGGCATTACATACCCGTCAAAAAAAAAATGCAATACGCTGTTTAAGGTGTGGCACAAATCCTTGCAGAGCCAGATGAGTGAAAATCACATCTGTTGCATTTCGAATTTTCTGGTTGACTTTGAAAACCCAACGATAACATGGAAATAAGACGGCCTAAATTTAGACATAACCAAAATGTATCTGATCATGATATTTCAATATTAATTTGTGTTATGAGAAACTAAGCGAAATTTCAGCGGCAAGTTTATATTCTAATAAGTTCTAATAAGTCTTTGATAGTAAAGCTGAAAGACAGTTACTGCTTTGAAAGATAGTCGAGGCACTAAATGCCTGATCACGCCTAGAAATTTCAGTTAATTTCAAGAGTCACTATGATTCATATCCTCAAGCAATGCAATATCTCCATGTTCAATTCTGTCAAATGTATACATGGTGATCTGTGCTGTTGAACAATATCTTGCTGTCTTGACAAGATGGATCCAAAATGCTGTGTTGAATATCAGACTTTGTACTTTCTTTTTTTTTTTATAAAGCTGAGAGAGAATTTTGGCCCTTTAGTGAGGAGAGCTAAGCTAACGAGCTATCATTACTGTTCTGCATGTAGCTTGTTGCAACCAATAGTGTGTAAAGAGCCCTGCCACTCAGTCCTGCTAATACTGGTTTACAATGACTGAATGAATGAATGAGGGAATCTCCAGGAGCTGATTGAGGATCTAGTTAGCTGCTAATTTCCAGCCTATGGCAGTCAGACATCATGCCAAATATTTTATGTTTAGCTTACGTGACCAGGCTTATAAGTTAACTCATTTAGTCAAAACTCGCATGACCGTGCAACCCCCGAAAAGTCCCGTTGAGAATATCATTTTCAGCTGCTTGGCTGTGACAGATGAAACTATGGCTGGATGTGGATATCGATCACATGTGTTGTCAACACATCAAAGAAATTTAGGAGTACAGGAAGTTCAATACGAGATTCAGCCTATCACCCAAATAGAGGCTGTATATACAGCAACAACCAGGTGTAAAGTACTGTAAGCGCAGTGATAGTGAATAGTCATATTCAGAACTAGCCCACGGTCTCGACTGCGGTGAGTTAGTGATTCAGCTCCTATGCGTTAGTGCAGATTTTAGCCAGAGCGCCATCTGAGGGTGTACAGACTTTCACAGGGGTGCTGTAATACGTAACACACTTTCTCTGTGAGTCAGAGAAAATGTTATTACAAGGACTTTCTGGCTGTGTATGTCAAGCATTTGACATCATGAACATACTGTATTTCACGACTGTGACAACTGATCTTTCGTAACTACACTCGTTTTTCTCTCATTTTGCCTGTATGGCCGTCTGTGGTCTGTCTATCAATCTACTGTATAAAGGAGAAGACCTAACACCAAAATGCGATTATGACCAAATGAGATGGTGGGGAGTGTGTAGGGGGTCAGTCTGGCCTACAAAAAAAAAAAGAAGATAAGCTGGATGCTGGTAACCCCATTTCCTCTTCCATCTGTTGGTAGCAGTTGTAGAGCATGGCTGCACTCACCAGGACCTGGCAACCCATCCCCCAAGCTCTCTTTCTCTGGCTCACTGCACAGCTGTGTTGCGTTTGGATTAGGCCAAGAATAAAACAGGAAGTAGAAATTAAACAAAAGCTTAAACGCACACACACACACACACACATACATGTACTCTCACACAGGCACTGTAAGTTACCAAAGACTCTGCAGCGGTGCGAGTGACAGCCTGTGGAAAAAGTGCACACACCCACACATGTGGACCAGTGCACTCACAAATGCGCACAGTATATACTACCACAGAAACAAAGTCAGACTCTGCCTCCAACAATCTAACACGAGCCCTGGCCGGACCACAGACATATCATTTCTCTGTGCCCACACTCCTGCTCACACATATGGTCTTTTTACATGCTGCTTCCCTCCTCTTCATGGTGGTCTGCTGTGGCTGCCTACGAGGGAAAACTCGCTTAATCAGGCTTGCCAGCATAATGATGCAAATATGGAAGTATTTCACTTGTGACACAAGTTGCTCTGATTACCTATATATATATATATATATATATATATATATATATATTTTATTTTATTTTATTTTATTTATTTATTTATTTATTTATTTATTTATTTATTTATTTATTTAATTCATCCTCTGCATTTAAAATCCTATCCAGATTTTCTTTGAGTGAGATAAGGGCATTAAACAAAAACTCCTTTTATCGGCTTGTGTCAACCTTTCCATTTACAAGCATAGTTTTTCGACAAGATTCTTCATTACTTGGAAATGTTAAACCATCCACCCAAAACGGCATAAATTTTTGAAAAATATCTTGAAGAATACATTTGAACTGGGACTCATGTACTCATTACTTTCTGCTGTGAACTCGGTCCTCGTCCCAGCAAATCCTCGGCATAGTTTCTCTTTTTTGTGTGAACACACTGAAATAGCTTGGCAATCGCACACAGGAACTACGGTGAATGAGGAAGTGGAATTGGAAAGAAGAAGGAGGGAGGAGGAGAAGTTCGAAACACAAATGCTGTGCGTACGCAGCAGCATGGGGTTAATTTGGCAGGTAACAGCAACCAATTGATGGAAATCTATTAAAGTGCTTCTCATCATGACTTGGACCAACTGTTAATGAATGTACGGTAAATGTTTTCAGATGTTATTTTTACTGTCAAGGCCTGAGTCACCTAATGAGTCACACGAGCTCTGTTTTTGTATATGATGGAGAGTTTTTGTTGACATGGATATGCCAGCATGTTTTGTCAGTCTCTGTGTGTGTTTAAACGAGAATACGAGAAGCACATGGAAACACTTACTGTATTGCTGTCACCACTGACCCCTCCCCTTCCTCAACACACACACACACTCACTCACTCACTCACGCAAATGCTTTCTATGTGATCAATGAAGAGCACACACGTGTCTGTTGCACTGAATTAAATCCAACATGCACAGCCAGAGGCAAAAAAACATGGAAGGAGCATATCAGCTTTACCATGAGCTTTTGCAGAGAACAGAGGACATTCACACGTACACTTTCTTTCAACAGGAACTAGCATTGTGCTTAGCTTGGGAACCCAGCAGTGAGAAGTGCTCTTGTGACAAGCGCTGCAGGGCTTGTATCCCTGAGTGAAGTTCTGAGCATGTGAAAACTTGGGTTCACCTGCCGGAGTCTGTGCATTTAACAGAATTTACTTTGACATGCTCTGTTCTCTACCTGACTTTTACTCTGGAATCTTAATCCTTCCTCCAAGCCTCCTCCTCACTCACTCCTTTCCCTTTCTCCATCTAGTGTCATCAGGAGGGTAATATGAGGCATATGGCTGCTGATGACAGTCCCTAATCCTCATGCTGATAACTGACAGTCACCCGCGTGCTCCTCATCCCCGTCTCATTCGTATATACCAAGAACAAGGGAGGAAGACGCAAGTGGCTGCTGATGCTCCTTGCTCAGCCTCGGTGTCGATCCCAGCTGAGAGTCATTATCTGAAAAGACTGATGGCTGATGGACGAGGCAGATATTAGTGTCTGTGCCGGAAAGTGATGGTTACTTCAGAGTTTCATAAAGGCGAAGCAGCTTTAGGTTCCTCAAGGAGTGTGAGATTTGTAAGAAAATCAAATGTGATACAGTTTGAGAGTGGATTTGAATAAGAATTTTTGTTTCGATTTGTATTGATTCATACCTTTAATGCTCCAGAAATCCCACTTTCAGTCTTTCAGCCCATTGGTGCACGTTATAATGCTTAGCTATGCGTGCCTATGAAAATAAATATTAACGCAGACTTTATATCAGAAAAGGATGGAGCAAACTGTGACACTGGCAATAAGTCTGAGGGCTGATGTTTTGACACTTTGAGTTCAACATTTGAACACAGCCATCATGTTTTATTGGAGCCAAAAGTGACCTCCCAAGAGGATGGAGAGAAAAACTGGAACAACATCTGCCCAACAAAATGATAGGATATGAATAATCGACTGTATCAAAGTAACAAATGCAACTGAACTGTTAATGGACACTGCACCGCCATATGATGACAGCATCAGTCGAAACGTTGTCAAATATATTGTCAAACCGAGGTGCCTCTTTAAAGCCGTCTGTAATATCTAATTAATTTCAGGGATGCTTTGAAAAAGAACCCCCAGTAAACTGAAAGTGAGTATTTGGAACCAGTATCCGATGACCGTAAGTGCTGTTTAACTTTAAGGCACTTCTACATAGACTTCACTATTCAGACCTCTTCATAAACTTCTTCTTTTATATAGTTTATGGATGTTAATTATGATATTTAAGAGGCATGTGACTGTAGCAAACATCAACAATGATCCTCCCTGTGTGGAGCAGCAGGGAAACACTAAGATACCTTTGGTCAAAGATACATTCATTGTAAGCCATCAAAATTGCACAAAAACTACAAGGAATTTGATTAACCTTATTGGAGTGGTTGATCAGGAAGGAAGAAGTAATATAGTTCTGGATCTATATCACTATGGTCTCCACATGCAATTCTAGCTTATTTGCTAATTCTGTCTTGGTACAAAAATGTTTTAACTTTAGAATCCACTTTCTAGGCAAGATGCAGTTAAAAGTTGGGAGGAGGACCTTCAATAGAAATAATGTGGTGAAACTTCAGGTTTCAGAATTTAAAACTTTCTCAAGAGGCGTAACTGCAAAATCACAGAGTAATGCCTGTTGCAGCACAATATTCATCAAAAGTTTGCAATCATTAGCTGCCATTAGCTACCAAAGCAATTAAGACTGTAGCGGCAAAACCCCTGAGTGTACTAAAGTGAGCAATTTAGGTTTTATTGCTTATGAGTTCCACTTTTCATTTAAAAGGGAACGGGTGTGTCAAGTCTTTTTTTTTTTTTTTTTAAGTCTTGATTTAGAGTGTGAAGTGATGTTGGCCTCACACCAAGGATTTCAGTTTACCCTGATGAACTATGGAACTTCTCTATCCGGCCATTTACTCTGCTTAGTTTAAATACAGGTATGTCTGTATATAAGCATATCAAGAGCGTGGGACTGAGTGTTTTGCTGAAGGACATACTTGAAAGAATTGTCACAATTCGCTGCGTTTTAACCAAAAGAACATGTAGTACTTTTAGCTCCAGGTACTTTTTTTCATGGATCTTAATAATTGCTTCAGACCTCCGGCTGTTTGCTTTTTAAGCTACTGTGAAGTCAAATCATTCCTGCATGCATACAGTCAACAAGACTCAAACTGGCCCTGGTGCCCCATACAAGCTCCCATCCAGTGAACAGAAAAGGAAGCCGATAACAACAAAGAATAACCACTTGGTACATCCTGCATCCATGTTTTTGTAAAAACAGTTAAGCCAAAGTGTAAATCAATAAAGCAGAGTTTCCAAAGAAATGACTTGCATTCACATATTTTTCTGTTTCTTTTGTCAGACACCAAAATACAGCAGATATTCAGACTGAAAATCAACCCATTTAGACTTTGTGTCAACTCGAGGTCCCCCAAGGCATTTCGAGACTGTCACTCAGCTTTAACAAACGGCTGCTTTTAAAACCACCACATACTATATGTTACGTTTGCAGTTCAGGCTAAAAGAGAAGCGACTGTCAATATCAACAGTAAGATGACTGGGACAGAAAGGCAGAAGATAACACAATGGGAGTACTTGATCTATAAGAAATATTCAGCCTTTACATGAAAAGTACCTGTAAGAGGGCTAGGGTCATTTTTGGAGGAAAAATAGATGTTTTGCTTGGCAAAAGGGTCCTGCTGCGGTAGTGGACAATATGCTGGAAAGAGCTCTTTCAAAGTTCCTGCAGTTGAAATGTAGCTCATTTTAAGAAATGCTTAAATATGACAATAAAGCAAGTTAGCTTAAGAATGACTATGACAATGGAAAGCTGGCTCCATTAAACAGTAAGGAACATCTACCAACACGTCTGACAAAAAAGCAAAGTGTAAAAATGGCCAGAAGTAGTGACTTCTGCATGTTTTCTTGACAACTTTATTATCCTGTTTATGATAAGCTAGGCTAACAAGCAAGTATTTCCCAGAACATCAAGCTATTCTCAGAAGTCTAGGGACAGGATAAGAAAATGGCGGCCACACACAGGGCAGCTTGAGCTCCAGTTTTTCCTGATAGTTTCACCACAGAGTGTCAAAGGTTGTTTTTTCAGAACCTCTTGTGTAAACCAACAGATTCCCTTTTCTAATCTGTTTTACAGCATGGTATGCATTTATTTAAACCATCTGACATACCTGTAAACTACTCATCTGCAAATGTTTATGAGTAAAGCTATTTTCGCCATATTGGACGGTGCCTGCAGAGAAGCAGTGGAGATATCTGGTGTGTGTATGTGCATACTTGTACAAACAAATGACATACTTTTTGGAAGGGCTAGTAGATGTCAGTCATGGGAGTAGGTTAGTGTGGTCCATCCTCTCATTTTAAGCCTGCCAGTCAGCAAGCTACTCAACCAGCCCTGAAACCAGCCAGCCAGAGCTTTTTAAAGGGCCTGTGATTTGACAGAATCCCGTGGGGGGGAGACAGGGGATTAGGATTAGCAGCTGTTTCCCCTCAAACAGTGGAGAAGATACGCTATAGCTGCACCACGCTGATGGCAAATTAATAGATGAATAGAACATGCATGCGTCGTCTCAGATAATATGCTAAAGCTCCCCGTTTCTTAAATAGCGAGGAAGGTGTCCTTTTCTTGAACCCGGCCGTGTGGATCTGCTGTCACACACCGATACTGAGTAGCAGGGAGGGAGGCAAAGGCATATTGTGGCTGTGAGAAAGGTTCAAAACATCACTCTAATCTGGGAGCACAAAGCCAGCAACAGATTATGCTTCTGCCTCTCAAGCGATTCTGCTTTAGATCCGGTTTAGATGACCCCCTCTAACAACCACAGAGACACGGGCTTTTAACCCCAAACAAACATTGATAGCAGCCATCAAATGAGAACCCACAGCAGGCACACGCGTATCATCCACATCTATGGCATGAACCTTGGCTGTGCTCACCCACAGCATCCACACACACACACACACACAGCACATGTTCACTGCCACAGACAATAACAGAAAAACACACAGGCTTATGTCAGTTCCACTTGCACCCATTTCAGGTTATTAAGCAAGACAGGAGAGGCCGAAACTGTTGCATAGCTAACAGGTTTTTGAGGTAAAAATGACTCCCTTTGACTGTCAAATATAACACCTAAAGTGAGAAGAGTCACAGCTGAATAAAAGGCACATGAACCTAAAAGGTTGGTAGGTTAAAAGCTAGTTGGAACACAGAGTTTTGGTCAGGTTTTTTTTCGCATAAAGCACCAGCCACACATTTACCTCCCCTTGAGTTAATGACTAGTCTTTACTATTGCTTATAAAAGCAGCAGGAGGCCACATTGTAAGCTTGAAGAACTCCCTTCTGCCCTGCATTTATGAAGTATTTCACCAAGACCAAACTTCTCTGTATAATTTACAATATTTTTCTTTTAGAAAAACTTGTTCATTCATGTTTAATGTGAAATATAAATAATTTAGATTGCATCCACACTGAACTGGAAGTTGACCTCTGGTAAAAAAATGGACAGAGGGGTAAAAGCGAGCAACGGGAGAGGAAACGGATATAAAAGCGCAGTACATTTGACGGCGCTTCACCACAATACATTTGAGACCTGAGGGATGAATCAGAGAGGAGTTGGCCATGTCAAGGAAAATTATAGAAGCGGGAGACATAGGATAGATGAATTGGGAATTTAACACGAGCAGCTGCCATCCTGTTTGAATGGCGGCCTTGATTTCGAACTCAGGCAGTAAAACTATTACATGTCAGTTAGTTTCAACAAAAACTTTTCTAATGTGACAAGGCTTTTATTAATTAGCTAAATGATTTATTTCTTTTCAATTAAATTTTTTTTTCTCCAATAGGCCTACACCAACTAATTGTTACCACCTCTCTATTTGATCCATTTGTTTCTTCATGTTGAGCACAATTTAAAAAAAAAAACTTTTTTTTTATACAATTGCAAGGCTTAACCACTCAAACCGCATGGAAAATGTCCCCCACACCCTTAAATACCAGTTACTTTTGTGTGTGAAAGAGAGAATGAGAGCGAGAGCACACCCTGATATTTCCTGTCTACAAATAAAGGCCATTGGCTCGTGTGTGCGGAAATACATCATATTGTATGTGTGCGCACAGCAGCACCTGTATATTGAGAAGCATTCTTTAAAGCTGGAAACATTACGTGATACTCTGCTATCAGGTCCTGTGGTCATAATGTTAAAAACAGCTAAATAAATGTCAGTGCAGCCACATAAATTGTGAGCACACTTATACACCCCATCTCTACCGGCTGAATGTAATGATCTTTTTGTGGCAGCTTCAGTTCAAGTCAAACAGAACAAGACAAGAAGTCATACCTGAAGCAAATGGGTTTTTTATTCTCAGGGTTTATCTGCAGATTTATCCAGATTTAATGCAACAAACAAAACGTGTGATGTCTGACGTGAAGCCGGTGACGTAAAAACACCATTGCAATGTTATAATAAACCTAATTTCAAGTCTCTTGATGATTTGAACCATGACAGAGACTCCCATCAGATAGAAAATGACAAATCTCTGAGGTTTCATGTCTGTTAACTTCCTCTCTGATTTCTCTCTCTCTCTCTCTAGAGAAAGTGTGTGCGTGTGTGTGACAGAGAGAGAGAGAGAGAGCAGAGGCCGTATCTGTGCTTGAGCACTCACCACTACCACAAATAAGTGAGCGTGATTCATCACTTCCTTCCTATTAAGCATGAATAGTGCAAGAGCAGAGGGTGTAAACCAAGCGCTACAGTTCAGAACACCGTGCTCTCCAACCCTCTGCATGCATGCAAGCATGTATGGAAGTGTACTTCGTGTACAACACAAGATTGCGTGCGCCTGCGTGTGCGCACAACTCTGTGACATGTAGCGTATCCACGTCTGTACGTACAAACATTTGAACCTGTTGTAACCTGGCGGTCCTGATCATTTGAAGTTTTTAAATGACAAGTTTAGCGTTCATGCGTGTTTGTTTGTGTCTGTGTGTACGTGCAGTATGTGTTGTGTGTGAGAAAACCAAAAAGCTCTGCTCGCGACCTCTGGTGCCATCTGCCAGTGACAGGGCAGAAATGCAAATCAGATACAGTCAAATAATACACCGTGCTCCCTCCATTCCATTAGAGAAGCCTACAGAAATAAACTAGGTC
This sequence comes from Odontesthes bonariensis, assembly GCF_027942865.1. Lineage (NCBI taxonomy): Eukaryota > Metazoa > Chordata > Actinopteri > Atheriniformes > Atherinopsidae > Odontesthes > Odontesthes bonariensis. The sequence goes on from NC_134507.1 coordinate 18,024,002, forward strand.
AGACAGACCAGCAGCCAGCTGTGTGTGTGTGTGTGTGTGTGTAATAAGGCACATGCGCCTCTCTTTGTGTGGGGAGACAGCTATATGTGTGTGGGGGATGGGTTTTGAGTTAGCATTGAGGGTTTATAATGTTCTTACTTGTGATCCTGCACACTTAACCGCCACGAGTAACATATAGACAAAAAGCAGCTCATCCAGTCAACGTACTTTAAAATATGTCAGACTGAGGAGGCACTTCTAGGCTGCGTGACGGGCCAAAGGAGCTGGGTGACAAATAAAGGCTCTTATCTGAGGCTGAAATTAGACTACAGCCAGAGCGCAACTGATAGGGAGCGTATTAAACTCTCGAAAACGAACCTCCCGGGAGGGTGATGCAAGGCAGAGGCAACGCTGGCGTAATGCAGACAGATGCGTCCTCCTCTTTCAAATCGCTGCGATGCTTCTGAATTATGAATGAGGCCCCATGCATCTCTTCAATGCAAAACGCTTCTTCCCTTCATGCTCACCATATACTGTATATTGTTTTCGTTAATGCCTCACGCCTGAACACAGTCTCCTGTAGTCACTCTTGGTTGTAATAAAAAAAAAATCTTAAAAAAAAGGTTCACAGAGCACTGGCAGGCAACTTTAAATCCTCTTTGTCTGACTGCAGTCATTTTGTGCACAGAGCAGACTGCTGAGCTACGAGAGATTTTTTTTCCGTACTGCATACAAGGAGCTTCTATGCTTGACGTAAATGCAACATTTTTCCTTTTTTTGGCAAATACAGTATTTGTTCTGATAGTTAACAGCTTCATTTCGACGTCTCTGCTTCAGATACTCATCCTGCACTAAAACCTGGCCAGTGTAAATGTGAGATAATTCACATAGAACACTGTGCATGTTCTCATATTCATAAACTGTCACCTCCTCTAGTTTTAAATCTGCTATTGTCAGAATTTAAATCTAGATTCAAAGCAGGACTTGAAAGCTTCTTCCAATCATTCTGGGTGATAAACATGGAGCAATATGAGCTGAACAATAAATGTCTGCATGCCTTTCAGTATCATTTCAAACGCGGGTCTTCTATTTATAGACAGTCAAACATTTCCTTCTCCAGCTAACTTTCTCTGTTTTCTTTCTTCCTCCAACTGATTTCAGGCACAGATTGTAAATTTGGTCACAAGGGAGGGTCAATGATTCTCATTTCCTGCAGTTTGGTCCTCTTTAACAAAATGACTCTCCACTCCCTGAATTCTCTGAAGTTCCTCTGAGATAACTGCAGCTGCTTGTGTGTCTCCTGAGTGCTTGCAAGCATGAATCTGTGTGCACTTACACCAGTTCATAATGTGCAAAGTGGCATGTGTCTGCAGGCATGTGAGCGTGGTGCATGAAGTTAAATGGAAAAGTGACATGAGATGAAAAGGTTAATATTTTCCAGGCTGGTGGGTGAGAGGTGATAGCTGAGTTCATGTACTGCGGGTAGAGTGCGTGCGTGTGTGTGTGTGTGTGTGTGTGTGTGTGTGTGTGTGTGTGCATGGTTCATTACACATTTTCTGTGTGGGTGAGAATAAGGAAAGTTTCATGGCAAGCGTTTTTATGTTTAAATGTGTAAATGTTTTCTCTAAATGTGCCCTCAAGATAATGTTTGTTGGCTTGTGTGTAAAGCTTTTCAAATAAACCGTGCATGTGGTGGAACATTAGGTGACAGACCAGGGATAAACATTTGTTGTATTTGTTGCAGATCCAGTTCACTGTGTGGGATTTCTAACAATTTTCCAATCTCGTTGGAGTTATAACACAGAAAGTTGATAAATGTACTCTGCACTCCAGATAAATGACACACGCACATACACCCGGTTATCCATATAAAGTGACTCATCAGATCAGACCATCTTATCCCCGACTGGACAAAAAGAGATGGACTTTTGTCTTGCCTCTCGTCTCAACAATGAATCCAATACAAAGATGTCTGCAGTCTGTCTAATGGCACAAAGTTAGTTTGTATTTAGGTAGCAGCTTGTCATTTGATTTATTACTTCAGTAAAGATTTTCTTATGGATTTTATGGTGTTATTTGTTAAATTCACATCTACGTTATGATTTATGGGCCCATTTTAAGTCAACTATGGGCGTGCTAAAGGGTGTGTAGCTCAGAGTGTGGCTTGAGTCAGATCCGCCATCATGTGTCTTCTGATTTTAGAGGACCAAGTTGACATTAGGCAAAACATCGAACATGGGACTTTAAAGCTGCACTCCACACAATAATGGGCACTATGTCCATTCGTGGTTCAGTTCTGATACTCAAGTGCCAATTACAGGTGCTTTCTGCAGTGAAGGGGGGGTAGGTGTGGACACAGTAGGGACGCAGCAGCAAGCTGTGATGAACTGTGTGTGCTGACACCTTTATGTCACGCCAAGCTAAAGTTTTCAGCAATTTGTGCTACAGCGCTTCTTCAAAGTGCCTTTGCTCCCCACTCGAGACCCCAGGCTCACTGGTTTTTCCTTAGACTACTTTTGGTTTGTACTCCCCACTGCATAACCCTCAAGACCCAACATTTGGAACATGCCTTGACTGAGTTGCCAAGGTATCATTGTTTTGCCCTACCAAAGCCATGTTTGCCCTTTTTTATGTTAGCTTCCAACACCGAAACTCCAGTAACTGTACATCCCACCTATTGGGAACTGCCCTTGTAAAGACATAATTAAAGCCACAATTACACCATCCACTTCAACTTGCAGACGTTTTAATACTGTGCCAGATTTCCTAACCCCTAACCCCTAATTGCAACTGCAGAAGTGACTAGGTAGCACTGGTTGGGAGTTAGACCAATATTACATTCCAAACCACAAAGTTTAGGAAGTATAAAGACCACAAACATGGTGACGGCCACAGAAATGCCAAAGCAGTTGTTGTGAAAGGAATTGGACACTGTCCTTTCATATGATGTTTTAGACAGAGGATAAGTGAGTGAAGGAGCTCTGCCTGAGGGCAAAGATAACAGGTTAAGGACAGGACATGCAGGCTTTAAGTCAGTTTGGCCTCGCAAACAGACTCAGCTCAGTTTCTCCATGCTGCTGTTCTGTTTTGATTGAGCCCCTAACCGGATTTTTCCAATTCGAACAGTCCCAATAAATCCATCTCTCGGGGGTTTTCAACCAGCATTATTCCTGTCTTTCCTCTGGAAACAAGACATCCAATCTACACTCTTCCGTATTGTCTTCCCACCAGACATCCCAATGCATGAATGCTCCTGGCCAAATCCCCCTTCCATGTGCAGACTCAGACTCCTCTGCCCGCAGATACTCTGGGCTCTAATTAGGCAGACCACTGGACGTGTTGCTGGGGGAAATCTCTCTGCAAAGACTTATCATCAAGTGGCAGCTTTACAGATTTACGTCTTTTCATCTAGTCTTTGCCTATGTTTGTAAGCTGGTGCTGAGGGAGTGAAAAGCAGGGAGATACTGTAATTGTGTTTGACGATTTGGAGAACACATTTTTATTGTGCGGCAGAAAACAGCACAAAAAACAAATGTATGAGTGTGCGTGTGTGAGCTCTGCAAAACGTTGCACAGCCCTGCCGCTCATGCATGTATAGAGTGTACAGTATGCTTCAGATCTATTGAACTCTGCTGAGCTTTCCCGTGAGACCTGCGTCATCAGCAGCAAGGTTATTTCCTGTAGTTGAAGAGCAGCATTACTCTCTTCCTGTTCTGTGTGAGAAGAAGCATCAGGTTTGTCCTCCCAGTCCCAGTTATGTATATACTGGACACAGTTTACAAGACACACAAGAAGTTAGTGACTTGCATTTTTTTTCCCATTTATTTACCCTTTCAAGATGTCCCAAGAAATCCTGACTTCAGCATCTCGACACGAGAACAAAATATCAAAGGTGCACAACTTTTGAGTCTTGGTTTTCAAGTTTAAAGAATGCTGTTTTTTTTTTTTTTTAGATTACTTGAAGAAAGAAAACTGTCTCAGGAATTCTATTTGCAACTCAAAGTGACAGCAGTATAGCAAGTCTGAACTGAGAGAGCAGAGCAAAGTTAGATTTCAAACTCACATTAGGCACATTATTAGATTATGATAACTGTCTGCAGGCCAAGCAGCTATTTTTCCTTACAAGAGGCCATACAGTTTAATTTAAAGAAGTTCAACCTCAAGTCAGTGAAAACAAAATCGGAAGCCCTCTTTCACAATGTGTGTGACGTTCCAACATTTCCAAATGCATCAGGGGAGATACTGCAACTAGTATAGGAGATGACACTGAGGTGCACGCAATACAAAATCAGGAAAAACTTGTTGCTTTACTTGTAATTCCGAGTTAACACTCTTGTGACCTAATTTTCCAGAAGAAGACTGAGGGCATTGTAACTACATTATGAAACACACAGCAGTAATGAACTTCAGCACACAGACAACTGCAAGAGTCTCCTCTCTGTCTCTTAGTCAAAGAGAGGATCTGTTACCTGCCACCTCCCCTGAATCATCTCCTCGCTCTTCGTCTGTGTCTCTGGGGATGCCTTGCAACACAGCCCCTTCCAGCAGCTTCCTCCTAACAACAAAATCATTGTCTTCTTGTATTTTATTTTCTCCCCTCCTCTCCATCTCAGCGGAGCTATTACTCTGCCTTACTCTGCATATGACCTGGGGGCGACGGGGAAGCGGAACACATTGGCCACGGATGATAATGGTGCTCCACAAAGCAGAAATCTACGAGCAGCAGCTCTCTGGTGGTGGTGGTTTTACAGCTATTTGCTTTTTGTAGCAATACAGCAGGCAGGAAGAGAGTGATGCTTCAACTGTGGTCTACTAGTAACAGATGCATGGGTTGTTTTTTGCATTTAGGACCAGCTCATCTACTTATCCTAAAAGACAGAGGAAGACTGTCAGGTGTACTTTTCCAAATTTAAAAAAGTACTGCATGATCATTTTTTTTTTATCATGTATAATTTATCCAGGTTACACATCTGGCTTTGATAGAAAAATACATTATCACGAAGTGGAAAAAAACCCAGTGCACCAAAAGTTTCAACTTCGGAAATCCAATAAACAGAGCCCAATTAAACAAATATGACAGAAATATTATACTTTGTCATTTATTTTTCATGCTCACTCATATTCATCACTGTTTTGCTTTCAGAATCTGGTGTGACCCATTTCTGCAGAAATAACAGCAACATCATTGCTCCAGTAGCTCTTGTCCCGCATATCAGCTTTGAGGAATTTTAGCCAACTCTTTCTTACAGAACATCTCCAGCTCTGGCTTACTGGAGAGTTTCCTCACATGAACTCCATGGCAGCATGTCCTGTTCTACCATTTGAAAGTCAGGCTTTGACTTGTCCATCCTTGCATGGCTGCATGACCTACTTTCTCTTAAGATTAAGCAAATGCCCATTTTCCCGTACAGTGTGTTGTAACTAATTTAGCCATCAGTGACAGCAAGCCATTGGCCCAGATCTCACAAAACAGGCCCGTATTACGACACAACCACCACCATGTTTCACAGCTGCAATAAGGTTCTTCTTCTTTGTTAAGGACAGTTTTGTGACCTTTGCAACCTTTTTCAAACTGAGAGCGACAGCAACTTTAGGTGTAGGTCATGTTTCAGATGAATTTAAGGAAAATATAATGGTTTTTCAGCAAATAGGAGCTTTTTTCTGTAACTCTGAGAATAGCTAAAATATTTCCCAAATGCCTGAGAGTTTATAGTCACTCTAGCATATTAATATATCAGCGTACAGAAATGGGATTACTATGATGTTTTTCATGTCTCCTGGCATGTTAAGACTAAGACTTAAGCTAAGACTGACAGGACTCCTGGTATTTACAAATGTTTTTGTGCGAAACAACTAAAAGGAAATTGATCTGATGAGGGAACCACTTGACTTGAAATGTATACACCACCAGTGTAAAAACAATGTCAACATCACAGTGGCACCAGAGGAATCCACACAGTTCATACTCCTCCACTCAACCAACCTTTCCTCCAACCTGGCTCCTTGTGTGAAAAAAGAAATCAGAGCTGTCTTTTACCACCGGTGAGTGTTCATTTTGCGCTGTATACGGGCCACTGAGCAGTCAGCAGATTGGTAAGGAAGTAAGGATTTCACTCTGGGATTTCACAGGGACCGCAAGGGGCTGAAATTTGATGCACACGCAAAAAGATTCCAAATCCCACAAGAGTTCCTTTTCAGGTTAAGTCTCATTACTCGGAGGAAACACTTTTTTCATACTTTTGTTCAAATATATTTTTGCAAATAACTACAACAAACAGACATGGCTCTTTTCTTCTTTTTTTTTGACAATATGGGTTGACACTGAGAATTCCTTAGGGCTACTCAGAGTGGGTTTTCATGCTGTAAAAATGAACTACAGCACATTCAGAGCTTCATAAGTTCAGTCTTAAAGAGCTTTTACAGATCAAAGACGCCTTTGTTAGAATAATATCAACGTTTCATCTCTCTCCAGCTCTGCAAAGCTTCGCTCGCCTGTATCATCTCAGCTCTGTTTGTCCTATTTCCTGTACAGGCAATAACAACCAATAGGTAACTGATTATCCCCACATGGCATACATTAGACTTTGCTTTACTTTCACAACTTTTCTCATGTCTGAAACCCAAAACGTATGGATGCTGTGAATGCATTTGATAATGATCACGACTCAAAAAGGTATTTTATGCACTTTGAGGAGGGGTTTACCATTATTACGAATTTGATCTACTCTTAATCAACTCTGCCAATCCTTTCCTGGTATTCTGGCTTTCAACCTCTGCTGTTAAAAGTAATAAAAGTGTCTTTTGTCCTGAATTATTTAAACTGTAATTTGACCACCCCACCAGCAGCCATCACAAAAGGCAAAAGGAGCAATAGCTCCACCTAGTGGTACACATTGAACTAAGCATCTGCAAAAACTACAGAAACGTTATTTCATCATTAACAATATGATTACAGAACAAATGTAAAAAAAACAAGACATTTTCCAATACTATGGGTGGGTTTTGTACGTGTTTCTAATTTCAAAAGCAATATGTTTGTAAAAATCTATGTGAAAATGATGTGAGAATTACAAATAAATCGAGTACATTCTGAGAATGAGAGGACCTGAGTCCATTACAGCGATTAGTTTGGTTTTTCCCCTCCAAAAAAAACACAAAGCAGACAAACTGGCCTCTGCTCAGGGCTGCTTTGCGACTTCTTATTCGCGGGTCGTAATGTAAGCAAACACAAAATATATGCCTGCGTGCGCAGCTCTGTGACGGCGACGTGAAACGAAAAGAAAGAAAGAAAACGAAACAAAAAACACACCGGAAATCCCCGTGTGCTCCCTTACGGGCGGTTTCTGTAAATGGCACGGTAGTATATAACGTGACAGCGAAGATGGAGGCTAACTTTAGCAAGCTCTCTGTGTGGTTTATCCTCTATGTCCTATTTGTACCCGACGTGTCATGGTAAGTAAAACCACGTTACTGACATGAGTAAAGTTTGTGGGCTTAGTAGGCGCTTGGTTATCTCATGCTGCGCCCCTCTGAGGTGCTGCCTCACACACTCGATATATTCCTTTGAATTAATTAGAGATGACTTTTTCTAGCTAGAACGAGTTTGGGGTCTTGTGCTTTAGTGTGACGAAAGTTGAGATGTTCGACAGGTGTCGTGCCAAAAGGTGGTCGTTACCAAGCACAACACCGGCGAGCTAAAAAAGAAAGAAAGAAAAACTAGCTAAAACTGTTTCGCTCAGTCTCTGTTTACAGAGACACACAGCTTTAATGAAAGAAACTTTCCAAAGCCGGAAGCTGTGTAAGCATTTCACTTTCTCATCTTTTTTCTCCAACAGTAATAAAAACCACAGAAAAACCATTTCTCAACCACTTTTAATTAACCAGCTATTCATTGACGCACACACACACACACACACACACACACACACACACACACTTTTAAACACCAACCTCTCATGTCATCATCAAACCGACACAACAAGCAAACACACTCAACACTATGTCCACAGATTAGTAGACAAAAGTTTCTGGGTTTGTTGTTGTTGTTCTAACCCTTTTTTTGTCTCTTGGGTGGGGTTAGTGGATGAGAAGTTTTCCAAAAATGCAGTTGTTAAAACGGCAACATGAAATTTCGACGATATTTGACGTTTTTGGCAGCCATACTGAATAACTTTGTTTCGTTTTCTCTTTCTAAGGGCCGTCTCATCTCACTTGTCCCAGTCCGAAGTGAGAAACCGACCGGTTTCAGGTAATGGAACGTCCCGTAACAGAAGAGAGACGTGTGTAGATGGTGACTACCAACACGGGAACAGGAATTGTTGCCTATGTGGAGCAGGTAAACATGTGAAATTTAAATAGAAAAGTTAAGAGCATTGGTCTCTTCCCTTTACTCTATATATCAGATGTCATTTCAATAGGTCACTTGACATACGTAGAAAGGTCATTTAAGACATGTATTACATCTGGGGGACATGTAGTGTTAAGTTATGATGTTGTACACTAACAGTTTTAGGTGACATTTCCTGTTTTTTTTGCAAGTCTTTGTTTTAACTTGGTTACCCAGTTCATCTGTGTGGTTTTGTGATGTGTAACACTTTTGGTCAACAAGAGGCTCTGTGGCACAGACATGTGAGGGGACATGCATCAGGGTCCTTTGTGGATGGGTTTCTCTCAGGGATGCAACATGATAAGAAAGCTACAGAAAGTCCACACATGGATGTGAGCAGTTAAGACGTAGTTAGAAAGAAAGAAACGTCAGAAACAGGGTGACAAAGGTGCGCCTCGTACCTTTTTTTTTTTTCCGTTCCAAACTCAACCTGGATCAGCACTTTTGAACAAATTCACCTGGTCTGAGTTCCTCCAGCTCTCATTTCCCCCAGTTTGTTTCCAGCCCACTCGAAACATGTTCCCACACACACTATTAACAGATTTTCTCCTGCCTCTTGATTCATGTGTATCCAGGTGAGCGGCTCGTATACCACTGCACCACGACTGCAGGTGATAGAAAGTGCGCTCCCTGTGAGGATGGCACATACAACAGTCATCCAAATAAACAGGAGACCTGTGAGCCCTGCACCTCCTGCTCACACCCCAATGGTATTTGCAACTAACAAAAATGACCAAAACTTTGTGAATAATAATAAAAAAGAAATCCTTTTTCTACAGCAGGCCTTTTGTCTCCTTGAAGGAAAAGCACAGGTGTTGTTAAAGGCATTAATGATGCTTTCATTATGTTCAAGAGCACCAATAACCAATGACAGAGAATTTTTCACTCAGCCTTTTTAAAAAAAACAAAAAAATTGAATCCTGATAGTGCAGTGCAAATGAAATGTCAATTAATGTTTCCAGTATCTTTGTTTATCGAGGAAAGTTGGAAAAGTTCAGCTCTCCTGACAGCTCTGTGACGGCACTGTCCTTTCAGCTAATTTAGAAGTGGCTGAACCTTGCACCCGCGCCGCGAACGCCAAGTGTCGATGTAAGAAAGGTCACTACTGCAGTGGTGACGCAGAAACCTGTACACTCTGCCACCCGTGTAAGACGTAAGTACTGCTCCTTCAAATATGGGCGCCCAACAGCTCTTCCCCAAGCTCCGCTTTCTGACACACTGGACTTCTTCATAAGTTGTGTGCAGCTTCTGTACTGACTTGTCCTCAAGAAGTACTGGCATCCTTTTAAAAACTGACAGATGTTTGTGCTCTTTCTCACCCGTGCTTGTTTTTTTTTTTTTAAATTTGCTTCCAGGTGCGGTCCTGCGGGCGTTAAACAGGCCTGCAATGCTACCAACAACACAGTCTGCAGTGATGAAAGTCCCGGTATGATATAGCTTAGTTTTACCTCATGACGATATTTGTGAACACAGATCCTGTGTGTTCATGATGAAAACATCACGGTCTTCTTCTTTTTCTGAAGCTCCTGAAGTCGGCAAAATTATCGGCATCACTTTTGGAGTCCTTGTTGCTGTCGCTGCTGTCGCTGCTGTTGTTGTCGTTCTGCTCTTGAAAAAGGGAAAATGGGGTAAGTATTTCTACTTCTGTATGACTAAACGTGTGAGACAAGATCCTGGTTTAGTTTTCACTAAAGCCATTCATTTCTCGCTCTGACAGTTCGATTTAAGGTTCGTGTTTAAATCGCAAATCATGTTTTCCTATGGTTTACGTTCTCATAAAGGGAATAGACGACATGAGGTCAACGGAGGGGGCGGCAGCGGACCTGATGTGGTAAGTTAACTTGCTTGACCAACTCGTGCCTGTTGAGATGTTAAGCCTTCGTCCCGTGTTTTGTTGATTTGTCCACACAAAAACACACACACAAACATATATGTGCAAATGAGCATAAATATAAACAACTGTCTGTCTTTCCTCTAACCTTTGCCAAGCTGCCCCTTTATGTGGGAGGTACAGGTCAGTTTTTCTGAAACCGTCTGTGTTCTTGCGCCTCTGTGTCAGTGGTGTCGTAAAGCTTTTGCAAACTCTGTACTGTTTTGTAGCTGTGTGGTCGAAAATTAACATTCAGTGTGCTTCTATTTCACAGGAGATGCAGCCTCTTACAGGTAAGAAAAACTGAACTGATGATCTGTTCATCTGAGCTTCAACCCGATTAGTTTTTTTTTTTTTTTTTGTGCCTAACAAGTTTTCTTTCCTTCCACGTCAGCTCCAGATGTGGAACTTGAGCCTCACCTGCCTGACATTGTAGAAACGCTCGGGTGGCCAGTCATGCGGGATATAGCTTTGCGTAGTAACATACCAAATGGGACCATTGATAATTGCCAGCTGAGCCACCCGGGTAACGTTCAAGAGCAGACTATGCAGCTGCTGAAGGAGTGGATGGAGAGGCAGGGCAGGGGTGCCTCTCAGAAGTTGATCCGGATGCTTGAAAGCAGTGGAAAAAAGGCCAAAGCTGAGCATGTCATAGAAATATTGTCACGCAACAGTTCTGGTCAGTCATAAATGTGTCTAATTGAGCACTTTTTAAGTATTTGCAATGTTGTTTGATGTATGAAATAGTTTTAGATATTCGGGTTGATGTTTACATGGTGAGATTGTGTCTGTTTTTAAGCTTTTATGTGTCTGTAATGTGTGTTTCTGTCTTTTCCTGAACTAAATTGACAGTTTAACGTGACTGTTTTCTTTCCAGTTTACTCATCTATTAAAGGAGAACTGCTGTATTTTCAACATTAAGCCTCTTTTCTGAGTCGTCTGCAATGTTTTCGAAGTTTTAGAATTTCGTTGCGAAAAGTTGCTTCTGTCGTGTTTTTATTTGAAATTTTGTAAATCCCATTGAGTTCTATTGAAGACTGGATGTTCATTGATATTACTCTGCCACCGAAACCATCAAGTGGTGTGGAGTATAGCAAGTCAGATTCAACTGCTGAGCGGACGTTTATCCACGGCTGTGAGGTGGCTAAGAAAATAGTGCGAGCATGAACGAGCTGCCAAATAAAACACGACAGAAGCAACTTTTCGCAACAAAATTTGATATGGATTACCAGTGCACACCAGTAACCACTCCGGTGAGTTGATGATTTTGAAAACGGACGTTTATGGTGCTTTTACGGACCTTTCTAGACATGGGCATGACTTGCCATTCTGAAGCAGGTTGAGAAATTAGGCAAATACCGGAGACAGCAGTAAACATCAAAAAAGCGGTGAGGGGGGTTCTAAAACATTGCAGACGACTCAGAAAAGAGGCTTAATGTTGAAAATACCGCAGTTATCCTTTAATGTAATCGCGTAAAGGGCTGGAAGAAATGTCTCATTCATGAATTTGGGAATGCACTTCCACGGCTTGTGTGTTGTACTGAGAGCAGAAATTAATCGAAGACTTGTTGTATCGTGCATTGTCTTTTTTTTTTTTTTTTTTTTTTTTTTTTTTTTTTAAACATGCGGACTTTTTGATCTTCTGTCTCGTCTTTTTTCCTCATAATCTTTTTAGCCAAATACACCAAATATACTAATTTTATCAAATGGTTCATTTTTGATGCCCGTTGCGAAGATTTCCTTATTAATAAAACACATTCAAAAGCACTTTAGACGTGCGCCGTAGCTTCACTGTAACCTCTGGAGATACTGTATGTGCCTGTTCCAACACTTTGAATGCTCTTGTTGAAAACTGACATCATTATATTCATATGCTGTATATGAAGTATGTGGTGATTGGACATTTTTATATACATATATATGTATCTATATACTGCAGACCTACTTCCTAGTCTTTCTCAGTATTTACCTTTCTGACTTCCTTCCTGAAGCTGTTGATCATCTCATGTTCTGGATTCAATTTCAAGACAACAGAATATCAGAAAACAAAAAGATATTAATTATAATGTAAATAAAATGTCAGAAACTTTTTCTTTTTTTTACAATTGAAAATAGTTGATACTGTGAAACAAGTGTTGTTGAGAGCTTTACAAATTTTACACTTAAAGCAATGCAAATGTGTTCATTTAATTATACAGATAAGATGTCCCAGGTAGGCTATATGTGTTGGATAACTAAAACAACGTTAATCAAACCTGAAACACCATTACAAGAATGCAAAATGTAATAATTTGGGCGTTAGAGCCCTCCGATTGCCACTGGCATCACTGCTGCCTTCATGTCCCACATCTTGTCAACCTCCTTCATCCCTCGGTATATTTTGTGCTTCTTGTGTTCAGTCTCGTCAGTCTGGATCTGGAAGTCCCGCACGATCTTAGCTCTGTCATTCTTTACTACCTTAGGAGGCATCTCCCACTTTGACTTTGGGACTTCCAACCCATACTCATTAAAGATGTTCCTGTGCACTATTCCCAGCACTTGGTTATGTCATGTCATGTTTCATGTCATGTCTTACCTGTCTGCATCTTACACATCTGCACAGCCTACACCTGGGGTCCTGTCTGGTGTGGTAGACCCCAGCATCTATTGCTCTTGTGCTCAGGGAATGTAGAGCTTCCACGAATAGTGCCTCTATACTAAATATATCTATATTTAGTTGCCCCTGTGGGAATACTGCAGTGCAAACACATTGATTTCAGCCCATATAGCCCTTGCAGTGACTGCACTTGGTGAAACATGCACAAGCTGTTCTCCTTGTAAGAGTCGACAGTAGTTTAATGCAAAAGCCTATATACACAGAAACCAACTAATTGTGGCAATCGAGCAAACTTTTGGAATTGCACGACGTCACTAATGAAATGTGAAGACAAGAAAATGTCTCCTCACGTCTCAGAAGTCCCTATTTTAGTGAGCTAAGAAGGCCTTCTGGGCGGTCTTTTCTCAACATGGGTGGAGCAGTCAGGAAATGATGAGAAGAGGCGCTTTTCACCATAGACAGAAAGTCACACAGTGTGTGTGAAACCGGCCCCGAGTTGTCCAGGCTGCCTTTACCCGGATGGCCCGCCACACGAACTTCACCGTCATGAACTTTCACCGACACTCCGCACAGGTAAGGTTATCCATTTTGTCTTCATGATGCAGCCTGTAGCTATCTCTGAGCTTGTAGGCTGGCAGGCAGTAGCCTAACATCTGCTGCTAAACATGCTGTTAAGTCGCCTAAATTATGTAAGACGTCTCTCCAGGGGGCGCTTTCTGAGCTGCTCTCTGTTGTTGTGAAGCTCCACGCAGCATCCAACAACACAGTGGACAGTCTGTTAGCTTTACCGGGTTGTTTGGTGACTCATTATCCTTGAAAACTGTTTGTTTGTCGCGCCACATTTCCGTCGTTACGAGCGGCTCTATATTTTGTTGCTAAGACAACAGAGGAGCTGGCCGTTGGCGTCCCTACGTCACCGTACCGGGACACAGCTACGTCACACTGGGATAACCCAAACACCCTGGAATACACATTTATTCATAAAGCAAAACTTAAAACCAAGCTACCTGCTTATGTACTCAGTTTTTAGAAAAAAAAACTACTTGTCCTGTCAAAGTGATGTCATTTTCAGCAGAAGATATTCTTTGATATGTTAATTTAAGAGATTCTTGGGATTTATGTCCCAGTTCACACTGGCGTTTTTCTTAAAACTTTCAGAATATGTCATACAGAGTACATTTTGTTGAAAATACTTTTTGTGTGTGTAGCTTACGTACTATTTCAAAGCTGTGCTGTAACATTGTTGTGCAATTTCATTGGCAGTTCAGCTCAAGTAGGGAGTTTGACTACTCCCTCCAGTCTGGCAGTCAATCCTTATGTATATAAATGTTTGGTAAATCTTTTGGAGGGTAGTTTTTATTTCACTATGCTGTGACAACATGAAACCTTAAGGAATTAAGAATCTCCATCTCAGGCGTCTCGTCTGATTCATTGTTTGTTTGGACGGAGGGATCCATGTAAGTGTTGGAAAGCTTCCCAGAGAGTAAGTCATGGGAAGTTTCCCTGATTTTTCTGGCCTCACATCCTCCATTACAGCTGTCATTTTCAAGCCTCAGTCTAACAGGGAACAGCTCATCATCTCATGATGTTTCTGTGAGCTCATACGATGCACGCGTACTTCCCTTTTCTTGTGTGCCCAAGAAAGTCCCATGCTTATTGTATTTTATTACTTTATCTTCAGCATTATAGTGATGATAGTTTGAGTGTTATAGCCCATCCTCTCCGGAACATTCCTGCTAGGATTTTGCTTTTAGCTTCAAGCAGTTGTCTATTTGTTTTCAGCACAACCTGAGACACCAGCACAGGGTTTGAATTCTAGTTTAGGCCTGAAACATAAGCAAGAGACTGATGTAACTTCCTCTTTTCTACACTATATTGCATTACTACTTGGTTATCTGATGACGTCCAGTAAGGAAGATAATAAGTCGGCGTGTTTTCAACATTGTTTTTGAAGAAACCAAAGTTCTTCTGTAGGATAAAATGCAAGCAGGATGTGAATGTTAGAAGGCACAATGTGCGGTAGCTGAATAGGTTGTAAGAGACGGGCGATACTCTGCTACAGGGTTCAATCTTCCTTCCTCCTGTGCTGCAAACTCTGATAGCGGACAAGTGCGTCACCCAGCACACTGCCTCTATATTTAGAGGTACAGCCTGTGCTTGTTGCAGTGGGTGGTGCACTTTCTTTTTCTTTTTTTTTTCGTTTACAGAATTTTCTATTCATATTTTCTCATGAAAAATCTTCATGTTTCTGTTTCAGGGTCTGATACGCAGCTGTCTGGGCATCTTTGAGGCTCTTGGTCGTGTATGTTAGAAACCAGCTGAAGATGCAAGGGGCCATTGCACGGGTGTGCATGGTGGTGGCCGCTGCCATATTAAACCACCCCTCGCTCTTCCCTCAAGAAAACACCACACTCCCGGAGCAGGACGAGGAGCTGATGGCTCGCATGCGGGAGCACGAGGAGAGGCTGGAAATGGAGCAAGCCAAGCTGGAGAAAGAACTCTCTCAGTTGGATTCCAAGCAGGAGGAAACCAGCTCTGATGAAGGTTATAGTTGGTACTTTTGGAGTGCTGTGTCTTTTGTGATATTCTTCGCCATCGAGATGAGCAGGGTTGATCCTGCTGACACAGAAATCCGCCCAGTTGAGGATGAAGATGTCATTTCAGAGAGCGGATCCATCAGCCCCAGGATGATGGCACTAGACAAGGATATCCTGAGGAACTTCTGTGACAAATGCACCTACAGTTCAGCCCATGAAAACTGGAGGGTGAGGGAGTTTGTCGAGGGTTTCGCTGATGACTTGCTGGAGTCGCTCCGGAGCATGTGTGACAGGGAGGAAGACATGGAAGTCGGAGACTTTGTAGGGATTGGAAGCATGTTTGAGTCTTGGACAGTGTGCAAGCCACTCATGTGTGACCTTATAGTGCCTTTCGCTCCCCCAGATCCACACTCTTTTCAGTACCATCTGTGGTGCAGCCCCTCCAGTGACTTGCCTCCAGACATGCAGGGCTGCGGCAAGATAAAGGTGACCAAGTTTGGGGAGAATGAAGAGGGCTGCCTGTGCGGCTCTGCTAACCTGGGAGAGGACATGCTTTGTCTGTTGCACAGCAGGCATGATGCAACCAAAGTGAGCCACACTCCTGACGAACTGCTCTGCTCCAAGAACACACACTTCTTGGCCAAAGATCAAGTCATGAGGTGGTTTCAGATCTCCGTAACCAAAGCATGGGGATGCATCTCTCACAAATACGACTTTGAGGTCACTTTTCGTAAACTTGACGCTGCTGGTGCTCTGAAGATCCGATTTCGCTCAGGGAAAGTCATCGTACTGAACATCATCCCGGTGGTTCAGCTGGACGATACCGATGCTTTTTTTGTCTCACACTTTCCATCAGATTGCGACAGTTGCCCGGACCCATACTGGCATCTCTCCTTGGCCGTCTATGAGAGGAATTTGCTTAAACATTTTGCCAAATGCCTACCACAAAATTCCTGTCATTTACACTGCCTCCAGATTGTTACTTTCCTACACAGAAAGCAGTCAGGGCTGACGGGAAAAAGTGCCCTCACGAGCTACCACTTAAAGACTGCTCTGTTGCACTTGCTGCTGAGCAAAAGGACCACCGCATGGGGAGCCGAGAGTTTGGAGCTCAGGCTTCAGGATGTACTCAGCTTCCTGCAGAAGAGCCTCCAGGAGAAAAGACTCCACCATGCTCTTATCGGGAACGGTAAAGTGCCAGAGGATGTCCAAGTTCCTGAGATAATTCGCAAAGCAGAGCCCATCAATCTGTTCAGGCCGCTGGTGTTGCAGAGGGAGCTTTATGCAGCAACAGTCAGGCATTTCCAGGAGATGTTGAGAAATGCTACTGTGCTCATACAAGAATACACACCTTACTTATCAAATGGAGGTTTACGCCACAGCCCAGAGGAAAGTTTTTGAGCGCTGGCTTCGCTCTTAGTCGAGTTATTTCTTTTATCAGTGTTCATAGAAATAGTTGGGGAGCAGCTGTTATTTCAGTTTAGGCTGATATCTAGACTTTTAGTGGTTTTACTTTTGGCCAAACAAGTTTTTACCATTTAAGAATAGGATCCAACTCTTCTGTACATGAGGGATGATGCTTTTACTAATACCTCTGGGACTGAACTGGTCCAAACAGGGACCACAGAACATCTGACGGCAGCTATTCATGGTTGTAATGTTCAGTGTTGAAAGTTAATTTAATTGTTTGTTA
Organism: Odontesthes bonariensis; assembly: GCF_027942865.1. Lineage (NCBI taxonomy): Eukaryota > Metazoa > Chordata > Actinopteri > Atheriniformes > Atherinopsidae > Odontesthes > Odontesthes bonariensis. The sequence goes on from NC_134507.1 coordinate 18,041,063, forward strand.
GAACTTTTCCTTTTTTTTTTTTAAAACCTGTAAAATTTCCAGTGTTATTGTTAGATCTATTGTGGAACTCCAGTTCATTAAATTGGACCACCCTATATATTCTGCAGGTGAAACGTGCAATTTTTATGTTTTTTTTTTTTTTTTTTAAACACAAACAGAAATTCAGTTTCAGGCCAGACATTATAAGTTTTATTTTTCCCCACAGTCCATCATGTGACACAGATAACTGAAAACACACCAAGTTCAAGGATTATTTTATTTAATTCCATTTCTGACATTTGAAACATTTCACTGATTATGAATAGAAATATCTCTTACTTATCAAACAAATACTTTTTTTTTTCCTTCCCCTAAATGTCCCTGCTTCTTACAGAGTTTTAGAGACCTGACTCGATTATAAAAAGGACGGTTAAAGGCATTAGGTCAGAATTTTCTACAGGCCAAAGTCATAGTCTGGCTTCCCGTCAGCGACAGTCTTATAAAAGGCTTTGTAGGTGTCTGCACCGAACATGGTGGCTTTAACAGCCGGGTCCTCCAGCATGCACTCTGTCCACTTCTTCAGCTCAGGTGTGTCGTTGAGAGGGCTGAAATGACAAAGGGAATACAATAATTAATGGGACAAATCACATATTATGCTCAATTGAAAAGTAGTAAAGAAAACTCCTGATGCTGACAGAAAAGAAAAAAAAAGACTTTCCTCAAATGTTATTACACTTACGTTACTCAAGATCAGGAATATAGCAGTTATAGACCATGTCGGGTCTTTTTGTATCTTTCCACGAGCAAATTCATTATCTTGTTAGTTGCCAGCCGACAACTTCTAACAACCGCATGACAATTCCGACAAAGAGAATGATCAAAGCTCAGCTAATTTCCATTTTGAAATGTTATTAAGGAATTCAAGTTAATGTTCAGTAAAAGATCACGAGCAGGAAAACTTTCAGGTAAAACAAAAAACCCCTTTGTGTAGAAAGCAAAGGGAGAAATCCCAAGCTGACCTGCAGAAAGCAGCTGACGCGGGACTCCTTAAAGGAAAGTGTCAGTGTCTGACATGTTTAAAGCAACCTCTGGAAAAGCCAGAGTCATTTTGAAAAGTGCTGTGGACACAAGGGCTTAACTATTCTGCCACAATCATGTAGAAATGGAAGGGGGAAAAAAGAAGTGGCTAAAGACCATTTGGCCCATTATTCGTCCTCGGGGTGGAAATGTTCAGCTTTGGGAACGTGTAGCAGCCAGCTGCATGAGAGGGATGGGCTCCAGAGAATAAAAAGAAACATCCAATTAAAAAAAAACATGAGTTCTACAACAAGACAGTGCATGTGCAAGTAATATCCCACTTATATTTCAAATATGACAATATCTCTAAATTAGTATAGATCATAGAGATAGCGTATCCCGTTTGGATGTTAAAAATGGAGACTTGTTGATTTATTTTTTTTTTTAATGAGATATTCAGATATCAACATAGCCAGCAATTTGCAAATGTACGTCTCAACAAGGATTTTTTTTTTTTTTTTTTTTTTTAATTGCAGTTTATGGGACATGACCTCTCACACACATACTGTCAATACTGCACTGTACGCAAATCAACTGGCCAGCAGTCAGTAGGTTGGGGTGAATATGCATGTCCAAAATAAAAGCTGACGCTCTAGTGGTTGCCCTCACAGTCCTTTGAATTGAACGTGATGGAAAACCCGAGAAGATACCTTAAACATGCTTTGTATGCACCAAGTGTAACATGAAGTGATGCAAAGGGAAGAATGAGTGAACATTTCTAAATGTTCTTAGTGCATTAATATTTGAGGAATGGTTATTTCTACTCGGTTTACTTCTTGGGTTGTAGTGACTTGTTCCAGATGTTATGACAGCACAGCTGTTCCTGTGATGTTCCCTGCTCTTGAATTGTTACTACTTTCTCAATTGTATAGTTTGTTCTTCTTAAATGACCTCAAGTGTATTGAACTGCTTCCTGAAATAAAAAAACATATTTATTTCTTCATATCCTCAGAGTATCACTCACTTTTTAAGCTCCAAGAGCTCAATCCTCTCAAAAAATGGCCACATCATGTAGTCGATCATCGTGACAGAATCACCACCAAAGAACTTCGTCTTCTTTTTCACCAGATCCTGAAAAATTCACAATGAAATCAGAGTTGTGTAGAATACTGTACACACTCCAGGTACAGCCACACATACATGACCACTCAATACCCCACCACTTTGCAACCTGCCTCATTTAATTTGGCGAACTTCTCTTTCAGCTCAGCTTCCAGTCCTGAGACATCCTCCCCACTCCTCCTCCCTGCTGTGATCTTGTAGTAGTATGGCGTTACCTGCAACAAAAGAGTGACGTCAATGTTTTTTTGTTTGGTGGTAAGATGCATTAGACAAGCGCACAAAAAAACCCACAAGATCCAGATTAATAATTTTCATGAAACATAAACATACTTTGGAAAAGTGCTCCAGCATCATTTTCTGTTGAGCTTTGCCAAAAGGAGAGGACGGAAGCAGCTTCTTCTCGGGGTACACTTCCTCCAGGTACTCACAGGTGATGGGTGACTCGTATATAACTTCACCAGCAGGTGTCTCCAGAGTTGGGACAAGCCCGAGAGGGTTTTTCTCAAGGAACCAATCAGGTTTGTCTTTCAGGTTGATGTTGATGGTGTCGTGCCTGAAACACAAAATGTCGTTCAGCCATTTTTCTATGCAAGGATTACAGGTGCTTCGAGTTTTGGTATCAGAGATGGTGCGTCTAAATATATTCATAATAAAAAGCTTTTTTTACTTGATTCCTTTGGCGTTAAGCACCAATCTGGTCCTCTGGGCAAAAGGGCAGAATCTCATGCTGTAAAGCCTGATGCAGTCCTTGGGGACTGGAGCAGGCGCAGGACTTCCTGGAAAGATAAATACACCAAACAGTTAACAGATACCTGAAATAGTTTTTCATGACAGACCATGTAAACCATGTTGAGTTGGGGGGGAAAAAAAAAAACCCATGAATCTAAAAAACATCATTTTGTGCATATGACGCATGGTTAGAGGTTAAACTACCCAGACAGAAACAAGATATTTATTCTACAACTATTGCCTAATAATAACTCATGATATGTTGGAACATATCAAGTCAATCGTAATAAAATAATTCTACATCAAAGACATTGTTGCACCACTTTGCTGCGACACTTCAGTTCTATTTGACAGCATGACTTGTTTCGACTTGTCCTTTCACCCTTTACAATCACAGTTAAGTTACAACGTTCCCTGTAGTGACACAAATATTTTCACTTAATAAGTGACTCATAATATCATCAAAGTGGTTTTAAACACTTTCTCATGACAGCATCATGCATTACAGCGGAGTGCTGTACCCAAGTGTGAAGTTCTCCACTTAAGTGTCTTCAATTTTTTGGTGGTGTTCCTGCCGTTTGAATGTAAAATGTTTTTCCCTCCAACACTCTTAGTCAATATTTGAATTGATAATATTTTATTAGCTTTTGGCAGACATTTTGACCACGTCACCTTTTCTAAATATTTATAAGCAAACAAAAAAAAAAAATTAACGAGATAACCATCAGAAGACTGACTATGCCTAATATGTAATGACTGAGCCCCAATTCCATCGATCACAACATACTACTTTTGTTGCATGACAAATACCACGCACGGTAACACACTATAAGCAGTCTTTCGAATGAAATCGCAATACTTTCGTACTTTTCACAACGTGGCGCTATATTCTCAACGCTTTTATTACGTTACGTTTATTACGTCCACAGTGTGTAGAAATAGTTTCACAAAGCTACTTAATTCTTTTCCATCAATGATAAGTTCTTAATATTAGAAAAGGAGTTGACTATTGTTTGCAATGCTCTGGTGGTCTCAATTTAAAGCTTAATGGGATGGAAAGAAGAACATAGGCTACTTGAAAACCATGACGTTGCAAAACTACACCATTGTAGTCCTCATACGTCGCAATAACTCAAGGCGGAAGAAAATGCATGAGTAGTTAAAAACATTCTGCAACTTTTTATTATCATGAGTATTGCCATCCTTTAAAGGTACATAATTATTAACTTGGTCATTATAAACTAAGTCATGAAGTTACGAAAAGGAGAATACGTAGTGCTAATCATAGCATAATCGTAGCAAAAAGAAATGACAGGGAAAAAGCCAATTATAGACAGCTTTTCATTTAGCCGAGTCTTACCTTTGGCGAAAGACTTTTCAGTAGACATGTTTACACTTCAGATAGTACCTGCAGTGATAGAAACGTGTTGGAAATAAACCTAGAAGGTTGGAGTGCACAAGGAAATTTGGACGTACTATTTATTTTAAACGCTACTTCCGGCGTGGGATGTGTCACAAAGTATCAGCCAATGGCGTAAGGGGATGGTTTCTTGGGAGTTTTGTGGTTACTATGGATACGAAATGACTCGCCTGTCCGTTTTTCTCTGTTGTGTTCTTGAAAAATACCTAACTGTATTAGTATCTAGCCACATTAACGTCTCAAAATGGAGGAAATTGAAAGTTTAGAAATCAAGTAAGTCTGCGATTACTTGTGTATCATTTTGATTTCAGCCTCAACCTTTATACAGTTATTCATAAATGTTCAATAGTTTTATTGTTAATTTTTTCCCCCCACTAGATGGATTCAGGGTTTTACGAACAAGAATATCGAGTTTGTCGGTAATCAAACAGTATGCTATACTTGTGGGAATCATATCTGTTTCCTGAACCTGGAGACTAAAACGCAAAGTGTGTTTCGGGGTCCTGCCCGAGACATTGGTGCACTGACAGCTAATGGCAACAGTGGGATTTTTGCTTTCTCTGAGCAAAAACTATCCCCATCTATATTTGTGTACATTTTCCCAGAGGTTCAGTTAAAGAACGAATTGAAAGGTAGGTAGCTTCAGCCATGATTATAGTGATTTTCTCACAAATATTCCATGTGGTCACCGTTAGTTGTGTTTTTGCAGGAACAGCACAACTGGACTACACATCTCTGGCATTAAGTGATGGTGGTCCTTATTTGGGCTGTTGCTCTTCTCTTCCCGACTACACTATCACAGTATGGTAAGCCACTGAAAGCCTAACACTACTGTATCTTACACAATGTTTATTCATGGAGGCCAGCTTCAGTAATTAAGACTGTGTGATGCAGGAACTGGGAAAATGCGGAGCCAATTTGTACACATCCACAAGCTGGAACGGATGTAATTTCTCTGGTGTTCAACCCTTTGAACTGGCTCCAGCTTTGTGCTTTAGGCACAACAACTCTCACTGTCTGGCATATTGAGAAGAGTGTCAGCTTTCATGTCCTGAAGCCAAGGTAAAGGGCACACAAAATCTACAATATTATATGGACATGATATCTTCTTTAGAAATTTCAACTATATAATATTAAATTGTTTCCATTTTAAAAAAGAAAAATCAATAAACTCTAAATGCTTTGGTGACTGAAAGGGCACGTAGACTCCAGATATATCAGGTATTATTAAGTTGTTTTTCGTGTGTATATTTGTCATGTAGAGTAATACAGCTTCCAGCAACTGATGGTACCTTTGTTGAGAGATGTCCACCCACTCCTCACAATCTCAGCAACAAACTGCCGTATTATGTACCAGAAGTGCCTCCATCAGCCATCTCAGGGCTCAGAGGAGACACAGCTCCGGGCGTTGTGGTATTGTCTCACTATTATGTGTAAAAAAGATAATGCCCTTGGAGAATATATTATGTTTGTTTTGGTGATTTATCTAAAAAACAAGATGTAAATCTTTCCGATGTGGAGACTGCACTCTCCGCGAGAACCACAGTGACTCCTTCTGCCATCTGTTGGACGGCCACATCAGAGCTCTATGTGGGCTGTGCAGAGGGCTTCCTGCTCCTCGTTGATCCCGAGAGCCTCTCTGTCGCTGTCCTGTTCAACCCCACAAGTAAGCTGACATCCAAATTAGGACACCGGGAAGTGGTAGATTTATGAAAGTCACTGAGAACTCATGTTCTGCCACATGTTAGTTGTCTAACCATATTTGACAGATGAAGACATTGTCATTTTTGTTTCACTTCTGTTCAGCTGCTGGTGCCAACCCCGAACTCGGACAGTGCAACTTTCAAGCTTTAACCCTTAATACAAATGGTCTCTTCGTGGTAGGAAAGGTACATGCCCAGGCACCTGCCATCATCTGCATGACGGCTTCAGGCATTTGCATCCTCGGTTAAAAGCACTTTGATATACTATTGTGTTGCAGGAGAGTGTGGTTCGCCGTCTGGAGATCAAAGGGACTCAGATCAACGTCACACAAACATGGCAGTTAGAAAGGCCTGTCATGACTGTGATGCAGTCCCCTGACAATGAAACATTACTTCTTTCTTCCAATACAGTAAGTACTTAAATGTGCTGCAGTGAATACGAGGCACTGGTGAGTAAAGCTAAATCTAAGGTGCCTCTTGTTCCTCAGGGGCAGATCTACATGCTCAACCCAACCCTGTCAGACGTGACTGAAAAGGTCCTGGATGTTCGAAGTGGCGACTTTTTGACAGCTGCTCCATTGCACACTGACAGGAACATATGTGTGGTAAAGCGTTCATGTTGCTCAAGAATTAAAGTGTCCTGTGACTGCATGTGTAATTTAAGTCACCAAACAGAAATGTCTGTGTTTTTACTGGGTGCAGTCATTAAGAGACTCTGGAGAATTACAGCTGTGGTCCTCAGACGGCACCTGCCTCGGGTCCCTGTGTCTTCAAGCTGAGGTCAGATTGTCAACACATGGAGCAAATCTTCCATGCAGGAGAAAATTACTTTAAGCTCGTTAAACATTCACATTTATTGGAACAGAAGTGAACTTAAACCGTGTAAATGCATAAATATGTGTCTGTTTAGGTAACAAGTCTGGCCTGCTGTCCTATTGCACATTATGCAGCCGTTGGAACGGCTTCGGGAGATGTCTTCTTCATTGACCTGAACAAGGAGGAGCAGCCTCGTCTGGTGCACCAGGTTCATCTCTACCACACTGCGGTGGATCACTTAGTGCAAGTATCCCTTATCCCTGCAGCACCATGGAGTCTCAGTTTAACACTGACTTGTGACAAAATCTCATCATACATTTATGAACAAGAAGCACAGAGGAAAACTGTTGTTCCAGGTCAGAAAAGTAAATGAAGGTGTCCTTTTTACAGTTTTGATCAAGAGGGGCACTACCTTCTCACCAGTGGCTCAGATTTACATGTCTTTGTACTAAATGCAAAGCCATCTATGAGCTTTTCAGTCATAGGACACACAGGTGAATATTTTTTTTCTACTCGCTCAAAAGATTCATATGGTAATGTGTTCTGTTAGAAACTAAATCACCACTTTTATTAACACAAAGGTCAGCAATGGTTACTTGATTTATAAAAAAGAAAAAGAAACAACCAATTACATAAAAGTTTTATGACGTGTGGATTCCTTTTCCAGTGTTTCCTGGACGCATTTTGTCCCTTTCAACTCAGTGTCTCAGGGACCGCGAAGAGGTGAAAGTCCTTGTCTTATGTGCTGGTCATGAGACCAAAAATGAGGATGGTAGCCAGCTCACAGTGCTCTCCCTGCCTGCAAGAAACCTTACAGGTACAACACTGATAGTCTATGGATTCCCCATTTATTCTCAAGATCGTTAAAGGAAATTTGAAATTGAAAATGCTTCTTTTTTTTTAAAACCGCACTGGTTGAACAGAAGCTAATATTTTGCTGTGTCACAACTTTCTAATTGGAAATATGTCCAAGAGGCAAGAGGAGGATCTCAATACTAACACCAATCCCACTAATCAGCATGACTTTGCAGATTTAGACAGATGTACGCAGGAGGAATGACAAAGTGCTCATCAAAAGAGAAAGATTAACTTAGCATCTGAGCGGTGCTGAGTCATCTTCTTAGGACTAGAAAATATTTGCAAGGCGATTGATTGGGATGAGTAATCGAATTTAAGCTAACTCAAAGTTTTCTTTCATGTTTATGTCTTGTAGTTTCCTCTACTTACCCTCTACATGAGTTAAACAAATCTGTAGTGGTGTTTAATACAGTTGCCTTTTACTGGGCCTCCACACTGGTCCATCGAAATGTCTTTACGGTGGACTTCATGTTGGTTTCCAAAAAGCACAACCAAAATCAAAATCATTCGCATAAGTGATTAAAGGTGTTTAAAATGACACTTTTTAAAGATGATGTTTTTGATGTTTACATACATGGTCACTAATACAGACAGAGAAGCATGACTTGGCACTTTCGAGGAACACACTCCCTTTTTAAACTGCAGTCTTGAAAACTTATCCGAACAACAATGACACAGATAAATCTGTTGAAGTATGGGCAAACACACAAGATGAGGGTGTGACCACAGTTGTGAGTTACACCACACAGAAGTTGTGCAACAGGAAATGTCGACCCTAGTGTGTTTTAAGGTCAACTTGGCATGTAGCAAAGCTGATAAGTGCTTAAAATCACCTGTGATAATAATTCTTAATGTGTATTTGAATGTTTATAGAAAAATATGATCCAGAACATTTATTCTCCAAACAAACTTGACAAGACCAGCTTCTAGAGAGGCAGTTCATCAGTCTCTCATCAGACGTTACCACGTGCCTCTGCTGTCCTGCAGGTCCGGATTCTGTAGACCGCCACGGCTGTCTGTCTGCTCACGTCCTCAAAGTGTTCAGATATAAAGTGCCTCGTCCACTCACATCCTGCGTTCTTGGAGTCAGTGAAGTCTTTGCGTACTGCCACAGAAATAAGACCCTTCAGCGATTTCGGCTGCCTGAGGTCTTATATTTTCTTCCTTCTTATACATAGTCACAATCAAGTATTAATCTTCACATTAACATATATGAAACCATTATCTCTCACTTTGCTTTGTCCTCTCAGGACACAGACAGCGTCTCGAGCCAAAGTGTGCTCCAGTTAAAGCCAGAGCAGGAAGTGAAGGGTCACCCGCTGGGCCCCGTCTCCCTTTCTCTGTCTCCTCACTGCTTATGGTTGGCCTCTGTAGGCCGAGATGGCTTACTGCGCATTAGAAAAACTGCCTCCATGGTGAATGATTATTCTGGTTCTTTTTTTATTTTCTTTCTTTTTTGTCGACAATCTTAATCAGTTAATCATAATCACTGTGTTACACACTTTATCACCACGCCCTTAAATCCGCCCATGCCACAGTTCCAAAAGAAGGAAGAAGAAGGAAAAGGAATCGTTCTGTTTTCTGTCATCTCATTTCCTGTGGCGTGATTCATGATGCTGTTTCTGCTTCTGCAGGACCAGTACATGGAGCTGCAGTGTCACTCGTGCCGGCTTGGGGGAGTTCGGAGTGTGTCCTTCTCCGCAGATGGTCACACACTTCTCACTGCTGGCTACAACGATGGCTCTCTTGTGTGCAGTCATCTCAGGTAAAGCGCTCCATCATGCTTACATAATACACAGCCGTCAACAGCAGAGGGAACTGTTGCTCACAGTAGTGTGTCGCACCTGCAGTTTGACGTAGAGTGAACGCTGGTCTTCGCTCTACTTCCACAAGCCGTGGGGAACAAAAGTAAACAAATACAACTGAAAGTCCAGTGGGTGGCACTTTGAGGTTCATGGGGAACCGTGACCGCAATGTGCAAGAAAACAAAGATCTAATAAAATTCTCATCTTCCCTCTGAATAACATCCCACACACATTCCACATCTGCCTCCTCCACGCCTGCTCTCACACTCTTTTAGGTTTAAAAACCTTGTCACCAATCTCACATTACTGCTATTTCGAAAATTCCAGGAATTGTTTTTTTGTTGCTTTTCTGTGTTTCCAATCTACTGGCTTAACGTGTTATGTGAATTTAAATTATATGTTTGGTGAGGCCCTATTTTAATCTTAACGATAAATTCCATGAAAATGTCCCTGTTACCACATTTCTGTTTGAACAAGTGAACGTGGAGCTGAGTACTACTGATGGGGAAAGAAAAACAGCCTATTCATGCATCGCTATTGTTGGCCCTTTACAGGGACAAGTACCGTCACATATTTATTGTACATTTTGACTTCTTTTCTCCATACAGAATTAAATCTGTGGATGCTAGAAAGGTTGATAAACCTACTCGGTATAGTCAGTCTGTGGCTCATTCCTTGAAGAAGGTATTCAACAGTGAAAACCCCTTCCTCATTGATTTGCCTATATGGGGCCAAGGGTCTCCAGGTGACAGTGAAAAAACAGATGGAAGTGAGGTAAAAAAAAAAAAAGTTAAGTCTCTGCTGTCTCATTCTGTTGGTCTGTAAATAAACATGACATAACAATACATAAACTATGCTGTATTTTTCTGCTCTCAAATATCTAACAGTACCCTTCAACCATAGCAAATGCTCATTTAATTTAGTAAACCTGTCCAAAACTGAATAATCTATGTATGTTGTAATGTACTTTCAGAGCTATTAGTTGTTCTGAGTTCTAATCACACCCCACTGCTACTATGATAGAGAGAAAAAATTGTAGTATAACCACACAGTAAAAAAACCTAATTTCTTATTATTGTATTATTATTACTCTGGCTGTACAGGACAGCATATATGTTGGTATTGCAAATTATTAACAATTTTCTCTTCTCAAATCTTTTATCATTATTACATAATTAAATGTGATATGTTCTTGTACTTCATGCATGTAACAAAAGGTCAAACCAAACACATTTAACAGTCTTTATCTCCGTGTGTCCGTAACACTCTGCAGGCCAGCGGAGGGACATGTGTGGATGTGACGGAGCAGGATGAGAGTTACAGTAGCCTGCTGTGGGGCCCACCCTCACACCCAACATGGCTGGAATGCAGGCGAGAAGCGGTCGGTGATGAGCGTTGATATTTGTGGCTGCGGCAGCATGAGACGTGGATGTTGTTATTTGCGTAGAGATGTTTCTCTTGTTTCTCGGTGATGTTGCAGAATGAGTACCAGGAAAGCTGCCTTTCTACCTGTGCGTGGAATCTAGTCCTGAAAAAAGCTGTGTTTGTTTTTGGCACGCGTTTGCTTTATGATGCCGCTTGATTTATTTACATTTAGCGTGAGACAAGAAAGCAATTAGCGATTTGTGCATTGCCACAAGGCAGACAAGCATTTGTAGAAATTTGTCAGAATGTTCTTACCTGAAAAAAAACCATCTGATAAAGATTAACATCAGTCAAACATGTTGCCGGTCATGTGACGCATGCTAAAAGAGCATAATCCATCCTGCTTTTCTGCCACAATGCATCCTGTCATAGCAGATTGATTGATATCCCTGTTTGTTTGCTCATTTTTTTTCCATTTTAACTAACTGAAGCTTGGCAAAGGTGCTGTGATTCCTAAAGATTAGACTTTCAGACTTTCCACTTGTATATTGTCAGCAGGTTGTAAAAGAAGACAACGAGCACTATTTCGAGACAAAGAAAATCATGAAGGAAACCGTCAGAGAGTTACGTGACACCGTGAGTGGGTTTTATGACATTTGTTCATTATTTCAACCCGTTCACAGGAGGGCCCTCCTGGGTTCTTGAGCAGGAAAAGGTAACCATAGCAGACATACAGAAAACCTGGCAGCACCCCAAAATAACAACAGGAATAAAAGTCCGCATTAAGTTGGTTTTACCTATTGGCGTTTAACTTTGATTGAACAAATAAGTTGCATTTATACTTAAGTCGTGTAAAACACAGGGAGAGGTGTTAAAACTTTTGGTTCCCACACTTTCAGATCCAGAAGATGCTCCGTGAAAATGAGAACCTCCCAGAAGAGCAGTTCAATCTGGATGTGGAGGAGCAGAGGAGATTTGAGGCCATGGTGGAGCAGGAAGTCGCAAAGGTACTGCAGACACAATCAGGCATGAATGCAATCGATCTTAAATAGCGCCTCAAAGCGGCCCTTCATGTTCTCTCGCTGCGCAGGTGAGAGCAGAAATTGAACAGGAAATTGTGGAGAAATGTTACCTCCGTGATGTCCTAAAGAGAGAATGCTGGGATTCTGTTATGGTCAAAGGCCGAGCCATCAAGGTAAGATGGCTTAGAAGCTGGCTCCAAATGAGTGATATATTTTCTTAGTTTGTTTGTTGGCTCTGAATCACTCGTGGCTGTTTACCACAGGCCTTTCACTCTGAACTGGCGGTGCAGAACTACCCTCTGAAAGAGCGAACGGAGAAAGAGCTGGAGGACCTCCACAGAGTTCAGAATATAAGGAATTTTGAAAAGGCTGCCTGCACCGTAAGCAAAAATGCTGGTTTAGATCTTGACACAGCAAATCGAAGCACATGTGAGGAGTTAGAAGCAATTAAACCCGTGTTTACCGTTTTGAATGAGAAGCAGAAATGCAGCAGTGCACTGTTTTCTGAAAGCTATGGCAATGCTGCCACTTGCTTTTCCACTATCTGGAAGTACATTTTATGGCAAACCATTCAAGTCAAAACAAGTTTACTGCAGGAAAATAATTTGATGCTTTGAATCTCAGTTCTTCATCTGCCCTTTTACTGCTGGGACTTTTTGAAATGCTTGAACACAAGCCAGTCCAGCAGTGTCGAAACTTTTCAAGATTTATAGCTGTGTGGCTAAAAGCAAGTAGCTGCAATATTTTCCTTCTGCGCAATATCCTTTTCATAAAGTTTATTATCTTCTAGCCGCAGATTCAGTGCTGGTGTTTTAGCCAACACACTTGTATTTCCCTGTCTTTAACCTGCAGCTGAGCAGCCTGAAGAAAAGTTCCAGCACACAAGATAAAGAGCAGGGGGAGGAAGGCCATGGGTCAGAGAGCGATACTCTGACAGGAAGCTTCTCAGCTCAGTTAGGATATTCAAATCCTTATGTCTATGATCAGTTCATTCTTCAAACATCAGAGCAGAGGATCAACCAGATAATTCTGCTACAGGTGAGAACCAAAAGTGTAATTATGATGCAATTAGAAAGTAATGCAAGTAAAAATTTAAACCAGTCCCGACCCCATCATTCACGGTTATACAATCATAATTATTGCGTCTTTCGCTTATGTCCAAACGCAGGATGTGATTTATCGCATCAAGACGGCTTTCAACACTGAGTTTGAAGCCCTGCATCGGCTGAAGGTGCAGGAGCTCAAACGCATCAGGGACAGGAACAAACACATCAGGGAGATCATGATGGATCTGGACATGAATCAGGAACTGTGGGAACCCAGCCTGACCGACGACGAGTGGCCAGAGAGGCTTCTCACTGTGGACAACTCTGAGGTCACTGCGCTCATGTCCCGTCCAACCAGTTCACTTCGCGGTTTGCTTGTTTGTTGCTTTTGCACTGAAATGTGAGGCAGTATGTGATTATCATCCCGAGGTATCGCCTTTGTTCCACTTTAGATTAAAGCAGAGAAGCACCTCACCCCGGAGCAGCAAAAGGAGGAGGAGAGGAGGAAGTTGGAGGAGCAGAGTCGCCTTGCTGCCCAAGTATGCTCCAGTGATAAATGCTTTAGCTTTTCTTTCGGTCTCGGTCACCATTAGTAAATTCTTCAAAAAGCTTCACATACAAGTAGCATCTTTATGATTGTCACTGACAACAGTGAGAGAGCATTTAGCAGTCTCTGTTAAAAGCAATAGAATATATGTCTTATATGTCATATGTCTTCTACATATGAAAGTGTAAATAAAGGTAGGTCAGTGTTTTGTACTGATGGCTTTTTGTCTTTCTGTTGCAGGGGGATGACGTCAGAGAAAGGGCTTTGGATGACATGATGGAAGGAGAGCTTGAAGTTAAAAAAGTGGACATCTTGAAAATGGTAAAAAATTACAATGTAGTTCCTCTATTACTACGTGATTGTGGTAATAGATTAATCTATATAAAAAAAGAAACAAACAAACATAATTTCTTACACAATTGTTGAACTGAAGATATTGATGGCATAGCTATTAGATCATGGAGTATCCTGCTCAAAAAAAATCAGCAGGCTTAAAAAAGGTCTGCAAAAATAAATCGCTCTGAAATAGAGTTGTACTCATAGAAATGAGTTCATTGATCGATCAACAAAAAAATAATTATTTTGGTAATTAATGACGTCATTCATCAGGGGGCAATATCAAACAATCTTTTGTTTCAGCATCATGTGCTATTATGTTGATGTGAATATCACTACACTTTAGCACCTCTGTCCAAGCTGTCGTTCAAAGTGGTTGTTTTGTTTTTTCCCCACAGTGTTTAGGTATTTTATAGAATTTGTTAAACTGTTCATTGAGAAGACAAACTGAAGATTAATCGAAAATGAAAACTCACATTAATTCTAACCCTGGTGCCCATATTTTGTTTGATATTTTGGTTGAGGTATGTTTATAATGTAATCAATCCCACACAAGTAATTTTTTGTGATGGACACAAAATGGCACTGATGACCCACTAATATGGTGTTAATTCTTCAAAGTTTTCTTCTAATTTAAGCTAATGATGTCAAGTCCCCCCCCCCCCCGCTTTTTTTTCTTCTCTTTTTTAATTTGAATTCTTTTCTCGGCTGTGTCGCCTGAATTAGACGAGTCAGCATGACGAGGACTTAGCTTCTATTGAATTTACTCCACAGGAAATACCTCTGCCTGAGTTTGTTTTGAGCAAACCTAACGTTCACTGGAGTGAAGAGGAGAAAAAGGTCTTCAAGGAGTATGAAAAGAAAACCAAAGACCTCAACGAGGAGAAGGAGCAACACAAAAGGGTATCACAGAAGATGCATTCAAAGTTCTATTTGAGTCATTATTATTATTATTGACTTCATTTTATGATCGGTATAATTGATCTCTGAACTCTGTCATATTGCAGTCACTGGAAATTGAAATGAAAAGACTGCAGGACTCCACCAAAGATGCAACCGAGAGGTTTGATGAGAGAGCGACAACGCTGTTGGAGAAGAAAGTTAAATGTACAGTCGCTATATACCAGGTGGTGCAGCGCACGGGTACACACACACACACACACACACACACACACATATGGCTAACTCCACTGAAAATACCGTTTCATGTTATTTTTGGTTGATTTACAGGAAGAGCTCAAGATTGCCTATCTTGTTGATTCGGTGATCACAGAAGAGGACATGAGAAATCACGAGGTGGAGCTCAGGCTCAAACTTGAAAAGACGTTGTTATACAAGGTCAGAGAACTTGTGCACAGTTGGAATTTTATTACTGCCAATCTCAGAATTTGGGACTGCAGTGTTTGTGGTAACTCTAACACGTGTTCCCATTGCCCAGGCATGTTTTCAGAGAGTGAAAATGTGCAGAGCAAATACCTGCAAGGCCCCAAGATAGGCAGGTCCTATTTCCAGTACCGCTGTCATCTTATTGACATTCATTTATCTAACAGCGTGAAACTGGGGCGGAGGTGAAGAGACACGAAGACGAGGTCAAACTGTTTCATGAGGAGTATGACTGCGTTGTCGGTGACGACAAAGTAGGCCTGCTGATACAATGGTGTAAAAAAATCATGACTGTAATAATTGTGCATAAGATTTAATACAAACAGTGTTTCCCAAGGTTCTTGACAAAGACTTCAGGAGGGAGTTTTTTGATTTACCAAACCATCTGGTTGATAACCTCTACAGGTTGTTCAAACGTAGACCCAGGTTTGTCATTCTTACCATTCAACAGCGGTCCTCACACAAGTCTTTCCATCACGCAGCAGTTTTTGGAGAAGATTTTTTTTTTTATGCCTCAGGGTTCAAAAGATAAGGACCCAGACCAACAACGTAACCAACTTGTCGAGAGAGAATTGTCTGTGCAGTTCTCTGGCCCCGGATGCACTCAACCAAATGCTCAAGGCCATGGAGGAGCTGGATGCTCCAGAAAACATGCCAGAGGTCCTGAACCCGTCCGTCTGGGAGAGATTTTGTCTCATACGCAGAGCAAAAGTACAGAGTGAACAAAAGGTAAGAAAACAAAGAGGTTAAAGATTACAAATGACAGAGATCCTATTTCCCTCTGATTGGACAGGATGACTGTAATTCTCAGCAGCCCAGCTATTAAACAGATTTAGGAAACGTCATATTTCTGTATGTATTTCGTTCTGTGTTTTTTCAGTTATCCACTTAGCCTTGGGTATATCCTTTGCAGGTAAAAATGAAAGCTTTGATTCTTGCTGAGATGCAAGCATTCCTGCAGAGGAGGAGAGATGAAGATAATGCTGTGCAGCAAGAAATTAAAAACCTCTCTGAAGCACTTGAGAGGTACGACTCTGACGTTGTTCCCTCTGAATACAAGCACTCATAATTAAAAACAGAGCCACAGTTCATATATGTATTCTTTAAGGGGACACATAATGACCTTTTGTCAAAAGTTGGTGGTCTTGATGAAATGTATTTGACCTGATTTTGTTAAAATGTCACAGTAAGACTACACAACAACACCCTTTCCACAATGAATGTACACATCCACTTACATTGACCTTTTTTCTGTGCGTGGAGTGACTCACTCTCCGCTCCAACCCTCTCTTCCATGTGGTATGCTGCTTTGGTATTTGTAATATTCAATAACCTTCGAAGCATTACCACAAGACAAATTATACTGTAAACAGCCTGAGAGCTCACACTAGCACACACCCAAGCCTAAGTTCCCAAACACCAGTCTGAAAGAGTATTATTTGACTGGCAATTATATTCTCAAATACTTGAACGTCTCTCATCTGCACAGGAAAGTTGGTACTGATCCCTGTTTTTGACACAATCCTGTTGTGAATCAGACATTGACTAGGCCCAAGTTGTTAAAATACAGTCACCCGGCAGGTTTTTATAGTCCAGTCAAAGATTACATCGTAATTGCTCTGTCACATATCAGCCTCACAGGCCCTGGACTTCACTATCTGTCCCTTCCTCTGTCTTTTGTTTAAATTGAAAAGGTTTGAAGTATTTACTTTTCGCCAAAGTTAAAAGGTTTTTTTTTACTCATGGCAGAGACACTGATGGAGAATTCAGTGACAATTGGAAAATCAGAATGTCCAACTTCTGGCTCGCAAAACATTTAAGAGCGCCCGTGAAAGTTCCTAGTAAGAACATAAAAGTGAACGATCTCGCTTCTTTCTCAAATATATGACAAATGATTGAAAGTACTGATGATAACAACGCCAAAAGCAAAAGAAATTTGCACTTGAAATATAGTGAATGCATCATGATCCGAGAGACTGAACTACAAATCCACTGCTGAAGTGTGAAATTCTCACTGAATGAGTTAGTTAATTGTGAAACAAAAGTGCAGCAATTGTCCTGCATGTCTCTATAGAGGAATGGTACATCTAATGGTCTCTTCCACCGTAGTCTGCATAAGAAGAAGAACTGTCACCTGAAAAACACCATGGTCCAGGTCATACTCAAACAGGGACAGGTGGAGGTGTCCACCATAGACCTGACAGCTGACACCGCAGAAACCGACTTCATCCTTTACCACAGGAGTGTGGTGGACAAGCTCAGAGGAATCATCAGGGTAAGTCTCTGTGACCAGACACACAGGTACTCCTTATTCTTCTCAATCAAAGCGTAAATGCAGCATTGCAAGATGACTTTCTTCTTCATAAAAGTGCCACAATGAGGCAAATGCAAAGAATAATCATCTACATGATCAGAGTCTTGCAGGAGAGAAGGTGGCCTTAATGGAGGGGCGCAAAGAAGTTCGTAAGAGCATAATCCAGCTGGAGTGGGAGCACAAGGTGATGAAGAACAAGATAGAGGACCTCAACGACAAGATGAGGGGCATCAAGATGTTACGACTCTCAGAGGATCAGCAGGATATGACTGTAATTCGGGTTTCTAACATATTATGACTTTTTTGATAAATACTGGCTGGGCTCACGGTGAATATTTCTGACATGATAAATACGTGTGAGAACTTTCAGAAAGTTCTGCATCAGCTTTGAACGATGTGAAACCTCTGCATTTGAAGCGAAAAATCCATCCTGCTAGCGCACCTTGCCAAATGTCTGTGTGTGATATCAGGGTGGGCGATCTGGTTTTGGCAGCGTCAGTGTTTTGCCAACAAAAACATTGTTGCCATTCTCCGGCGCAGATAGATAATCTTTTGTGGGAGAGTCACACCTAGTTCATGTTGCGTCTCCACCCTTTTTAAAAAAAAAATACATTTAAGCCTCTTAGCCGTACGCAGTCTGGTAAAAACACCTTTTAAGTCTGTTTAATTGATTCCCTTTTAACATCTTTTGTCATGTTTAAGCAGCCAAATTTAGAAGAAAAACAAAATGTCCTCTGATTTATTTGACAGCAAATCTAAGGCTGGCGGTTTAATCATATCTTGGCTTTCGGCTGCAGATCATTACACTCTCAAAATATAAAGCATTATAAAAAAAAGGCAAATGTTTCATGAGATAAAGGTGAAGTGGTCGAAAAAAGAAAACACAGGTCACCCGAGTCATCTATTGATGTGTGTTTGTACTGTAGGCTGGTATGCTAGTTCTCTCTGGGGGGCATTGTGCCAGTTTCCTCTGGCAAAAGGTTCAGGTATCCCTGCTGTGGCGAGGCTTCCTGGCATTGTTTAAGCCCCAAAAACCTTGAGCGAGAAGAGCTTTGAATATAAATAAACCCACCCTGAGTGATCCAGAGCATTTTTATGATGATTACGATGGTTTTGCCATGTTTGTTTTGGGATCCGTCATCAAAAGATGCAGACTATTGACAAAAAGAAAACTCTTGTTAGCAAAATACGTTGCTGCTCCTCTTTTTTTTTTTTTTCTTCCCCTCAGTTGTCTCTTCAATTGTTCTCTTTTCCTTCCAGTCTCGCAGCAAGACGGATCAAAACAGCCGCATGTCTGAGAAGGTTGCCCTTTTGGAGAAAAGCATAGCTTTGATGAAAAAGGTGACAGAACAGTGATCATAGTGATCTCGTCAGTCGGTGCTGTGACGTATACTCTGAACACTCAGCTCTTCGGATCACAAACGTATTTTCAATTTTAGACTCATCAAAAGAGCATGCAGCATCGCGTGAAAAAGATTGAAAGGATCAACAAGCAGGCGGTCATGAAAGCTGAGAAGAATGCTACCTTAGGAGAGCAGCTCCCTGATATGCAGGTGACTGTGGCCGAGCTGAGACACATCTGTGAGGCAGCAGGTAGTGAAAACAGTCATTTCAGCTCTAAATATACACCCTGCGGGGTGATGTTTTCTTCCTCTTCTGGCTGATAATGCTTCTCTGTTGGTGTCTAGCTACTGAGGAAAATGAGACAGCTAGAAGAGGAGAGCGCTACCAGGAGATCGTTCAGAGGAGGGACTTGGAGGACTTTGCCCGAGCACAGTCGGATGACATAGATGCCCTCTGGACAGAACTTGGGCATCTGACAGTGAGGAACTTCCCCTCACTTGATCAGCTGAAACACAGCTGAGTGAAACCTACCCCTCAACAGATATACCACCATTTTATTTATACATCTCTTGGCAAATTAACAGAACATAACATGTACCTCTTTTGTGAATAAGAACCGTGGCAACAACAAATAAAATAATGAGTTCATGCAAAATATTTGAGATGCGATTTACTCCTCTGTAGCACTTTTGTAAACTGTTGCACGTTTCAAAAGTTATTATGACATGGCGAAATCCTCCTCTGTGCGGTCGAAGTGCAGAATGCCGTCATCCAGGCCAAAGAGGTCAATCAGCTCGGACAGGTTGGCCTTTTGTCCATCTATGGGGACATCTGACTGAAGCTCATACAGCGCAGCCTGAGCACAACTCCGCCACTTGTCGATCAAGGTTTGAAGTCGAGTTAAATCATTCTAGGGAGAAATATATATTAAATTATCATTTTCAATCCAGTTCATCCAAAGTGAATCTTATTACAGTTTAGATGTGGCCGATACCTTGCTTCTGTACATTTTGACCATCTTGAGTCTGCGGAGGACTTCTGTTTTTTCCTTAACCTCCTTCTTTAGCTGTTGTGCAAACTCTTCTGGCTCGTGGACGTGTCCAGAAAACGTGTCACTCCCTGATCTGACTTCATTTCTGTTTGCATCAGCCCTGTGTGTGGTGCCTGGATGATTCCAGGTAGTCTCATGGGAGTCTCCCGAGACTTGCTGACCATCCTCCTCCACATCATCCACACAAAGGCGTTTGGCCACAGAGAGGGGCGAGATGAAGGAGCGCCGGGTTCTCTTAAGCCTCTCCCTCAGCGATGAGCTCAGCTTCTGATGATGCTGTGGGACGACAGGGGGAAATCAATCACAGATAGCAAACGCTACGGATAACTGAGAGTCTTAGAGAGTGGATAAAAATCAGCTGTTTGTAGTTTTGATTTGATATTCCGGTTTAAATCCCGGTAACTGGCATATTTGATTTGGGCAAACAATACTTACCTTTTCTACTTTGAACTCAGAGGGGCTTGATTCGACTGAATCACAAGGTGAAGAATGCTCAGGTTTTATTTTGGCTGCTTTGGGAGTGATCTCCATCGGTCAAACCTGCAGTAATCTGTCGCAAAGTAGTTGTTGTTGTTTTGCTGCAGACCCAATTGTTTCAGAGGTAATATTAGCCTAGCGTTAAATTAGCCAGTCAAAATGTCTAGAGGAAAACATTTAAAAAAACAAAAGTTTAATCGGAAAAGTGTTGATAAAACTACCTGTGGGCTCTGAAGAGCGGCCGACCGTTCCCACAAAACTGACACCGAAGTTTGAAGTTTTTGTTTTTCCGTATTTTTGCGGTTCGAAGCCTCGAATGTCAGTGATTGGACAGAATTTGATCAGGTTTGACCGAGTTGCATCTTGGGGGTTGTAGTTTTTGTTTCTGTAAACGCTGTTTCTCAATCGCACATTGTATTTACACGGCTGCAACATATCTCACTTCTCGCCTTTGTAAAGTTATATCTATCAAAGTCAAAGTCAAATTTATTTGTATAGCACATTTCATGTACAAAACAGTTCAAAGTGCATCACATAAAATAAAAGCATTGCAGCAGGGAGTGTAAGAAGCATTAAAATACATAAAAGAATATAAAGAGAAACAAATAAAATAATTTAAATGAATTTAAAAACAAGCAACCATCTAGATAAGTTCAAAAATACCGTGCAGAAAATAAATGTCTTTAACCTGGATTTAAAAATGTCTACATTTGGTGAAAGTTTAATCTCCACTGGCAGTTTGTTCCACTTGTTGGCAGCATAACAGCTAAATGCTGCTTCTCCGTGTTTAGTCTGGACTCTGGACTGGACCAGCTGACCTGAGTCCTTGGATCTAAGAGCTCTGCTGGGTTTATATTCTCTGAACATATCACAGACGTATTTTGGGCCTAAACCGTTCTGGGATTTGTAAACCATCAGCAGGCTTTTAAAATCTATTCTGTGACTGACTGGAAGCCAGTGTAAAGATTTCAAAACTGGTGTGATGTGTTTAGATCTCTTAGTCCGGGTAAAAACTAGACTCTACTGGAGTCTACTGGAGATGAATGCATGGATGAGTTTCTCCTGGTGTTTTTGGGAGAGGAAACCTTTAATTCTGTTGATGTTTCTGAGATGATAAAAAGCTGCCTTGGTGACAGCTTTGATGTGGCTGCTGAAAGTCAGATCTGAGTCTATCAACACTCCGAGGTTACGAACCTGGTCAGTGATTGTAAGGTCCTGAGTCTCAAGATATTTACCAACGCTGACCCTCTTCTCTTTGCTACCAAACAGAATGATCTCAGTTTTGTCTTCATTTAAAGGTGGGGTCTGTGATGTTTTCTGGAGCATTTTTTATCATATTGTCTGAAAACCTCCTCACGACCCCATTGCACCCACTAAAATAGAATGTTTGGATAAAATGTTTTATATTTTAGTCCATTGTAGAGGGTGTAGCAAGAGGAAATGTCTGACCAATAGAAGTAATGATGAGAGTTACTTCTATTGGATTCTAACACGCCAATCAACTGTCAGCCCCCCTCCCCCCTCCGCGTTCACAGACTCGTGACTCGTTCATGTGTTTTGAAGGCGAGGTTTTGAGGGTTGAAGGGAGAGGCAAGGTTGTGTATTTTCAAAAATATGGCTTGGAGGAACCTTTTTTCCAAGATCTCATACCCCAACTTTTATTGTAGAAAATTCTCTCTCATCCAGCTTTTTACTTCCCCCAGACACTGACACAGTACGTCTGTTGGGCTGCAGTCATCCGGTGACAGAGACACATAAAGTTGTGTATCGTTTGCATAACTGTGATAATTGATGTTAAAGTTCTGCAATATCTGACCCAAAGGGAGCATATACAAGTTAAACAGAAGAGGTCCAAGAATTGACCCCTGGGGGACTTTCCTGATTGAAAGTTATCAAGATTTCCTCTTTCATTCAGAAAGTCATTGAGCTGGTTAAATACAACTTTCTCAATAATCTTGGATATAAAAGAGAGATTAGAGACAGGTCTGTAGTTGTTCATCAAAGAGGCGTCTAGAGTTCTCTTCTTTAGGAGTGGCTTAATGGCAGCTGTCTTTAGTAACTTGGGAAAAATGCCTGATGCCAGTGAGCTGTTAACTATTTGTAGGAGATCACTTTCTACTGAGGTAAAAACAGTTTTTAAAAAGTCGGATGGTATTATGTCCAGAGTGCAAGTTGTTGATTTCAGATGCTGAACTGTTTCCTCTAAGATTTTTAAATCAACAATATTAAATTGTGACATAACGTCAGAGTTATTTCTAGGTTTTAGACACAGATTAGTTTTCTTGTTTGTCTGTGTGGCGTGAATGTTTTGTCTAATTGTTTTGATTTTTTGGCTAAAAAAAGTTGGCAAATTCGTTGCATTTCTCTGTGGGGAGGAGTTCTGGGTTTGACTGTTTAGGAGGATTTGTGAGTTTTTCAACCATAGCAAACAGAGTTCGAGAATTGTTGACATTCTTATTAATGATTTCAGATAAATGCAGCTGTCTGGCCTTGCACAGCTCATTGTTATAACTACGCAGGCTTTGTTTGTATAGTTCATAGTGAATCTGAAGCTTTGTTTTCCTCCACTTACTTTCAGCTTTCCTGCATTCTCTTTTCAGGTTTTTGACCGTAGTGTTGTTTCTCCACTGTGTTTTCTGTTTGCTCAAAGTACTCTTAATTCTTATCTGTGCAACAGCTTCCATTACATTCAAAATTTTCAAGTTAAAATGATCCAGCATTCCTTCAACCGACTCTGCGCTCATTGTTGGTAACATAGCTATGGCCTCCCTAAACTGAACACTTGTTTTGTCATTAATGTAACTCTTCTTAACTGAGAAGCTGGTTGTTTGAACATTCTGAGTGATCAATAAATCAAATAAAATACAAAAATGGTCAGACAAGGCCAAATGAATAACCACAACAGAAGAAATATCAACACCTTTAGA
Source organism: Odontesthes bonariensis (assembly GCF_027942865.1). Taxonomy (NCBI): domain Eukaryota; kingdom Metazoa; phylum Chordata; class Actinopteri; order Atheriniformes; family Atherinopsidae; genus Odontesthes; species Odontesthes bonariensis. The sequence goes on from NC_134507.1 coordinate 18,064,324, forward strand.
AATGACCAGGTCCAGAATGTGACCTCTATGGTGGGTAGGTTCTGTTACATGTTGCCACAAACCAAACATTTCCAGCACAGAAGAAAATTCTTTGGCATTACCATCCGTCATATTATCTATGTGAATGTTAAAATCCCCGGTCAAGATAAAATGGTTAAAATCAGTTGAAATAACAGACAATAATTCAGAAAATTCATCAATTGTATGAACACTTTAGTGGTGCTTGAGATTTTTCATGTTTTCTTCTAGAAAATAAATAAGAAACTGAAAGTAAAAAAAAAAAAGTGCAGAATAAATCTTGGAAGGCTGTCTTCTCATGTCAAAAACGTCTTTTTCAGCAGCTCTTACATTCCAAGGTGTTTTACAGAGATTTGTTCATAGCTCATTCACAGCTAAGATATTTACAGAATATCTTATTCTCAAAAACACAATTTTTTTTAATGTATCCCGATACTTCAAGATATTCCTTTAAAAACTAGATCTAAATATGACTTAATTTGTATATTCAAGCATGAAGACCCACCTATACTCCCTGGCTTTCCCTGCTTCCTAGCTTTCCATCTCTCTCCTCTCTTTATATTCAAGTGTCTTCTGTTCTGTTGCTATTTATTTGTTAGTGCTGTCTATTTGTCAATTGTATTTCTGTATTTGTCTTTCTTACTCTCTTTGTGTTTGCTTCTATATTTTGCTTGTTCTGATTTGCTTTTATTTTTCTATTTTTTTAGCCATATCATATGTACAGCACTTTGGTCAGTGGAAACTGTTTTAAACGTGCTCTATAAATAAAAATTACTTACTTACTTACTTACTCACTTACTTACTTACTTACTTACTATGAAACCAAGACCACCTGTAGAACAATTTGTTTTTGTTTTAACATAAAGGATTCATTGGGAAAGTTGTATGATGATACTGATTGAGATAAAGAAATGTTAGCTTACCTGTCTTTGAAAAAAAAAAAAAGTTGGGACTGACACAAATAAATGCAAGTAAATGTTTAAATCTTGTGAATTTTGGACCGGACAATGGACAACAGCTGAATGGAGAAATTCAAAAGCTCAAGTGAGGCATGAAGTAAAAAAAAAAGTAAAAGTGGTACTTTTATGGGCCTGTGGACATGTCTAGTGTTACTTGTTGGCCTTGTTACTAGGGTTGAGTCATACAGTGATTCACCTCTTCTCATCAGCTGATTCATCTCCTTTAAGAGACTTATTTATAACACCCACAGTTTAAGATTCTTTTCACACTTGTGCGTGATATCTCACTATTTTTGCACTGACTGGTGTTTCTCTGTAACCACGAAAAGAAAAGTGCAAACATGTAAAATGGGCTTCTGAACTTGCCTGCCTGGGCCTGAACATCAGCACTTGGCAGTGGGATGCTACACACCCCAGGGAACTGGGGATTCTTTTTACATTTTATATGGTTGAATCTTGTAGAGCTCAGGGTTGAGTATAATTACTATGTGTGAGTCAGCAGGCCATTTGGTGTGCGCCTTTTTTTCTCTTTTCTCTTTTCTTTTTTTTTCAACTATAAAAAAGTTCACTTTAAATACTTTGCTCTCTACTCAGAAATATTTATGAAGGAACTGATAGGGGTTTATAGAATCTAGAGGCTATGTGAGACAGCAAGGGTGCCAGAACTTTCATAAAAAACCCAATTTGGCATTCATGAGTGTACCTTCTTTACACAGTTTGTGCAGATTACTTGTTCTCTGTGAGATGCTTCCTTGGCCCAGCCTCTTTAATTCTGGTTTGGATAGTTTTGTAACATTCTGGAGGATTGGAGACTGTTGTTCCACCATTTTATGATGAAAGAAACAAGCTACGAAAGAACCACTTGTCTTTGTTCGGCTGAAAAGGTGGTTTGCATTTTGAGTTAGTAGGTTATTTTGATTTCCATTAAATACCTGCTACCATTATGTTGGAAATCATCCAGTAAAGTTTCAGCCCTGCAACTCATCTGTTAACACTTTAACATTTATTTTTTTTATTTTTTCATCTTTCAGTTTTACATAAGTAATATAGTTCATCATAAGACCTGTCTACAAGACACAGCCATAACATCACTAATAATAGCCTACAGCACCTGCTTCAGATGATAATGTTTTTAAGAGGACGCATTCCTAACGAATGCAAACACGTGACTAAAGACAACAGACATGCAGCGATCCTGGAGCTTTTTTAGGCCACTTGGTGTCTATTTTGGGGGGTTTTTATGTTTTCTTTTCCTCCCTCAGCAGGCACGTCGACATGCCACTGATGGAAAAGTGCAGGTGTTGCTTATGTAGTAACTTATAGCTTCTTTTTGTGTGGGGCTCAGCTGTATGACTTATACTTGTCCTTCTCTCTTGTGAGATAGCAAAATGTTGGCTTTGGATAAGAGCTTGTAAATTGCGGCTTAAAAATAAAGTGGTTTCAAAATAACAGTTTGACATGTTGCCTGATGATTGTTGTGCCAGCTGGATGATCGTGGTCACTGAACATCTCTTAAATGAGTCTTCTGTTATGGTCAGGGAGGTAAGTAATTATGCTAACAACATCAATCATAACTTGCACTCCTTTTTCAAATATAATTTCTTTGAATTTTGAGAAAAACAAACAAAGAAAACAATGCCAAACAGATGTGGGTTTTTTTTTTTTGTGATGAAGCTCTTTGTGCCAGTGTGGCCTCAATGTTCCTCGTTGGTAAGTCTGGAACAGATTAGACTCTTTTTTTAATGATATACTAGTTTTTTTTCTAAATGAGCCAATTGTAAGTTCTACTAAATGAGGAAAAAAGGTCCATCACAACACAGTTGGAGACATCTGATCGCATGTTTAAAAACCTTAAAAAAAAAAGAAAAATTCACACAATTCATAAACATAAAAACCAAAGAGTCAGCTTGAATTTGAGAATATGTGATTTTTTTTTTCTTTTTTGTTTTTTTCCTGCTTGATAATGACCAACAAATAAAATCAGTTGTCTTGTTTTGCGAACAAAATCAACTTTAAATGGGGTTTAAAAATAAATGTTAAGCTCCCTCAAGGGCTTGCCCGCACTTTCTCACAGCCAAGTACCCACAGTGGTGCCCTCCTGGAATGTATTTATATTAGCAGACATGTTTGCCAACGTAGCTTATAACAAAGTATGACATCCTTGGAAAGATTAAGCTAAGCTGTATATCTTTAGAAAACACAAATCCAACTTCTTGAAATTTTAAATTTCATAAAAGAAAGAAAGAAAAACTCAAATATGTCATTTGTAAATTTGTTCGAACCTTTATTTAACAGATACACATAGAAAGGAAACGATTTTCAGTGTGTTCACTGACCAACTCCGTTGTATTTAGAAAATGTGAAGAAATCTAAAGTTTGAGGCCTGTTCTGTCTTATCTTTGGCATACAGAAGCCAACACCCGTTTTCCCCAAAGCAGTTGAATCGTGGACTCAGTGGACTCTGACCAGTGAACATGTGTCCACTGTCTTTTTGTCTTTTCCAAGATACTTCTGAACTCATGTGGCTGTATTGATCATGGTGCCCTAATGGTTTCTCATGCAGCCCGAGGGGCTCAATGATCCCACCCATCCAACATCTGATGCTAACTGAGATGTCCCCAGAAATATTTTCTCAAAATTATGCTCCGTTGATGTGGAACAGCAGTTCTTTACTACCTTGCATTAAGCAATCTTTTTGGAACTTTTTTGAAATTCTGATGGAGTTTGAGACATAGTGGTGAGACATGACCCATCACTGTTTGGAAAGATTAAGCCTGTATTGGACGCTCCTTTTATTCAGTCCCGACACGCTCATCTCTCAGTTAATCTGCCAATTGTAGAATCTTCCACAACGTTGTTACTTGTATTCTACAAACCTTTCAGCCTTTTTACATATTTTGCCTCTTTCTCAACTTCTCTTGAGTGTGCTGTTGCCATCAAATTGTAAATTGTTTTATATTTTCTTAATGAGTTGGTCTGTGAGGACACCGGAAATAATCATTTGTGTCTTTTAGATGAAGGTTCAAACAAATGACCAAATTACAGCCTTAAGATTCTGCCAACTTTCCTGGAAATGAGATTTGTATGGAAATGTCCAACAATCCAGTTCAAAGCCCCTCCAGTCTGTTAGAAAGGGTCTTTCTTGCTTCCCTGTTAACTAGAAAAAAAGCCAGAGTGACGATATGTCTGCAGATATTTCATCTTTCAGCTAAAAGTGCAGAATCCTTCAGAACCCACAATTAAGAACAGGATCTACTCCATCAGCGCTGTCGTTAAACCAGAATGAGTGTGGTGTCAGGTTTACAGAACAGATTGTTTGCTTGTAACACTCTGCCGTTGAGATTCATAATGAATCACGTGTGCAAGTCCCATTATTTTGAGTAATGAACGAGAGTTTAACATGCTGAACTGAGTGTAAACACTGTGGAAACTGCTGCCCTCCCGTTCTGCAGAAATAATGAGACCTTATCTGGAGAGGCTCTTGTCTGCAGCACAAGAATTAGTGTGTTTCAAAAGGCTGCACAAGCCGGTCAGCTCCTGTTTTGATTTTTCTATTTTTTTTTTTTTTTTACCATCCTGGAATCTGTTGCTTTCCGTTAAGCTCTGCCATTATTCAAGCTCTCACATGGATGTGAGCGGGGCAGCTCCTCCTCCGTTTCTCTGTCCTTGGGGCCATTTGCTTTCCATCATTTGAGCAGATTAGAGTCATACTGGCTGTGAGTCATGCTGGGTGGGTGGATGTCTGCGCAGGGTGTGGTGGGTGAAGGAACCTGAGGACGCTTGCGGCTGCCATGTGGAGGAATAAAGCATCTAATTTGGCCCAAAATTGCAGAAATGCAAATGAGAGCTTTTATTATGAACACAGAGTTACACACAGCTCGTGTCTTCTCATTTGGGAGTGTGTATGTGGTGCACAGCGGCTCATGCTGAAGCTTTTGAAGAATATAAGAGTCACATGAAAACAATAAGAACTGATCAGAGGAGGTTAGGACGCCGACCCTGCAACATCTGCACAAAATACAGTCAGTTAAAGTTACTTTGTCGTGCATACTGAGATGTGACTGCTTCTTTTGACTTCATGTTGTGAAATACTGACTGGTTATATAATGACACACTGACCGAAACCATAGCTTTTAGATCAAAAAGCTGTGTTTCTCCTCCCAATGTGTGCACCAGATGCGTTCCAGTAACATCAGCATGGATTCATAGCGCACAATAGATCAACAGAACCTGAAATGGTTGCAGTCCCGTCCAAAAGGGAGAAAGTTCAAGAAGAGATCCCACCTCCCAGATCACTCCTTTTCCACCTCCTCCCAAAACTTTGACCGTTTCAAAAAGTGGTAACTGAAGCAGAGAGCAGCAGTAGCAGCAAGAGGAGGAGTTCGTTTCCTTTTTGACTATCTGTGTCTGCAGGGCCGAGAATGAACACTTAATTGGTTCCCTCAGGCGCTGATTTCTTTTCTGTATCAAACTTTTACCACACCTGGCTGCCAAGCTGCGGCTCTGGTGGGCGCGGCTGGGACCGGATCCTAAATCTCTGTTTTGACTCGCCTGGGAAAGTTTAGTGAGAAGGCACAAAAGGACCGAGGACTTTGAGAACATCCCTGCACGCTCTGCGCGTCAGCTTCACATTAACGCATTGTTCCTGTTGTGGATCAGTCGCTCCATATCCTGAGAGGAATTTCATCCACACTTGCTCTAATTGGCAGAAGGTATGGACTTTAATAGTAGCCTATAGCTCCAGTGCTCTAGAACCACCTGGGGACCTGTTTGTGTGCTTGTTTTGCTTGAAAGTTGCTCAAGCTGGATGTTGCGGACGTTTCCTCGCACCTGGCTGCCGCATCTGTGGGCTAACAACTGCACCCAGGGAGTTTGGTGATGGGCTTTCAAGTTGGTTTCTTAAGCTGCAATCGCTTAAAGCTCTCTGCAGTCATTGTCTTAAACTACTTCTCGACTTGTGTGTGTAAAATCCAGCCGGGGTTTTTTTTGGGGATCATTTTTCTGCTACAGGGATCTCAGGATAGTTTTACAGCTACTTTTGCCGTGCTATTTACATCCATCTAAATATACTGCGGGACTCTTCAGGCTTTTTTTGTCATCAACCCTTGATAATTACTGTTCAGATCAGTTACATGCTGCAGAAGGAAGGCTAACTTTGTGGAAGCTTTCATGAGATGATAAGAAGGAGTTTCCACAAAGCTTATAAAGGGTCAATTTTTAGTTTTTTTTTTTTCAATTTTCAGGTGAGAAATTAGGTTTTTAGCATCACGTGTTACAAGAAAAATGTGTCTCTGCTTAGTTATTTTTAAATGTCAGATAAAGTGGGCTGTAAATAAAGCACAAGCTGATAAAAAATGGACTTGTTGGACAGGGTGTGGTAGGAGGATGGTCTTTTCAGAGCTGTGCCTCCTTTTGTTCCTTTGTTATTTTGGTCTCCAAAGAAGCAAAAGTAAACACAAAGCCTGCTGAAATATATAGATGATCCTTCATTTCTTTATTGTGGTATCCACGTTTCACATGAGAGGAAAATGTGTCATAAGAGGTGCTTGTTAGGGTGGAGCTGTTTTAGGGGCCTGTCGCAGTAAAACTCACCAAAAAGGTCACTCGAGGAAAGATCCACTAAAGCATTAGATTGTGGCTTTTAGAGTATGGTCATGTGACCGATGTGCTGACATTTTTCTGTGTTGAGTGGGATGAAATTTCAATTGAGAGCAGTGAACATGCAGCTTGGTCTTTAACCCAAATCATTCAGACACAGATCTTTGCTTGTTCCCCGTTGCTAAAATGTCATTTTTCACACTTAAGGAACAAATAGCTGACACAGAACATGCATGACCATGGTGATTTTTCTGTTTTTTTTCTTCTTTTTGTTTTTTTATTATCATCTCACCAGATAAGATGGGATGGACGAGTTAACAAGGCACATGGAGTTCTCAGGAGAAAAGGGTGAGACTTCTTGAGTTATCCGTCAAGTTTTCCAATTGCAAAGAGACAAAGCTGCTACAAAGCGCTAGCTTGCACGCCCCCCCCCCCACTGTTTCAAGTTTGTAGCTGTGCACGTGTGGACAGGTTAGCTTTTACTTGAGAGATAGCCACCACTGAAACATGTCTGGTGAATATAATTTTGCTTAGGAATGCAAAGCATCGAGATAAACATGAAGAACCTCAGCAGAAACACATGTTCAATAAAAACAACATCTCAGCCTCATTACAAAAGATGGAAACTTTTTTTCTGATGTAAAATGGAATATAGTTTTTATAAAATGAGTGGAGTCCTTCATCTTGGTGATGGTTTTTGTCTTTTTTTTATGGGTTCCTTACTAACACGCATGCCTTCAATGGTATCAGTTTCCACCTCTCAGTGTGCAAGTCAGCCTCCGGGTTTTTTCTCCAGTAGCTATGTCAATGTGCAGCTCATCGAGCCCTCAAGACTTCTCTCGCAGGGATGGACAAAGAGGTCAATCCAACCCTGATTATACATTTGATGCTATCTGTGAGAAACATATAATCAGTCTCTCTGCTTCTTTTATCTGTCACCTCTAAATGGAAGCCAGTAAACTTAATTGATATGGCACTTTTCAAACCAGTAGTTACAATATGCTTTTCAGAAGAGACAGACATGATAATTACAGATCATGAAAAAAAAAATAGTTTCATAAGTTTTGAGATTCTTCTTATGCACTGATTGCGGTGAGCTTTCCTTGGAGGCTTTTCCAGAGTTGACGGCAGAAGCACAAGCAGGTCTAGCCTTGATTGTGAAACAGACAGAAGTCCCTAAAAGGAAGGTGGACAGAAGCAAAGAGGCAGCATGAAATTTAAAGGGAATGTACATTATCTATAACCGAAGCCAGTAAAATTTTAACAGCCCGCCGCAGGAGAACCAAATGCGTCCTGCGACAAGAAGGGCGTTTTTATCAGTTATCTGCAGCCATCATTTACACCGACTTATCATTAACTTTCAGCCCGTATTTGTCAGAAGACTGTGGGCACCAGAAACCTGTAGGTGTGTGTGTTATAGCGCCCCCTTTTAGTCTTCTTGGAAGACACATTCAGTACTTGCGCGGCACATCTGCATCTACAGAAGGTGAGATTTCGTGCATCTGTGCTACAAATCATCTCCCCGCTGTCATGGCAAAATGCTGAGTACAGGGACATCTGCACAGGGCTTATCATAATGTCTCTGACGCTGTTACGTGAAGCGGATTCACATACACTCTCAGATGTGGCGAGTACGCCACCCATCTGAAGGGATAGATGTCAGCTTGGAGAGAAAGCCTTGTCTGGCGTAAGAATTAGTAAAAAGAATTATGTCCAATTTTCGCACGAAGATCCCCTTGAACTTTTCTGAATCATATGGGAGGTGGTTCAGATGGCACGCCACCTTTATACCTCATGATGAGGAAAACCAAGAGAGCTAATTATGGAAGGAGGCCTTTTTCATCAGCAAGAATAAAAACAGTCACATTACCCAGAAAAAAAAAATGTTTTGATTGATCATTTTTGCTCGTTAGGTTTTTTGTGCGATATTTTTCATTTTAACAGGATTTGAACCTGATGTGATCAGTTAATCTCACTAAAGTGACACATTTAGGCAAGGCAAGTTAATGGTAGAGCACAATTCGTACACAAGGCAATTCAAAGTGCTTTACAGCTACATAAAATCACAAGAAGGCAAATAAAATCATTAAAACATAAAAAAAAATAATCATGAATTAATTCAATTATAAGTGAAGAGTGCAGATAAAATACTTTGTAATTTAACCCAGCATTCGGGACTTCTAACCTTACTTTATTGTGGCTCGTGTTTTAATACGGGTTTATAAGATGGATCTAATGGTTGTTTTAGTAGTTTATTATTAATTTATTGCCAGCAACCTCGGGTATTGATAATAGAAAAGTTATAATTTTAGAGTTAACATGGAAATCATAAGTGAAGTTGATAAATAAGAAGATATGAGCCTCTTTCTAATTTACACCGTCAGCCTTTAAGTATGCAAATAGTAATGTTATTAAGTCATTATTGAGATGCTGCCATTCTCTCACTGTTTAAAAAGTCTCTTGCGAAACTGACTCATTGCTGAAGTGTTTTTCTCTGTCCACATAAATCTGAGCTCATGAATTTGTAAAAAATACTGAGCAACTGACATGAAAGAGGTTAAATAGTTCTTTAGAGGGTCTTCCTCCTGGAGGAGGATAAATACCAACATGTCAACACAGACACTGACATCTCTGGTGTCCTATAAAGGATCCATAACATTGTGTTGAATAACATCTCGTCATATTTACTGTACAAAACTTCTTTATCAGTTAGCGGTGCTGACGTTTCTGGTGCAGCACTGAGGGGGTGAAAACTGTGTAACATTAACTCACATCTGGGCGAGCAAAAGCCATCCCTGGATTATTAGCATGATGCATGTCCATAGAAGGGAGGATGATGCAGAAATGAAAATAAACATGAAGCACAGGGTGATAATTGTCTGTCTTTTATCAGTCGTGACAGAAACTGTAAGCTCCACAACCAGAGTGACTTCTCTTCCACCAAGTGAGTCTCTTTCCTCCCAGTCAAGCGTATCCTAATTGTTGTCAGTAAAAACTAAAACCATAATGCGGTAATTATAGCCCGACCCGTTTCAAAGGAAGTACCCGATGAGTAACGGCTTCTCCTTGTTTTGCTGTGTGTCTTCTCGTTGCTAGAGGGAACCAGTGGATCAAGTCACAGGAATATGTCCAGCAGTGGTGGAGGGCTGGGCTTGGAGAAGAATGTCTTGACCCAGAACAGCAGTGGAACTTACTTCTCTTCATGTGAGGGCAACTTTCCACTCGTGGGCCAAAAATTGGGAAGTTGCGGGTTTGTCTTCGGACAAAGTTTGAGGATGTTGTATATTTAACCCCCAGCAGAAAGAAAGAGTTCTGGGTTTGTCCATCAGAGAAGTTTTCAAGCACTTGCAGGCAGCTATGAAGGAAGCATTTTGAAACGGAAGTATCACATTGTAGAAATACTCCATTACAAGTAAAGTTAGATACAGTGGATGGTATTTTGTACTCTTGATTATTTCCTATGCGCTGATGTTTAAGTATCAATTGTGGCTACTAGATGAGATGGATCTATTTCATTCTATTTTACGAGTGCCAGAGACTAAATGTGGGCACAGATAAGGAACTTGTACTTTCCTTACGCAGTAATCTGTTCACGTCACTCCATGCCTTTGCTCCACATCATCTTACAGGAAAAGTCTGCATTCATTTGAGAGGCGTGACTAAGGCATTTGATATACTTTAAGTCAGTTTTCATGTAAAAATGTCAATATTTGAAAGTTGTCATCTAGTCAGATGTGAGTATTTTATGCTATTTTAGTGTGGCTATTAAGATGAATATTTGATGGTACACACATTTTGAGAAACCCGTGCATCAGTTTAATGCACTTCCAGCTGTTTTTGCAGTAAAATGTGTCGTATTTAACTCTGGAATTTAGTGGGGTAGATTCACAAATTGGAAAGGCTTATGTTAGGTCTGTGCCTGAATAAAACAACTTAGTTACCAATTTCAAATAACTTTCAAGTGACTCTGAAGCAAATATACATATATAAATTTTTCCATTGTCCCTCCAGCCTCTGTCGGTGTGAACACCGGTAGCTACAGCTCCTCCTCAGGAATCTACCTGGGAGGAGACTCCTCAGGAGGAGGCGAAGGAGGGGGAAGCTACATAGATGGAGAGGGCTATGGAAGTGGAGGAGGAGGAAGAGGAAGAGGTGGGGGCAGTTATCTCGTGAGCTCTGTGTCAAAGGTCCGGTCCAGCTCGTCGGGCAATGCCAGAAGAGTGCAGACTGCTGGCTCATCAGGAGGCCTGTCGCCAGCTTTCCGGGAAAGAAAGACCATATCCAGCCGCTCAGGAGGTTACGACGGTGAGATCCTGGCAACAAAACAAGCAGTTGGCATCAGAAGTGCCTAAAAGAGAAGCTTGAAAACGTGAAGGAAACTGGCCCAGCTTAAGGGGCTAACTATTGTTTTTTTTTTTTATAGGCAGTTCCAGTGCTAATTCCTCACCAGAATTTACACGCAAAGATTATGGAAACTACTGTGAGTGAGCATGATGGCTTTATAGAATGACATACTTTCTCACTGCAGACTAACTTTCTCAAACTTTAACCTATAGAGTTACACTACTAATGTTTACTTTCTTTTTTCTTCCCTTCAGGCTCCAGCACCTCAAGAGGGAGGAGCGAAAGCAGAGGTACTGAATTATTCTTCTCCTCCTCCCTTCATTATTTCTGCACCATCTGACTCTGAATTGTCCTGGCATGCTTTTTTATTGAACCAGGGTTCCTTTGTCCATTGTGTGTGTTGTGATTTTTTTTCCAGAGAGTGAGATCAGAGCCAGATTACAAAGTGCCTCCCCCAGTGCAGGAAGATGTAAGACCACCGGAGACACTGATTCTTTTTGCTCTCGTTATGCAATAACTCACAAAGCAGCAAAGTTTTTTTTTCTTTTTTGAGCTTTCATTCAAAGAGCCACATGGATTATGGAAGATTTTTCCTGCGGGATGTGTGTCTTTTGAATTATGTTGCTTGTCAAACGCTTTGGCTTAAAACCCAGCATATGACAAAGTCACATTCCACCTCTCACATTCCTTGAAATTTCAATTAGGAACACATGTGCTCTAGTTTTCCAAAACAGAAGATATACATCAGCAAATACAGAAAGAGTGCGGTTTAAACACTGATGACCATGCATCTACCTACATAGAGACCATGTGTGGAAGAAGTTAAAGAGCACGTTTGCGGTGCCAGCAACGGCACACATGAGTCACTCCAGCTTTTGAAGCAAAATAGGGGAGCGTCAAAGTTGTAGAGATTCTCATTGCTCCCCCTGTTGATTAAAGTCAGTAACTACTGTTATTTAATTCACATTATGTAAGTTATTCTGTACCCTCTAGTAAAATTGGGTCTCAGAATGGGACGTTGCATTGTTTGTGTTGGTGGAAAGAATGGTTTTCCCCCAAAGGATCTAGGTGTGAGAGCAACAAACAACACATAACATAAAAAAGAATCAAAAGAGAAATTTTAGCTATTAAAGCTCGTATTCTCAGTGTTTTCATCATTTATAACACTTATAGTTTTGTTTACTTGTCCACAGCTAACTACTCAGTTAAATCCAGTGTGTGGGAAAGCCCCACAGGAAAGCTTCACTTTCTACTAATATTCCACTAGCTGCCACTTATGAGTCGGTATCACTTAATTTCTGTATTTAGCAGAGAGAGAGAAAAAGGAGTCATTTAAAAGACATAACCAAAATAAATCCAGAACACCTAAAAAGATAAACTCCAGCCAAAGCTAATTAGCTTTGCAGATTTTTCGTCACTGTCATTTTAGCTTTCATCTTTGTATTACTGTATATCAGATTATCTGAATCACATAGTTTAGTGTCTTAAGATACTGAACTATTTTATTCAGTATCTTAATTCAGTATATTATGATACTGATGCAATTATGAATATGGATAATAACAGACAACTCGCTAAGAGATATATATTTAAATTTTCTAACCGTTAACAATAAAATCAATTTTCCTAAATGTATTGAACACAAAAACCAAGAATTTAAAGGCACTGATCTCATGTTTGCTGTGTAACAAACATAAGATCGGTGCCTTACATACTGCTGTCAGTTGTTTTTTTATCTATTTATTTTTTTCCTGATTTCTGTTGAGTTTTTGTGAGGATTGTTTGTGTGACTTTGGCAGGGGCAGAGCTGGATGATGTGAAGAAGCTGCTGAAGGGACGCTCCAGCAGTGTCAGCCCCACTCGCTCCTCGAGTACCTCCATCACCCTGCCGGTCCCTAAAATGGCCGGCGTGGAGACCAAGACCATCTCAGTGGCCACTCAGTCAGGTATATTAGGTTACTAGAGTCGCACATATGTGCATGCTGTGCATTCATAGACACTTTGTCTCCATCCCAAGTGGTGAAACGTGGTCTGAGAGGATTCTCATGTTCTGCACTGACATTGCTAAGCATACGGCTCTGAAATCTAGAAAATGTCAATAGGAGGTGGTCTAACAGGTGGTCTTTAGGAATTTAAACACAATTTATTAAGCATAGGAGGAAGAACATTTTGATTAGTTACAGAAATGTTTGTGTTTAATTTTTGAAAACGTTGTAAATTTAAGACATTTCAAGGTTTTTTTAATGCAATAAGTGAAAAGACACAACGTATCTGTTAATTTAACGTAAGAAAAATAAGTAAAAAAAGTAAGAAAAAAACTATAGAAAGATGCTCCAACCATCTAATTTGTTGTTACAAATGTAGCCGTGTAAGTTCTAGGACAGTGAATGTTGTATACGGAATTGTACATTAAGAAAAATTTCAATTTTGGAATGTTTAAATATAACTTTTACAACTTTTATTGCTGTAAAGTGACCTTTTTTCAGGAATTTAGTCTTTCAGATTCATTGCTCTGGACTCATTGTGTGATTATTAGTACATCAGCGGTAGACAAACTGAGCATGGGACACTTCCTTGATATTTATCTTTGTGTCTTTCATCCCTGGCAGCATCAACTCTGTATGGCTCTGGTGTGCGATCAACTGGGTTCAACACCATTGATATATCCGGCCTGTATGACACAAATATGACATCTGGTGTGCGTGATACTGGTGTCCAAACTGGCCAGTATGATGTCATGCTAAACTCAGGCCAATATGATGCTGGTATCAAATCGAGCCAGTATGATGGTAGTCTGAAATCAGGTCAGTATGACACTGGTCTGAAATCGGGACACTATGATATGAGTCTGAGATCAGGGCAGTATGACGCCACCGTGAGATCAGGGCAGTATGACGCCACCGTGAGATCAGGGCAGTATGACGCCACCGTGAGATCAGGGCAGTATGACGCCAACGCGAGATCTGGGCAGTATGATACGCTGGACTCCGCATTTCCCTCTTTCTCCTGGTCCACCACCACGCTGCCCTCCTCCTCCACGACTGTTGTCGCTGGCAACACCGGCAGCCACACCTACCAGGTCAGCCAGGTCGGCACCAACAACATGCCGGGAGGCTCCTCGCCGATTATTCTCACTTCGCCCTCATCCCTGTCAGGTGAGACCAGACGTCCCTGAATGTGACCTGTGACAGTGAATACACAAACACACTGACTGACAGAAAAAAAAAACGTGCAACTGAACGAACCTCCGTAGCATGTTATAAGCCAAGTGATCGGCTTTAGGCTGAACACAGGCGTCACCACTTTTAGCACAGAGTGGTAAAACACATCCTGAGGTCCATGTTGTTGAATCTGAGTAGTCAAACTGTCGACTCATCGTGAGTTGCTGTGAAGTAATGAAAATATTTGTTAAGAGCATAATTCATTTTGACAGATGTTTTCCATTGATAGACATCTTTAGTATCAAGTTACATGATACACACCCAACAGTTTAAATGAGCAAAATCCACATTTTTTTTTATCTGATACCTCTTTGGAAACAAAAACAAAGTTCCAGGTTCAGTTATTCAACTGTTGTTGAGTGTTACAAATGTTAAAATAATGTTGGATAGCTGAGAAACCGTCTTTTTTTGAGACTTTTTTTCTCTGTTTGAAGTTTACGGCTTTCAGAATAATCTGGCACCCACCTCTGGCGCCGTGCTTACTACCAGTGGCGCCAACATAAATGCCAACCTCGGAGGTACGACTGCAGGTCTGGGTAGTATCAAATATTTCTCAAGCAGTATTAAATTGAAACGGCATTTTTTTCCCCCAGAGATTTACTTTAGTTACTACATTATTTCTATATCTATTTATTTAGGAGAATGTGTTTGTAGTTACAGGATATGGTGTTCAGAAGAATGTGTCAAATGGCACTGGTGTCATCAGCTCTGGAATCTCTACAGGTAAGTCTGGAACAGTTTTATTTTCCTCATATCTGCTAAAAAGCTGTGAAGCAAATGTATAACATAGATTATCGTGTATCTCCTGGATGTGTTTTCTGTCAGCAACGAGATCACAAAGTGATGATGCCTATAAGAGAGACTACAAGTTCATGGTCTCTGAAAAGGAGAATGCTCCAGCCAAGAGGGACACAGAAACGCTCATTTTGGCTAAAGACAGCGGGAAACAGTTCACCAGCAGCGGTGTTCATGTCGGAGGAGGTGAGTGACAAACTCACTGCCCCCTTCTGGACACTAAAGTTTCTCTTGTGTAACTAGGCACTGTGCCCCGGGGATGTCATTGTGGGTTATTCTTTTTTTATTGTTTTATTTCAGGTCTTAAACACAAGAGAAAAAAAATGTGTAATGGTGACAACATATCTAATTTAACAGGTTCGCTGTCGGGAGATTCATTAAAGAAGGAGAAGTTCATTTCCAGCTACATTGACACGGTCCCAATAAAGTCGGAGACGGGCAACTCCTACTGTGAGTGGACACCAAAAACACCTTTGTAAATCACACCTGTTGTGACCGTAAATCAGTGACACTGATTTGTTTTTCCATCAGATGGATCATCTGGAGTTGTCATGAAAGACAAATCCACTTATGCAGGTATTTTCAACTGATTTATGCCGCTATTAGATGATCAATAATTAAACAGATATTAACCTGCAACCATTTTCATGGTGAAAGTTCATTACACAATTTCAAAACAAGTCATAATGTCATAAACTTCAGCTGTGCAAAGCTCCAGTGGGAGTGTTTCTGTACTTTTTGATATGTCAGAATTTGAGAAAAGGATATATGAAGATCAGTTGATAGTAAAAAAAAAAAACAACAACTTTGTTTTGGTGGTGGAATTTTCAGTGTTTTGGTGTGAGAGTTTAATTGTCTGTTTTCAGAGATTCGCAGGGACAGCGGCGTCTTCGGTGGTGGAGGATTCTGCTGCTGCTCTGACGCCTGTTGCTCCTGGTGGAAGTGGCTGCTCGGTCTGCTGCTCCTCGCCCTGCTTCTGCTGGGACTCCTCTTTGGCCTGATCGCACTGGGTAAGATTGACCTGAGGATTTCCAATCATGGGGAAAACAATTATGTCCCAAAACACAGCCCCTCTGCAGTTAGGAGGCTGGTAGTGCTCCACCACGAGGTGTCTTGTGGGCGTTATTTCACAGTGTTGTGAAACAGTGACTATACTCCTCTCTCTTGAAATCTGATCCCGTGGACTCTGACTCCCATGAAGTCTGGCATTCATTGTCTTCGCAGCAGCTTTGGAAATTGTTGCCTGATGACATCAGATTTTCCCTGCTGCGAGAGAGTTGTTTAAGTGGATTTCTACCGATGAAATGTGATAACAAGAACTTGAAAATAGATCTATAAAATCTTTGATTTTAAGTGTATAAGCTTCAAAAGCCCGATCAGCAGATGGGAACTGAAACACACACATATGGCAAAACTCACACTTCAGATTCTTCGCAGTACATTTACCTTCAGGATCAGTTTAGTCAGATATACTGGTCTTCTGTAGATTGATATCTGTATATCTTAAGGTTTCTGTTGGACTTTTTTTAGTGACAGTGAACAGGAAAATGATCAAATGAGTGTCAACAGTTTGTGAGCTTGTGGGTCTTAAAATTTTCAGGCAATTTTCATCATGAGGAAACCTCCAAATATCCCCATGAAGATCATGAACGTAGTTCCATTTGATGCATCAGAGCTATTATATTTCTACATGTTTAGAAATATCAAAGTATTCCAGTCAAGGCAGAAGGGATCAGAAGGGACAAATCATGAAGCTTTAGCTGTTTGGTGAGAATCTTGTGGATCAGTGGATGGACTGAGTCTTTCTGCTCGATTTAGATGTAAAAACAATTCACGATTCCTATTATTAGGGAGGATTTTAAACTAAGAAATGCACTATTTTTATTTTGCTGGTTGTTAATGGAAATCAGTGATAATATTTTCTACTCCAGGCATTTACTAGAATAAAACAGAGAGCACTTAAGTAAAACAGAAAGTCTCGAGTCTTCACAGTTCTTCCAGTTTCAGGTGTGTTGTGCTTTCCAACGACTGTGGCTGCAGTTTATGATGCAGGTGAAATCTGTTCTGCAGGTGGACGAAGCGAATCTTTTCCCGATGAACCATGGTAACATATGGCTCACATCTGTGCAACCAGCGTGGTGTGGCTGACATGTTTTCTTGCCTACGCTGACCAGTTTCTAGTCCCTCTGGGGTTCATTTAGCTGTGGTATTGTGTGGACATGTGAAAAAATTTAAAACAGCTTCTCAACTTACTTGAGGAGGGAGTTCTGCTCAGTCTGGGACAAAAATCATGATTGTTTTCATTTGCAATTCAGTTCAGTCATTAGTGTTCACATTTATTCACCATGGATATATACCCATTCTTTTATAAAGTATAATTAACATTAGATTGCGCATTAGGAAATTAAATTATGTTGGTGATCACATAGACTTGTATAGTCATTTTGTTTGAAATAACTACTGTACTATATTTTTCATGGATTATATATTGCAGTGAATCCTATTAATTGTAGAATGATTAAGCTACACAAAAAGATTAATCTTTGTAGATGTATCTAAGAAAATCTATAGAGTTTTGTTTGGGAACATAATACGGTATTAAAGATAGGAATAAATGCAACAATACAGTGCTTTACATCAACAAAAATAATTTTTCTTTATGTTAAAACAGTTTGTAGGAGATGATTCCTATATCCTTAACTTGTGGAGAATACTGTGTTTGCTTTGTCCAGATCCAGATTAAAACCCTTTTTTTTTCTTTTTCCAGCTGAAGACGTGAGGAGGCTGAAGAACAAGGTTTCCACCCTAGAGTCTGCGGCCGCGATTGCCTCTGCTCGCACCGGTCAGTGGTCAGGCTCTAATGACGTCACCTATGTGGGCGGCGGAGGTACCAGCAAAGAGACCACAGTCGTCGTGGCAAAAGGAGGTGGAGATGGAGGAGACTCGAGCTCTGGAACACAAATCGGCATCGCTGCTGGTGCTGGCAGCACCACTGATGGCAAGGGCAGCGTTGATGGCACTGTAGGTCTCGGTGGTGCAGGTGGTGCAGGTGGTGCCACAGGATCCGGCACCAGCTTTAGTGGCAGCGGCGGAAAGGTTGGCAGCACTGGTACCAGTTCCAGAGGTGGTGCCAGTGGTACTGGCTTCGGTGGCAGCACTGGTACTGGTTTCAATGGCGGTGCCGGTGGTACTG
Organism: Odontesthes bonariensis; assembly: GCF_027942865.1. Taxonomy (NCBI): domain Eukaryota; kingdom Metazoa; phylum Chordata; class Actinopteri; order Atheriniformes; family Atherinopsidae; genus Odontesthes; species Odontesthes bonariensis. The sequence continues at coordinate 18,082,452 of NC_134507.1, forward strand.
GTACCAGTTCCAGCGGTGGTGCCGGTGGTACAGGCTTCGGCAGCACTGGTACTGGCTTCAGCGGTGGTGCCGGTGGTACTGGTACCAGTTCCAGCGGTGGTGCCGGTGGTACAGGCTTCGGTGGCGGCACCACCTTCTGGACCGCCGAGAGTGGAAGATACGTAGATGATACTGTTCTTCAGATGAGCATCCGGCAGGTGTTAAAATCTGAAATGCATTCACAGGAATTCAGAGGTATATACACACATGCACACACACACACACACACACACACACACACACACACACACACACACACACACACACACACACATGTGCGCGCACAGTATGTTCCTCTTCACAAACAAATCGTTTCTCCCTCAGCTGTTCTAGCATCCTCAGTGAAGGGAGAAAGGGGACTGCCTGGACCCAGAGGTAATACTTTTTTTACTCAAATTTAAACAAATATCGTTTATATGTTTATGAAGATGGAATGTGTTTCAATTGTTCATTTTTGTATTCTTTTCAGGGGACCCTGGATTTAAAGGTTAGGAAACAAAACAATTGATCACTTTGAAGTCTTATTCAGAAAGTGGAATTCTGCTCTGACCATAATCGGGTGTTGTTTTGTGTCACCTCTCACAGGAGATCCTGGTTTCCCTGGGAGTCCTGGTGAGAAGCCATTTTCCTCGAATCATCAGCCGTGCTTTATGTTTTACTTGTTGCAGTTTAGTGACCTATTGAAATCCTTTTCCTGACTGTCACCTTTGACTTCAGGTGCACCAGGTGGGATGGGACATTCTGGCCCCGAGGGTCCTAAAGGACAGAAAGGAAGTCAAGGTACAGAGGGTGCCTCAGTTCAGAATACGTGATGCTACACTTTGGTTGATGCAGAGTGAGTAAGTCTGTATGTAAAATGTCTGATTAGGTGAACATGGAACAGAGGGGCAACCTGGTATCAGGGGCCGTGAGGGCCAAGTTGGGCCCAGAGGTGAGCCGGGACCATCAGGTCTTGGATTGAAAGGCGACAAAGGTACATTTCAGCCTTACAGATGTGGCAGAGCTCTGAGCAATGCGAGTAACATTTTTTTTTTATCTCGACTCAGAAACAATATATCACTGCAAGGTCTTGTGTTTGGCTTGTGTAGGTGCCGTGGGAGAATCTGGGGTTCCTGGATCTGTGGGACCTACCGGCCCTGCTGGACCAAAAGGTGAGATCAGTGATGATACATCACACATTTAACCCACTGTGTCCTGGAACGACATATACATCGTTTTACTTTTCAAGCCAGGAATGTTGCACATGTTGCATCAACATCTTCAAGAGACACTTGGTTCATTTTTTAAAAAGGATGAATGTGAGGTCCAACTCAGTAACAAGCTGAAGGTTTGACCTTTCAAATTGATTTAGGGTTAATTCAGAGGTGGAGACATTGTAAGTATTAAGCGCCCCCCGAAACCCTGAGGTTTTTGAGGCTGTTTTTGAATGAAGCGTCAGATCTGAGAGTGTTAGAAAAAAAGAACATGTAAAAACTGGAAATCTTTGACTGCATGGTGCATCACCCAAAGAAAGCACCAGGTGACAGCATAGTCAGTTTGTGAATCCAGCCTTAGTGGAAAAAAACAGGGCTTCTTCTGCTTCCCGTTATTTCACTAACCTTTCAGGATAATGAAACATCACTGTCTATAAAATGTAGAATTTGCTTTTGTGTAAGCCTTTTTTTTCCATCTTTAAACCTTATTTCCAGAAAAGTTGAGGAATGTTCTAAAAATTCTTGAAAGCTTAAAGCTGCAATTCGTCAAGCAATCTGAGCCTTTCATTCACAAGTCCAAAAAAAAAAAATTTCCATTGTCTTTATTGAGCAACTTCATTGTAATTTGAACATATATAGAAATTCAAAATTTGATGGCAGCACCACACACAAAAAGTTGGGACCGAAGGCATGTTGACGGTTTTGTTACTATCACTCGACTTCCTAGTTCCACTTTTTCATTATTTGGGAAACTGAGGATACTAATTGCTGCAGTTTTTCCAGAGTAATCTGTCCGTTCTTCCTAAATACAACATGTCAGCTGCTCAGCAGTCCACAGGTGATGTCTGATATTACCTCTTATACCTACATTTTCAACATGGGAGACAAACCCTGAACTGCAGGCAGACCCATGTCTACACACCGAAGCATGGACTAATCCGACCACATAACACATGTCCTCTGTCTTTTTGTCCATCTGAGATCAGCTTGTACTCAGAGAATTTGTTTTCCAAGGTGCTCTCGAGCTCATCTGGCTGCACTGAATATGCTGGCTTGATGGTTTTTCATTCATTCCTGCCTGGAAGATCACGAGCATCCAAAAGTACTTTCCATTCCTTGGCTTTCATCCACTGAGAAAAGTCTAACTTTGTAAAAACAAGACTTTAAACTTCATCTTGCTGTAAGGCGGGAAAAACCTCTTTTCCTGACACCCTCACCTGTCACCACTTAATCAATATATTTTATATTTTGAGTATCCGGCAATGAAGCTGGTCATTTAAGTTGTTTAAATGACTTAACAAACGACAGTTTCAGCTCTTTATAGCATGTCCCAACTTTTCTGGAAATGAGGTTTGCTTGTATCGGTGTGCATGGTTACTAAAACCACCCGGATGTTGCTGTGACTGATCATTTCTTTGTTGTTGTTGCTCGTAGGTGCACAAGGTCTTCCTGGGCTTCTCGGACCGCCAGGTACGTTTCTCTATTTCACATAGAAGTCGGGCTGGGCAACGATTGAAATTTTTAATCTAATTAATCACATGATTTCCCTGATTAATCACGATTAATCGCATTTGTACGCAAAATCCAAAAATGAATCCAAAAGTAGTGTATAGGTTTTAGCATTTAGTTTTATTTTAAATGTGCTGCCATAGGAATGAAAGTGCCATAACATTTGTTGTGCAAACACACTTTTAACTTTAGCATCTTTCTGTAGTTTTTATGTAGAAGCCTCGCTCCACTGTCTGTTTCCTTGAATGACTTGCTGCTATCAGTTGTGTGTTTTGCCTTTAAGTGATATTTTAGACTGGAACTAAACTACGGTGATAAGACGATTCAACTTGGCAGAGTTTACAGATGACTTTGGTTCTGTCGACTCCGCCGTCTGGAAGAACTTTAAATTTGAAAATGGACGAGTAAAAGTTCCGTACCCTTCTCCATGTTTGGTGGATCCGCCGATTACTTTCTTTTCCGGTTCCGCAGCAGACAGCAACTGACTTTTACAAAATAAAAGCTTGTGAGCAACAGACTTTTACAAAATAAAAGCCTGTGAGCAACAGACTTTTACAAAATAAAAGCCTCTGAGCAACAGACTTTTACAATAATAAAATAAATAATAAAACCTGCGTTAATGCGCGATGAAATATTTGTCAGTGTTAAACAATTAACTAGTTAACGCGATAATAACGAGTTAACTCACCCAGCCCTACATAGAAGCATTCTGTTTCTAGATCTATTTCAAATTTTGTGGCACTGGCTGAAACTTCTATAAGCGGTTCTTTGCCTTCAATCTTGTTTTGCTAGGTGAACCGGGTCCTCGGGGTTTCCAAGGCGAGGCAGGACTACCCGGGGCTAAAGGTGGGTTTTACACAGACTTTCTTAACTTGCTTAATACAAAGAAAATCGCAGTTGATTTCTCGGATTGAATTGATCACAGTCACTCCCCTCACTCTGCAGGCGACAGGGGGCTTGCTGGATTCCAAGGACTCAAAGGTTTGCTGCAACTCAATCAGGTTTTTTACGGGACTCGTGGGATCAGTGAATATTTTTAACCACCTTCATTAACTGTTTATTGTAGGAGAACCTGGTGAAAAGGGTGCCAGAGGTCTACAAGGTGAATTAAGCTGCTTTTGTAGTGGTCAAACTGGCTTGCTGTAAAACCGTGCAGTCTGTCTCGGTTTTCTTATTAAAGCTCTTCCTTTTCTTAGGTGACCCTGGTCTTCAAGGTCTGCCTGGGTCAGCTGGAGAGAAAGGCTCCAGAGGATCCATGGGTGAGTCACAGAATCCGTCGCATATGGTCAAATGAATTGATTCTCAGTTTGTCTCTTTGTGCCAGACTATAAACAGTTCCAAATGTTGAACTATGTCCTTAATATGATCTGAGCTTAATTACAGCGACGAGCGGGATCGAAACAACATGTTTCAGCCATCTTTTGAAAAAATCATGAAAAGATTATCACTGAATATAATATTTTTTATAAAGTCTTAAGCAAAGTTTTTTGTATTTGTTTTTGCTTTTTTTTAAATACTTTTTCTGGATTAGTTAATGTTGAGTGATAATATAAAGCCTGATTGTATAAAATGACATCCTCCATCATGGTGCTACAGAGCTGAGTCTGAGTGTAAAGCCTCTATTGGCTGTCGGTATCTTGTGGATTTATTTTCTGCTTTCTGCCATCAGGACAAGAAGGTGCGAAAGGATCAAGAGGTAAATAATTCAACGTTAAACAGATGCTTTAAAAAAAATACTATTATTACAACATTTAAAAATACGTGACAGTCGTACTAGAAACCAGCCTTTTCTGTCATTCAATCCACAAATCTTCATAAATTCTGTTTTTTTATTTTGGACTCTTAGGTGCTACTGGGCCTCCTGGAGATTCTGGACCTCCAGGTGAAGTTACTTTAATGCATCTTTAGGTACATTAACATCATTGTAAGTCTTTCAAATATATTCATGATGTGTCTCACTATGCAGGAGCGCCTGGGCTTCAAGGACGACCAGGTAGGATTCTGCTATTGATGTGACACTCATTCAAAATGCTGTCGTCATACTTTTATTTTAGTTCTCTGTTTAACGCTCTCCACACTGACGACGTGTCTTCACCTTGTTCTTAGGGATTGCAGGGAATCCAGGTCAACCTGGAGCTAAAGGTACAGCGCCTTCTGTGTTCAGAACACAACATTTTCCATTTTGTTGCTGATAATTAATCTCAATCTCTGTCATGCATTTGTGGGTTTAAGGTGAGCCCGGTCAGGCAGGAAGAATCATCAACGCAGGTAAGGGAATATGATGCTTAAAACTTGTGTTTTAACAAACCATTACTGAGATGACAGTTAAAGATTTCTTTCAATTTCCAGCCGGCTCCACTTCGGTTGGCATCCCAGGACCACCTGGGCCTGCTGGTCCCCCCGGCCCTGCAGGACCTCCAGGATTATCAGGTCTGACTCCTGATATCATCATACAAATGAACTCTGAATGATTCCGCCAACCTCAAACTGTTATTTTTTTGTTTTACCTCCTCAGGTCCCATTGGCCCTGCTGGTCTGCCCGGCTCAACTGGTGGGTCACTGTGCTTTTATTCCTCCCAAATTGTGGCTTTTAGATTGACTCCGTGACCCACAGAGGCTGACAGACTTTGTGCTTTGTTTGTTCGCAGGTCCTAAAGGTGACAGAGGATATAAGGGAGACCAGGGAGAACCTGGAATAACTGTCAGAACCAGTGAGAGGATAAGCTCGTCCACAGCAGAGAGTGAGTGCTTTGGATGATTTTCGGATGATCTGGCGTGAGCTCTCGGTCGCCAATGCTGGAGCTTTGAGGGCCGTCTACTCAAAGAGCAATAACTGTAACAACTGAAGAAGGTGCTTTTAAATGTCGTTCCAATCAAGTGGATGATGGCATTAACGGTGCGAATCGGACCACTTTCAAGGCAATTTGTTAAACACATTTTTTTTTTTTTTTTTTTTTTTTTTTAAATGAGCATTTTTCTTTTTTTTTTTGCAGCCAATCAAAATTCAGCCAGGTTCAAATCCTCTCCCCCGTGTTGCTGAAAGACAGACGGCTCCAACTGCATCGCTGTAGTTCTAGTTACAGTTTTAGGTGTTCTCGGTTATTTGAGCACGTGTTGCTGTCTAACTGACACACAGTAGTTAGTTAACTTTAAACTACTGCGTTCTCTTAGTCTGCGTGTCCTCATCATCTTGGATTGATGACCACGGTTTGGATCCAGCTGACATTTTGTTATGTCTAGAAACCGACATTATGGGTTACAGATGCCTGAAATGCACTTCAAGAGCAAAAGCTAAACTGGGTCTCTGTTAGCTCAACAGCCCGCACAAGAAAACTGTCCCATCATCCGGCTGCTTCAACACAAAGAGTTCGTGACTAAACGTTAAACGTATTTCTTTCTGTTTTAGGTCAGTTTAGTGAACATGGAGCCTCAGCATGGCCCGGCCCACCCGGCCCACCCGGGCCTCCCGGTCGTCCAGGTGAATATGACACAGCCTGCTCTGTTGTAATGTGATCAGTCAACACATTCATTCAGGATTATTTGACACCATCTTTGAATCGCCTTCTACAGAAGATTTAAAAGAAAAAAAAACAAAAAAGAATGTGTTTCTCACTGTTGTGAAAATGCTTTCATCATAGGTGATTCAAGACAAGGACCTCCAGGACCGCCCGGACCTCCAGGCCAGCCAGGCTAGTGTCTATTTCAAGCATTTATTCAGAGGCGACTGGATCCCACAGTGTTTTTGTTTTCATTCTATCAAAGTCATCTATTGTCTTCTTGCTCTCCAGGCTATGGAAGACCAGGGCCTAAAGGAGACAAAGGAGACTCTAGCTTTGCATCGAGCGGTGGTATGATCAAAGCTTTTTTGTTTTGTTTGGGTTTGACATGTTATTAGTAGCTGCTTTGCAGAATGCGTTAACACGATTACAATGAGCACTGCTCCACTTACAGGAACATTTTATTCGGGACCACCAGGACCTCCCGGACTGCCCGGGGCTAAAGGATCAACAGGTGATGGAACAGTGTAATACTCTCTCTCTGCATTCCTCGTTTGCTTTTATTACAACTTTATCATGACGTCTCAATCCTTATTTTAGGTTCTCCTGGACCACGTGGATACCAAGGTACTTTTCCTTCATTTGTGGATGGACAAATGGTTGAGAATCTCCTTCATGGCCTGAATAAATAACTTCTTTATATATCTCAGGTCTACAGGGCCAACCAGGCACACCGGGAACTCCAGGAAGACCAGGAAGCTCTGAGAGAGGTCAGGCCTTCATTTGAACCAAACGCAAACCATCCCATTGCAGTTACGTTACAGAGTAACACGTGAGATACCATCAAGTTTACGCGTTCATTTGGTTCATTCTTACAGTGCAGAGTTATGGAGGAAGTGGGATCGCCGGACCACCAGGTCAACCAGGGCCTCCAGGACTGCCGGGGGTCAAAGGTGAACCTGAAAACTAGGATTCCCGTTAACTCTCACTGCCTGCATGCCTCACGTGATGGTCATACTTGTGTTGTATTTCATGTTTAAGGGGACACTGGAGCTCCTGGGATTCCAGGCGTTTCAAGAGGTAGAGAAAGCCATAACTATCAACCCCAAACACTCTTAAATGTTATTCACAAAGTCGAGTGTGTTTTCTTCCTGTAAAAGTCAAAGTGTCCTCCTCAGGGTCCTAACTGTCACATTTTTTCACAGGCGCAGTCTCGGTCACCTCAGGCCCTCCTGGTCCCGCAGGCCCCCCTGGTCCTCCTGGTGTGCCAGGTTCCTTCTCCTCTTCCACGGAAATGCAGCAGTACATGTCAGACTATCTGAGTAAGAGTCTTTCTGAAGGAGGGTTAGGGATTTCCGGGGGGGGGGAGAACAGGTTCTTAACGTGTTTTTGTTTGTGCTGTGCAGGTAGATTCAGACAGAGTGTCTCTCAAGGCCCTCCAGGTCCACCTGGGCCTCCAGGACTCCCTGGAAGCTTCTCAGGGTCTCTAGAGGACATCTCTGCTCGTATCATTGCATATCTGCGACGTGAGGATTTACACGATTGAATGAGCGGGATTGGTGCACACCTATGGGGTATTAAGTAGAGACTGTAGCCACCTTTATTGTGTTTGTGTGTAATTTTAGGTTCAGATTCCGGCCTAAGCTTTGGCGTTCAGGGCCTTCCGGGACCACCTGGTCCTCCCGGACCCGCCTCTGGATCCCTGACAGTCAATGCTCTCATCGCCCTGCTTCAGAGTGAGTTTTTAGCTCTCTGTCTTATGTCGTATGAAAGTGTCTTTCACTGAGTGGACTGCGCCTACAATGTGTGTCTCCGCCGTGATCTGTCTAGGAGACGATGTGAGGAGGTATTTGTTAGGACCGCCAGGGCCACAAGGACCACCGGGACCACCAGGGACATCATCAGGATCTTCAGGCAATTACAGAATAGAGGAGGTCGCCACGGTTGTCATCAACTTCATGAATGGTAAATACAGGTCAAGGTGAAAAGACGCTAACCGCGGAAGTGGTGCCTGAAAGTGGCGCCAATCCATCGGTTTATTGTGATTTTTTTTCAGAGAGAGGGCTCGCCAGGGGTCCACCCGGGCCACAAGGTCCCTCTGGGCCTCCGGGGCTTCCTGGTGCAGGAGGCTCTGGTGTTGTGACCTCAATAGACTATTCTGCGTTGATCAGAAGTGAGATCTTTCGGTTTTCTCATCAATAGACACCAACCTTGCTTCTCCTGCTGTGAAACACTTTGTCAAAGGCCACTAACTCATGACCTCCCTCATATCTTCATCCGCGTAGGCCCAGAGTTCCGCACATGGATCCGTTCCGCTGTACATCATGGCCCCCCTGGTCCTCCGGGTGGCCCAGGCCTACCTGGACCTCCTGGCCCTCAGGGACCACCGGGAGTCTCCACCGCCACCGTGCTGGGGGCGGGAGGTCGTGGCTACAGCTTTGAGGATATACAGCGATACCTGCAGGGTGAGTCTAACACAGGAGAAGCTTATCATTCATAGACCACAGATCCCAGTAATTCCAGCCACAGTGGGAAAAATCTCAGTCAAACAAGAATCGCCTTTTTAAATGTTTTCCTTTATAATGTATAAATATATAAAGCAAAACGGATGTAAATTCCTTGTAGACATAGTCCTGCAGCAAAGAAACTGCATTTCGCTTGTACTTGCTTGAAGTCATTGACAGGAAGTAAAGAGCTTCTCTCGATCCTTATAATCCGAACTGTTCACCCCTTCTTGTCCAGATGGCAAAAAGCACGATTTTCAGGGGGCGTCTTTGTCTTCTTCATAATTACTGCTACTTACCTGCATTAGCACAATTGGGGTTCCACAAAATCTGCTCATGTTGGTCTGCACTCTTTCAGGTTCCGGGTTCAGAGGTCTTCCTGGTCCTCCAGGTCCACAGGGACCGCAGGGTCCCCCGGGCACTTACACTGGAACAGTCTCCTATAGAGGAAGCTTCCCTCGGGAGAGTATTCGCACAGAAATTCAAGAGTATCTGACCAGTAAGACCCTAACTGCCCACACACAGACACGGGATCGGTATCTGTGATAAATGTTAAGAGTTCAAACGCGACGGAAACATTACGAGCTAATTGTATCCCTCAGGTGACGGTATTCGACGGACCATTGTGGGCCCTCCAGGACCTCCTGGTCCAAGGGGTGAGAAGGGAGAACGCGGAGAGCCAGGTTACGTCCAGGGCTACACGCAAAGCCTGACCTCCTCTCAGCAGGGCCAGAGCTCCTCTTACCAGGGCCAGAGCTCCTCTCAGCAGGGCCAGAGCTCCTCTCAGCAGGGCCAGAGCTCCTCTCAGCAGGGCCAGAGCTCCTCTCAGCAGGGCCAGAGCTCCTCTCAGCAGGGCCAGAGCTCCCACTACGGCTCTCAGCAGAGAGATATTGATCTCAGCAAGCTCGCTGAAACAATGGACTACTCCAGCGTTGCCATGAAAGTTACAGACTACATCAAGAGTGAGTAGAACACAGCTGCCTAATGTAGAGACTTTTTTTTACGTTACACAAGCATAGTTTGTCTTGTATTGACTCTGTGAGTTTGCCGTGCAGGAAACCAGCATGTTACATCTAATTTTCAGAGTTTTGATGAAGCTATGAAAGGAATCAAGTTAAAGATCAGAGAACTTCCCCCTCTTTCCTAAACCGATGAAAGTCGGCATGTGTATGATTTCTGAATTTCTTTGACATGACCGCATGCGTGCTTTCTGCGAACCATCCTGCAGATCAGGGCCTGCTGCAGGAGTATCTGGTTGACAGTCCTTTGAGGATGAACGTGCGAGCGATTCAAGGCCCCGCTGGTCCGCCTGGGCCTCCCGGACCACCCGGTTACAGCCGCGTCATCGGGTCCTACGGCAATATCACAGCTGACCTCATGGAGTTCTTTAGGAGTAAGGACACATAATTATAGTTTTCCCACACGCCGCATCAACAATAGAAACATATTGCCTCGAACTTGTGTGGCTGGAAATTGTTGCTCTACCTCGGCTGACCGGGTTTGCTCTCGCACAGCTTACGGCACCATCCCTGGCCCTCCAGGAGGCCCGGGACCAAAGGGAGAGAGAGGGTACCCAGGACCCAGAGGAGAAAAGGGTGCGTTTCAAATGAGCCGACACAACACTGCTTTTTTTTTTTTCAGTGAGCATGTTTTAATGGATCACGAGCTAAGAGATGTGTGTGATTACAGGTGAGCCAGGTCGGACAGGTTTACCTGGAGCACCGGGCTCATTCCTTGTCCAGTCTCAATACAGGCAGCAGAGGGAAGCAGGTAACCTCAGTTAAATTACATCAGACTACAAAAAAATAAATAAAATAATGTAACTCTTTGTTATGCTGCATCATTCTTTTCATCCGCTGCAGAAAAAGTGGCACGTCATGGTCAGCAACATCACCCTCAGGCTAACGGTGGCTGAGGGGCTAACGCACCACTGGATCATGTCCATGGATTTCATTTCAGCTTCACTTTTTTTTCTCTCTCTTTCAAACCGTTTGTAACTGTACCAACGTAAGTGGTCAGTAATGCTCTTTATTGTTGCCTTTTGTAGACAAAAATCAGTAAAAGAAAATAAAAACGCATTAGTCTCTCTACAACAGAAGAAGTGGAGCTGCTGGTCAGTGTTTTTGTGACACGGACTTGATCTTTGGGGGGGTGGGGCTTAAAATGTTTACTTTGCTGAGTTAAGAGACTTGCTTTCATTTTTCCGGGGGGGGCAGCTCTTTGATCAAGAGAATATTCAAGCAATAAGTAGACAGAGCTTTTATTTTCATCACATATTTTTTAACTGAGCATCTGGTGTACTTTTAAATTTTTTTTTTATATTTGCTGTCATTTTGAGGGTTATATTGTTTTAAGGACTAGATAAGTCTTAAAAGTGTCCATTGTGCATTCATCCCATACAAATTACACAACAATTAAGTCTCTGAATACATAAAGCATCAATGTAAACGGTGTGTGGGAGTGTTAAGATTTACCGAAAAGGTTTGTTGATATATGGTCTATTTGTGTGATTGAGAGACAGTGACTCAGATGATCGTAAGACATGACTGATTTAGTTGTACATTTTTTGATGTAAAAGAGCACTGAATTTGATATTTTCTGTATGACTTTAAGTGTTGGAAAAAGATTTAATCATAAAAAGATGTTCCCAGATTCTGTTTTACACGATTGAACTCCATGTTTGATCGTCATATTTGAAAGACACAAAAATAAAACTATTTTTAGACACTCGGGTCTTGACGATTTCATGACTAATTTGATCTCAGAACAGCGTCACACAAGACGTCGAACGAACAGTCAATATTTTATTTACAAGAAAAAAAAAAAAAAAAAAAAATCAGTTTATAAAGATGCATTAAATACATTTGACCTGACATCAAAAATGCATATAACAAGATTGTTCATGATGGTAGGATGACATGTTGAAAAAAAAAAAAAAAAAATGCATTAATCAGACGGTGTGTTCACACGAGGAGGTTGCCGAGAGCTCTAATAAAAAAATCCAGCATTCATGACAAAACTCTTGTCGATGTTAATGGCCACATACAGAAACTACAACTTGCTCTGGTGACAATCGGTGGCAAAATGAACCAACGTTGTGAAATACAGCTGAAGGCTTCCCCCTCCTAAGACACTGAAATGTATACAACAAGAACTCGAGCTTCCCAAGACGAGCAATCACAGCATATGAGAGGGATAAAGGCTTGAAAGCCAGGTGCGCTTGTGAAATAGTAAGGGCTTCATTGAAAATGTTCGAATCATTTGTGGGAAAAAAAAAAAGCAAACTAAAGCAGGCCAAAATGCTGAAACGGCTCCATGAGTTTTCGTTCTCCGTGGTTCAATACTGCATATTCTTCTCTTTAGCTCTTGTGGCAAAAACAGTGCAAATCAACAAGCTTTACATTCCTGTAGAAGTCATGCTTTACAAAAAGGAGTCATTCTGTCCGCAAGAGTGCCACACAAAGTTATTCATGAAGCAAAGGGATTTGTTTTAAGCACTGGAACGATTCTCCAAAATGTAACAAGTCACCTGTGTTTATCTGAACAGGTGGGGGTGGGGTTACAGCATTGAAATGACATTATGTGCTAAATAAATACATATATTATTGTTCATCTGTCGCTAAAGATGGTAAAACTCTTGGTAAGCACAGTATTTGATTAAACTTCATATGTACGGAGCACACTACATAGTATATTCTATTTCATTTGAGCGCACAGCCCTACGATGCTGTTTTTGACTCCCATGACGACATAAGACACGGCGCACAGAGGACGACACAGTCTGACAACAACGGTCTGTTTTCTTTTGACTCTTCTGTAAGACCTACTTCACATGCAGTCAAACTGATTCTCAGTGACGACTTAATCACCAGCTTATGTAAAATGAAACAAAAACAAAACAAAATCTCTGAATATCTTGTGATTATGAGCAGAAATCACAACCTGTTATTTGCGTGCAAAACAGTCCGGGGGTGGGGCTCCGTGTGTACTGCAAGCTGCTCAAAAACCACAGGAAAGAGCCTTAAATGCTGAACAAAAAAGGAACGTATGAGGCACTGGAGATCATTTACACGGTAAAAGGCTGTGCTAACAATAATCAGGCAAGCATGACCGACCTCAGCCACCAACTGCAGACTTTTGAACTCTGAAGATGCTCAAAAAAAAGTGCAAATTACATCAGACTCGATTCATTGAGTTACCGGTGTGTAGGCACATCAGTCTCACTGATGGTGGAATCAAAGCAAAGCAGACATTTTCATGTTTAGCAGTAACACTGAAAAGAAAAAGATAATGTGACTCCACCAGATGGAGTCGGTGTACACAGACATGTTTGACAGGAGTCCATTTTGTAGCACGCACACACAAACGCACACACACACACACACACACCAGGCTATAAACCAGAGTTGTGCAGATTTGGGATGGGGTAAAATTTGGATACTCTGCTCTGGGTGGTGGGGTTAAGGCATTCAGATTCACCGCTCATCTTGAAGAAGACCTCCTGCTCCTGGAGCTTCCGCGTGAACTCCTCCTCTAACGCCTGCAGGGGGCAGAAGATACAAACAACTGAGCCACACGCTTCAGGGTGACCACAAAGTTCAGATTATGTTGAAAACAATTTGTAAAGAAAAGTACTTATCACAGTCAAAAGGGAAAGGGACAGAAAAAAAAAAAAAAAAAACCTTCTTCCTGGGTCTGAGCTTCTCTCTCCACTCCTTTATCTCCTGGCTGTGTTCCTCATCCAGCTCCTTCAGCTTCTGGGTCTCATGCTCGATTAAAAGGTGGCATTTCTCGTTCTGAAAGAAAACGGCGGTAAACAGCGCCATCGGGATTCATGAATCATGCACTGTGACATACAAACCAAAAAAAAAATGTTTGCTTCTCATAATTTCGACATTTCCGTGACGTCTTTCATTTTCTTCCTATTTTCTTCTGGCGAGCTTCTAAGGGTCACTCCCTTCTCTTTATCATCTAGATAACTGGGTGTGTTGCATCCATTTCGGATCATCCGCTACCAACTTTAGCTCCCGTTAGCGAGAGCAGCAGCAATCCTCAGGTCATACTGAAACACTGAGACGTGCTGTAAATGAAGCTTAATGTCAGGCTCAACGAGGCTGAAAATGCTACTGAGCTAGCACGGACAGCTTGTGAGTGTGTACTGCTCTAAGGTCAGCCGATGTAAGAGGAGCACTGTGGCAGAGTATTAACATCTGCAACATCAGCTAGACTTAATTAAAACAACAACAAGAAGCAAGACGAGCAGCACGATGTTCTGCCATGTTTACATCAGCTTAGTTTGAACGTTACACGCTTCAGACAGCGTGCTGCATTTACTCAGTAATGTATAGTATCGTTCTTTTTTTTATGCCTGGTGTCAAAATGGATGATGTCACGGCATAACTTATTGTAACTCAATAGTTACATAGAGATCAGCATCAGCCAACCTCAAAGATGAAATGGCATTTTCTGAAAACAAACTTCATATAATTCCAACTAAACATTACCGAGTGAGCTCCGTAAAACGTATTAGTACCGGTAAAAAAAGCTTTGATCAATCGGCCACTGAGGCTGCTGTAGTTGGAGCGATATTATGCACTTGTTGCCTCATAAGAAATCCTCTGCTGTCAAATAATGACACCTTATCATCTCCTAATTCAACACTTACCATGGAACATTGATACGAAAGAGTACAAGAGCGAATAAGGTTAAATTATGCAGTGTTTCAGCCCCACCTGCAGCTGCTGCAGCTCCCTGATGTTTGAGTCACAGTGCAGCTGCAGGTCTCTCATCTGGTTCTCATGTTTCTGGTGTTGATGGAGTCGCTCGTTCTTCTGCCTCTTTTCCTCCTGTGCAGCAAACTGGACCACACAGACAAAACACAACAAACAGCTGTGACAGCAGTTCCTGCGCAATACGACAGCAAACAAAGTCCTGAAGTGATTTCTTGTTTTCACAAAAGAGCTGTATTTTGATAGGTGGTCTGATCATGCCACAAGAAGTGCTAAGCAGAAGACATACTGAGATACTTCAAACAGCATGCTGCCTGTCTATACAACATGCTCACACTTTTCAGTATCTCTGTGTCACACATCTGTTTTATGACTGCAAAGTATTGTAGAACACTTCTTGCTGCTTTTTTATAATGTTTAATAAGTCCTCTCTGAAGAAAACTAAACTGAAATAACCTTTTGAGGTTGATGAAACCAACGAAGCTTGTAAAACGGTGACTGGAAAGTTACTGGCCTGAGATCCAGACAGACTGGATTAATTAAAAGAACTATTTGCAGTGGGAAGATCCAACAGTAGGGGTGACCGTAAGCCAATGTGACAGAGTTGCTAAGCAAATGTGATACATGTTCAGTCACTTCTCCTTTAACTGACGAGACTAAATGATAAAAGAACGTTAGCCCACAGTGTGTGCACCTGTTTTATTCGTTCTCGCTCCTGCTCTGGGGTGACAGCTGCAGTGGCGGTGATGCGGAGGCTCTTCTTGAACATGGCCATGCGAGTCTTGGCATCGCTGCGCTGGATCTTGGGCAGGCGAACCCTCTCTTGAGTCTGTTTGTTCTTCAGCTCCTCTATCAAACGCTGATTGTAGCGCTGCATCTGCTCCATCTCCTATAAAACACACAGGAGCTTTGCGTTTAGCGTGGGTTATTGAAATTACGCCATGCAAATATCTTTGGTAAGCCTTACTTTATCGTGTCTCTTCAGCAGTTGGTGCCTCTGCATGAAGTACTGGTCTTTCAGCTGCTGCTTCAGCAGCTGGTGCTTCTCCTGCAGGTGGCGCTCCTCCAACTCCCACATGGCTGCCTCTCGAGCTGCAAAATACATGTGAAGGCACACAAAAACATAGATGTGTTGGTTAGCAGACATGTACACGTATGTTAGCTGGTGAGCCATGTAGGGATGAAAACAAAAACACTGAGAGCAAGTTGGACAGGCTGTAACGTGTCCACTGAATCAGAACGACTGTATTCTCAGGTTGAAGGTCAGAGTCACCCCTGACAAACACTTCCCCTACTTACAGAGAATCAAGAGTGAAAGGAAACTGTCCCCCCCCCAGAAACAAAGACTGACAAAAGACGAAATGCCTTCAGCTGTGATGTAAAGACATCACCTTGTTTTGCTTTTTGCCAGCTTTCGTATTCAAGGATACCCGCAAATAAAAAGACAAAACTATATTATATCCCCTGTGATGAATTGCATGTCTATAAAATTGTTTTATACCATATCAGCTAATAAAAGCCGTGGCCTAGATTTAATTTTTCCCAGGAGTTCTCTCCATCTCCTACCTCTCATTAGCTGCTGTTTGTGGTTGAGGCAGTCTCTCTCAATGGTGGCTATCTCCAGTTTATGCTGCTGGATGATTTTCTTTAGAGCTCCGTCCAGCTCTTGCTGCTGCTTCTGTAGGAACTCCTGCTCCTGAGGAGCCGGAGAGAAGAGGAGCAGAGTGAGGAGCGGCCTGGTGAAACGTTACACATTTTGAAGAGGGACAGCAAAGAGCCAACAACGAAAAGCACGATAAAATGTCAACGCACAAACGCATATCAAAAGTGCCTGAGGTGAAACGATGTCATTTAGTCATCCACTTCAAACTCAGTACGACACAGAGCACTAGGTGTCACGCCACTGACTGGGCTCAGAAGAGGAGACACTCTGAGATCATGAAGGACAAGGATCCACAATGGAAGTGAAGAAAGAAGGAAAGGTTCGATGAAGATTCATAGTCACTGTTATTTAGGACAGTAATCTACGTAAACATTCACGTTGTTCGAAGCCCAGCCTGCATCGTGCATGACTAATTACCGTGGGTGTTACAATTTTTAAACTTAATTCAAACATCCACCGTCTCTGATCGCAAAGTGGGATGGAAATAAGTCGAGAATAACAATTAGAAGAATAACTGATCTTATAATTACTCAGCAAGGCTGGATTATATGGCGCTAAATTCACATCTCAGTCTTCTAATAATTAGGATAGTATCATTTTTATGTACTAATTCTTCCTACTGCCAGCACTTACCATCATTTGCTTGTTCGCTCTTCTCTATGCACGTATAATCTGTGTTGTATTACAGCTGAATCTCCAATACAACCAGTCTAATTTACATTTTCTGTCTCACTGCAGAATCCAAATGAAGATGGTTTAAAGTGCGACACCATATGTGGACAATACAAGTGACATTCAGCCATTGTTATAAGGCAGTCTGTATGAAACTGGACCTTAGGTACAAACATGGATCTGGACAGAGGTGAATCAACAGCTTCACCACAACAGAACATCCCAGACTCAATCTTAGTTTTATGCAGACAAGATTTATACCATAGAAAATACACAGAGCAGATGGAGGAAAAATACTGAGCAGGAGAGGAGGAAAGGACAACTCCACAAATACAATGAGAACACTCAAAGTGATACAAAAAAAAAAAAAAAAAAAAAGGCCCAACGCTGCCCATGCTTACATGTGCAGTTCTTAAAGTAGAAGTGAACCACTACAAACGAACCTGTCACTTAACTTAACACACATTTAAGTATGGGCCAGAGACGAAGAGAAACGGGGTGAGTGGAGGAGGAGGGGGAGGGGGCACTTACATCCTGCATCTGAGCGTTGAAGAGTGCGCATGAGGATAACTGAAAAGACTGTATCATAACCTGGGCCACTGCCTGCGGAGGAGAGCACACTCGCCCTGATCAGGGACAGACAGCACTCAGCAGGCTGAGGATCTCTCACACACCCACAAAAACAAACAACACCAGCACTCACACCTTATTCTCCCTCAGTTATCAAACAAATGGGCTTTCCTCTTTGGGAATGTCAGTGAGTTTAGGGCGCACAGCGCAGATCTGGCTGAATGTTAGGGGCAAAGCCATCAAATTAGTTATTAATACTCAGATCGTCAAGACATGCTTGAAAGCAGCTCATAGTTTGAACATTTCACTTGAATCCAGCATGTAAAAGAGCATTCCCCCCCCCCCCCCCCCCATGCTACTGGCTCAGAGTGTTAAGAGAGCAACAGATTTGTTTACATGGTTTATGTCTTATTCATAGAAAAGAGGTACAAGAGGAAAAAGCTCGGTGGAGGACTCCAAGTACGGACGTCTCCTGTGGAGACAAAAGTTATGTCTGGAATAACTCGAT
The DNA here is from genome assembly GCF_027942865.1 of Odontesthes bonariensis. Classification (NCBI taxonomy): domain Eukaryota; kingdom Metazoa; phylum Chordata; class Actinopteri; order Atheriniformes; family Atherinopsidae; genus Odontesthes; species Odontesthes bonariensis. The sequence goes on from NC_134507.1 coordinate 18,100,336, forward strand.
AACATTATAGTGTGCTCCGAGTTATCTGCGAGACTGAGAGCAGACACTGATGAGTCACCATCTCCAACGCAGCCTACACTGGGTGACTTCCTCTCACAGGTGTACAATGACATAAAGTGAGCAACAGTAAGAAAGTCAAAGATGAGAATTGTAGTTGTATTCAAGACTTAGGGTTAGGGTGGTGGGGTTATTTACTCCTAAATTGTCAAGTCTTCACAATGCTTCTAAAATGATGTCATATATTGGGTAATGATCACGTTTAAACTTGAAGTTGTTTTTTTTTTTTTTATTCTCATGGAGGACTTGGATAAACTGCAAATATTCGAATCTGAGGAAAGTTGCAGACATTCAATTTGTTCCACCTGTGCTTAAAATATTGACTTAAAGAATGAATCTACCCTGTTAGAGTTAGTATATGCTGGTCAACATCTACATCTACTGGGGTCTGCCGGCGCCATGGCAGTCTGATCGAGCTTCTTCTACTGTTTATACTTCCGGCTGGCTTAGCGTGTTCAGGAGTTGGCCAAAGCCTTGTATTTCCATGGATAAACCTGAAGAAATGAACAATTCTTTTAACTGAATCTCATGAATACACCACCAGCTATCTAATAATGACACTATTCTGTGAATCCAATATGGCCATAAAGCCATTCAGCTCAGTGCGGTGCATCTTTCCCCACAACCAATTGAAAATCTAGGATAACTGACCAAGTGAATACAACTCGGAAGGGAGCACATCGGGGGCAGTTATAGGCACAGATGTTCACTGTGTTTTTGTGTTCATTTGAAGCAGGTCGAAGGCAGAGGGAAAAGAGAGAAAGGGACAGAGAAAGTCCCACCTTGGACTTTCACAGAAAGAAAAGGTAACACTTTACCTCTGCAGACTCAAGGAGCGACAGGTCCTCCTTTAAACGTTTCATGAGCTCTTTTCGCATGTGTTTGGGTGACTGTCCAACTTCCTGTTTGACCTATAGTGTGTGAGTATGCAGAGACCGGTTGGTGCTGTATTTTCTGAAAAACCTAACAAAGCCATCCAACAACAGTGGGAGACATGCAAGACCCACTGAGAGGAAAGAGACAACCAGCCACCGACGGACTTAATGTCAGCATGCTCTATTTCCAGGGCCCGCTTTTCTACGTTCCTTCAAAAAAGTTTACATTTTTTCGGAGCACGTTGAAGCCGTCAGCTCCACCTGCACGAGTTAGATCCGTGTTAAAAGAGGGATTCGATCGGTGCATGGCAGAAAATGTTAGTCTCAAAAGCAGCTTCACCTTCACTGCTTTAGATTCAATTAGGTCCCACAGCCAAGAACATGATTATTTGGACTTTTAAGATGAATTAAAAAAAAAAAAAAAGAAAGAAAAATTTAAAAAAAAGCAGAGTAACTGAGTTGGAATGGTTTGGCTGACCTGGAGATTGCAGAAGCATCTGAGTTTTTATTTTAAATACACATCGACTTAAAGCAGGTAAACAAAAATAAATAGACTTCTCGACTTATCAAGGACTTAAGCTAATTTACTTTCATTAAGGATTCATTTGATTATTTTTCTCCATTAACTGATTCGGCACTTGATCTTAACTGTTTAAAAGAAGAAAAAATGTTATATATTCAAAACATTGAAAACATCCGTTTGTTTATTTCCTTTCATCATCTAATTGTTGCACTACTTCCTCAGACACATTTCCATTTCAGTTACTCTGATGCAAGGCCTGTATTATTTGACCCAAAGACCTCCTCCCACACCAACACCTCTCAGAGAGATCATACAAAGTGGGCCATCCCATGACCAAAGCCACCTCACACACTCATACAAGAGACACGGTTAGTTCAACACACAGTTTGAATACATTTTCAACAGTGAATATATCAGTTTACAGACAAAAAAAAAAAAAAAAAAGACACATAATCATCACTAGGTAAATTGCTTATTTTTGTATCTTTAGAGCAACAAAATGCATAGCTGAGGCTTAAAGTAAACTCTACAATACAAAGCTGTTTTTTTGTACAATACTATAAGATAAATAACTGGCTCAGAAATCACCACAACAACCACCAAGCACTCACTATGCACCACAAAAGCCAATCAGGTCAACTGCCTTTAAAAACAGCTGCATACAGAACACTTTAACAGTTAGAAGCATACCTAAAGCCCCCAAGCAAAGCTTTTAAAAGTGGCCAAGGAGCAGAGAAAAGGCTAAAGAAGGCTTATAAAGACAGAGCAAGAATGTTAGAGTTTGCTCAGCCAAAGCTTGAACTTTTATTAAATAGTTCTCTAAAATAACAAATAGATTCTGGCAGCAAAACAGTTCTTTGGAGGGAAGCAGAGGCCTTAGGGCAGATGAATGATTGATACGACAACATATAGCTAACAGAATTGAGGAGAAAGATAATACAGCCTATTTGTTGCCCTCATTTGCACGGTACAAGGCAGAGCAGCAGGGCGCAGAAGTAGATGGATTCAGTTTAGCAGAAGAAAGGAAGTAAGCTGTTGAACACATGCACGGTTCAACAGCTTGTAAACAACATGCAGATGCTCCCAAAGACACGGTCAATCGGACAACTGAGGGCACGTCCATTCAGAAACAGTCATGCACCATACACCATACCTCTTTCTTCCTGTTCTTCAGCATGTTCTGGAACTTGGAGAGCTCCTTGTCTTGGTCGGCTTTGATGCGTTTGGCTTCGTCTCGGAGTCGGCTGGTGTGATCCTGTTCCAGTCGCTCAATGGTCTGCTTCTGCTTCTTCTCAAGATTCTCCACTTCTTGGTCATATTGACGCTTCTTGGCCTGTAAAAAAATAAATAAATAAAAATAAATCGAGAGACACAAGGTGGCTGCAGGTGTTTAGTATCTTAGGATCAAAAAGATACTAAAATATGCTTTTCTTCAACCCATAGACAGTATTAGAGAATTAAAGAGATTTGTTTTTCTCGTTAAATGTCCTTGATTAGATTCAGATAGGCTTAGAGCTGAGGGAGCTCATTTTCAAGGAGTTATCAAAAAAAAACAAACAAAAAAAAAACAATGTACACCCATCACACCACTGGGTGGTACAAAATGACTCACAGTAGTTTCCTGTTCAAAGCGCCGGTAGATCTGCTCTCTCTGCTGCTGCAGCTTGTTGCTCAGCTGCTGCTGGGCCCTTTGCTCTTCTTTTTGAAGTAGGCGCAGCTCCCTCAACTCCTGCCGCCTAAAGAAACCACATCGACAGCGTTGTCAAGGTACCACCGTATTTACTAATCCAAAATGCAACACTTCATACAGAAATGATAGGATTTTCTCCCCCTCTAATACAGGAAAAAAAATGATTCATTCTCATATTAGCGTCTCATTCATATTCTATTGAAGAGAAGTCTTTTCCTGCATTGAATATTCTAGTCTCCCATCTATTTCTTTAACTAAATGTCGTGAACCAAAAAGTATTCGAAACAACACGAGCATAAAGAGCCAGGGCAGCTGGTCTCATGTCTTTAAAAGGCAACATGGAAGATGACAGGCATAATGCAGCATTAATCATGGCAGATAACCCATCTGGCATTTGTAAAAGGCAGTGGGAGATGTGAATTGAACATGAACTATTTAAGGCAAGCATGTTAAATGGGTCACATCCCATATTTAGACAAAGAGTGTGTCAAGCAGATTGGACACAGACGTACCTCAGAAACCTCATCTCCTCATTCTTGATTTCGTTGTCAGTCACTATCTTTGACGTCGTCACACTGACCTCCACGCCGTCAACCATGAACTTGCGAGTCTTCTTCATAGTCTTCTTCTGAACTTTTGACTCCTGCCAAAATAATACGGATGTTTTAGAGAGCGAGAGCATGATAGTGGTGCTCTTTATTCAATAACAGAAGATGCAATCTTGGAACAGACTGGTTTACCTGCACAGACACAGAGCCCCCGTCTTTGCTTTTGGACAGGAAGCTGGAGATGGACAGATTGAGGTCAAGGCTGTTGCTATCGGCAGCGGAGCTGCTCCCAGAGTCAGAATCCTTCTCCGCGTCGGACTTGATCACAGCAGGGCTTCCGTGCTCCGTCTTCGTTTCGGAATCTGTTTCACTCTCTTGGACAGAGAAGGCGTCTTGGGAGATGCTCTCATCCGTATGAGCTGCTTTCTCCTGATCTTCCTTCACAGGGACATCATTAGATGCAGCCATTTGTTCTAAAACCTCAGGTGTGTCTTTGACTTCATCGCTGACTCCATTGGATTCGGCTGGTGTTTGTTCTTGCAGTTCAACCTCTTCTATGGACCGATTCTCTTGCTGAGGCTGCTCTGGCTCTTCAGATGCTTCATCCTTTGGCTTTTCCTCTGACTGACTTTCTATGGTCAGGTTTTCTAGTAGAACCCCAGCAGAGGACTCATCCATGCTTGACTTTGTGTCTGTATCTCCATTTGTGTCCATCACAGTTGATTCTAATTTCTCTGCATCCATGTTTTCATCTATGCCATTTGCCATATCTTCTGATCTGTCCTCTGTCCCTTTGTGTTGGGACATCTCCTCATCTGGTTCTTTGCTCTCTTCCTCTACCTGTGGAACTTCTTTTGATGGAGGCTCTATGGTTGCTGGTGTATCTTCTTCTTTTTCTTGTGATATCACAGATTCTTCTGCATATACTTCTTCATCTTGCTTCACCTCCTCTGGCTCTTTTTGTTCTTCTATCACTTGGGTAACTTCATCTCCCGTTTCCTTTTCCTGTATTTCCTGTTCCTCCTTTTCTGTGTGACCTGTGACAAGTTCTTGGGATTCGCCTGTATCTAAAGGTTCGGCTGGCTCCGATACTACAGACTCACCAGGAGCATTTTCTGCTTCATCTCCTTCTGGTTTAGACTGGGTAAAATCTCCTGAGGTAAAGTCCTTACTAGTCTCAATTAGTCCAGAAGCCGGGCCCTCATTACTGGCATCAGACACCTCATTGAGTTTCTCCTCCTCAGTCTTATCGACTTCGCTTGTTCCAAGTCCCTCATCAGACAGCTTATCACTGATCCGGTCCTCAGCAGGCTCGGCTTCCGTCTTTTCTGAAACAGATTCGAGTGTGGAGGGCGTTGGTGGGACTTTGTCATCCTCTGAGCTGGCCACACTGACATCTGATGGTGCACGCTTGTGCCCCGGAGCCGCCTGAACCAACAGTTATGAAAACAGAAAGTGATAGAAAAGTTCACAACAATGATCTTTAAAAAAAAACAAAAAACATCCCCAGCTATTCCCTTAAATGAAGTAGTGTCTATGATTTAACTATGTTGAGCAGCAAAGCAGCTAACAACAAGAACAATGGAAAAGGCCCTCACTATGGCCAGCATCTGGTCTGTTTCAGGCCTACAGTGACAAGAGTGTGGACTTACACCTTCTGCAGATATAAATAATGGCTCATTCTAAGGTATTCTTTTTAAACGTGGTTCTACACAAATGAGGGCATTCTTATTAATATCACTACTAAATGCGACACACTGAAACTTCAAATAGGCAGGAAATATAAATATAACTGTTTAGATACCTGATGCTTGATACACACATACAAACTATAAAACTACTCACCACAGGTGTGTCGGGCTCCTCTTCATCCTCTTCTTCTTTGCCATCTTCAATCTCCTCGTAGACTTCAGCTTTGGCCTCAGCTATGAGCTCTCTGAGAGGTTTGCTATCAGTTACCGACGTAACAAAAGGATGCTACATGTACAGAAGAGGACACAGCGCATCAGCATATAATAGTAATCTTGATCTTTCTGAAATAAATAAAACTCAATAGGCAAAAGTGTTAAATACTCAAAATAAATGACATTATTTCACTTGACTACTATGAAGAATGCTCAGGTGGCTTTGGACTGTGACCCCAGTGGGTAAGTAAAGTGGGACAGCTCACCTGTAGAAGCTGTGCTGCGCTACACCTGTTGTCCACATTCTTGTCAAGTGCCTTCCGCAAAAAATCGTTGAATTCCGGTGACCTTTCAAAATAAAATTCACAAATCCGTTTGTTAGCCATAAAACATTAAAAGGCATCTCTGGGCCTGGGATTTTGGACCCGAAATAAAGACTTTCTTCCCCCTGCAGCCACTCAGTTAAACACTAACAATTCATCCTGCTCCCCCACATTAAACACTCCGCATAACCTTATCTCCAGTCTGTAACCTCTCAAGTTATCAGTGGCGCACTATCTCACCAGCGCGAGGGATGCATGAGAGTGGGTGGCTCGGACTTGGCTATTTTCAGTAGCACTCTCATAGGATTCATCTCGTGGTTTGGTGGTTCAATCTGTGCCAGCTCTATGAGGGTTACCCCGAGGGACCAGATGTCGGCCTTGTAGTCGTACGGACGGTCTTTGGACGTTTCGCACATCACCACCTCAGGAGCCATCCTGCAAAATTCACTCAGTAAGCGGGTGTGTAATTGCATAATGTGGATTTCTGGGCCCCAAGTGAATGTGCATTTAGAATAAAAGCTCTTTTTTCAAGGCCTCAGATCCCTTTTAATAAAAATAATTTGAAAAAAAAAAAAAAAAGTAAAAATGTTATCATGAAAATTAAAGACTTATTTAGTTCGTATTCAGTCATCCGATACCCAAGTGCATTCAAAAAGCTGAATGAGACCTTTTCCATTATCCCACCTGCGGTGCTGCTGCAGGAGGCGCCAAGACAATTATCAGATGGAATACCTTCTTATATTCAGGCTGTGTGACTCACCAATATGGAGTTCCTATGAAAGAGTCTCTCCGCTGTATCGTCGTAGTATTTTTAGCAGACACCCCAAAGTCAGCTGAAAGTAGAAATGAATAGTGATTCTTTTCATCACCTAATCCAGCTAAGCTTAAAGGCGGCTCCGAGTTAAATAGTGAAATCAACACAAACAACACAAGCAACCAACACAGTAATTACTGAGCCAACTTTAAGCTTTTAAATGTGAACCTTAAAAGTGAGCAGAAAAGCCTCATTTATTTTCCTTTCAAAAAATTCTCAAGGGCCATCACAAACCAGCAAATCTGTAAGCTGTGCAGCTATTTCAGCCAAGTGTTTTGACCTTTTTTTCTGCCTTAAAGCATCTACATCTTAGAGGGAGAAAAGAAATCCATCAATGTCCCCGGTGAATTTCTTGATAATTATTGTTTGCCAGGCTCCATCGTGACCCTCTGCCTACTGAACATGAATCATCAGGGAGCCGGCAGCTATGGATGCTACTGCACACTTTACTCGTGGATAATGATGTAACCAATTCACTGTATCATCGACTCCGGAAGGTAAGTGGCAGTTAAAGGTACATGTTTCATACAGAGCAAACGATGATTTTTAAACTTCATACAGATTCGCGGTAAATAAGCTCCAAGCTGTACACTTCTCAAACAGCGTCCACAGTCTGGTTGTGAAGAGACTGAACTGAAAGAAAAAAAAAATAGAAGAGTTTTACCTAATTTTACATCCCCTTCCAAGGAGAGGAGAATGTTCCCAGCTTTCAAATCTCTGTGGATGACTTTGATCTCGTGGAGGTAAATCAGTGCCTCCAAGGTCTGCTTACACACCACCCGGATCTGGGGCTCAGTCAGGGGTCTCTCCAGTTCTGTTAATAATAACGCACACAGTAAACTGAGACATGGCCATCTGGACAGATTAACATCAAATGTGATTTCTTAATGGTAACCAATAGCAACTGCAGGACAAACTCCACCCTTACGTCATCCAGTATACACGACTCTACAAATCTCATTGAGTCAGAGCACAGAGTGCAATGCACCTACATTCAAGAGTGAATTAGGTGGTATTTTTGTCAGGGTTATTTACATATAAGAGGTGTTTCTTTAGGCTTCATTTACATATAAGAGGTGTTTCTTTAGGCTTCCAAAACAAGACAGAAAATACAGGCCACAGAAGTGGCCTAACCACTCCTTGAAACCCGAGCTACAATAATTATACAGTTGGAATGGCCCCTCAAACAGAGGAAAAGGAAAAAGAAAAATCCCACAGTGGAGGCTTTATGATGGAATAAAAAGAATTGGCACTAAAGGATGGAGCAAAAAAGAAAAAAAAAAAACCCTGAACTTTATGTTGTTTTTCCTGTTCTGTTCAGCGAATGAGGGACTTACCCAGCATGATGGCGTCCACCGCACCACCGGCACAGAACTCGATCAGAATCTGAGAAATAAACAAGGGCAACATGTAAAATGGCAACGCAAATGAAGCCTCATTTTAACTGCCAGAGCACATTATTTTCTTTGTGCAATAACTTGTGTTATCCAAGGTAGGTAAACAACGTGGCCTTTATTGAAAAGACATAAACGACCCTTTCTATGATAATGATTGCACTTTGGAGACATTCCAGGGAGACAATCAATCAGGCTCTAAACAGCCCCACTGAGTATACTTTACAGACACGTTTCCCGTTCTTTATTTCAGCCGTCGTTAGACTGAAACATTGGCATTGGTTCTTGCTGCAGACTAAAGATGGGCTGTGATGGTCAGCAGCGTTACAGGAAGGGATATGTTTTTAGAGAGTAAATAGTTTTTTTTGCATGCTGTATATGTACACTTGACTCAAATCTCAGCTGTTTCAGCAGACTTTCTAAAGAAAACAATATTTCTTCCTTTGGCATTACAGTAGAATAAGAAGACAAAGCCAGGTATTTTTTTATTTTTATTTATTTCCTGGAAGGCTGAGAAACAACTGCTTTATGAACTCATACAGTACTTAAATGCACTGTATTTGTATCAAATGAACACATGAGGAGAAATACTTTGAGAGGTATGCTAGTGGTCCCCTCACATTTTTTACCAACTGCAGGGTAAAAGTGTGCATAATCTATCACTTAAACTAAATGCCGTGATTATATGTTAATCTAATACACGACAGTGGTATGAACAACACCGTAAAGACACTCAGACCTACTGATATCAGATTAATTTACTTCAAGGGTCACATATTCGCCTATTTCCAAAAAAATAGAGCCGACTACACGAGGGCAGGGTGCATTAAATGAACATAAGATTTTCTACAACTGATATTGAGATGTAAAGTAGGTTAGCATTTATATAAATGACAACTAGATTGTTTAAACAAACAAAATACAAGGTACGGTTGAGCACCGTCCTCTATTTAAGGATTCAAACAATGAGAAGCAACAAAGTGGTTATTCCTGTCCTGGATAGCAGCTCTCAACAGCTTCTTGCTAATTCCGATAACTGTGCACAATCCAAATATTGCTGCAAGCAAAATATTTGCTTTGTTTGCTAAATAGTTTCCTTTACAGAAAAAAAAAGGGCAGAGAACGTACATTAACTCCTGACGCCTGCAAAGCAGAGGCAGGTACTCATTCATCTTAAGGACAGGGGGCAAAGGTATGACCTGCATGGAGCTCTGAATTATTCACAGACACTTTCTCCAGCCACCAAAACCACTCCATTATCTTCCTACAGTTGTGGCCAGTCCACAAGGGGTGGTCACATGACACCACCTGCCTGGACCTAATTGCTCTGGGGCCTCTTAGTGCACACAATGAGATCTACTGACCATGTCTCCAGACAGCTGGATGAGTACACAGAGGTTGGAGTGGGGTCAGATAATTCTATGTTTTTGTCATCATTACTGAACCACTTTCACTTCTTATGATTTATAATCAGGGTTTAAGGTGAAAATGGGGACTATTAACACACTAAAGCTTGTGATGAATTTGTTAGTCTCCATGCGTTTCTGGTCCCCTGCCTCTTTGTCTCATTGCCTTGAAATAAACCGCCATACATGAGCGAGAGAAAAAAAAAACTTGTCTCAGTCAGCCACTGGTTTACTTACCCAAAGTTTGCCTTCAAAATAGAAGGCATCCAGCAGCTTGACAATGTGATGGTGGTCGCATGAGGCCAAAATGTCAATCTCGACCATGTAGTCCTCCAATTCATCTTCTGTTTTTGTGTCAATAACCTTAGCAGCTGCGAGAGTCCCATTTTGCTTGTTTTGGGCCTGAAAGAAACACAAATAAAATGGAGATTGTATCAACTGGATATGTTGGACAATATATTTCTGACATTGCTTGAGGGGGCCACAGACCAGCAACTCTTGTTTACATTGTTTGAAGGTGTAAGAATATCCGTTTTAAGTCGAAACATTTTTAAAAACGACCAATCATCTTCCTACCTCCTCTATCAAAAGCTCATCTTGTGAAACTTGCTCACTTCCTCCTCTTGTTTTCCCCCCTTTCACGTCTTCTCTTTCCTCTAACTTCGTTACACCTACAGCAGGGTCACGTATGAGGAGATTTCACTAAATTACCTACGATTTGTCACATATACTCTCACCACCAAATCCCCCAAACAAACTTAGGGTGGAGTGAAGATACTAAAATGACAGAGACATCATGAAATGAGTAGCTGTAAAGTTTATCTAAGGGCTAGTTGTGGACTTAATGTTTATGGATACAGACACAATGTCATGGAGTTGGGGAAAAAGAAACAAGAGGGAGTGTTAACACTAAGTGCTGTGTCAGATCCTATATTTACACACTGACCTGACACACTCCCTTTCTCTTTGTACTGGCTGATGTCCCTGTCACAGACCATCCCTAATACATACAACTGTTAGTTTCATGATGCCATGATTTGCCTGTTGGTGAAAATCCAGTGGCCTTTAGTCATCGTGGACACAGCACGTATTCCTCATAGAACAGCACAAGCACAATATTACAAGCACCGGTATGTGAAATGACTCACTGTGTAAACAGAGTTATCAGAGTAGTATGTGTTAGATCCTTAAAATGCCACATTTCCTCACTATTTAAAGGTACAATAGAGCCTTCGGTCTCTTTTCCCTCTCCTTGCCTCACTTTTAAAAGATTCACACTTTACCACCGCACCTAAAGGATGTAGCCATCAAAACCATGTGAAATGACTGCATGTATTGTGGTGCGAGTTCATAGCAATGTGACCTCATGAAGGCATCTATTCTGCATATCTCTGCATGTGGGAACAGAGTACAATGTCAGGTGTATTGTATATTAGTTTACTTTACGGCTTAAACAGAGAAAAACAAGAAGGTCATCCGATTTCCCTCAGAGTTAGCAAACCAGCTAACAAGACGATCAAACAAATGGGAAACCAATGAAGGCAAATGAAGATTTACACAGGCCATTAACGGTATTATTCAATCAGAGGAGTTCCAGACAGGAAGGAACTGTGCACGTTGTGCACACAGATGGAAACTGTTTAACGTGGGTTAACAACACAAATGATTCAAGACATGAGAACATGGACCTTTGTGTTTAGGTTAATGCAAACAAATTTCCCCAACTCCAAAGATGGCCATATATTGTGCTGTACCCCTAACATGTTTTCTTAGAGCTCATCCAAAGAGCTGGTCTGAAAATAATGGAAGAGAGAGATTGCATTCAACCTCCGCCGGAGCGACAACAATTTTTAACAATGACCTATTCAAAGTGTGCTCTCAGAGTGGAAGAAAAAGTGACCCTGGGACAGTAAGTTAGCAGAGATCACAGGTGGTTTTACATGGATATCTAACAAAAACACACATACTACAGTCTTTCAAATGAGTAGAAAAATGTTAAAAGAGCCTATTCGTGGTTCTGGTAACATAAAAATAAAAGCCTGTGTGTTAGTAAAACTACAAAAAGATATTGAATGTGAGCTGTGACCACAGCAATACATTTGCATACACACCCATGCACCTGCAACAGTGTATGGTTTCAACAAACTAATTCCTAAACAAAGCCTATAGCTTTTTGCACGGGGAGTGACTTCTATGAACACCTGCACTGTTTTCCCAACTGTTGTGTGTCCTCTGATACCCGAGAGCCAACTTTAACATTGCACTTTCCAACATTTTCGATGATTTGCTTATTTTTGTGGCAATGAACCACACCTTCAATAGTTTTACCAACGGCATGAGCAACTGGGTGACATATTGTTTAAAACCTGGCAACCTATGTAGGCAAGAGGGCCCGTTTTAAACCCCAAAAATGAGAAACGCCCCTGACGCACTTCCTTGGCAAGTTTAGGCTGCCTCCCTCTGATCAATGTTCTTTACACGCACTAAACGGGACGAGATTTGTAGTAATCGGTGCAAGAATAGCAGCGAACTGTCGCAGCGTTACTTGCCAAGGAAAATCCAAGTTGCTGGCCTCGGCTAGAGACTGTGGCCTGGACACGAGCTGTGCCATCGCTGTTGTCATGTCCACGTTACATCTCATGACCTCTGTGCAACAACATGCAACACAATGGAAGCGAGTGTCTTAAGAAATGGGTTAGAAAACTAGAGGGCGGATATAGCGTAACATATTAACTTACCTTGTACACTTTGCCAAAAGCTCCATCTCCCAGCTCCCCAATAATGTCCCATATGTCCTCTGGATTTACATCTCTGTGTACATGTTCATACTGCTTCTTCTTTTTATCGGGCCCAAACTTGAATATCTTCCGAAAATTGAAAAATGACATCCTTTTTTTCCGGAGATGAACTACGGTGCTGTGGATGCGGTCTCCTCGGTTATTTCCGCCAAGAAAATATAGCGGTTTCACCTGCTCACGGAGCTCAAACGTCCAGCGGAAAAGGCCATGCAGGCGTTAAATGAATGCTGGCGGGCCGATATTGTAGCCATTCAGCTGCGATAATGTCAATTATAACTTCCCTCGACGGCAGTTCTTCACAGTCACATCACAGCTAGCAGCCTTCATTGGACGCAGGCGGAGGAGGAGAGGAGAGGAGTTAGCGTTTCCGTTCAATACAAACGGAAATCATTTCAAACGGAAAATACTGACTATATCATCGCACCCGACACGACATTTTATCTTCTAACGTTACTAGGAAAACAAAACAGACCTATGTTTTGTTGGCTGATCACACTAGAAGTTAGCGGAATAGCATCAAGCTAACGCGCGCGGACATACCAATTTCCGTTGGAATTTCAGAATAAACGACCACGCGAGACGCTTTTAATCACCTTTTAAGCAACTTTCAATTCACTTTTAAACGTCAGTGAACGAACGAAACTTACATTCAACTGAAATAAAGCTACTGCGTGATATCAGCTTTATGTTTTTAGCCTCGGGAAAGTGTTAAGAGAGACTTTGTCCGCGTGTTTGCGATGTTTGAGGATTAATTGTTTGGGAGAAGAAACTTTGTCAAGAATAACAGCGGTTTACACGTCGGTCTCATTCGCTATTTGTCGCCATTAAATTCTTCAAACTCAAAGATGCATTACTGGATTATATTCGCGTTGCTGTGACGAAACAAGAGACTGGGCGCCTTTATTTCGGAGAATAGATGGGCTTGTTTCCGCTGATATTGCTCTTTTACTGGCTGGCTTGACGCATCTGCGTCAGTTTCCTGAATCTCCGTCCTCAGCAGGACGTGCTCAGCTCCTTCCTTCGTCTCTATCACGCATGCTACTTTTTTTTTCTAATGTCGTAATGAGGAGGAGTGAATAGAAAATTGTTTATTCTTTTTTCGTGTTTCACCCCGTTTTATACCCATGTGTTACCGTGTCAGTGATCAATCCGCCCAATTTACAGTAATTAATCAGGCTCAGATGACGCAGTTTGGTTGTCGTTTTATTTTCACATTTCCAACAAGTTTCCAAATCCATCAACTAATTTAAGGCAAACAATGAAATATCATATGTAATCCGGTAAATATAATCTGATTTCAAGGATTACAGGTGATCGCAGTGGATGATTCCAATCTGTCAATCAGTTAATTTATACAAGATCTGCCATTATAAAAGACTCAACCCTCTAAATCACTGTTACAAATTTCACCCGTTGTGTTTAACATTCATTTTATGTTACTTTACTGCCCCGGGTTTGTTTCAGTTTTATATTACAGAATTTAACTCTCTTTGTTTTAAAAGTGCTCTTTTCACAATAATACAATACAATCAATACAATATTATCACAATGCTCATTTACAATGAATAATGTAGCGAACTTTTTAAATTACAACACAAACAAACAAACACAGCAAAGAAAAAGAAAAACATCACAATGTTGAATCTTAAACCAGTGATTTCCAACCACTTTTAGCTTCTGGCATCTTATAAAGACCATCTTAAGTGGTCACCATCAGTAGGTTAGGGTATATATATTTTTTTGTAGCTGATGAGCACACATGCAGCACTGGGAGGTAAAACAGGTGAACTCTCTCAGGAGACAACATGGACAGGAACTCACACCAAACAATTCAACATCTCTCTTTCTGCACGTATAGACTTTAAGCTGAGTCGAGAGGTGTTCGAGTTGTTCCTGCAGCCATGTTTCGATGAAAAACTAACATTGCCTTCCTAATAGTCCTGCTGTGTCCTCATCAGGGGTCCAAGCGTCTCCATTTTATCTGTCAGCGATCTCACACTTACACGATGATCAAAGGAGGAAATGGTTTAACCCTCTTTCCACCTTTTCTCCATTTTGTTCCTGCTCTGTATCCTAGACGTCTCCTCTTGAACCCCATTATTGGTCTTATTCCAGGCATTGCTTGACTAAGCTCAGTAAGCTGCTCCAACAGGTTAACAACTTCCCTGCCTCCATTGTTATGCATCATAACAGATGTGAACAATTGCCAGAATCACAAGCAGAAATAATCCCAGAAGCATAGCAACCAAACTATAAGAAAATGTTTCAGAAATCAGTGAAAATCACCAGCAGAAAATCTCAAGAAAAGGTACAATGCAATAGAAAATGATTTACCAAAAATAAAAATTTGTGCCTATTTTCACAAGGTCCAGCAATGTTCAGCAATTTTATCAAGGGACAATGTCAAATTGTGTGGCAAAAGATCTTCCCCATGGCAGTTGTTATCACTGACATTGTTGAGGGCTTTATTCTATTTAGATACAAACCCTACATTAATGCGATTTGTAAATGTGCTGTGTTTATTGCCCCTGTGACTCGTGGTCCAGTGTGGTCTTTGTTTTAGTTTTTTCAGTTGAAAGACTATCTTGAAAAGAAACATAATTCACCAAATCCAAATCTAGAATACCATTCTATTTCAAGGGGGATTATGAGTTTTGGAGGGAAATTGAAAGACTTTTGTATTTTCCCCCAGTTTCCGTCGGTTTTATCTCCTGCACACAACTTTGGAAATGCCATCGCGACATCAAATGAAATACTGAAACATTGCAGAACTGCACAGCCATAAACGCACCCCCCCCCCCCCCCCCCCGATCTCTCTGCACAATGATCCAAAATGTTGTGCAGCGCCACCATGTGGGGGGAAAGTATCTGAACGTTAGTGTCGTGCTTAACTTCCTGCTCGCATCTCCTCCACCAGAGAGCAGCAGAGTCCTTTAAGCAAATGTCCGGTTAAAGTTAGAAATGTGCATATTTGAGAGGAACCCTGAGGCATGTCTGTTGGATCATGTGCTTGCTTTAAAAGAAAAAATGCTTTCAGGGGGAAATGGGGATGACAGTGAAAGCCACAATAGCGTTTGCAAGTTAATCCACATTCGGTTCCACATGAGAAATAAAAGTGGTCCCACACAAAACTGTCTGAGTTCACCCCTTCTTGAAGGGTCCAGTGAAGTGTGTCCGGTGTGCTGAGGAGGGACCGCCCTGTGCGCGGCCGCCTGCCCCTCTGCTCTGAGCAGCAGCGGCGCAGCCCCTTATCAGGGAGGAGAAGTCTGAGTAAAACGGCAGTACTTTTGCGTTGTCATGTCTCAAAAAGAGTTCAGAAGCTCCAAGAAACCATTTTGACCCCATCAATTCATGGATGCTCCCAGTGTCTGATAGGATTATCTGCCCCCCGCCTCATCCGCTTAACATTTGTTTTCGGTGTGCGCACGAGTCCAACGCTTTTGCCTCTCTTTTACGCTTAGATTTTCATGGGTAAACATAATTTCTTGTAGCCTTTTTTTTTTCTTTTTTTGGTGCAAACTCTATTCGGTCCGTCAAGATGCAGTTCCGCACTGTCCTTGACGTTAATGTGGTGGACGTGCAAAAGAGGAGGAACCCCTCCAAACACTATGTAAGTCGCTTACTCCTGTTGTCTTTGTGATGTGTTCTTGGATAAACTTCGATGAACTCCGAATGACTTTGGTGATTTGTAAGATTTTTCTCTTGATCCGCCCCGAAAGTTAGCGGTGGCTTTGAGTGGATGAGTGGCATCTAACTTGATCCTTTGTCTTTTTAAAACAATGAAAATGTCAGTGTTTACTTTAGGTTACATTCACAAATATTTTTCAATAGCAAAATAAAAGCAAGTCAATCAACCTGAATATATATATATAAAATAGAGAACAATGTACCAACTAGATTGCATTGAAAATATAACCTTAACCCTGGGCACATTTTCTCATATGTTAATTAATTAACGCACTCTTGAAAACCTAATGTTTCCTTCAGAAGTAACTGTAAGGCTGTTGGGATGTGACCATAGTGACCTGTTACACATTCATATTGCCATTGTTTTGGTCAGTATTGTGATTGCACTCAGCTTAAAGCACAAGAAAGACCTACTACTACAATTAGTTTTAGATGAAAAAAACAAAAACTATCAGCACGTTTACATTAGTTTTAAAAGGAATGAGAAAGGTTATTGTAAATATCTGAAATGCTCCCTGTAGTTTCAGATGAACAAGCATCTTTCTGCCTGCAGGCTGGGTCCTGACAGTGGGAGAAAAAGCGGATGCTTGGATTGTTGCTTACAAGCCACCAGTAATTTTTGAAGACTTAACCAGCATCTGGGCAGACAAAAGTGTGACAGACATGTTTATTTACTATTAAGTCTTCTAATTGGCTATATGAACTGGGCCTGCTGCCTTTTTCTCGAGCAAGTGCTTGATTTATGGTCTTTACATCACGCTCACATGAAGGGCATGTTATTCATGTTTGTAAGTGCAATAACAAAGAGAGATGAGAAGTGAGAGTGAGCTGTCGTCTGAAGTGTGAAACTCATGTCTGACTGCTGATGTGATTAAATGCTTCACAAGACTAAAGAAATAAACAAACAAAAGACGCAGTTTATGCTAAGAAAGGTTTTAAGAGTTGGTGTCAGTTGGGTCTACTCCTCTGCAACGCAAACGTGGACGTGGTTAGACACATATGTAACACTCAAGACTGACTTTACTACCCAGTGACACTATCTTTATCATATCCTGTATGGAAGTATTTCCCATGTTACATGTTTCTGTTACATCCGGCTGCTGCCATAAGAAGCACACTGTCACTGTGTTTCTGGCTGACAGTTCAGCCACGAAGATTAGACAATATTAAAAGGGAGGGAAGAAAAGACCAATTGACAACTAATGAGAAATGGCAGCAAAACAGTTAAAAGCCTTTTCATGAGCCATCAAAGCCATTTTACCACCTTTAAACTGTGACATTACATTGCAGTCTGGGGCTATGTAGTTTATGCCATGTAACATACAAGTCGATGGGAGAGAATTTGTGAATCAGGAGCTGTTGTTTAACATAACAAGGATCAAATTTATCTTCTTGTTTGGAGGGTATGACGTTATCTAGTGTTTTCACACCTGGATGGGATTCAGGTACAAGTTTCGCAGCTTCCAAACACATTCCCATGTACACGTCATCAATATGAAAAATGGGAATGGACATGGACTTTATGTAAATGACTAAAGCTGTGTAGCCTGACAAAAGGTAGCCTCCACCACCGCAGTAGGGTGGGTAATGGTTTGGCTCATGCACCTGAACTGGAGCGAAATACTTGCTTTGTGCCCATCTAATGGGATTCGCATTTGTGATCAAATGGCCAGTAAAGAGATGCTTGCTTGTGTTGTTGTGCCTGAGGCTTTGGAGATACTCAACTATGTTGTCTGTGTGGGCAAACACGTCATCGTCACCATTTAGCAGGAAACGAGCATGCAGACAATGTCTTTCCATCCATTCGAGAAAGAGTATCTGCTTCAGAGTGAGGTTGAAAAACGAATCATTGAAGTCCCACTGGAGGATGTCGTTGTGCTCCTGATGCTCGAGTGCAAGGATCTTGTTATTTTTCTTCCTCTCAAAACCAGTACCTAATGTTCCTGAGATGAAGATCCTTCGTATCGACAACCCCCTGTGTTGCCTCTCTTTAGCCCATGTTTTGCGCAGCAATTCTCTGCGCTCAAAGTTCGCCGGTGAGCTTTTAATGACGATCAAAAGGAAGATGTCTTCTGGCTCATCAGATGATCCGCATTTGTCAGGGAGGTCCAGTATCATGGGGAAATGGCGACAGTGGCGATAGTAGAGAAAGTCTTGAATATCACGAGAAAGAGAGCCAAAGCCTAAAATGTTGGAAGCATTCATGTTTTGTTGGCATCTTGGCAGTGAGGACACATCATGTGAGGAACTGCCATTGTTTCCTTCAAATCCTACGTCTTTTTGGCAACCGATGAAGAAGCTTTTTAACTCAATGTTGTCTCTACCGTTGTAAAAAACAGCGTAAAGGGCTCCCAACAGCAAGAATGTTGAGGCAATGTTTATCACCCTTGAATATCTGCAGTGAGAAAAATTAAACTGTTGTTAAAATGAGATCATTCAGTCGGCATAATGTGCTGTAACAAAGTGAAAACTAGTAAGGTAAACACTAAGGACGTAGGTTCCAAAACTGATCCCAGTCAGAATGTGCATGAACAGTAAAATGTCTCTTTCTTTGTCCAATTTTCATTCATTAAATAATTCATTCACATCATTACAAATCAAACCATTGAGGCTAAATAAGTGAATATCAAACGTCAATACTGGATATTTAGGTGTAAATAAAATACATCATTAGAAATTGTCCCTGACATTGGCATAGTTTTTCCTTGTTGATTGAAAATGTCATCCAAATTTAAGTAATTTTCATAAAAAAATGAATGAATGAATGTCAATTTTAGGATCAAGGGTTTTGCTCCCTGCACGTCATGAAAGAAATTACGTTAACACGCATTTGGCCCTTTTTAAAAATTGTTAAAGTTAACTCCAGCCTTGATGGCATGTTTAAATTTCTACACCAAAATGTATATAATAAACAAGCAAAAACTAAAAGAAACAAAAAAGGGTTAAAAAATTTACATGTAATCTAAATGTAGTTGGGAAGCTAATCTGAAGACAATGAATAGAGCTAACACAAAGGATAAGTCATAAAGAATATATTAATGTTTAGTTTTTAGAGCAATGAAAACTCACATAAATAAGATTTAATAGTCTGCAATAATTACCTGATCATGTTGAGAGTCCAAAAGAACTTCTTATGGTTCTCCCTTTGATTGACTGTGAGATTGCAGGAAAGATGACTGCGGCTTGTGGAGTTAAGTGACTCAGGCCCAAATAATGAAACTGCTTTTCCTTCAGTTACATTTAGCATAGATAATGGAGAGGAAATCAGATAGAACAGGAAACATGCAGATTGACTGGTGAAGAGCTGGTATCTTTCTGGGAAACTTGTATCAGTTGTGATAGCAGTGATGAGCTGTATCATACCATTTATGACGAGTACAACTGTTAATGTTTCAAAGTAGCACGAGTTGAAATATCCAATGCCCTATATATGCATATATATATTAGTGATGCTCCGATCAGCATTTTTTTGGACCGATCACCGATCACCAAAATCATGATCTGCCCAATTGCCGATCTTTGCCGATCACGGAAGGAATCGGACATTTCCATGTCTTTCATCTAGCAGAGAGCGCACCATTTATAGAAATTAAACCGCCAGAGGTAGCTGGGGACATGTAGAACAAGAATCTGGTGGAGTTTGCAGAAAACAATTGTTTTTTTTATTTTCTATTAATATTTTAATCTGCCCAAATACATCATCCACTGGGTATGATTTCAGCATCAGATTATTAAACAATGATGCAGTGAAATGACTTGAAAATCACCACAGAGGTAGCTGTGGACATGTAGAACAAGAATCTGGTGGAGTCGGCAGAGAACATTTTGATTTGGTTCTAAATGAAGTTTTCAAATCTGACTATGCAGAAATGAGTTGGATTCTGAATATTCTTGAATAATTTTGTTCTATCATTTTGTTTTAATCATTAAAAAGAATGTAGTAAAAAAACATCCAAGTAATGACAGGTTGTATGTATTCCAACAAATGAAAGATCAACTTCGATATAGATTTCTGAGTTTACGGGGTGCACTTGAATGCACCATAAATCTGCTCACACGCATTACCCAGAGCTATAGAGTAATACTTTTAAAATCTTTTTACACCACTCTGGCTTTACCGTACAATGCGATGTAAACGGGCACTCGATTTTCAAGTGTAGCTAGCGCGACCGTGCCTCTCCGAAGCGCAGATGGCGTGACCGCAGTAAGTTTCACATCTTTCTGACACACTTTGAAGAAATTCCAAACAGGAGAGGTCATGTTGTCGAGATGCACTGTAGAGGTTTTGCCTGTTCCGTTCTGTACACACGTCACGTACCACATTAGAAAGTGGTCGCTAGTAATTTACGTCACGTGATCGGTTTTTTGATCGGCGTATTTTTCCGATCGCCGATCAGGCTATTTTTGGGCATTATCGGCCGATCATGATTGGCAGCCGATCGATCGGAGCATCACTAATATATATGTGTGTATATATAAAGTGTGTGTACATTTATATATTCTAATTTAGCATTGATAGTGGAGAGCAAAACAAGAATAGCAGGAAATGTGCAGGTTCATTGCTAAAAAATTCCAGTTCTTCTGAGAAACTTGCTTCAGTTGTGATAACAGCATTTTGAGCAGTTGTTAAACAGTCATTTGTTTTCATCAGTACTTGATCTCACAGCTCTATTGTCCAATAGAAATGTAAAATCTGATGCGTGTTATTACAAGAGTTCCTAATTCACCCTTCTGTGTTACACTTCCTATAGATTGGGTCTAACAAAGACTAAACTAAACTAAATAAATAAACAGAATTGTTACACTTTTCTATATATGTTAATCTATTGAGACTAAAAGTCTAAGAATAATTTACAATGATACATATGGTGACGGCTGCTCGGTTGTGTAGTGGTTACCACTGTCCCGGCTGGGGCGTTTTCATGTTCTCGTTCTCCGTTTATGCGTGGGTTCTCTCCGGGTGCTCCGGCTTCCTCCCGCCATCCAAAAACATGCATGTTAGTTTAATTGGTGGCTCTAAATTGACCCTAGACGTGAGTGTGAGCGTGGATGGTTGTTTGTTTAATTTGTCTCTATGTGGCCGTGTGAAGTCCAGGGTGTACCCTGCCTCTCGCCCAATGACAGCTTGGATAGGCTCCAGCCCTCCCTGCAACTCTAAATTGGATTAAGCGGGTATAGAAAATGGATGGATGGCGGAACATATGGTGACAACTGCTGGCAATAGACAGTAATTTGATGATCGTGGCATAACTCAACAATCATAAAGTTTAACATGGCGAATTTTCCCTCATCAACTCAATATTTCAGTTTGTCCACTATTTTGGTGTACGACCATTCTAAATTGAATTTTGTGTTTGATATCGGTTAAGAATTCCATCAAGCTAACTTGCTACTTTTACGATTACTCTAAGCATCATGTTAATGTTGTCACTGTGTACATGTTGGCATTCTAAAATTTGCATTGAGCATAAAGCACTACTGTGGCTACAACTAATTGTATGGCCCCAAACTAGTTTTATTCCTTTGTCCTGCTATGGTGTCACCTTACTGATTTGAGTGTTCAGATGCAGTGAGCCATGAGACATGTCTCAGCGGGACTGCAAAAATCAATTAGTCCATCAGCTTCAATTGAAATAATTAACCTGAGAGTTAAGATCAATTGCATCGTCCATCTCCTCCTGACGGAGACTCCCCAAGGCCACTAAACTCATGGCACAGACTTTTTCTCTTGGGATTAAAGCCGGATGAGAGGTTCCACTGGGAAGTCCCTATGAAGGAAGAAAAAAATAAAATGTAATTATCTATGAGCTAAGCAAATGGAAATGCATGTCCTGTTTGAGAGAGGAAAGAAGCAGCCCTTTGTCCTCTGTTCCCACTGTTCAAGTGTCACTTCCTTCCACAGACTTGCAGCACATGAGCTATAGAACAGTAGAAGCAATGTATCTAAACTCCTGTTTACACACTGTATTTAACACCCACGTTTATACAGACTGAAATATTTGGAAGAAAAATTTGCCGGCAGAGTTTTGACTAACAGTCATGGTAATTTAATGCAGCTCTTCCCACACAGAGTCACAAATGTGCATTCATTTGTTGTGCTCAGGTTACTTGTTTTGAATCCCTAGTAAAGAGTGTAATTCTTTTACATAAAACTTTTAAAGCCTCTGGTGTATCAGGCATGTTCACTGAAACCCCCTCAATTACTTCCCCCTCTTATCAAGATATTACTTCAGAATGATTAGTAGATTATCTGTGAAATATCTTATATGGTCACAAAAAATAAACATGGTTCATGGTTTCTCAGGGATTTATCTTCACAAGAATTGTCTAAATTCAGAATGTTTGATGAGGCTGTCTGTATCACATTAGCGAGCCGATGGAGAACTTGTTTTCCTCACTGCATGCTCATTTTACAGTAAAGTGTTTGCAGAACAAAAGATTGCATTTCAAACCTGATCTCCTTGCAGCTTGCCACCATATGTGTAAAAGCTACTTTCGTAAACACTCGGTGCCAAACATGTCCACGGAGTATTAGATTCAGCTGTCAGTTTCTGAACCTCTGGGCATGCTTGGTTGTTTGTTGAGGTAAATTAAAGCTTTATTTTGGGAAAGGCAGTTATGTTGGATTTGTTAGATGGCAATGACTCTGGAAGTGTTAGTCCTGTTTAAGTTTCAGCTTGTGTAGGCAGTTTTCCCTACAAAATTGTTGTTGTGATGGGCAGAGTTTCTACTAATGAGACCTACCCTGTTGTTGGGCTGTATTGTTCGGCACGCCTGTGCAACATTGCATGGAGGTCTTGGACAGTGTCTCAGAACTGGCAAACCATGGTGGTGGTCCTTCTCTTTAAAAAGGGAACCTAAGGGTGTGTTCCAACTACAGGGGGATCACACTTCTCAGCCTGCCTTGAAAATCTATTCCGGGGTCCTGGAGAGAAAGTCTGGCAGGTAGTTGAACCTCAGATTCAATGTGGTTTTTGTCCTGGTCTTGGAACATTGGACCAGCTCTTTGGCCTGGAGTAGAGTCACTGCTCCTCCACATAAAAAAGGAGCCAGTTGAGGTAGGTAGGGCATCTGGTCAGGATGCCTTCTGGACATCTACC
The DNA here is from genome assembly GCF_027942865.1 of Odontesthes bonariensis. Lineage (NCBI taxonomy): Eukaryota > Metazoa > Chordata > Actinopteri > Atheriniformes > Atherinopsidae > Odontesthes > Odontesthes bonariensis. The sequence goes on from NC_134507.1 coordinate 18,123,455, forward strand.
CTGGTGACTTGTCCTACCGGGGAGAGGCATCGGGGCAGACCTGGGACCTACCAGAGAGACTGTAACTCAGTTGGCTTGGAAATCACTCGGTGTCCCCCCAGAAGGGCTGGAGGGGGTGGAGGAAAATGGATGGATGGATGGATGGATGGATGGGTGGATGAAGGGGAATAAGTATAAACCACCCTCAGTTAAATGCACTCACGCTCAAATGTGATGTAATTCATCAGGAATGGCTTTAATGACCTGATAGCTTTCCAATGTGTGACTTAAACAGAGGAACCTAATGAGTTTGTTTGACCTCTGTGAACCTTTGAAGTTAAGTAATAAGGGTTATAGTGGTACTGCAGTGTCTTTGACAAAGATGCTTTGTTCCAAACCATCTCTTTTCTTGTCTTTGCTTTCCACAGGTGTACCTGATCAATGTCACTTACTCAGACTCCACTTCCCATGTCATCTACCGGAGATACAGCAAGTTCTTTGATTTGCAGGTATGGTACACAGGCAAAGTAACACAATGCTTTTACAAGTGTAATTCATATCAGCTCAGGAAGTTGCTCAAAAGCCATAAAGTTTGACATTTTCTTTCAGGAATCGCCTTCATATGTCTTCATCATACTGCCACATTATATCCTATGAGGTCAGTGTGACCTTTTGGTCACTTCTATCTGCTCAGCTGCTGCAAGCAGTGCGTTTCATGAAAGGTCTCATTTAAGATGACAGCTTGTAAATATGGAAATGGGGGGAAATCCAGTCAGCAGAGGCAAGGAAAAACATGACCTCAGCCAGAATGTAGAATGTAGCATGGGAACTTTGACTCCTAAAGCATTGAGAGAAATATCTGCATTTTTTTTAAACAAAGACTCTAGTGTACAGCTTTTTTGTTGGCAAGAAAGCAAATCTAAACTTTAACATAGTCTTAAAAACAGTGTGAGGGGTTTAAACCTAGATGAATTGACACTTTATCACATAGTTTCCTTGTAAAAGGTTGTCTCTAGCTCTTGTCTGATATCCCTCTCAGCCAGACTGCTCTCTACAGCCCTGTGGCTCCAGTGGGCTGGTGCAGGAAACCCTTTGTTCTCTGGTCTCTTGCTAATAGCCAGGAAAATTCAGCCCTGCTCTGTTTGATTGAAACAGAGCTTCTCTCCTGTCTATGTAAACATTAGTCTTATCCATAGATCCCTGCTGCCCAGGTGTGTTTGTCTGGCCATGGTAATCCGTGAAGAACAACAGTCTGCAGCTGTCCATACAAAATAGTTAAGGGGATAAAATGTTATATTTGTGCTTAAATGAACGTAGACATTTATATGTCTACAGTGAAGCATGCCAGCAAGAAAATTCAGGATTCATGTTTCATTTAGCTGCCGTCAAAAGAAAGACTTCGATAAGCAGCTTCCCATTGACAGTTGATAAAACATGGATGGTCCTCAAAACAATCAAACAATTAAGTCGAAGAGATTTACTTTTTATAGAACAATGCAGTTGAAATCACGCTAAGACAAATAAAGAAGAAGTTTGAGCTCAAAAAAGGTCAAGGTTTTGGGTAATGAACAACTTTGGAGCCATAGATTTAAACAAAGAAATTTGAGGTTCGGAAAAGACAACTATAGCTACTTATTTCATAGCATCATGTCTTCATATTATTTCAGTAATAATGAACCATTACAGCCAACCTCTGGCCTCACTTTTCTAATGCCTGTAATCTAAGACTTGTGTCCTCCAAAGGCACACTAAGCTTTTGTTTTTATGTCTGTCAACTGACACCTACCATTTTCTTCTATCCCTTTGCTCTTTGTCTGTTTGCAGTACAGTAACATGTTTTAAGTTTGTTTACATGTAGCAGAGAAAAAAATACATTTAAAAGCATTAAAGGAGAACTCCGGTATTTTCAACATTAAGCCTCTTTTCTGAGTCGTCTGCAATGTTTTAGAACCCCCCTCACCGCTTTTTTGATGTTTACTGCTGTCTCCAGTATTTGCCTAATTTTGATTCTTCTCAACCTGCTTCAGAACGGCAAGTCATGCGCATGTCTAGAAAGGTCCGTAAAAGCACAATAAACGTCCGTTTTCAAAATCAAGTTTAATCAAGTTTAATCAAGTTTAAGTTAAGGCAGCCTGCTTTTTTCTTTATTTTTTACTTAATCAACCTACATAATGAAACAATGAAGTTATATTGCATATCATATTATTACATAAATATATCCTCCACGAAACAGCACAATTGGAACAAAACAGAGAAGTATCTTAATCCCTTTTTTGGATTATCTTTGCTTAATCTTGTAATGTTTTTAAGCATGGTCAAAGAAAAGTGCTCAGAAAAAAACTACAGGAGCAGTCTTTTTTTTTACTATTCATCTGGATCCCAAATAAATGTCCCCTGTTTCTGAAGGATTGTTGCACAACAATCTCTCTGCAGTAAACAACCATCAAGTAGGTGTCAAAACTCAACCCCGCAATGGAATCAGATAGCTTTCCCACTCGAACATTCCTCCTAACTTCCCCATGTCTGAGATTCCACACAGAACCATTTCTTTGTCTGCTTCACAGTGTGGTCTCTTGTAGTCTGCTCCTCCCTCATTTCTCATGTGAGTGCAGTTAAGTAAAAAAGCTTCAACTGATCATCACTACTGTTACAGAAGCTGTTTTGCTTTTACTATTTTTCCTTAATTTATGCCGTTCCCATCTTCAGGAATTTATTCACTACAGTTATTATCAACCTCTTGGAGCAGGACAGGGAAATGTGATTACATCATAGCACCTGTTTCTGCAAGAACATGTTTATTTTCCCTGCGGGCAGCCTGCAGCTTAATGCACTTCTGAGTTTTCCTGGACAGACTCTAGGAGAGAAATATGGATTAATTACGGCTTCTGTGGCCCCTGCATTCTCAGAATGAAAGATTTGCGAAATGTTTTCTTGCAGAGTTTGGTTCCAAGTTGTTTGGCTGTTGCCATAGAAATAGCTTTTACACCTGTCCTGTGGGGCTGTGAACATTCGCAGGCAGGTCCTGTGGGGTGATGTCATCCTCACTTCTGGAGGAGAAGCCTTACTGTCAGCACCAAGTGAATTTCCCATCTTGGAGGGAGTGTCCGGCTACACTCAGCTGTGAAGCTGAGTGTGCACTTTGGTGTGTCATATAAACAATACAGTTGCCAATGTACTGTTATAACAACTGGGATTTTTTGGAAATTGCAGCCCTTGCTATAAAACTGTGTTTTTGTCAACGTATCCTAAAGAAAAACATTCTGGTTTGTGTACATATTTCAATTCTTGCCCTCTCAGTTTTAAAAGAACAAGACTCTAATCTTGGTAAGATCAGATTTCTTACTACTGAAACCCACTGTGCAGGTTTGGTTTACCAAGACTGTTTGTTTTGACTCTGTGTGCTCAGCCCTTTGCCTTCCCTTTAAAACACAATAAAGATGACTTGTTTTTTTCAAAGAAAACCACTTCTTGCTAGCTGTGCATAGTTCAGAGGAGGGGGAAATGGCATGCTCTGAGAGAAAATTTGAGATTTAGCAAAGGCAGCAGATGAGATTAGAAAAAAAAGAACCACAGGATGGGAAACAAAACCACCCCTTACTTCAAAAGTCCTACAAACAACTCCTACAGGTCCAGACAGACTGGATCCAACGTCACCCACCAAATTGGATTCTGTTTGTCCACCTGGTTCTTTTTTGGCTCAACTTAGATAGAGACTTGTCTCCTGTTCCCCTCCTCCCAGCTGAGAGTGCTTTAGCTTGACGCTCGCACTCTTTTCGCCGTTTGACAGAGCACATCTGGAACAAGGCAAGGCTAAACGATCAAGGCGGGGCAACATCTGGATTTCAAGCCCGCTGACACTGTAGGATGCTCTCATGTGCATTCATGATATGGGTGTAATTTATTGAAAAAGGAAACTAGAAACTCTTGTCTGTGATACAGATGCATACTTGATACATTTGCAATTTTTTTTTTTTTTTCAGAACTCACCAAAACATAGTCATACATCATGCATAATGTGAAGCATATGGTACACAAAGGATGGACGCATACATGTCTGAGCGGATACATGCTGGCAACATTAAAGACTTTACACTGCATGCTGTTTTTTTTTCGCTGTCCAGCCTTGTACCTAATCTCTCAAGAGATCGATCCAGTTAATGGACAGATGTATCAAGTGTTAACGTCAAAGTGCTAATTATCCATTATCTATCCCGGTGGCTTATAGAGCTCCTTAAATGGCTTTCTTTTAAGGGCTTTTTTCAGATAAGTGTGGGGGATGTTGCCCTGTCTGCTGCTCCAGTGATCAAAGTGAGGCTGTTTTCTAGCTGTGTGACTTTTCAGATGACATGTAATTACACTCTGTTGAATACATGTACTGTAACAATGAGGTCAACTGAAAGTTCACAATGGCTTCTGTTTGTCTTTTTCTGTTAGCTCCGCCTCATAAACACAAGATAAAAGACAGTTAAGGCTTATTATTGTGGAATGCACATTTTTGGGGTGCTAAAGAGGATGTTTCTGAGATGTTTCTGAACACTCTTTTCTCTCTCCGTCGCGTTTATAGATGCGAATCCTCGACAAATTCCCAATTGAGGGAGGACAGAAGGACCCCAAAAAGAGAATCATTCCTTTTTTGCCAGGTGATAACCACTAAACACACTATACCCTGTAACCATTGTCAGTATCACCATCTGTTTTAGAATAATTCAAAAGACTGCAATGCTTAGGAGCCCCGCAAGACATTTTCATGCACAACTGCTATTTGTTGGTACTCCTCCACATTCCATAGCACGGCCTACCACTTTGCATTGTTTTATCAGCTTCCATATTCCACTCAGGCCAAATCAATTTGTGGCCAGTCATGTCAGTAGGAGGTTTTTCAGTGGGAGATTTGTCTAATCTGATAAACTCATTGTGGGCCAGAGCAGAGGAGAGTAGTGAAGAGATCCTTTGTTAGACAAGCAGAGCTGCTCGAGTCTGATTTGATCTCTCTTTAAGTCATACATGGGGTGAGCTGTATTCCCTCACACAGCAAAACTTCATAAAAGGGAGCTGTTTAGTGGGATTCATGCTATTAGATACTGTTAGAGTTCAGTCCTTGGTGAGTCTGAGGCTGCGGCTACACGGAAACGTTTTTCACTGTAAACGATACTTTTTCTTATCGTTTCGCTGTCGCGGCCACACGGAGCCGGCGTTCCCACTACCCCAAAACGATAGTTTTTGAAAACGGGTTCCAGAGTGGGAAAGTTTGAAAACGGCCTCGTTTCGTTTCCATTGTTACAGCTAAAACGTTTTTGCGTCAGTCACACGTTGACGCTGGGAGCCAATTTTAACACTTCTCTATTGTCTCACTGCGTGGCGTGACACAGCGGCGTGTGTACTGCCTCGTGTCATCGTTTTCGTCTGGACCAGCAGCGCGTTTCCGTGTGGTCGCAAGAATTTTCGAACCCGTTTTCAAAAAAAACCTCGTTTCGTTTTCGTGTAGCCGTAGCCTGAAAGTAGTGTTTAAGGAAAGAGCAATTAGTGGAGGGGTTCCTCTTTGTTCCCATTAATGTGTCCCTTAATAAAAAAAGTCTCACTTAGGCTGAGCACAGCCCAACTAACCAAATGTGGTTGACAACAAAGAGTTGGTTTATGTGGGAGAGGTAACCTAAGATTTTGATTAAATGACACTTAAAAAGAATAAACATACTCAATAGCCTATGGACATTATAGATTAGGCTTTTAACATCACAGAGACTCCTTTTAACTTGTTCATAAGGTGTTGGGGTGTGGCAACAGATGGCTTACTTTTATCCTCATAAAGGTCATATATATTGATCTTAAAACCCAACACTAGTGTCCAGTAATTAAAAAAATTGGGGGAAAGGCTTTAGTGTCATGATGCCAACCATCTGAAGCCACCAAAAAAATGGGATGAACTTTTGTGACTTAGGAGTTTTATCAAATGTGGGCACCAGAAAATGTGTTTTTGGTGGATTTTTTAATGACTTTTTCCCCCCTATTTTAAGCCCTATCAGTTCTGGAAAAAAGACTTGTGCTAGCTTTGTAGCACAGTCAGCTAACCTGGATGATTGGGAATGCTGCACATTTCCACTGATGTTATCGTAACTAAAGACATTTTTTGATTGTATTATTCTTTTTGAGTCACACATTTTATGGAGGACTCACATGTACGATGTCGCAACATTTCCCAACATGTCCTCCTGTGAAACTGAAAAGTCAATCTGGCAAAAAGCAAAAAAACCCTCCTTCATTTGGTTTCACCCAGTAAATAGTTTCCAAGTCTTAGCTGTAACCGCATTTTACCAATTACAATTACAACTCTTCTTTCTGGTTATTGTCTTTCTACGTCATTCAAGATTTGTCTTAGAAGTTTTTCCAAATTTCCCTTCTTTGGCATAGCTAGACAGCAAAGACGGTGATATCAAAGACGGCACCAATAGGTTTGACAGTTTGACTGGCATCACACGCAACATCTTGATTTGTAGCAGTTGACTAAAGGCCAACATTTTTTAAGAGACTTTAAAAAAACACGCAGTTGAAAAAAGCTGTACAGTCCTACACGAAGCAGAAGTTTCGATTTATCGGTAATGCATCTACATCCCATCAGCAACTTTAATGAGCTAAGACTATAATGTTTCCTTTTTTTGAGGTTGAGTCTACTGACCTTGCTGTGTTTCTCTTAAGGTAAAGTCTTGTTTCGCCGCAGTCACATCCGAGATGTTGCTGTCAAAAGACTCAAGCACCTGGATAATTACTGCAAAGTAAGCCAGAACTCTAAATGTCTTATAAAGTCCTCACAAATGTTCTTTTTTTTTTTCAGTTTGTGTCCAGCACTTTTAGGACAGGCCTCTTATAGTTTTCTTGATTGGAAGAGCACTTTATGCGTCTTGAATATTTGCCGCAGTATTTTCAAGGCAGGCTTCAGGATTTATCTCCCAACACCAGCCTCAACAGGAAAGCAACTGCTCTATCTGCCCTGGTCAATTTCCTGTCACCAACCTAAATAGGCAGCCTGCTAAGGAAACAAAGGAACTGGGGCATGCAGGGGTAAGAATGAATCAGCAGATTTACAGTAAAGTTTAGTAGTAAGCGCAGACCTGCCCGTCTTACATTCACTGGGGATGAGAAGGGAATGTTGGGCAGGTGGGTTGCCAAGTGAAGCAGCAGTTTTCATTTAGTTGGGATTTGTTGTGAACCTTTCTTTTAGATGTTGTTTCTGTGAGTTTCTTTTCAGAATCTCCCGCAGTGGACTCAAGCTGGTTCTTTCAATAAATCGCCCCTGTGTGTTTTCCTTTGTTTTAACCCTCTCCCTGAGCCCAGAGTCTTCTTCCTTCCCCTCCACACCCTTTACATCTCCGCCTTGTCCTCTGATCTCACCGCACAAACTTTTACATACCTGATACTCCTCTCCAAGTATAATGGAAATGTTTCTAAACATAAATGCAATCTGTCGAATGTGTTTATGTTGCACCCAGTTGCTTTCTCCCTTCCTTCTCGCCAACAGGCTCTGATGAAGCTTCCCTCCCACATTTCCCAAAGTGAGGAGGTCCTTAAGTTCTTTGAAACCAACTCAGAGGACCTCAACCCTCCCACAGAGTGAGTAACTGGAGCTACGTTCTAGAAAACACAAGTTGTTATTGAGCATTAGCATCCCCTCTGTCATATGAGCTGCGAGATATCAAACATTGCCCTCTGGTGGGTTGTAAACACTGTCTGTGTTTGTGTGGTTCAGCAGCTGGGACCTTTCATTTGTGCTGCTGACCTGCCCTGATCTGCAGGCTTAGCTGTGTCTGAGATGATTGATTGATACTGGTTGAGAAGCACTGTGTTTTATTAATAAAGATTTCAGGGAGGTGACATCTGATGCCAGAACAAATGAGGAAGGATCAGTGGTGTCATGAGATGCAGCGAGTTCAAGTCTCAGGGCAGATAAGATCCTCATTCCAGCCATTTGTCATATTCAGTTCAAAGTCAGAGTGGGAGTAATTACAGTACAGGCTGGCTGAGCTTACTCTTTTATGGGATTTTTTTCTGTTTCTACTCTTTAAAAGCTGTGTCTTGCTTGCACACTGAGGTAGAAAAAAGTGTGTGCAACCTGTTGAGCGGCCACCTCTGACCTTCAATACCCATGCATGTTAATCCCTCTTCAAAGAGAGGGTCCCCTGCAGCCTCGGAGACGGTCCCGTGCAGCTTAAAGTGGGATGTTGAAGTCTAAAAGCCATCCCACCCACACACTGCCTTTTGGATCTGGGCCACTTCAGCTGGACTTTTTTTTTTACGTTGCAAGCTTTATGCATTTAAGCTCACGTCATTATTCAATCCCTGTAGGTTGAGCTCTGTTGTTGTCAGAGTCCTCGTGTAACACTGCCATCTAACGTTCAACAGACGTCACATATAATATACCGTAATAATAATAAAAATAGATTGGTCTCATGCTGCTCCACCACAAGAGGGAGCCTCGCAACAGGCTTTTTAAAGCTGAGGATGTTTTTCCTCATTTTTGGGAATTTAAACATAACGTGCCTTTGGTATGAAGCGGAGCTTCTGCGCTCTTATTGTGCAAACTAAATTGCTCAGAGAGTGAGCAGAAACACAAATTGGGAAAAAAAAAAACTTGCTCTTCTTTTCAAGCCTGATTAGGATTTTAGACATTGATAACAAACAGATGAATAAAGGCCAAAAGTTCAGTGTGGCTTTGTGATGGACTCCGTGTAAGAAATAGTTCCTTTTTACCTTTTGGATAGTTAATCATTAGGGCTGGAGGAATTGTTTTTAGATAACTGTAACTAAGTGTTGACTAGAGTATATATTGATATAATTTAGGTATCTGATTGAAGTCAACAGCTGAATTTACTCAAATGATTCAAAGACCATTGTTGCAGGGAAAGTCTTAAGCAAAACTAATTCTTGTTTTTCGCCACTGAAGGCTTTTGCACAGTTTTTGAGCAGTTTATTCAAAGTGATGTTGTCTTCTTGATAAAGTTGTAGTCTCCAAAGCGCTACAGCCATCAGAGGTGTCATCAAATAGATGGTCATGACGGCATGTGGAAGTTTTAGTCATCAATGATTCTTGTAACTCTGCTATTGTAGTTTGGTCATAAAGCAGCGCTGGAACTTTATATTAGTTTTCTTTGCAGTGCAGGGATTTGGCCCATCATTTTGACATCAGTTGCCTTCAGGGTGTTTGGCACAGATTAGACATGCATTCAGTGCCAACCCGTGTGTTTATCCTTGCTTAATGAAAAACACATTTTGCTGCCAAATCTGCAGTGTGATTTTTTTTTTTTTTTGTTTGTTTGTTTGTTTGTTTCATACCGTGTTAACACTAATAAAAAGCTTTATTCATCCAAATGGAGAAATGTCCCCTACATTTTTTATATCTAACTAACAAACTATTGAGCAACAGTGTTCAGCCTGGAAACCATGCCCGGTTTTGAGGCCAGTCTATGGGGCAAAGGAAAAGAGAATCGTTAAATCCAGTCAACATGAGCATAACGTCCATATTCTCCATTTTTCAGCTTATCATATCAGTTTATAATTTTTTTTTTTCTTTGTTCATATTTCATCTCAATCGATGCATTTCTACTAACGTCCCATTTATTTGAGGAGCTTTGGTTCATTGACTCTGTTATTCAGCAGCAGTGTAGTATATGAACTGTATACTAACCCATAGCATTAAAAAAATCACAAGGAAGGCTCCAATCTTCATGTGGGAGCTGCCTATGTGTTTTCACAAGTTTTTCCAAAATAATTGACTGTGAATTTCAAGTTCTTCTGTTAGATACCATAGAGTTAGGTGATAAAGACACAACTATTGAAAATAAAATTTGATACTAAGTGTTAGAAACAGTCTTTCTTAAACAAAGCGGTCCTTGATTTATCTAAGAGAGGGACAAGAAGACATGAGAGTACCAATGTTGCTGGATTTAACAATATTACAGCTGCAGCAGTGATGTTGTACAGACTGATTAAGCTGCTGTGATATGCCAGTAAAAAGGATTAGATTGAAAAAAGGCAAACTAAACAAAGTAAACTGGCAAGCCAGGGGGGCGATGTTCTTTTGCTTTAAGTTTTTCTCAGCTATTTATTTTATTTTAGTCAGCCTCTGTGTCATATGTGATCTGGGTCTGCACCCAGCTACCCCATTCCTCTCAGGAACGTCGTCTGGTACAGCCATCCCTGTGCACACAGCAGTCTCAATCCAGACGTTTCTCATTAGTGGTACTAATGGCTACCAAGTTATCAGAGTACAGGGCGTCCTTCTCTACCTTCAAGAATATTTTGAAGACTTTTCTCCAGAGAACGCCTCCTCTCCCAACACATCTAATCTGCTCTTACTTGCAATTCTGTACATGTTATACTTACACTCTGTTAGTCAGACAGATTTAAACTAATTAGGCCCTCAGTGTGTAGATCAGGGTTTCTTACTGCACTGCAGCTTAAATGTTGTCGCTTTGGATAAAAGCGTCTGGTAAATTACTCAATGTACAGTTAATGAAAATGTCATTCTCAAATTTGTTCAGATTATCTGCACATGACTCGTACAACAAGTCTGCGCCACAAGCAGCAATTTCAAACAAGTTCATAATGATGATATCAAGGCTCTGCAGCTGAAGACCAATCTAACCAAGCAAGAAAAGGATCGACCGCCACAGTGTCTAAGTTCATTCAACAGTTTAAAGCACTCGTTCTTTAAGTTGTAGATTTTTTCCTTTGTTAGATTCACATAACAGACCGTGTGGGACATTTAATCGTTGCAAGATGCATTTTTCCCCAGAATTCAATTAAAATAATCTGGTTAAAAGTGCAGTCTACCCTTTGAAGCTCCCATCCAAACCATATGATCCTGCTGTTGGTGCAAGATTCCCGCCATGTGAATAAAACTCATGCATGCACACATGATTTTGGACTGCTTTACCTTCATAGGAGATCTATTTTAATCTTAATTATCATGGTTACATGTCTGACCCTAAATTGATCTCTACTGAAACCCAAGTATTAGTATTATGCTTAATGTTTAATGTGGGAACCTGCTTTTTGTCCTAAAATGAGGAATGAGTCTCCTCATTGTGAATGCGTTAACACCATGTGATTAACACTGCTACACATTAATGCATTCAAGGTCGTATGAATGGCACTTTTTTTGTCTGGAAGTCTTTTCTTTGCAGCCTAAAGCTTAATTTGACATCGGTGTTTCAGCACGAGAGAAGTTATTAGTGGTTGATATGTGGTCAAACAAACATTCTTTTACACTGACATCAGTGTGTAATCATGGCCAAGTTTTACAGGAGATTTGGCCTAGTATGCATGAGTTTACTGGGGTTATGTGTACTCTTGTAGCAGCACCATTACCTTTCGCACAAAACTGCTTTATCATAATGATTTGCTGCTCAAGGATGCTGGCCTGTTGACCGCAGATTTAGAGGTTACCCCTGCAGAGGTAAATTGCAGGTCATGCAGTGTCTGTGTAATGCAGACATGGAGTAGGGCAGATACTGAAGTCCTCTGACTTGGCTGAAAAATGTGAGAGAAGGACTAATATCTCACACATTCCTTTTCTAACAAGCCCACCTACAAAGGGTGAGCTCTAGTTATGTGCAAACAGATGGTTACTCTCAGGTCAGGATTAAGATGGATTCTCATGGGCTTGGATTTTTAATGATGTGTTCAGTTGCTGTGCATGTGTACAGTATGGTATATACATCTTCTGCCATGGACATGAGGAAACCAAACTATATATTTTAAAGAACTTCTGTTTGTGTCTATTGTCAATTTAGTCAATTTAGGGTTAAGTTGACAACGTTATTTTTTGCATCTTCTTCTTAACTTTTAGATTTTATAGTGATAGGAGGTAAGCCCACAGAGCCAGAGCTGTGTCCTCATTCTCCTCTTGGGAGGAATATAACTCCACCTCTGTGCTGAGGGTCATGAGCAAGCAGAGCAGGTCAAGCATCTACTTTGTCTTTGTCACTTCTCCCAAAACCTCATTTTCATCTTCGCCCCAAACAGATTTTGTTTGAGGTGCTTGCCATAATGTGCGAATTTTTCTTTTTGAAACCCATTACATATTTGATTTGTTCACCTAAAGCTATGATCTTAAATTAGTTAAAAGCTGGTCTTACCCTGTTTTCTGACATTATGAAATTCATATTGATGCTGAGTTGCGATTATTTTTAGACCGTATGAATTTTGCTTGAACATCCAATATCAACTTTGTTCCTACTTTGCCGCGGTCTAATTTAATAATGTGTTCACGGTTGTTTTATTTCTACAATAAATTAAGAGTATCGTTTATGCTTCTAATGCAGCTGTCTTGTATTCGCTCGTACATCTGGAAACAGAGAAGTGTTGCGCCAAAATCTGATTAATCTTAAGTAACAGAGGATCACATTTATTTATGAAAATGTTTTGCTTAATGTTGGTCTTGGTAGACGTGCAAGAAAGTATTCATTACTATGTTTTGATTAGTGTAGAAATACATGAAAATAAGAATTGTTGCCTGTTCATGACTTTACGAGGAGCAGTTTTTATCCCAAAAAAAACCCAAAAAGCGCTGGGCCTTCTGCTCCATCTTGTTACATGGCCAGTTTATTACGGTAGCCCAGAAGGGGCAAACCAAACACTGGTTCTGGAGTGGGACTTTTTTGTCGAGGTCACTGTTGTCTTTTCTTTAAGACTGCCGGGCTTGGTGTAATCAACTATTTAAGCCCCTATAAGTCACTTTATTCTGCACTTTGCACCAAAAATTGTTATTTAGCTTGATAAATTCACATTTCTATAATGCCTGCTTATTTCTCTTCAGTGTCTTTTGTGAAGATACTTAAAGTACTGATCATATTTAAAAAAAGACAGTATTCCGGCTGAAGTGTTTCAATGAACTGTACATTGGCTATTCCATTCATATTCCCATGTACACGTTCCAGAGCCTTGTTGATGAATGAGTCATGTCCATGTTTCGTTCCTGTGCGCCATTGCATGATTTGTGCCCATCGAAAGCCTTTGTTTTATCCATACCCCTCAAAACACCCCCCAAAATGATGTCCTGTTTTTGCCCGCTGCCATCCTGCTGCTCAAAAGCACATCTAAAATGGAGAAGATCTGTTGTGCAGTTGACTCATGCAATCCCTGCTCACAATCGTAGATTATCAGTAGGTCTTTTTTTAATAAAAGTCATTAGTGTGAAATATTTTGATAAACTTACAAAAGCTATTTAGTATCTCCCAGTTGTAATATGTGTGAAAATGGGTGCAGCGGCTCTCTCTTAGGTCTGCATTATGTATGAGGTTTAAATGTTGATCATTGCAACATTACCGATACACTTTAAGTATGAAATTAGTACAGAATTTGGTTGACATTATATATTTTCTCCAAATATAATTTTGCTGACAAAACCTGCCTTGACATATGTTCAGCCATCAAGGCTTTTGTATACTTTCAGGCTTTGTGAATTTCCTGAGTTTTCCAAGCATATGAATGAGATGCATATAAACATAAAAAAAAACCTGATATCTTCACAGATGTTAATGTCAGTGGTCAACAAATTCCTCAGTAAGTTGCAATGTTCCCTGTCAAACCCAACAGCCCCTAATTTAAGAGGATATTCACTATTTGTAGTCTAACTAGCAACGGCAGCCATGTTGAATGCCTTGCTCCTCAGGGTGCGTGTTTAGTTAAAACAGTGATGTTGATGCAAACCCTCTATACATGTTAAGATAATGTGAGTAGGATCAGCACACTTCACTTAGCTTATAGTGATTCCTGCTTACCTTTACCTGAATATGGCCTTATTGGGGTTTGGTTAATCACAAAATGCTCTTTACATGACAGTATCTCGTCATAGTAGTCTTTATCACTCAAGCACTTTGAATTGTTTATACATGAAATGTGCTATATAAATAAATTTGATTTGATTTGATTTATCGGGATAGTATTGATTAAGACATCTGCATATAGACCTAGTCATGTGCATTTAAATTTTTGTTATAGTCTTCTAAGAACAAATCAAATGTCAAAAAATATGTTTGTACCACAGGGTGAAATAATCTCTATTAGAAATGGCAAAAATATTATTATTTATTTTCTTTTTTTTTTGTGAACTGAAGTTGATGAACAGACTGTAAGCTGGCGACCGTTGAAGACAATTTATCCAACCATGTGATCATATCCATGACTGGTCATGGCTCCACTCCTTCTGCTGGCCTCCCCAGAGAGCCAGGGGTCTGTTCCAAGCTGTGTCAAACCTGAGCTTCTCAGTTGTCTCTGTTTGCTGCTCGGTTAACTCAACGAGGAAAAGCAAACAGCCCACACAAGGCCCTCAAGCTTGAGTCTTCTCATTGACGCACCTGCATCATAGAAGATTAGGGATGATAGATCAGATTTAAGTGACATCAACTTAATGAGTAATTGAAGATGTATTTATCATGTATTCATTTTTTGTTTTTGACAAGATTGATGAATCTTTCATGATTGAATTCATGATTGATGAATGGAGCTGAATTTTAAATGTTAAATTAGACAAATGATGTGCTTGCGGTCAGCATGCAGTGGCCCTGATAGTGCAGCGAGCAGCATCTTAAGAGTCACGAGCAAGTCATGGAACACTATTTATTGAGTCGCCATGGCAACAAGTACCCCATGTAGCATTCTCAATGCAGTTTTTGCTGCTTTTAGTTTTCCTAAGTATTAGGTTGTGTTTTCTGCATTGTTCTAAATGCTGTGTCTGTTTTCCTAGTTGGTTTGTTTTGTCTGTCTGTATGCATTTTCTGAAATGTCCATTTGTCTGAATATCCATGCACTGCTGATGAAGGTCAGTGCTTTTAGCCACATGCAGATGTGGACGGCAAATGTGAGCCCAGCGAGTGGGAAGCTCGCTGCTGCTCTGTGATTTAATGAGTGTCAAAGCATAGGGCAAGTTCTTTGACACGAATGATCTCTCTGTCAGCATTTTGCCACAGTCCGAGCTTAAGAAAGAGGCCTTTCACATCTACACATGAATGAGACTTAACAGGGAGATATGATACTGTTGTCATGTCACTAAATGCCGTTCTGTTAAACACAGGCAGCTGCATCACACTCATGTTCTCCATTTGAACGGATATTTACACACATGACAGTATATTAGTCAAAAGAGCTGATGGTTTGCTTTATTACTGTTCTTGACATGCTTGCTGTGGCACTCGCCCGTATGTGTCCCACCCTGTCCCCCTCCCTCTGGTCGTGGGTCAAGTTCTGCATGCATTCTCAGTGAGGGTTTGGCTGGCAGTCGTGTGCCAACTGCATTTGGATGGTCTCAGAGATTCAGCCTTACCCAGCTACCAGATTGATCAAGTCGTATCAATGCTCTGACCTCGCTTGGACAAACACCTGCCCTGACCATGTTGCTCTGGTGTTGTTTCTTTTGCAGAGACTGTGGGAGCTCTGGTAAACGTAAGTCAGGTAAGAAAATCTTTTAATTTCATTCAACACTTCAGTTTGACACACTTATTGTACTGTATCTTCAGTGTTTTTACGGTTTACTTGAATGATAATGTGATATCTAGTGTCGCTCCAAACAGAGAAAATGACTAATTCTATAATTTTTCAAACAGTTGCACGAAACTAATGAAACCCAAAGGAGAACTCCACCAGTTTTGCTTATCAAAGTGTCTGCATAAGGACAAGATGGCAGTATTGGCTGGGTTGAAGACTAAAAGTTTAAAAATAGAAAGAAAAAAAAGTGTCTCTCTTTGTATAAACAATAACCCTCTGTTTTTGGGAAGGAAAAGGAATATCTGGAATCTAGCTGCAAAGTTTGGTCACTTATTTAACGATTTAGTGAACACAAAATGAATGCTACAACTCTTGTGATAATCTGTTTGTGATTTCTGTCATTCCTTTAAACAGGAATCTTTAAACAAAATATTTGGTTTCAGCTTCTCACATGAGGAGATTGCCAGCCTTTCATTGTTACATATCTCATGAACATGTTCAGTTTTTGACTCTTGTTTGGACAAAGTCATGTGTAGTCACTGCCTCCCTTTTATGAAAAAAACAAATAGCTCACCACAAAATAAGCAGAAGATACATTTCCATGGAAGATGATTATCCAACAGAAATGTATCTACAGCACTGATTTTGTTTTCTTTTTTCTTAAGTGAACTCCATCATGATGTCATAGGTACATTTTCACACGTCCTTCCCTAACACTTGTGCATTATTATGAAATCGTTAAGAAAACAGTGTTAGGGGGACAAGAACACCTGTTTGGGTCTCTGCATTTACACTGCCAGCGTTGGCTTTTGGGTTCATGTTGATGTGTTTATATGTGTGTGTTAGAGTGCAAAAGAGACCGAGTGACTCAGCTGAGCATGGGGATATGAGCGTAGGAGGCAGCCGGAAAAGTATGAGAGGGGTTTAGTTAACAGCTGTGCAGTTTTTCTGTATTTATATGTGTGTGCACTTGCGTGCATGCAGTCTTAGAATACCCGTATGCATTACTAAATTACACACTTGTCCTGCAATCAGATGTTAAGTCTCAATGGCCATCCTTCCTGCACTCTGTCACAATCATGTTCTTCAAAGCTGGGTTCTGAAAGTATCAGTAAATGATCTGTAAGCAAATATCCTTTGGGTGATCTTCTCTGGGAAGAAGCTGTGCAGGGGTTGTCACCAAAAGAAATAAGACTCCAAAGTAATGTGTTCCATGGTATTGAGGCTTTATGTAACAGAAAATTCCAGCCACATAGTGAAATGGAAAAATTGTCTTATTTCAGCAGTGTGTGTGTGTGTGTGTGTGTGTGTGTGTGTGTGTGTGTGTGTCCACTCGTTTTGTAGCCTACATTCAGTCTGAGCAAGAAATTAGACTTGCTCCCACTTAAATTAAAATGCATGGACAATTTGTCATATTGTCATTTTCATGCATAGCTCTTGCAGTTTGATTCTGAGTTTGGATATTACAGAAAATGTTTTAATAGTTATGTAGTTCCTCAGCCCCTCCATGAAGCCTACCAATAAAAACAATGATGATACGCTACATGCCTAGTACTCCTGATAATTTAATGTTAACATTAAGCTCATTCTGAACAAGCTCTCCATACTTGATCTAGAAACCTTCACCATAGTCCCCATGATGGACATTAGTGGTTAAAGGCTGGTATTTCACTTTTAAAGCAGGACAGCAGATAAAGTGCAGTGAGTCTGTGGTGAATTTATGCTGTAGTTGCAGCTTATGGGTTCCATAATTACATGGTTCTGGTCTCCCATAAGAGTTTGCTGAGCCCCTGCCCCAAAACGGAGAATGTAGCCTTTCACCACAAAACCGGTGTGGTTAGAGGTTTGATGATGTTTACCTGGCAAGCAGAGGGACATTACAGGCTCACTCACAGCTGATCACTTGCTTTTGGTTTTGTTATTGCCTTTGTGTTCATGACACTGCCGTTTTCCTGCTCGTTGTGGTGATTTGTCTTTCTTTCCGGAGAACTGCTAAAAGTTGTTTAAGAAGTGTGAGAGCTGTTTTAAAAGGGTGCTGTGTTCCTGAACTGTGGCTCTTTATACTTTTTTGATCAAATTCAGAACTGTGTCTCATTTATTGTTTGTGACCCAAACTTGAGCCCCACATAGTTGAAGCAGTCTATAATTCACTGCACATCACAGCCAAGGCACTATCTACTTATGGTTCATAGAAAGGCGGGCTATCTCCTCTCGAACATATAAGGGAGCTGTCATGATTGACTGCTGATACTTAGCTTATTAGTGTAAATCACTTTCAGATGACAGTGACTGATGAAAGGACGTGCTGTCATGACGATCTTAAAAGTAAACAGGATTAGCTGCTGCTGACGTTGTATGACACTGAGGTTCAGGAGCTTCTTATCAACTTCAAACCATTGCCTCTTATCTGTATTCAAACGGAAAGCCAGATGAGCAGAAGACTTTTGGAAATTGGGTAGGAGAGGAAAAGAAATGCAGCGCTCGGGGGTGTAGTGCATGTGAAAAGCAGCTGGAGAGGAGGAGGAGGTTTACGTGGCAAGTGGAAACCATGTCAGCGCACAGACCGAGGGAGTGTGTCAAAGTGTGCAGACTTGCTGTCTTTATTTGCGCTGCAGGTCTCTTGGGGGCCAGCAGCATGTTCAGTACAGTGTGTGTACTGTATGTGGTTATGCATCGTTGTTGTGGGCAGAGGGGGGGGTCGAAAGGTCTGTGTGCTTGTTTGGGTTTCCAGATGGATAAGATTTTAAACTGGCATTGCAAATCATTAAGGAAAATCAGCTCTCTAACAATCAAACACTGTTTCAGCAGCTTCTCTATCTTTGCTATTTAATGCTTGGACTTACGACTGCAGTCTCACTGAACCTGAGAGATTCACATGTGGGTTAGCACAAACCCACAATTGAATGTTGTGATGAAATGTTGCCTAAAAGTTAATTTCATGTCAGCTACAGTCAATGTAGAGGTTCCCCCCCTAAGTTACCACTGAAGTCTGGTTGTGTGGAAGCTCCACCCCTCTGCCGCACAGAGCAGACCCAGTACAGGCTGCTCTGTTTCTGATAAGTGACCATTTGTCACAGTGGACTCCCACTCTGGAGGCAGAGCTTAAGGTTCCTGCTCAAAACAGTGTTTAGAACAGATACTGTTTTGTTATATGTGCTTCTGCTGAAGTTAAAGGTACCCTGTACTCTTTTAGAAGTCCCAGTTTTGCTTCTGTGGTGTATGCACACAGTCAGAAGCAGAATCAGAAATTGTTTGTCGTCAAGTAAGTGTACACATTCAAAGACTTTGTCTTAGTGCGATTGTGCAAGACAATATTAGACAGAAAGAGTAAGAAAGATGAGATGAAATAAAGTATAAAACTGGATTGGAAATATTGGTACAATGTATGTACAGTAAGTATGTGGAGTAAGGGTTATACAACATGTGCAGTAGGGGGTAGATGTTGACAGTATGCAAGTGTAAAACTCCAGAGGTCAGAGAGAATTGTGTTATTATCACATAAACACAGAAGGGCAGGATAAGAGTCCAAGTTGCCTTTTAAGCTTGCTTTCATGTTTCATGAAAGGTGGCAATGAGCTAATAAAGGCAAGAAAGACAATTATAGGAAGCAAATTTCCCATTATTCCAAACTTCACTTCAGCTAGTTTTTTCATTATTACACGTTATATACATATACACATTGTTAGAGACCTTGAATGTGAGATAATCAGCAGATTTCATGAGGATATTGAACACATTCTTCAACCTAGTAAAATGAAATCTTACAGTAAGATGAGTTTGGTGGTATTTACTTTTTGGTCTGACTCTTCTCCCCCTCAGGGCTACATACTGATTCAGTGACATGATTACATCTGTACTACATTGAAGAACAATTCTGCATCCCTTCTAATCCAGCTGCACATCTGCCGCAGCAAACCAAATAAAGGCGTTGCACTTTGCCAAATTTTACTCCTCTCAGCCAAGTTCTGCTCTCATGAAGTCACTTCAGAGCTTAAAATGTAACACTAAAATATAAAACCTGGTGCCAATTACAGTATTTGCTGTCCAGTAGAACCCTGCAAAATCTTTTAACAATAGAAAGAAAGTCTGTGTATAAATGAGTTGACTTGACTTGCTGGTTTCCTCCTCTTACTGATGAGTTATTGCAAGGTTCCCAACTGTCATCATCTCTGGAAGGAGCTGATGATGGGTGAGTGCGGGAGGGGCTGGGGGCTGGATAGGGTTAGGATATCTGAGAGCTGGAAACACATGTACAAATCTGAACGAAGGGAGAGAAACACTGAAAGTGGCTAATAGCACTAATGTGATGGACACCAATACAAAATGCATTTCAACACTAATACTTTTCGCGTTGACATACACGTGCTTCTCGACTTATTTCCTCAGAAGTAGCCCACAACCCTGAAAGATAAACTTAGTACTCCTTCACTTACACCAAGAGTTGGTAAAGCGTTTGGATATTTTTTTCTAGATCCGCAAGATTTCACTGGAGCTGGAAGCTGGATGTTTGATTATTTCATTCATAATTTTTTGGTTATTTTTCCATGTGTTTGCTCAGGAATCTCAAGTTTTTTTTTCAGGTAGGGACTAAATGAAGTGCTGAAGCTCTTGTTTGAAATTAGACTTGCATTCTGTTTCCCCTCATTTTTCTCACACATGCTCTCCTTGTTCAGGCTCCGTCTTCCTGCTGTTGGAAAACACTTAATTTCCTGAATGACGCTGAAATATTAGCTTTTGTTTTTCAGGCCGATTGACTTTGCTGACAAAGTCTTTACTCACTCACCTCGGGTCTCGTGTTTACTGCTCAGGCGCAGCAGTTGTTAATTATATGTTTTAGAAAGCTGCATTTACGTCATTTGACAGAGGTCATACCTTTATGAGATAATGCTTGCTGACTTATATGTTCACTGACCTGAAATGTGGAAATACTCAAAAATACCTTTTTGCATGTATGAATAAAAACAGCTTAACAGGGACCGAGTCACTCATCTTGTGTACCTGTTAAGGGTTAATTCATCTGTGTTTTACAACAAGCTATTCAACCATGCACATCTATTAAAACTGTCAAAATTAATATGATTTTCATTCCAGATAAAGTAATTGCTATCATGTAATTTATTAAACAACAAGAAGGCAATGTTTAAATAATGTTCTTTCTGTCATTTCTGCACCCAATTTTGTGGTTTAACAAAACATCTTGCATAGATAAGGCCTGATAAAACCACAGCCCAACCACAGTAATCCTGTCTGTTTGGCAATTTTAGCATATGAGATGAAGTTGGTGTAGAAAACTTTTTGAGTTATTAGCCGTTTGACACTTCAGATGTTGTTCCCAAATTGAAGGCAAAATTTTATTTATATTTGGAGTAATCTCTTGTCTGGGGGACTGTCTCTGGGTCATCTCTTTGAAGTAATGGCAGCCGAATGAAACCTTCTCAGTCATTCTTTATTCCAGCCCAAATCCCCAAATTTATTGGGCTCAATTGATCTCACTTTCCTTTCCCAGAATAAAACAATTACTCTTCCCAGAGGCTGTTTATACCCATTTGAAAAAATGTGTATGGGGGTTTTGTTTTTCTTCTTTTTGCTGGAAATATTTGCTGATTACGACTAAAAAGCTCACATGTTTAACCTTACCTTGTAGTAAATTGTTAGCAGTGACTGAAAGCATTTAGCCTCTCTTTGGCCATGTCTGAGATTGAGATCTCAACAATGTTTGTAGATCTTTGCTTGTTATTCAAACTTCACATAAAGGTACATAGTAGCTGTAGCAGTGGTATCAAGGTACACAGAGAGAAACTAAAGTGTGCAAACAGCTTTGAACTCAATGGTTAGCAGAAGCTCTTGTTAATGTGTGAACTTGGCATCAGCTGGTTTGTGTCTGGATTCCAGCTGACACTTGTTAGATCTGCTTCGGTTCATTCAGCTATGCTTATTTTAAGGATTTTGCATGATTAAGGCTTCAGCCAGCCTCAGTTAATAAAGCCTGACTCTTGAGGAGGGGAGAAAAGTGTTGTGGAGGTTTGCAATAAACTGGGCACCAAACGTTCTTTAGATGCCTTCACAAATAAAAAACACATGTTTCTTTCTTAAGAGGTCACTCCTGTTGTTTGTTTGTGATCTGAAAGCTGGTGAGGGGATGGGTATTGACCCAGTTAGCAATTCCTGCACAAACCAAGTGAAAAACTAAGTCACTGCTGGTTTTTAAATGGTTAACTTAGTGAAGTACAGAGAGGAAGAGTTCCATTGGCTGGGCTGCACGCTGTAGTCAGAGCTCTAGTGTTTCATAGAGACACAGGGCCATCCCTCTGAGCACAGCTCCAGCCCCTTCATCTGGTTCTATTTAAGGCCCAGAGTGCCGACTCTTATGATTGGCGTACACAACCCCCTACTCTTCCTCCAGCTCCAGCCCCAACTGAGGAGAAGGAGGCTTTTTAGCAGATGGTTTATTTTCCAGGGGAACTTTTTCTTTCTTCGACTTTACTGTCCTGTCCTCAGCTAGCTGTAGTTCACCCGTCTGTCTTCTGCTCGCTCGTTGCTGCTCGTCTTCAAACTGTTTACCTCTTTACCTGAACATGACTTTGTTTGACAATAAGGATGATGTCACTTTAGTAAAATAGAATGGATTTTCTGCACTTGACAGCTTGATCCTTCACTCTTTGGAGGGAAAGTCTTTTTTTTTTTTTTTAAGATTTTCAGCATCTCCATTGCCCTTGATGTTGGGCTGGAGAGGGATGCAGCTCTATGGCTAGACTCTGGGGAAGATGCACTGATCCCTGTGATTATTGTGATTGGCTGAGCCCTACAGACAAAGTGGCCTATGGCACAACGAGTGCCCAACAGTCGTTCTCGTGGACCTATGGCTGGCAGCTGGCTGACAGCATGTTTTTTTCCATCAACTCCAGGTCTGGATGCTTCGGACCCTATGCTCCTGGAACAGTATGTGGTGGTGGCCAATTACGAGAAACAAGAGCCTGCAGAAATCAGTCTCCAAGCAGGCGAGGTTGTTGACGTCATTGAAAAGAGCGAGAGTGGTGAGTAATCAAAACAATAAGCAGCATGCATGCTACATGTATGTGAGGCGCACACAGCCTCGCACATGATTCAGTCCTCCTTAAACAGTTTTGCCCTTTCCCCAAACTCAACCCTTTCACCTCTTTTGTACAAGGCTTGGTAGTTGTTACTTAGCCCCATCTGGAGGCTCGCTTTGGCCTCCAGTCAGCCCTGTTTTTTCCAACTGTTGGTTTAGGCTGGGGGCCAGAATGTTGCCTCCAGCAAGAGGAATGTCTTCCAGACTTGTATTAATTATTCCACCTCACTTTAATGGAAAGCCAACAGGACACGCCGGGTTTACAAATGCCAGCTGCAGAAAGTCCTTAGTCAGCTGTTTGACCTCTGGAAACAGTTTGCAGACGGGGCCAAACAGTTTTTAAGGGTTTATGTGATTCAAATGAACAATTTTTAATGTTTTTGTCTCCTGCATATAACACACAACTTCATTTTATGTAGGAAATAAGTTGCATGCATGCACACAGGTCCACACATATGAACACTGAATGGATTTTTTTGTAAATTAAATACATTATGTAAAATCTACATTTAAAATGTTGGAAAGATGAAAACCTAGTGTTCTCAAAAAGCACCAACAGTCAGATCTAAGCACCTGTCTGAGTACCTTTTCTTAAAAGAAATTCATCATATGGAGCACAAGAGTGACTGGGAAGGTATAATCCAGTAACAAGGTCTGACATTTTAGCTTTAATGGTGTGCTGAGACAGTAAAACGGTAATGGGACTCATGTGTTCTTCAGGGGGAGGAAGGGGAAAGAGAGATGGAGGAGGAAATGATGACCAGGAAGGCAGTTTGACTTGGGTTTCTCAATGGGTGTGAGTGCCACACTGGCCTAAAGGAAGAGGGTCCAAGGAGTCAGAACGCTTTGAAGTGTCACGTGCCCTGCCCGAGGGTTCATGTATTTGTTTTTCCATCCTGCTCCAGTAGAATTTCAGCCCAATGGGGAGCCACAGTGAAGCAGATTTTCCAACACCTTGAAGTCCCTTTTATCAGGGGCCTTATATGAGTTCTGTCCTCCATGAATTTGAACTGCACAGCTCTGTGATTTTAAGAAGAGGCCCCTTCAATTATGTGTTTCGGCTGACCACTGTGCAAAGTTGTAGCAGTTGATCTGCGTGGACCTCGTGCAAATCTCTTTGCAGATTTATGATTTCCTTCATGTTGTTATTGCTAAGCTCATTCATCTATAATTTGGCTCGGTGTCTTGTGAGTTTCTAGAAAGCAAAACATTAGACTGCAAGGTTTTAATAATGCATCCTGAAGCTATTTGACAGTTTTATTACACACTGACACTTTAGCAGAAATAAATACAACCCCTTTCCAGACATTTTGCTAATGTTGTGTCCAGCAGCACTGCTAGCATTTAGCTGAAATCGCAGACCGTTTGCAATGGAAGTCAGAAGAAACTGCTCCATTTGGCTGGGGGACATCCCTCCATATCTCACTGCCAATACTAACAAGTCCAGGTGTGTGCTAAGATGACTTCAAAACTTATTTGATTTAGCATCCATTTCCTTGCAGGATAAGTACAAACCTTTTAATGGTTTCTGACAGATTGATCTGTGTATTACACAGTCGCATAGTGCATATGCTGAAGTGGAGGTACTAAAAGTGTCTACCTCATTTGATAAAAGGGCTGTATGGATTTTCAGGCTGTGCAGATTTAAACCACCATGGGTCTCCCTGCATAATATTTGGATGTACTGAGTGGAAAATTGCTGTATTCTGTCATTTGATTTTGTGTTAAGAACCATGTGTTTATCTAAGGTTTTTGCACAGAGGTGTAAAAGTACGAGGGGTATAACAGTGACAGATCTAGAAATGGAAAACTAAAGCTCTGCATTACTTTTGCCATGACCCAAGGCCTTCAACAGAAGTCCTGCTGTAAAAGCTACTGTACCACAGACATTGGCTGTGGCCGCTGCCCAGTGCAGTTATCAACTTTCCCTTACCTTGGATCAGATAATATATGCCTTTGACAGATCAGCAAATCTAGGTCAGAGCTATAAGCGAGCTCGGCTTTCTCCACTTTTCCAGCCTGCTCTCCCGAGCCAAGCAAGTATTTTCCGTTGCACTGGCTTGAAGATACAGTTTGTGTTGTGGTCTTTGTTTCAGTAGTTTATACAGCTCGATGGTTTGTTGGGTTTAAAGTAGGTGCGGTTGTGGTATATCAACACGGTAGACCAGGGAAAGCTGGATGATCTGCTGTAGTCTTCAGTTTCTGTGAAATGATACTCCTAAAACACTGGTGCTACTATGTAACCGACATCAATGAAAACTAAAGGCTTAGTCTAATGGAGTGGTATGAAAACGTTTACCCAGTAAAACAATGTGCTGCAGTTAAATATTCTTTTTTTAATTATTGAATTTGTCCCCACTCCTTCTGAGGCTTTATCATCTGTCTGTTTTATGAGCGTTTGCCAGGGGGAGATGCTGGCTCAGGAGTCAGATTGTGCATGAAGAAACTCAGGGAGAAAATGGAAAAAGCAATTTCCTGCCAAAGGTTCAGAGAGGTTGGTTCATTATAATGGCTTAATAGATCCTCCAGGATGCCTCCTCAGTTTACACTGTATTGGAGGGATGTTAAGTAAAATCAAGCTAGAATCTCACTCAGTCATTTCAGATGCTTTATATTCAGTGGTTTCAACTTTGCCCCTTAATTGAGAATACCGGAAAGGAAAAAATAATTTGCACATACTTGTTGAAATAATGCTGTAATTGCAGCCATTTTTTATCCATCTCAAAGTCAGTGTTTGGCATTTTGTCCTAAACCTTTTTGTTAAAGTTTTTCTGTGTTGACTCAATCAAGTGTTAATGTCTGTTCTAAGGTAAGATCAGCCCATACAAATTAGAATTTACCAAATGAACTTTAGAAGTGCCTGTTTGTCTCTGTCTGCCTTCGATGGGTCAGCTCACACTGTCATTCCCTTCCTCTCCCTCAAAATGTCCTGGCATCACGTACAGTGCTGTAGTTATAGTATGCTTGTATCTCCACCACTCCACCCAGCTTATGTAAACTGGGTGGAGAGTGAGTGAGATTTAAGGAACAGCTTGAACCCTCTCTCACCACAATTTGCCTTTTGTTTTTGCAAGCAGTAATGATTCATATTTTGTCAAAGCTTCTGAGAGAAGCCAGCAGGTAACATGGATATTCTGCAGATTTTTATTTAATTTTTTTACTGTCTTGCTGAAGTCAACCGGCAGATTAAACAATTATGGCTGTCAACGTGCCCTGATGAATATGCAGGATGAGCACTTAAGCTTCACATGAAATAAATGTACCACTAAGATAATGCGTCCATTAATTATTATATAATTTTTTTATGCAAGGGCAAGATGTTTTTAAGGCTAAGCTTAGCCGGAGGGATTATTTATGTTCTAAAGTTCACTGCAAGAACACAAACCAAATGCTAATCTTAAAAATATCATCCCAGTAAAATTTTACACAATCAATAGAATTGTATCTTTGTACAATAGCAAGCATGATCCAGATCTTGATAAATAGTCCATTTCAGTCAGTTTGTGCTCTTTGTATATTAGCAAGCACATGTGGCTCTAATGCAAAACTGGTCAGTCGGTCCTCTGCTTTGATCGTAGACTGGTTTTGTAACTGGTCTTGCATCGAATTATTAGGGCATAATGTATGCTATACATTTGCAGAAGTCTTCAGCCAACCCTAATTTAGGACAACAGGTAATAGGTGCATCCATTTATTGAAAAGTGCAAACATAAATGGAAATACAGTATGTTAAGCAAAAACAGAGTTTGTACTATTCCAATGATTCTAATTATTCTTCAACACAGCCTGAACTCTCTTAGACAAACTTTGTTGTAATTTCTTTAAGAAGTCTTCAGGAATAGTTGTCCAGGCTTCTTGAGGGACACTCCAAAGCTCTTACTAGATGTTGGCTGCCTTTTGTTCCGTTCTATGTCAAGATGATCTCACATTGCTTCAGTCATGTTGAGGTCCAGACTCTGGCGAGTATTCATCCCTCCATAGGCCCAGTTGCCACTGATTTTCAGTCCAGTTCTTGTGTCAATTGGCATCCCTCAGCTCATTCTGCCTGTTTCCCTTCCATAAGAACGGCTTGTTGACAGCCGCCCTTTCATGGAGACCATTTATGATGAAGCTTCAATGAACAGTAGATGGATCAACTGAAGGTCCAGATGCATCCCTTTGTCTGAAAATGATGTCCTTAAGAGAACAAAATCCTTCAATGTCAATCTGCTGTAGGTAGTTTTTTTTAAACCAGCCATTTCTTCTTTTGTACTCCACTTGATATTTTTTCAGCTAATAGCTCTTTGGGGATCACCTTGGTGCAAAATACTGTTTTATGTCTGTCAAACTGTGTTATCTTTGGCATTTCTCGTTGATGCAACTAAAGAAATGGGAACAAATTGTGTCTCTTTGGCTGCTAGTAACAAAGTTCCTGAAGATAAAATGAGTTCTTTGCTTGGTAGTCTGTTATGTGTAGATGCAACGCTTGTTCTTTCCTTGAGTTAGGTTCCCTCTTTGTGCTTGAATGATTAATCGGTAAGTGTTCAAAACCAAAAAACTCAACAAGTCATTGAAAATAGTCGGTTACAAGGACTGAACGGAAGAGGAGTGAAAAAGCAGCAAGTGTTCACAGAAAATGAGAGTCCTTCAGAAAGCCTGGAGAACAGGAAAGTTTGGCTCATTGAAAGCAAAATATAAAGAAATGAGGGATGGCTCGAGATTGTGGCACAGTGCTGTTTCTGGCATGTTTTGCGCCATTTGTAGATTGTAGGTGATTTTTCTCTCTAACCTTTCGCTTTTTAACATTTGAAGGACATTTTACGAGGGTTCGGATGTTTTTTTAAACCTCTTCTGATTGATTTGTAGCCTAAATCTAAGATAAAAAAAAAAAGAAAAAAATTATGCAAAAAGACATTAAACCTAACCCAATGGATGAAAGTCATATTCTTTACTTATTTCACAGCCACTTTTCAAGGCTTGTGATAGCGCTTCATAAACCTGGCAACGTTGGATTACATCCCTGCTTTGAGGCTGTGCTGTAGATTTGGAACGAAACATAATAAATGAATAAATAAATACAATATTTGTTAGATATCCATGCTCTCCAAAATCTGATCTCTTGATGTGTTTTGGTCTTAGTATCTGACAGGTTGCCATGTACATTTGGTACAAACTTAATGTTCAGTTAACTCGTGTATTTGTTCATCACGAGCACATCATTTTGTTTTAATGACAGAAAACCTACAAAACTTCACTTTAGTGTTGTTTATTTTACATTAGTGAATGTCGGCATGTTCACATGCTAAACGTTGGCATGGTGCAGGCGTGTACACATGATGGTGAACAAAGTATTATATATGCTGAACTACAGCATGCGAGTTATTGTGACACTGTTTGCATTTCGGGGGCTACCATTTAGCTCAAAATGCTGCGCCGTAAATATCAGGAAGAACATGACCTCGGCAAAGAGAACCTGTGTTTCTCCTTCCAGTCTTTTAAGATAGCAGTCTATAGTATTTATTGTCTCCTCTGGGATGCACCATATGGCTTCACATTCAACCTGCACAGCTTATTAGAATGATGAATTACTTCTTTCTGAAGCACCAAATGGTGTGTTGTGATGCTTTAATACAAGGCACATTGTAGATAATTTAAAGGAGACATGTTATGCCCTTTTACACAAGGTGACACAATTCCCTTCATATCTTAATAAAATGTCTGTGACATGCTCTGGCCAAAATAACACAGAGAGACACTACTTTTTTCATATAGATCATTTTAGGATGTGAAGTGACTAACTTGACTTTACTCTGCCCCGGTTTGCCTTGTTTTAGACCTTTCGTATTTAATGACCCTTAGCCCACATTATTATGGTATGAGAGAATATACAGTAAATAGCCTGAAAGCTCAGACCACACACCAAACTGAAATAGAATAAACAGTCTCAAATACTGAAATTTTCCCCGTCTTCAGTCGGACCATGGGCTGCTGGTAAGCTATCAATCCCACTTTTAGGCACAGTCTGTCAACACCAGTCAAATGTTAAACAGCTCAAGTTGTTCAAACACACCGCAGAACGTAACTACTTGCATAATAATCCCTATATCATCATAATCACATATCGGCTCCATAAACTCTGGACTCCAGTACTTGATGTTTTAAGTTGTTAGTGGCGAACGATAGAACTCTTGCTTGTTTGGACGACATTTCACTGATCTTTGTTTTTAATAAAAGCTGCTACTGGTGCTGTGCAGGTGGTGCATATTCCCAGACAAATGGGAAATCAAAATTCCCACCTTCCGACTGGTAAAAAATGAAAAAATGAAAGAATGCCAATTAGAGATATTCAGATATTCTGGTTGGGATACAAAACATTAAATAAAGTACTGGTAAGGCATTATTAGCTCATTTATATTAAGTCAAGTGAACAACATAATTAACTAGAAAGAGCTGTTCCTGCGAAACAGCTGTGAGAATGCAAGAGCTGAATTACCATGCTAAAATATCTTAAAAAGCTAAAACAGCTGAAGAAGCTAAAGCTGAAGGAGCTGAAGAAGCTAAAGCTAAAGGAGCTGAAGAAGCTAAAGCTAAAGGAGCTGAAGAAGCTAAAGCTAAAGGAGCTGAAGAAGCTAAAGCTGAAGAAGCTAAAGAAGCTAAAGGAGCTAAAGGAGCTAAAGGAGCTGAAGGAGCTAAAGGAGCTAGCAGCTGAAGGAGCTGAAGAAGCTAGCAGCTGAAGGAGCTGAAGAAGCTAGCAGCTGAAGGAGCTGAAGAAGCTAGCAGCTGAAGGAGCTAAAGAGTTAGAGTTAGAAGTTAGCTAAAGAAGCTAAAAAAGGCTAAAACAGCTAAAGAAGCTAAAAGAAGCTAAAAGCTGAAAGAGCTATAGCTAAAAAAGGCTGAGAAGAAACAGGAGTTTGAAGTTGAAATGACATTTAAAAGATGAAAGTGTAATGATTTCGAGCTAGAAACAATTGAAATGGCTGAAAGTATGCTTAAATAGTTACAAAATTTTTTTTTTTAGTTTTGAGCTGACATGCTGGGGATTGAACCCCGGCCGCACGCACGAAACGGCGGTAGTGTTATCATTAAGCCATTTCGTTCTGTTAAACAAGAAGTACATATAACATATTTAAAGACTACATAGACAGACACAGAGCAAAGCTGCTGCAGCCGCGGGACAAATCTGAGGCGCAGACTGTCTTCAAACACGTTTTGTGAGAAAAGTTGAATAGCTAGAAAGATCATTTTAACACCGTTAGAAGCAGAAGGCTTAGAGGAACTTAGCAAAGTAGTTTTACATCTGTGGAGTCAACTATATTTAAATCGAAGCAGGTTGAACACACACAACATATATGGAGAGATGAGACGGCCGCCCGCCGATCGCGGGAGAGAAATGACGCCGAACACTGACTTCAAATACATCTTGTGAGAAAAGTTGAGCAGCTAGAAAAATAATTTTACCACCATTAGAAGCAGAAGGCTTAGAGGAACTTAGCAAAGTAGTTTTACATCTGTGGAGTGAATTGTATTTAAATGGAAGCAGTTTGAAACACTTGAAGCTGATTCAAAAATGGCAGATTTCCTCAGAATTTGAGAAGTTGTTCAAGCTTAAAGGCTCATAGTTCAAAATCTGTCCATGTGAGCTCTTTAGGAGTTACATTGGCTGAAAGAGGACAGGTTTTCCTACATTTTAAGATATAATTTGTTTCTCTCAGTTAAACTGTATGAAAGTTATAGTAATTTGTTTGAAAAGTTGAAACTTATCAGCACTGCTGAATGTCTCACTCTAAAATCCAAGAAGGAACTTAATTTTCATATTTTTTAAACTGTCATATTTCAAAATTGGCCGAATATTTTTAAAAGATGAGACATTTTGTAATAGCTGAATGTCTTATGAACATTTTAAAATTTGAATGGTGTCTCTAGCTGAAAGTATGCTGAACTAGTTACGATTTGAAAGGATTTGAAGGATTTGAAGGATTTGAAAGGATTTGAAGAGAAGGATTTGAAGAACTTAATTTTCATATTTTTTAAACTGTCATATTTCAAAATTGGCCGAATATTTTTAAAAGATGAAACATTTTGTAATAGCTGAATGTCTTATGAACATTTTAAAATTTGAATGGTGTCTCTAGCTGAAAGTATGCTGAACTAGTTAAGTTTTGAAGGATTTGAAAGGATTTGAAGATTTACCATTACTTTTAATGGGGAAAAAAGTTGAACAAAAAGCTTAATATCTTAAAAAGTTGAAAAGTTAGAAACACCAAAAAATATTTCCCATCAAGAGCTGAAAGAGCTGAACATTTTGATACCAAATTTGTTGAAATAGCTGAAAGTATGCTGGAGTAGTTGAATGCCAAAAATCGGCGGAATAATAATACGGAATAATAATAAAGAGAAACAGGAATGTAATAGTGAGAATGCTTAATGCATTCTCACAATGATGAGACTTGATGTTGATAACTAAGCTAAAAAGCTAGAGCAAAAGAGTTTAACTGTCCCACTTCTAAGATACAGCATATGCAGCATTATCTTAAATTGAATTTAAGCGGATATAAAGAGGGAGGGACTGGATAACCTTGTAGAGTGACATGTGTTTACTCTACAAATCTGAAGATCCAAATCTAGTAATTTGGCTTTGTTTTTTAGCTGATAGCACACACCAAAAAAGATTTTTCCAAAATATGCTCTCTTTAAAGCACAAAAGTGACTGTTTACCACAGTTTTTCTGTGTCCTATGTGGAGGAGAATAAAAGGCAGCGTCAACGTTATGCTTCAAGTGCTGCTTTTGCTTGAACCTTCAGTTTACCAGTTTGGTATGTGCAGTTTCAGCAAGAACATGTTTCCTTGTATAATAGAGGAAAAACCCTATAATTCTTTTCAACGAACCACCGAAGACATTATACGGAAAGCTTGCCAAGCGTTAAATGTCTTTTTTTCTTTTTTTAGCAGACGTTACAGCAGCAGATGGAAGACACATTATCCACTCAGAGTAATCCCCATCCTTCACATTCTTTCAGCCTAACATAGGAAGCACGAATGACCATCTCAAGAAATTAACCTTGTATTTTAGGTATGAAAAAAAAACAAATGGGAGGTTCCAAAGAGGCATTTCAACACAAGTGTCCACTGTTAAGTTACACTGCATTATGTAGGGGCACGGGAGATGATTAAAGGAGCGATACGAGGATTTAAGTAGTGGTAAAAGTGGTAATAATAGCAGAAATCAGTCAGTGGAGGCAAAAAGATACTTCTGTCTCACATAAGAATTGACCATTGAGTTGAACCCGCATTTTAAGGGGTGGGCTGTCAGACACTCAAGGACTGCTGTGTCTCCAAATCAGTGGAGCTTAGAGACATGAGCCGTGGGTTGCGGCGTCGTTAAGACCATGAGGGGATCCTTTCAGAGGCTGGGAGGGAGTGAAGGTTGTTCCTTGGGTCAACATTAGCTCTTAAAAGTTGTTTTGTGCCGTTTTTGACCTCCCCCCCGCCCTTACCAGAGCCACCCAGGTAATTGAACCCCAGTGCGTTGTGAAAACTGAAGGCGTGTGTATTGGGCTGGATGCCTTGCCCCCTTGTGCTTTGATACAAGATCTACTGTTAATAAATACAGGAGCTGGAAATGAATAAGGTTTTCTCCTGCTCTACTCAACAGTGGTGTCGGATATCTGCAGGACTGCTGAGCCTCTGCATTCCTCATCATTTCAGGTCATGAAAAAAAAGAACTTCTTCATATGCTGAATCTGTGATTCTCATAGTCATAGTAGATGGAGGAGTAATTCCATTACAGTTTCAAGCCTAATTGTGTCACAGTTAGTTGCGAGGAACGTTAGAGGACACGATGGTGTCACACTCCGTCATGCATACCATTGTGTGGGTATCAGACGTGATTGATTATCTTAGTAAGTTGCAGTTTTGTTTTACTGGTTTTCCACTCGACTTAGGAAAAAACCCAAAGTTGCATAAATCCAGTGACTTTGTTGCAGCTGAGAATCTGTTGCTGATTACAGTAAAAATGAAGCATGGGTCTTAAAGCTGATGGAGTTTCCAGATGGCAGATACTGTATGAGAGACAACTAGGTCTTAAAAAATATTGTCTGCTCTCAATATCTGTGTTTGCAGGGCTAGAATATACTGTAGGTTATGTGAGACTGTGAGTCTGAAGGAAGCGTATGACCAGGAAATCCCCTATATTTTCTAAACAAATAACCTTAGAACTGTTTTTTTCTTCTTCTACGCAATCAATTTTGAAGGTGATTTGATCAAAGTTACGTAAAAAACTGATTTTATTATTGTGATAATTAGCCCTCTGGTGAGGACACAAAAATAATGAACTGTCTAATCAGAATAAAGCTACAGCCTGCACCCTCTTCTAGCACTCCACTCTCTCTATAATTGCTAGAAATGTAATATCAGCTTTAGAAATAAGTCCAAACATCTCAGTTTTTACATTGCTTTGATGTTATTATTAAAAAGT
This sequence comes from Odontesthes bonariensis, assembly GCF_027942865.1. Taxonomy (NCBI): domain Eukaryota; kingdom Metazoa; phylum Chordata; class Actinopteri; order Atheriniformes; family Atherinopsidae; genus Odontesthes; species Odontesthes bonariensis. Next base: position 18,156,451 of record NC_134507.1, read on the forward strand.
TCCGCACTGAAAGGAAAAGAAAGCAATGACAAATGCAGTGTTTTTCATTTTGAATGTTTCCACTTATCAGCACCTCATTACTATTTTTGGTGTGCTATTCTTTTTAACCAGTTGAAGGCCAGACCCTTGAACAAGAGGGTGGCGCTGGCGAGCGATATTTGAAACCCATGGACAAAAATATTTATCTTTAGGCCTATTACCTATTTGATTGTTGATTTCTTTTAAAAGGACCACCAGCACACTGATGGCGTGAATCCAACTAATAGCAACATGATGATTACTAATTTATGGACTTAGAAATTTATGAGATAAATAAGCATTTTTTGAAGAGTTGTTTGTTGGTGCCAGATATTAATTTCTGAGTTTAGGAGGAACACTTGAAATGCATCATGAAGTCTACTGTCTTTCCAGTTTATGGTCTGAGCTTCTCAAGATGATGTAAATGCACAATTCATCTTTAAGTACAAGTTTGAAGTAAGTTTAAACCGTTTCAGTGTAGATGGTTTTTGGAGTCATGTTAGATATAGATAGAGATGAGATTTGTATTGACAACTTCCCAAATGTCAATTGTAAGCATTTGGATTTTCCTGTTTCCTCTCCTGAATTAGGTCATTTTTTTCTTTTTTTATAAAAATTGGGAAATAATTGGGCTCAAACATTGATGGAACTTGTAATTTGAGCAAAGTTTTGCACCCCAGAGCAGGCAGCTGGAGTATAAACTTAATTGTAACTTGACCTCTCCTTTAAACATCCAGTTGTTCTTGTTGTTCTTGTAGAGCAGTGCAACCCCATTGTAAAGACAAACCATCTGCTTTCCTCTTTTCAGAGGCTGTGATATTTGAGTTTAATGTCTGCGGTCATGATTTTTATTTTGAGGGTTTCTGGGTTTAGCTATTGTTCTTCTGTAAACTCTGACCCCAAAACGATGGGGGATACAAAAATAGATTGTGTTCAAATGCTTTGAAAGCTTCTAGATTTGGTCAGGATGTTGAATAATTTTGTCTGTTTTTAAGATGAAACTATAGCAGCTTCCCAATTTTTATTTTTGTAGCAAGGCATGGGTACATAGAGATAATCCAAAATGAAATAGAAAAAAAAGAATTGTAAAAAAAGAAAAGAAGAAGCAAGCACAGATAAAGTTGCAGTTGTAACTTTCTGACAACTTTGAAATGCATGAATGTTTTCTCTGCTGTGGGAACCAAAGCCGTTGGTGGATCAGAATCAGACATTTGCGTTGATAGATGTAGTCTTGCAAAAACTCTCACACATACTACGTTTCCAGACATTATGTATGCTTCCGTTTTCACCCACATCTGTACAGATAATCAGAAGGAAGGAACGGACGACACATAACTCTCTTAATCTAATTTCCATTATCTGCCGTTTCACCTCTCAGCAGCTGAATCCACCACTTTTTCTCAGTTGGTTTTTATTAGTGTGAGCTCATTTGATGTATTTGCGATGTTATATACTATGCAGTCCTTTGTCTGATAGTAAAGACTGCAGACTTAAAATCTGGTGAGTAATAAATTCTCTGGAGTGTGAGAAGCCGATACCGAAGCCATATGGGTCAAACATACGACTGTAATGTGAAGGTTAACAAAGTCCAGAGATCCACGCAGGCTTACCAAAGTGATTTCATCAAGACGTCAGGGTTGTGTAATTCAGCAAAAATTGCTGTCTTGGCAGCGGGAGACCCACAAAACAGCTGTTTCTTTTGTGATGACCTCAGTTGAGGGTTTGTGTTTGTAAAGAATGTCCAAATATTAACCCTCTCAAATGATGATGCCAGGCAAAAGTTAAGGAAAACATTCTCTTCCTAGCTCTGATGGAGAAATATTCCAAAAGTTTTATTGTAACATCAAGCATAGCTTATGGCAATAAAAGGTGTGCTTCATTTTAATTGTAAAGCTTAACGTATAACCTTATTGAGCTCCTGTCCACCCCATGGTTTCTGAAAGCTGTATTTTGATGATTTTTTTTTGCTGACTGTGGAGCAGTCATTCTGTGCGTGAATGCACACGATGAAAGATTGGAAGCACTGTTTTCTTTCCCTACACTTCATACAACTGCAATCTGTCTGACATAAACCTCCAGTGCTCAGGAAATCAGCACTTGCGTAATATGCGTGCACTTTTAAGGTGCTTTTATTGCTTCTTTTGAGGTACAGTGAACTCAGTCTAAGCACTTGCCATATGGAGGGATGGTTGAAAAATATAGGTGAAACCTCCCCTGCCATTAGTAACATCATATATTTGCTCAGGTCTTTTTAGGTGACCACATGTCTTTGTTTTGTATTTATATCCAGACTTTCAGCCAAGTGCTCTCAATTAAACACACTCCTTCACCTTATTCTTATATTTGCTTATATTTCTATCCAGTGTCAATTTGTTAAGTGAATGTGACATTTCCCTTCAGTTGGAATGTCTGTGTGAGAGTACAGCTTTGCACTGAGTTGACTCTACACTTTTTAATAATTTCATCTTTCTCTAAAATGGTCGATTTAATTCGATGTAGCATGAACAGAGCTGATGTTGCCCTCCATTAGCCATGAAATACATCAGATTTAATTAAATGTTTCATTGACCTAATGAGCAATTGCACAATTTTGATGCCATTAAGTTTAATATGATTTAAAATTAGGATGTCACTCTAATTAAAATCAAAGTAAAGATAGTGCTCATCCCCTCAGAATGTTTCAACTACATTGCGGAGAGAATTAGTATTTGAAGTTCTTTTGTACTGAGTGCTGTGGACAATGTTTTGTGTCCTGGGGCATACAGTTTGAGTCTGATTTATTAGCATGGAGCTTTTGTTCAAGCCAGAGCTTTGGTTCAAAGACTGAGCACATTACATGGCTTGTTACATCTGAGTGTTAGCCAGTGCTGCTCAGAGCCAAACAACATGGTCCTATCTGGACCCACCCTAACTCTATGCTAAAAAGCCCAACTTGTACAGCTGATCATGGTTTTTATGTTCTGTAGCTTAGCGAGTTCATTAGTTAAATAAATAACACTTCACATGAATCACACAGACTATGTGAAAGCTACAGAGAGTTCTGGGAAGATTTTCTTTGTTTTTGCTCCCACTAAGAAAGACATTCATTAGTCTGTCAACAGAATTTCAGTGGTTCTTCAAAATTCCATTTTAATTTGGTGGACAGGCACACAAAAATAGCCGTGAAGTCAATCCAAGTCAGTTATGTAACTCATTTGATCGTGAAATTGCTAAAACCAAAAAGTTTTTGTTACCATAACTACATGAAACCATGTGAGAAAAATGACCAACCTCCAAATCATACCCTTAAATCAATAAATTGAAGTGAATACATCTTCCTTCCATCTGTTCTTATTGTAATTTTTTATTTTCCTTTTTTCTATCAACTGTGTGCAACCACACTGCCTCATAACACCGCACTTTCATTGAAAAGTGAATACTGGAGGTTTGGACCAGCTGTGGAACTGTTATGGAATAACCCTATTCTCTTTATTGGTTGTCCGCACAGCTGCTTGCCATATTGTATTCCTGTTACCACAACAAATAGAGTGTGTGTGGCATATGACATATAGAACAGCTTTTTTGCCAGCTTTGTCTCTGAGGTCTCCTGCAGAGAGCTGACACAGCTTTGATTTACCATGCCTGCAGATGGTGAGATTTCAGAAATCACCACAGGACATGGATATGATAAATTTACAAAAATGTTTGATCTGTGTATGCTCATTGAGTTAAAACAAAGAATGGACGTGGTCTAAAAGGTGAAGCCGGTGTGCTTTAAATTGTAATTGCTTGTAATTGTACACAGGGGTCGACAAAATAGATTGCACTGAAGTTTATGAGAAAGTTACTCAACTTCCCACTTAATTCCTTGGATACAGTATGTTTATGGTATAAATCAGTCATTTGGCATCTTCTTTAATATGGGATAATACTCATTTTGTGAATTATAGTTAAATATATAGTTAGATTGACAATAAGACTTTTTTTTTTTTTACAACCCCAACTTCCACATTTATTGTAATGTCCCAGAGAGTCAAAATAAACAGTCATTAATTGCTATTCTTAAGCTAAAAATGGTTTTGGCAACATATTTTGGGCCTTTTCAACCCTTTTGTTTCCTTATTTTAGCATAATAGTTATGGCAAGTATTTGAAGGCTGTTCCTAACTAGTGTATTGAACATGCAGGTTCTAATTCACATTTGCAGGACACTGGTGTAGACTGTTTATTGATAATACCTACTGCATAGTGGGCTTCTATGCATGGCTGCTGTATCTCAGTTATTTATTGTTCTGCTTTGTCCTCTTTGATGCGGCCACATTCCTTTTGGTTGCTTACCAGACTTTGGTTGTGGTCTCAGTCAGATTAACAGATGGCCATTTTAGATTTCTGACTAACCAGAATTGAGTCAATTTTTTGGCACAAGACACTCTCAATGTTTCTTTTTTGATTCTCTAAGACAAAGATGTGAGACATACCAAAAGATATTGCCAATTTTGTCATTACTCTTCTGGCCTGGACTGCTCAAAGTTGCACTGTGAATACCTAGCTTTAGTTGATAATGCTGAGATAAGGTGCCCGTTTAGCACAGAGCTAAGATCTTAAGATTATCACACATACAGTCTTGGGTCTGATTTTAAAGTGAAACGTTACTGTTTTCCTCTCCAGCTGACACTTTTTTTTTAAAAAAGCTGTTAGAGGAAAGTTGTATTGCTAAAAGAGACCAGTTCAGACCATATTAAACACTTCAAATGGAAATTTTGGCCAGTTAAAGCACTTCCGCAGTGTCCTGCCCACTGAAATTTGTTCATTACCCTGATGAAATGCAGATTTAAACAAGACTTCATCACGGGTTCCCTCTGATGTTCTTGGTCCTGAATGTGATTATACATCCTGATGGGAGATTGAGGAGGTTTCTGATGTTCGTGGTCATTGTTAGGTCATTCTTGTGATTTAAGATGCAAATAAGAGCTCAATGACTAAAAACAAAGATGCAATTATTTAATTGTGGTATAAGCAAGACATGAAGATCTATGCTCATCTGACTTTGACCTATGAAGACATTTTATTCCTTAAACTTAAAGTTATTATGTGCTTTCACAGGTTGGTGGTTTGTCAGCACGGCAGAGGAGCAGGGTTGGGTCCCCGCTACCTATCTCAACTCCCACAGCGGCACACGGGATGACTTGGAGCTTGGGGCCTCCAAAGTGGGGGAAGGTAAGCCACTTCAAACTCTCCTGTGTCTACCCATCCACACACCTACACGCCCAGAAACACGACCTCACACACTGTGTTATATACCCACACAGATACCACCTCTTCCCTCAAAACTAAGCCTTTGATCTGTGACAAAATGGGGAAAACTCAGCCCTGCTTCACCACAGCCGGCCTACGCTGACAGCTGAGGCCCAGCCGCTGTGAACACCTCTCTCTGTCTGCCTGCCATTATAAGCATGCTTTAACAGAGTATAGATTCAGACCTGAGTAAACAGCAAAGAGTGCCAGGAGAGAGCAAACCACAATGTCTGAAGTGATGTGCTGTACAGTAATGCTGTGTACAGGAAAGTCACAGTGGACTATGTAGTGATATGACCACCATGGAGTGAGCTCATGAAAGAGGCATGTGTTTTCATCTCGGCAGTGTTGAATAAAACAGAATATTTCATGCTGTTTGAATTACAGTTATAGTTAAAAAAAGCAAGGTCTGATGGGAGTTATAATGTTTCATGCGATGTCTGCATATAATTACAGATTGTTGCTAAGCGCAGATTGATAAGTGTTGATGTTAAGTTTTTTGTTAGCTGGCTGGAGGGGAATCGCAAACCCTGATGGCAAACACACTAATCCAGACTTTGGTTTGCCAGAATATAAAACTGTCGTGTAAAGCTAAAAACGGCGTCCAATCATCTTGATAGCCGTGTCGTGCGCTGAGTCGTGCAGTTACCAAGCCTCATCTCCTTTTTAATGTTGGTGCAGAAAACACTTCAATCTGAAACCAACAAAGCTCAGCTGGTGTGAGACAATCAGTCCGAACATTTTGACAGGCATCAAAGTGCAGCATATTTGTTGAGATTTAATCAGCATTGTGTTAATGAAAGGCCTACAAACTGGAGGCATGGAAAATATACAGTCAAGTATTACACTTCCAAACAAACTCTGTAACTATGGTACCAGGGATTCCTCTGGTGTTGTACATCTTATGACTCAAGGATGAGACAATAGATGAGGATAAACAGTGATAGCGTTTTCTTGGATGTCGAAATGCCCAATTTTCTTTGTTTGGACTCACTGAATGCCTTTTTATCAACAAAATATATCAAAAGTTTACATATCACCAATGAATACCTACACACACATACACACTTGCCCAAGGTCTACACTCAGTACACCTATCTACTCTGTTCTGTTGGAGGTAGCTGGAGTGTGATAGCTGAGCTAACTGCCTGGGGTTTTTGGGAAAGACAATCTGTCAGTGTAATTGGTGTTTATGTGACTCGTCAGTCATGGGAATGGCATGAATCTCATAAAGCATCCCTTTGTCAGTTCTTCAGCAGTTTGTGGAATTGCATTGTCAATGGAAAAAAAGAACAGATTTCTGGGAAAACTGGAATTTGGATGTTTCTTTCAGACAGCTAAAACAAAACGGAGACATGTCAAAAACTCTGACAGCTTCAATCCTTATTTTGTTGATACTTTATGTAAAATAGATGTATAGTTTTTGGAAAATGTGCTTCCTGGCAGGGGCATATAATGTCTATATAAGGATACGATAAGCATGACACTAGTATAAGGTTACATCAGTTAAGCTGCTCTGAAGTGATGTGCTTACTTGGGTTTCTCCAACAAATCTGCCTGTCAAAGGCTCAAAATGTCTTACTTAATGCGTACATTAATAAAGTAGAACATGTTTATTAGGAAGGCAGTGATTTATTTATTTTATTTATTTATTTATTTTTCTTTTTCTTTTCTTTGTAAGAGTAAGCTAACTGGGTGCTCACTGTTGTTTCCTATTTATAAGATATTCTCCGCTAAGCAAGAAGCCATTCACAAATGACTATTCCTTTGAATTTCCAGTACTTTGTAATATCTAAGGGGTGACTTTCTTTTCAGTTTTAATCCCATAAACAACTACTTAGAGTCATTCATGTTAATCAGAGTTTCAGATACTGTTTGTTATTTCTGTTGTTGAAAATCAAGGAGAGGAGCTCATCAACCAGGTGGCAGGACACAAGTTTTCCCAGGTGGCATAACTGATTTCCATTTCCCCCGTTTTATCAACAGAACCTGAGGAAATATGGGCCCTCTGAGGTGCACAACACCAACAGGTGGTGCTCTCAGCTGCTCTGTTAATTGGATAGCATTCCTGCTGCAGCAATGTGTGTCCCAGATGCTCAAACATAACAGGATGAGAAAACCATTCTAACAACATCCTAATTACAAGCCTCAGATAAGATGTCTTGGTTTAACACATCCTCTGTAACCTCGATCCATCCACTCTAACTGTCCACCATGTTTTGTTCTGTGGTCTTGTTTTTATGTCCTTCATGTAGCTAATAATGGGGCTTTGTTGGTTGGATCCATGTCATTTATGTGCTGTGTGTTTGTTTAACATTTATGCTTGCTCATCATGCCTCCATGTTTGTTTGTTTGTTTGTTGTCATATGGTCCCCATGTGTGTGTGTGCGTGTGTGTGTGTCAGTTACTAAGCGACATAAGGCTCATCTGAAGAGGCTGGACCGGAGATGGACGCTGGGAGGTGTCATCAGCCGGCAGCAGAGCCGAGGTGAACTGACATAAATGATGCCTCACTTTTGTTTCCCCCCTCCCCTTTTGTGTGTCGATTTTCTCCTCACACCGTCTCATTTATCCTCTCCGATCATATCACTCAGTTTGTCCCTCTCCACACGCACATGTTTGTACCCTCTTGCATCCCATGTTGTCTTTCAGCAAGCCCATTTAACTAACCACTAATTAATGTTAATATAAAAAGAGCCTGGAAAGTAAAGGTCAAATCAGCAACTTTATATACGTCAATTATTGATGATAATCTCAAATTATGTTACAAAATTGCCCAAATGTAACTGTTTCCATTATAGTTGGAGAGTGTGATCCAAAACCAGTATTCTCAGAATCACAGAAAGAAAGAAAGAAAAGAAAATCACGACCCATTCATCTGAAAGTAGTTGCGTAATAGACTTTGGAATGCCTAAGGCTGCATTTTAGAGCCATATTTTACATTTTATGAGGAAATGAAGCATGTATGTAGATTTCTAATGAGTATGTGTTTTAGCCGAAACAGACATTTATCCTGCTGTGGTGCAGATAGCAACCAATACTGACTGATAAACAAAGAGCCTTTTTCACTTAGCTAGCAAGAAAAATCACATTCACTAACTTGCACATGTTCTCCTTATGAGGGCACAAGGTTTTGTGCCCAGGAGATGCATTTGGATCACTGACAGAGAAGTGAGGATATGCCAAACTTTGCTCTTGGCAGTGCAAACTGCTCTCTGGAGTACAGACAGTGTTGTTTCCATCCTGTGACAGAAATTCTCCTTTGTGTTTGTGATTTCTATTTTGCTGACTCCACATGTTCGAAACACTGTTTCAGGCAATGCATGTTGTGGTTAACATGACATTTGATTCAGAATTTCCCTTCATCCCACTACTGGATGTTGTTTGGAAAAGTTTGGTTAGAGGAAAACCATCTGCCAACCTTGACACAAAGAGCCCGGAAGACCCGGGCAAAGGGATAATAAAAGCTTATAGAAATATCACGTACCCATAGAGTTTATGCATGTGAAGCAATTTACTATCCCACAATCATTCAGCTCGTACACAACCATGGAAATGGGTGGAGAAAAGGAAAATTGGGATAATTTGCCACAATGTTGCCACAGAACAGCACTTTTTTTATGTGCTCTTCCCCTTTTTGAACATTCCTCCTCTCCCTTTGCTCTTAGTGTTTAGACATGAATTGCCATAATGACAGGAAACAATGACTTTGGTCCCTGTCACACTGTTGGCATGTTCCATGTTCTTCAGTGTCCATAATATCCTTAGTATCAAATCAAGTTCTGTTAGAGTGACTGATAATATGGCTGAGAAATTTTTACATTTTGAGGTATGTGTGGTTGTATTCTGATTGGATAAAGGTGACAAGAAATAAGTGGAGAGAGTGAGAAGATAATTAGAAATTAGAAAGAAAATGTATGTACGGTATGTTAAATTTATGTTTTGGGTGACAAAATCTTCACTTTATGCAACATGTGTTAAGTTCAGCTTTAGTTGATATGAGAACCTTTTGGTGTTCCAATTTCTTCTGTCCACACACAGTGTGTCCTTACCAAGCTGTGGGGGATCATAACGAAAAGAAGAAAGAGGATATCTGTTTTGTTTTTGCAATTTTTATCAACTTTATTTGATTTTTTTTGCCCCCTCTTCACTCCCATTGACATATCTCATTGGCTGATAGGAACAAACAGCAGTGCTTTGAATGTAGAGATGTGTATATGTCTTTTATTTATTTTCCATCACCAGTGCACGCCTAGTGGTCTTTATTTGTGTTGGAAGTCAGACTGGAGCTCAGAATACAGTGGTGTTACAATGCATTGCCAGTTTTAATGTGTAATTGTTTTTTTTTTTGTTATGCAATACATTGCTAAACAATTACCGAATATAAAGTGCATCCCATCTGTGTAATACCAGATAAATTTATTCTGCTTGGATGGCAGAAGATATATTTTTTAAAGGCAAGTCTTAATGATGTCTAGCTAGCTATTCACTGCAATATAAAGTTTTCTTGGCTTAATAAAAAAATTACAGTCAAATCCCGTTAGCCAAAAAACATTTGAACACATGCACACAGCACACCTACTTGCACATCTGGCAGCTGAATCAAATGCCAGAAGTCAGATCCAGTTAAAGAGAGATAGACATCTTCTCTTGTATTATATCATGAAAGTGGAGCAAAATACTGCAGTATGATCACATAGTATATTCACCATTTTCTCTTTCTGTTGTTTTTTTTCCGAAGATAAGTTTTTGCTATCTTTCTCTCCTCTGGCAGAAGAGAAGTACGTAACAGTGCAGCCTTACTCCAGCCAGGGCAAAGATGAAATTGCTTTTGAGAAAGGGGTAATTGTGGAAGTGATTCAAAAGAACCTAGAAGGCTGGTGGTTTATCAGGTATGCCTCTGTTTGCTTGCTTTGGATATTTTTTGCTGCTTTCATCACAAAAAGTTGTTGATTTTTAACATTCTGTCGTGTCTCGCAGATACCAGGATAAGGAAGGGTGGGCTCCAGCCTCTTACCTGAAGAAGGCGAAGGATGACTTTTCCCCTCGAAAGAAGACTGTAACAGGCCCAGTGGAGATCATCGGAAACATCATGGAGATCAGCAACCTGCTTAACAAGAAGGCCTTGAGTGAGAAGGATGTCCAGACTGAAGGTGTCCCAGAGAGTCCCCAGGTCACCAGGAGGGAGATCAGCCTGCCAATCCCCTGCACTGACTCCAGTCCAGTTAATGTCCTGCAAGATGGAAAAAGCAAACCAGAGCCTGCAACACCGGCTGTAGCCCGCATAGCCCCACATCAGGTTGAAATTGGTGAGTCGTGACTTTGTCAAGGTTTTACTTTCTTGAGTAATAACTTCAATATATGTCTGTGTGGAGAGGTTATTTTATATTTCTTATAAATATCCTCTATCTACAACAGGCTCTCCTGTCCTCAGGCAAAAACCCCCTCCTCGGAGAGATGCAACCCTGGTAAGAGTGCTATACATTTCAGCCATCTTTCCTTCCCTCACGGAATTCAGCCACTCAATTGTTTTTACTGGTGGCTTAAGATCATCTCAACAGCTTGTGGAGAATTTAAACAGCTCTGTGTTAGTTCATGGTTGAGAAGCAAACTGCAAGCAAATACAAGGACATTAAAAGCAAAATAACACACAATGTTTTCCTATTAAGTAGATAACCATAGGGATTTCTTTACTTTAGTAAATATACCAATTCATACAAATCTGTTCCATTTCTAGTTACTATGCTGGAAGAAACTATATTTTTAAAAATACGGTTTTATCAACTTGTGAGCGCCATTTTACAGTTGTAGCTCATTTGAATGGTGCATTTAATTCAAACTACTTTTATTGACTATCTATAAGAACTAAAAGAAAGACCTCAGATGATGAATAGAGTACTAAAGAAGGGAAATGCAAAACACAACTTTCTCACAGATCAAAAAAGTTGGAATTTGTTTAATCTTTGACACTTACCTGTATTTATGTGTCCTCTCATTTTCACTCAGGGATTTCAGCTGCCCTCCCCTCCAGAGCCCCCTGCAGTTGAAGCAGAGTATTACACCATTGCAGATTTCCAGTCTTGTATATCTGATGGCATCAGTTTCAATGGAGGACAGAAAGCAGAGGTAAGTACTCTTTTTAAGGTCAACATTAAGACAAATTTTAATGATAAACTTTGGCACAAAGCACATAACTCTTGCTGCAACAGTTTACTCATTCAAGCTCAGCAACGGTTCTGCTTTTTCCAAGAGGAATTCTATATCAGATTAAATATATGTATATATAAATATATGTAAAGATTAAAAGGGTTATACTAAAGACCTAAGCTGACTTGTAATTTGTGTACTTCAGGTTATTGAGAAGAATTCTGGTGGATGGTGGTATGTCCATATTGGAGAGAAGGAGGGCTGGGCTCCCTGCTCCTATATTGATAAACGTAAAAAGCCCAACTTAAATCGAAGAACAAGCACTCTATGCCGCCCAAAAGTTCCCCCTCCAGCTCCTCCTGTCAAAAAACAGGACTCAGTGGAGACTGCTACTCCCAGCAGCCCAGGATCAGAGGCCCCAGAGTCTCCTGTATCTCCTGGGAGGCCTGTGTATGAAGAGCCAGAGTATGATGTTCCTGCCATTGGCGATTTGGACTTGGAGTCTGAGTTTGAGTTCCTTCGGGGAGAGATTTCCCTGGTTGATGGAAAAAATGAGGACACTTCCACTGAGAGGGGGTCTCATTTGTCCCCCAAGCCTTCTCCAGCTTCATCACTTCACAGTGCCTCCTTTAAGGTTGGTGAGTCCTTTGAGGATTGCCATGAAGCAGAGGTGGAGGCAGAGGGAGAAGAGGAGTGTATCTATGAGAATGATGGCTTCCGTCCCTTCAGGGAGACCCCAGAGAGGCAGTACAGCAAGGACTCAAACTCCTCCAAGACAAGTGTCTCGTCAGAAACTGGCAAGATTGCAAACCCAACATCAAGTGGATGGAGACCTGCAGGTAACAGGCTTAAGATAGACTTGAACGGGACCCCGTTTTCAGGCAAAGCTGAGGAGGCATCCAGTCCCAAATCTCCCTCCACTGAGTCCACGCCAGATCTGTCAAGATTTAAGAAAGACCAAGAGGAGGGCAAGGCATCATCTTCCACCAAGTCTTCCTCCAAGCAAAGGCCAGTAGTGAGGCCCAAACCACAGCTAGCCAAGGCATCCAGTGCAGAGAAGATGGATATTAGCACATTGAGAAGACAGCTGCGGCCAACAGGTCAGCTAAAGAACGGAACCAAATCTAAAGGTGAGGACTCAGAGACAGCTTCAGTAATTTCCTCCGAGGACTCCTTCTCATCTCAGAGCACATCTGATCTCTCCTCTATCTACTCTAAAGGCAGCCGGGGTGATTCTGATATGGAAGGCTGTAACCTATATCGCACTACAGATGCATATGAGAAAGTCCAAGAATCTGAGCTCAGCTTCCCTGCTGGAGTAGAGGTGGAAGTGCTGGAGAAGCAGGAAAGTGGTTGGTGGTACATTCGCTGGAGAGATGCAGAGGGTTGGGCTCCAACTTACTACCTGGAGGCTGTCCGGCAACAAGAGGACATGGCTGAGTCCGAATCTGATGGCACCCCGACTAAACCTGGAAGCCTCAGCAAGTCTAATAGCCTGGAGAAGAATGAACAAAGGGTGCGCGTCTTGAACAACATCAACCAGAACCTAAAGAAGGTCATGCCACCCATCCCTTCCAAGCCTCCGGGTGGACTCTCCAAACCTACCAGCTTGTTCAGCTCATTGAAGCAGAACAGCACCAAACAGCAGCAGGTTGTCAGACCTCAATCCGTCTTCATCTCAGCCCCAATCAGAGACGGTCCCAGTCCCATTGGATCTCTCAGGAGAAACGAGTCCCTCAACTCAACGGACCATCCTCGCGCAAGCCCCACAGTGCGACGCAATGCCTCTTTCGGCACTGTGCCTCGCAGCCTGGCACCAAACAACATAGCACTGCCAAATAGGAATAGATCTGGTACCGGTAGCTCTGAATCGCTGGGCCTCAGCTCTCAGAAGAATTCCCCCCCTATATCCACAGTGAAACCCAAGCCCCACATCATCCATAATAACCTCAAAGAGGTGTACGTGTCCATCGCAGATTATCATGGTGATGAGGAGACCATGGGATTTCCCGAGGGTACAAATCTAGAGGTTCTTGATAAAAACCCCAATGGCTGGTGGTACTGCAAGGTTCTGGACAATGGTAGACCAAGGAAAGGATGGGTGCCCTCAAATTACCTCGAGAAAAAGCACTAGCACTCGTGTTTGGAGCTGGCAGTACTCTGAACATGTATGTAAAGACTACTCTAACTAATGCTTTTATTTTGTGAATAAGGCTAACCTGGTACCTTCACCAAAACAAGCAGCCAGATCAAATGTGACTAAGAAATTAAACAAGGCATCTAGTAAAATGAGTCTACATGATGAAGATCTTGAGACTTTGCATTAACATGTTGAGACTTGGAAACAAAGCCAAAGAGAGCACCAGAGTGCAGAAGAATGACTGAATGATTTTCTCCATCAGTAACCTTTAACTTGAAAGTTGTCCTCATGTGTCTGCTCCTTGAACCCTTTTCTATTTGTTTATAATGTCATTTTTGAACACTTTTTAAGAATTTTAAGCTTACTGCATGTCCGAAGTGATTCATTATATCGACGATGCCTTGAGCTGTTGAAATTAACCTTTTTCTCCTCCTTTTCTTAAAGAAAAACTGTTTTTGCCAAAGCTGCTTTGTGTTAGTCTCATTTTGGTGCTGCATGTTTTTTTTACATATATATATATATATATATATCTTTATATTGTATGTCATCTTTATGTATTTTTATCCATCTAATTTTGTAATATTGTCCTAATGAAACAAAGTGTGAGCATCTCTGATTATCAGTATTACCCTTAAAGTGAAAAGCATTTATGTTGAGCTCTTTTATTACTACTTTTTAAACCAGATTTTTTTTTTCTTCACAAAATTCAAACTTCCCTTATGTCAGTGAAAATGATATTTATTCATTTCTTTAAAGTCATATGAAAACTTACTCTTCTAAATAGAACTGCTCTGTTAAACATGATAGCATTTGAATTTCTGCTGGGCAGTAAATTTACATAATTCTCTTTTTTCTTAGATGCTCACTCTTGTTTTATGTCAACTATTTGACCAGTTATGATAACTGAAGTGCCAAAATAATGACTTTAATAAATGCACTTTTGAACAATTGTGAGTAATTTCTTTTTATGAAAAGGATGATCCCTTATAATAGATGTTTGTTCACTATTGATGTTTATTCTTCTAGTTACTGGTCTGCAAAAAGTCCAAGTTTTTGAACGCCCCCTGCTGTTTTTCATCATGTCTACGAATGAAGAAATCAGATGTTATATAACAAGATTATGTAAAACAACATTGGTTCAGTATTTTCATTCACCTAAAAATTAGCTCAAAAAAAGGTTCCTCGGGTGGCAGAAAAGTTGGAACTAGAGATAATTTGAGCGCCTTGTGCTTCTCACCGTACGCATTTAGCAAAAGGAAACAAATTTAGCCCAATCTCTTCAGCTTTGCCAGCGTATTTAAAGGCTTCACCTCCATTATGTGTGAAAATGATGTGCAAATGGAGTCATTATCTGACTTAATTGCAAATTAATGTGCCGTGTAATAAACAATATAATGACAGCTTATCACAGGCCTTTATCACTGGAAGTGTCAATCCTGTCACTTATTTTTTTGCTATTGACTAAGTACCCCTTTTCAATGCTGAAAGTGTATGTGGAGTATATATGGAGTATAATCTCACATCTGTGTATATGCAATAGCACTGAAGTGTTTGACCGGATGCCAGAAATATAAATAGATTCACGTCATACTAAGTAACCTGGCATTCCCTTCATTTCTCATATATGACTCTAAGTCATCCTCAAGCAAACCTGCACATTCGACTTTGGTTTAGATGGCTTTCACTTTGTGACTCTTGGCTATTTAATTTAGCATCAACTGACAAAGCAACGTTAAAGTTACCAGTTTGGAGTCTATGATATTGCAGTATATGAAACTGTCACATTCAGTTATAATCAGAGAAAGAACATATATCAAAACCCTGATCCAGTGTCATATGCTACATATTACTTGTATATTGGATTTTATGCCTGAAATATAATCGTATTTACTGCCAAGATGGATTTAATGTAAAACAAGCCCTGGTCATCATCTTTATCTACTGGCCACGTGTAAAAGTGTGTATTACCTTGCATGTTGTGCTCATGTTTGTTTATGCATACAAAGGATACACTTCTAGGTAATGAAAAGGACGAATGAAATGAAAGATTTGCAGGTGAGATTATGACACAATGAGGCCGATACCCTCTGATATAAGGAGGACATGTTCTTTATTTTGTGAAAAACATTGTGTTGCAAAAATCACAATTGAATATTTAGTAAGTGTAAAGTTGTAAAAAGTTCTGGTGACATTGAGATTGACATTGGTGAGTTTTGGTCAAATTTCTGGATATTTTCATAGTAAAATCCAAGGTTATTCCAACAGTCAATAATTGAATATGTTGGCTTTAACATAAATGAAAAAAGGGTTAATTTTTTTTAACCTTCCACTAGCCTGGAGATATTCATAATTAGAAAATCTTTTGGAAAATCAACAGGCTTAATAGACGATTGCATTTTTTTTTTTTTTACCTGATTGCACATTGCTGATGGCTTTGTTCATGATTTTCTTTCGGATGCTCAAGGTGCTGCACATTTTTCTGGCCACTGGAGGGCAGCATCACTCAACACCTTAGCAAACACCAGAGACCCCTCCAGGGCAATTTTCACTTGTTACTTCATCAACTTAGTGATTAAATAGTGTAAGGGTGGAAACACTCAATTGATATTTTAGACAATGAACAAAGTTGTACTTCTTGACATAGCTGTACTTGTCGTAGTCTGTCCCTCAACACTACAAATCTGGCTGAGAAGATCTTACATCCCACTGAACTCCAGAAGCTTAACAGAGCAACAACTCAGACTGTCTGATGCCTAGTTAAAATTCTAAATCTATAACATCCTGCTTTTTTGGAATACAAATTTGATAACTCAATATATGCTGTGAGAGTGTCTGTCTGGTAGAGATACCACAACCACGCTCAAGCTCTCAAGCCTTCGGGAGGCCTGGAGCGCGGTTCACTGAGAGGTCTTAGTGGAAAGTCTGTGTGTACGCAGACACCAGCAAGATACACTGTATTCATGTCACTTTCACAGACTGTGATTGTGTATATCCCTTACACCTCTTGGTCATGAGCGGCAGCCACCACTGCCTGTTTCATGTCTGGACGTTATGGGCTGTAATGGTGATTTTGGAGTGGAGCGCACGACAGTGCTGCAGTAGAGCCACGCCAGCAAGGTAGTAAATAACAGATTATGTTCACTTTGGCCAGGACTACATACCACTACTGTAAACAGTTTCTCTGTGAGTTATGACAGTTTACTAAAAGCCCTTGCCTTTGTTACTCATATTGTATATGGTGCAATATTGGTCGAGGCCCCCTATCTACGACTTTCCTTTGTATCTGAAGACAAGAGCTCTACATGCCTCTTGTGTGCTATTCTATTTGATCAATAAGAAAATCCTTAATAGCAAACACAAGATCAAGCCAGTGTTACAGACATGAATTTTATTAAACAAATATCATTATCATTAAATTCAGATACAATTAATAATGTTTTAACAACTAATAGATATGAAAAGCCCAGCACACATTGTCCAACATACAAAACCCTCCATAACTTACTGGTTTGTGGTGTGTTGGACTGAAAGTATTTGGTCACATTTGGAAAGAAGAAGCTCTCTTAAAGAAACTATTCACTTATACTTAATTAACTGAAAGGTTAAAAAATGCACTTTTGACTCCATATTTTCAGCATAGGGCCTTAAATATACCATTTTGTCATTTTGGGAAGTTGATTAGAGGAAATATCACTCTCATATAACCGGAAGTGACACAGCTAGGAGCCCGTTGGCTTCAAAACAGCGCAGTCTCATGTCAAAATGTGATGTCACGTAAATTTAATATCACTTATGTTAAAAAACAAAAAGACAGACAAGATTCAGCTAACCTGGCCTTGTACAAAGGCACCAACATCCACCTTCAAGTTGGGCTGAAGCTAGTTTATTATATCGTTGTTTCATGCGTGTATAAAATCTAAGTGGACATAATGACAATGGACCATTTTATCAGTGGTAATGAGCCAGACTGTTTGGACCATGTTTTGGAAGGGACCTGTTGCCAGGAAACCGTCAGCAGGTGGATTTGAAAGAGCACGCTGTGTCATTCCGGCCAGCATTTGAACGAATGCATCTTAGCTGGCTGCAGGGCGAAAGTTTTAACTTGGTGTGGGTAACTTACACAGATTTCCCCCCCTCACCTGATTAAGGAAAATCCAGTATGTACCAAACTTCAAATCTGTGATATGGTCAAATGTGTGCTCTTTTTGACAGTTGTTTTTTTTTCCTTCCGCCTTATAGAACATCATTTCCAAAACAGATGGGAAGCTGCAAATGTAAAAATCTTGTCTCAATTGAGAAAATCTTCTCATGTTGAATTGCCTGCCAAATTTTTTAAACAAGAGAATGTCTATCACTGTGTTGCTTCACTTCTTTTAACAGATCTCCAAGTGTTTGGGAGCTGAGGTGACCAATTACTTGTTTCAAAATGGAGATGTATTCATCTGCAAAAAAAAGGATCTTCAGTAACACTTTTTTTCATGTTCCCATTTGACTAGAGAAAGAACAGTTTTGCACCCAGATATGTAGCCATGTTGTTATATTTCGCACAGAATGTGGCATAGAATTGTTTGGCTGAAGAAGCAAAAAAGCTTCTCCAACAAAGTTGTCTAGATTGCAGCAACACTTTGCTCAAAAACTAGTATGTTCTGCATCACTGTGGTCTTTGTACACATACAAGGTACCCATTCCATGTGAAATAACGACTCTTTATGATTACACCACATATTTTTTTAGATTGCCCCCAAGTGGCAGAATAATGCTATAACATTATGTAACTTGACAAAGGACCAATGCAGAGGTTGCAAAACTACGTCCAAAGCTTTATGCACCCTGATAATCATTACTGGATGGCGTTTTTTGAACTATGTGCAGATATCAAGCCAGAATGTTCATCTTATCTTTATTCCTGAGGGATGCAACATCCATTATTTCAAAACTGAATGTCCAATTTTGGATTTGTCAGATCCAAGTGACCCAGAACGCAGCAGTGTTTCTGGATCTTGTTTATATCTCTTTCTTTCTTTGCATGGTAGAATTTTAACTTACTGACAGCAATGATTTCACTTCTGTTGATTTAAAAAAGCGTTCCTAAGCCCCTGCAATGATTTCCATTACACAATCATGTTCCTGATGTTGTTGTGTAGCATGAATAATAACATTTCCAAATTCTTTGCATAAGAAATGGATAAACGTTCTAAAACTATTTCAACTACAGAGCCTTTTACATAAAAAGTTTAGTCTTCTGAAAGACTTTATGCCTAATCGTTTTCCAAGCTTGCTGGCAATTATCCTAATGAGGTAAGCAATGTACGGCAGGTGTTACACAGTTTTTCTATTCTTTTGTTTCATTACTCTCAACCTTTAGTTTCGCAAAATGTTGCTGGCATCAAAACCAAAATTAGGTTAGTCAGTTTCAACAATTTTTCTGGACCATTTTTCAAGTAAATAAAAAAGTTCCATTGATTTACATGTCATTTTGTTCTGTTTCCTTTTTCTTTTTTAACACAGCACTCTCATTTTGTGAAAAGGATATTGTGGCAATGTGTCATCAATTATGCTTTATGTGGCAAATCTTATTCTGCAACAACATAGATCATTGGAAGCTTAATATTTATCCCCAATCTGTTGATGGATGACTTGGAAATACTCAGGTAAAGTTAATTGTAGTTAGCTACAGCACTTGACTTAAAGCTTTGTTGTATGCAACCACGGGAGAGTTGTATTGATCCTCTCATACACTTGAGCTCTCCACCACAAAATGGATGAACATTTCCCTAAATGTGTAACTATTTAAGTGAAAATCTGACACACAACCACAGATCCTTTGGGGGAATAACGTTTCCCATAGTCTTTGACTATGCAACCGTAAGATAAACAGTATTCACTGATTTTGGACACATTAGCCCCACAAAAGAAACAAACAGTGATAATTATATTTAACAGCATTTGAAAATAAATAAAACTCGTAATGTACAGTCAAGATTACTCTCCTAACATTTTCTATTAAAAATACTCCACAATGTATTATATACTCTAAGTCATATTTCGTCAGGAGGAAAAACTAAACCAGGTACAAATGTAAAAGCTGAGCATCTCTCCACATTCACAACAAAATTCCAGTACTGAGCAATGTAGTGACAGAGGGGGCCGCAGCGATGTTTTAAACATTTCATTTTCGCAGTGATTTCATGTGAAAATATGATATCAAGCACATCCATGCGTTGGATTCCACGCCAAATAAGACGTCTCTGTGTTCGTATACGTGAGGTTAAACTTGCTCAGAGACACCGTAGCCACGAAAAAGTCTTTAAGATGAAAAGGAACGTCAGTCTTCCTCCTGGTTTTCCCATTGAGGAGCCTAACAGATTTCCCTTTTTGAAAGGCACACTCAATAACTTCATTACAATGTTAGACAACTGTTAATCTTCCTTCCACAGGGATGAGATGAGAGGCCTCAACATTTTAAAAACAAATTAACATCTACTGCTTTAAATGACAAACTGAAATTTTCAGTGAGGCCAAAATAACACCTTTAAAATATCTTTAATCTTTAAAACGAGAATATCACTGAAGTTTGCATGTACAGACAGAAAGCAGCACTCAGAAAATCATATGCAAAATAAGTTCTCACAATAACAAGTTAGACCTTTGTCACTGACAGCAAACTTCTCTTGACCTCAGGACTCATCATACATAAATATGCAATCATTAACTCAAGTATTCCTATTTTAATTTCATATACATACAAAAGATAAGTGCCTGACCTAAAGTCAGCGCAGCCATGGGCTTTCGGGAGATTTTTGCAGTGACAAAGTAGTTGTCTCATCATCTTCATGTGCTCTTTCAGCATTTTAAAAACAGCAATACATACCGCTGGTTTACTGAGTATAGCCAGAGATGGTGGGCACGGCTGCCAAGAAGCAGGACATGCATTTAGACATCTGAGTGAGCAAACACCGCAACAGGCACGTAGCAAAGATGTCCCCTCCTCCCCTGTCTCTGTCTGAAACATACAACATCATCCTTCCTCCCGTGCTCCATCTTCACTTATTCACATCCTCCATCACCACAACAAGCGTGACCTTCTGTAATGACAACATTCACACTTTTTTTACCCTTTGCGCAGTCTCACCCTTCCTGAATATCAAAGAAGCATGGCAGGTGGTGAGATATTCATCAAAACACTTCACTAATTACACACCAGAAGTTTAATTTAATCATGGTTCAGGTTTTACTGTGTTTCATTGCTGGAGGAGCATTTTCACCACGACACCTCTTTCATGGTTTTCATCATTCTTCGCTGGTACCTGGATGCCTTCTGGAAATCTCAAATAAAGCTATCTTGTCTAGATTTTCTTCCAGATTTAGTAGAGAACTGCTTTTTCCTCTGAAACAACTACCTTACTCGACGCTTTCTGACAAGCAGTGAAGGAGCAGCTGGTGGAACCACAGACTGATTCTTTTTGTCATTTTCAACAGCTCTGGACAATCTTACTTTTCTTGAGGATGCTATCACTAGCAGAATGAAGGGTTACTCTACAGGAAGTAGAACAGATGCCTCTCCAGATAACTGTCTATCTTCAGAAAAAAAAAAAAAGTTGTTGCAGAAGCATGATTTTGTCCTAGTGACCATGCTGTAATTTCTGATGGTCTGATGAATCTTGCTTGAAGCAGAGAGAGCTTCAAATGACTATTATACATAAATATTTAAAACCTTTCAATGATGAAGTTTTAATGTCCTGCTGTAGAGTACCTGAGCCAGATTACACACAGACCTAGAGGAAGGTCTCTCATTTGTGCTGTGTCTTTTCAAAGCGTTGCATGGCATTCACAACGTTGAACCTGACATTGTCTGACAGAAGCCTACGTGCTCCGGTAGGTCTTGATGATATCTTTGATTATCCTCCTGCAGATGGGGCAACACGCATTGGCCATCTTGAGCTTCAGGCCGCAGGCGTAGCAGAGACACATGTGCCCACAGGCGTAGAGGACAGTGTCCACCACATTCTCGTAACAAATGGTGCATTCGTCACTCCACGAGCCAGAGCAGGGTGCAAAGGTAGGGGACTCCGGATGGCTGGAAAATGGAGAGCTCGGGGTTGTTCCTGAAGTGATGAGAGTGAAGATGTAAGAGATATGAGTGTGAGAGAAAGCAAGATGAAAATTTGCTAAAAATGTAAGGAAGCTTCCAGGTAGCTCAGGCAGATAGCTCTTGTACACTCTTGTACGCAACATATAAAATTAGTTTTATTCAAGCCATCATTACTCTGTTTTGTGGAGGGATGTCAGGAATTGCTGCTTCACATCTCCAAGGTAAATATTTGCTTCATGTACTGACATACCTTCTGTGAAGGATGCCTCTGTGCTATTTAGTCAGCATCTATTTGCTGCTGCATGTTAATAAATTTTTAGTTAAAGGGATAGTTCGCCTCTTTTGACATGAAGCTGTATGACATCCCATATTAGCAATATCATTTATGAACATTGACTTACCCCCTGCTGCGTCCTGTGAGCCGAGTTCCAGCCTCGTTTTGGCGTTGACGAAGGTAGTTCGGCTAGTTTGCTAGGGTCCCGAAAATAAAGCGTCTTGCTTCTCAAAACAATATGCGTTCAAAAGAGTAATACATTTGCATCACAAAATCGTCCCTCCAGAAAAAGTCAGACCTCACAATCGCTTGGCGCTATTTTTGCCTCCCTTCATATCAATGCGTTCAGCCACCTAGCGATAGCTGCACCTGTTACGGTGTTTACTGCTCGGAAGCAGTGGAGTGCTCGGTCTGCACTTCGGTCTGCACAGTTTACACATCCCGTAGTGATACGAAGGTAGAGAGAAATAGGGCCAAGCGATTGTGAGGTCTGACTTTTTCTGGACGGACGATTTTGTGATGCAAATGTATTACTCTTTTGAACGCATATTGTTTTGAGAAGCAAGACGCTTTATTTTCGGGACCCTAGCAAACTAGCCGGACTACCTTCGTCAATGCCAAAAACTCAGCTGGAATTCGGCTCACAGGACGCAGCAGGGGGTAAGTTAATGTTCATAAATGATATTGCTAATATGGGATGTCATACAGCTTCATGTCAAAAGAGGCGAACTATCCCTTTAATATAAAAAGATAAACAGAATGGAAAATATTAAAAACAGATGTACATATAATATAGATAGGAGACTATGAACTTTCTTTCTTGTAAAATGTCATTAGGAGAGAGACAAATTTCACATTGATATATGCATTTTTCTTGATTCTGTGAGGAAATTATGAGAGACTACAAATTGTTGACACCATTTAAAATCAATATCAAGTCGGGAGGAGGACAATAAAGAATAAAGAATAAAGATAAAGAGGCATGCAAAACTTTGAGCACCTTTGGTCATAAATAGATTTGGCAATGATGGGAAGATTTCCACCTTTTGAGGTTGACAAGTATCATTTTAAAGGTTAAAGATTTCCTTTGCCACAGGCCCAAAGGAGGACTGATCCAGTCCTGTGTTTAACAGTTAGAGTAGTGTACTTTTAATGATATTCTGCACTCATTCTTTTTCCAGATATAACTTATAATGCTGAATTTTATAAAAGGTTTTTAAAAAGGTTATATTTGTGCAGATGTTAAACAGCAGAACAGTTGAACAGTAGACCCATGCACCATCACTCTAAAGTCCGCTGAGCCTTTTACAATAATACTGCCATTTCAGTTTGTCTTTATTGCAGTACTACAAACCTTTTAGTTGAAGAATTCTTCCAGTCTTACAGACCTTAATTTGACTTCCACCATCCAAGTTTAACAACCATTTTTTTCAATTTACATTTCAAAATTTGGAAACTGCCAACTGAGAAAAGCTTTGCTATGTTGTAATTGCATTCTCCTTCCATATTAGCACAACTTATTTCAATTCAGAGAGCTAAACAGTAGAGTTTGTTTATAACACGCTGAACATCATTCAGCCTTTGGTCTGGTGACTTTCAATAAGCTATAGCCAAGTCAAGTTAATTAAGGTATGAAACCATGGTAAAGATTACCTGAGAGCTTAAGCATAGTGCTTCATTCTATTTTTTTCACCTAAGAAATGCACAATGAATAAAAGTATAAAACTAATTTTCCAATCTTGCGTAATTTGTTGAAAAGATGGATCATCTTTTACTTCATGCTTTTTTGATTCATTGCTAATCATTCAAAGTAACAGAAGTATTTATGAGACACTGTAGAGGTAAAGACTAGCTAAATAATTTGTGGTTTTTGACAGTTTTTAGACGAACCTGCAGAGGAGGAAAATAGTGTGTGGTAGTTGGAGTTGAGGCTTGAATTGAGGTTGATGTTCAATGAAGTGTTGAGGTTGGACTCGGAGTTGCCGCTGCAGAGCATTGTGGGGGTGTTTGGTGTACACGACGGGGAGCTGGGCGCCGATATGCCCCGAAGGTCTGGGTGCAAAGATGTGCCTGTGGATAAAGATTAGACAAGTTACCCCCAATATCCATATAGACCCAAATATTTTCAGAGCTGAAGATATGCAAATCTGGATGTCTTGTTGCTTTAACTATCTCAGACTGCTCTCCTTTCTCTCTCTCACACATTAAATCAGCTCCATCACAAAGCAGATGACTCGGGAGTCCACAGTGTATATTTGTGTGTGGGTGTAACAGAGTGAGTCATGAGCTTATGAGGCCCCCTCCCTTCCTTCCTCCTTCATGAACCAATGATCCCTCTGGGTAAGGTACAAAACACTTCCACAGACTATCTGTTGTCTGTCCCATATGATCCATCCCCATCTGTAGCCCATAACCACCGGCATTGGCATCAGTTCGGGTATTGGCAGCTCATCGCTAAATTCTGATCTAGTCTGCCTGAAGGCAGGTGGTATTGTTGTCTATACATTGTCCTTCAACTGACTACGGCTGAGATACTGCTACACAGTTTGTCTGGTCGTTTACTTGGCACCACCTCCACATGTCAAATTATCTGATTTGTGTTTTACATCCTTGGTCACAATTTGCTTATCCAACGTGACCTGCAATGGCAGTGTGGAGTTGACAGAGCTAAGAGAAGAACCACAGATGGGGAGAATTTGCTGAAAAAACACTGTAAACCTAAAAAAGAAAGAGAATGTGGCTTGTTGTTGGCACAAGAATGTACACGGTGTATTGCATAACACTCGCTTCATGCTCTGATCCATTACTGTGAACTCTCATGCCTTTTCTTTGGACCACTTCAACCACTACCATCTCAGTTTCAGCCTACATAAACAAATTATAGTAGCTTTTTAGTTCGCTGCAACAGTTCGTTGCTAAAAAAAAAAAAAGGTCAGCATATAATGTCTACATGAACACAGGACTTAAATCTTTCAGTGAAATATTTGTATTTAAGGTTGGTGCTGGGACTGGTGTTCATATCACTTTGCAGAAACACACCTTTGTATCGTATCATATTCTGGTATGGACAGAGGGGAAGACATTCATACAGTAGCATTAAGAGAGCCTTCCATTAACTTCTTAAACTGACCTTTGTGGCAGCCTGGCTGTGAGTAAATGTTGTGGTGGACTCTAATAAGGCAGAATGGATGACCTTCATGTCTATTCATGTACCTTTTCATCAGGGGTACCTTTCATCTTCTCTTGTAAGAATTTCCTGTTGGCTGTGTGACCATAAGTGTCTTTAGCTGTGCCGGAGGTGCAGGAGACTTATTTCTGGTTGAGCTGTGTGTATAGTGGGTTTGAACTTTTGTTTATCAAATAGAGAAATATCACCCTTTAAGTTTATTCAGCAAACAATTGTTTATCTATGCATCCAGCAGTTATGGATCAACATTTGCATTCATCAGGCTAAGGCAGATCCGACATTCACCTCCCTTATTTGATCTGTTTTCCCCGACGCCAACTCATGGGGGAAATATCTTGCTTACTTGCAGCTACCTGAGGTACTCTTTAGTCATTAGCTGCCTGCTTCCTTTATCTTTCTGCTGTTTGATGGATGAAACAAGGGTGTAATCTACACGGCACCAAGGTTTGGGGACCGGTGCTACCGCCGCAGGTACAATAGCAGAGCTATGTAGCCACATTTCTACATGTTGTAGCTGTCCGTAGCCACTAAACGTACGTGGAACAACTACAAATGTGGGTTTATCTAGTCTCTTAGTGGATGATGAAGGTCTTTTAAGAGAAACCATGTGTCAGAAATAATGGTTCCCCACCAGAGAGCATTATTCTGGGAAGCCTGTTGCATCAAGATTCAAGATTCAAGAGTTTATTGTCATTGTCAAAAAAGCCAACGAAATTTAGTTTGGAGTACAAACACAGTAATAGTAGATCCAAAGTGACAAAGTGCATCAAAGTCTAAAGTCTCAGCAGTCTAAAGCAGTGCATACAGGAATCTGTTTGTAGAACTCTTTCGTAGTGACTGATTTTCAAATTCAAGTCAATCTTTCACACAATCAGAATTCCACCTGATGCAATCCTGCCCTCCTTATTGTCTTTTTAGGTTTTACTCTCTCTGAAATCTGAAGACATTGTCACTCTAGTTCAGATGACAGATGATCTGATTTTCTAAAAATGTCTACATAAACATATAACCATCTGCCATCAGTTATCTCTGTGCACCAAGAGAGATGAGCTCAAGGAGTGCAGAAAGTAATGCTCTAAGTCAGTTTAAGCCCTGGGTTTTGACTTACGGGCGAGAAACAAGCTGCACCACCTTTCTGGGTGGGATTTTTGTGCTGTCTGCAACCACGACCTGCCAACTAACTTCAAGACTAGAAAGTGCCATTTATTTCAAAGGGTAAGTGAAAATGATTTTAAGGGGACTCACCAGTTTTATTTCAGTTTGTTATTTACTTGAGTCATTTAAAGCTTGGTTTCTAAAGTAAAAACAGAACATTAGGATGAGAGCAGTACCAAACCAGCATTTTCAAAGACACAGAAATCTGTGCAGAGTCCAGTGATACTTCTCTGTCGGCTGGGAATTAGGAAGGGTTCCTTTCACACATTTATAGACATAGTCAGGTGTTAATTTGAAAATATATATCATAACAGCTTTACGACATAAGTGAAGGACACACATAAGGAACCACTTTTAGGTCAACAGTGATTAAAAAATACATGACTACAAATCTAAATATCATAAATGAAATGATAGAATCTTGGTTTCTTATGTAACATGGACAAAATGACCATATGACAGCAACAGACTCCCATCTGTTCCACTTCACAGGCTTGACAACACCCAGCCACAGCAAACTGTCACTTGGCTCGCTGGCTAGATGTCTCCATGGCAACTTATGGCGTTCAGCTGCAGTGAGTGGGTGAGCGGAGACGTCACCAATGCACTCCCCACAGCTGGAGTGGGTAATGACTCGAGGAACGCTCATACCCCAAAGAATCAAGATGTGAGGAAACAAAGAAGAAAATGCAGAGGAGAAAGAGGAAGTACAGAGACGATCAGAGGACAAGCGTTATGGGAACTTTCTGTGGGTGGAAAACCTCGCATCTCAAATCTCCATGCAATTGTATTTTAATAATACATCAGGAGGGCATCATAAGGAGCTATCACAGGCTCTCTCCTAATACATAATGCTGGCTTCTGGGAGCCCACGCAAGACATAAATAACCTCCTCACCTTCTGGCCCGGCTGACTATATGAAAAAGAGAGGAAATCAGAGCATCCAGACATGATTTACAAAAGAAAATTAGGTGAATTGACAAATTCTAAATGCATTTTAACCCTCATATAAAATTATAGATTTCCTGTGAAAAGATTTCGGTCCTGCTGGGAAGCGTTCAGTAATAGCTTAGCAAACAAACAACCGTGGGTTGGAGGAAGACTGTTTTCAAGGAATTAAGATGACTGTCTTAATCTGCTTTGACGGTAAACAAATCAGAAAGCACTGACGTTTCTGCCTGTTTGACTCACAGTCACATCAAAATACTGTAAGTCCAAGCTCTTCAACAGTTCTACCTTATGAAAAATAAAGAATCTGAAAATCTTTTAAGTGCACAACTCTGAACATCGAGCAAGGCATACTGAATATTTCAAACTTGAATTGGACCCACTCAAAAAGGGGGCATGTGTTGAACATCAAATGTCCTAGAAATGGATTTTTAGTGACATCAGACACTTCATTTTTTCCATCTAAACTGGCACTTGATATTCTCCAAAGTGCACAACATACACAAAGAAAATGTCTCGAACAGTTAAACAATAAAATGATCTGAAGCCTTGAAGCAAACAAATTCTCTTTGAGTCAAACCAGAACTTGTTTCTCCTGTCCTCATTAGAAAAGAGAAGGGAAAGAGAAACATGTTCAGCTTGTTGGTATTTAAGCTTGGACTGCATTTTTAGAAGATTTAACATACAGTATAGGGTTTCAATGTCATATTCAAAATAAAGTAGGAAATTCATCCAACAATCTCTAATCATTCTGTGGTCTTATTGCTCTTTTATCAGTCCTAAACACACAGTCCTATGTCCACAAAGCCAGAATCTCAACACCACTACATGATCTTACAGACAAGCGATTAAAAGAAAAGTGCAGTACATCCTTATTAAAATCTATGGTTTTATGTATCGGGACATCATGCACAGTACGGAGCAACAACACATAACATATTACACTGCGATTATTTATTTAACACAGAATAAACCAAAACGTGGAGACAGTGTGTGGAAACTGCATGATTCAGTTACCTATAGAGCAATCTTTAGCAGCAATAAGTTGAAGTAATTGTTTTCTGTATAAGAGATCAGTCTCTCATGTTGTCGTGGTGGAATTTTGGCCCTCTTTTCTTTTCAATGTTGCTTCAGTTCATTGAGGTTTGTGGGCAACCATATACGTGCAGTTTTTGTAATGTTTCATCACAGCATTTCAATCAGCTTGAGGTCTGGACGTTGACTGGACCATTGCAACACTTGGATTCTTTTCTTTTTCAGACATTCTGTTGGAGGTTTGCAGCTGTGCTGGGATCAACATGGTACTGTTGCATGACCCAGTTTTAGTCAAGCTTTAGCTGTTGGACAGAAGGCCTCACATTTGACTCTGGAATACTTTGTTATATAGAGGAATTCGAAAAAATTAGCAAAATAAGCCCTAATCATCATACCTCTACAACCGCACGATATGCTGTGTTTGGATTTCGCCAAACAATTCCATTTCGGTCTCATATGTCCAAAGGACATTGTTCCAGAAATCTTGAGGTTTGTTTAGATGCAACTTTGCATTATAAGCTATGGTGTCATGTTCATATTAGACAGAAGAGGGTTTCTCCTGGCAACTCTTACAAACAAGCCATATTTTTTCTAACTGTTCTCATGAACTTTTACGTTTTACATGGTGATTAAGGCTCATAGAGTCTGAGATGTAGCTCTTGTTTTTTTTTATTTGCGGTTTCTCTGAGCATTGCACAATCTGACCTTGTGGTGAACTTGCTGGAACGTCCACTCCTGGGAAGATTGCTAACGGTATTGAATGTTTTCAACTTGTAAATAATCTTTCTCACTGTAGAATGAAAGACTCCAAAATGTTTGGAAATTGCAGCAACGATTGCTTCTCTAAGATCATTACTGATGAGTTTCTTTGTTGGCATTTTGTTAACAAATACCTAAAGGCTCCAGACCAGCAAACTGCCAAAGCCTCTGCATTTAAAGTGGTGCTCACACTTGCTGATGATCAATTAATCAATTTGATTAGCAGCATCTGGCTGCTTCTTACTCTCTTAATCCCTATTCCTTTCAGTAAAGGTGGATTTCCCACACTGCTTCTGTATTTTGGCTTTGGTAAATAAATAATGATACAGTGTAATATGTCACATGTTATCCTTCATATGAGGTGGTATTTGCCTCATTTTAAGACCTGGTAAGGAGACATTTTTTTTTCAACACACGTAAAGCCTTAGAACTGGAAGAAGGTGTGCTTTCTCTTTCACTCAACTGCAGACAAAGCAGCAATATCATTGTGTGAAATCTGAAGGAACCAAACCAAACAGGCAGAAATCCTGTTTAACTGAAAATACAAATTTGACATTTATATGCAAATTGCGGCGGTATAATGCAAATTGCAAAGTGATATATGAGTAGATAAAAAGTCAGAGTGCAGAGACACCGAAGGAGGAGCAACAATTCCATGACTTGACACTGTGGGAAATAAGTTTTTAAAGGTCATTTAAGGATCCAACACTGCATTAACTTCTGAATGGAAAGTTGAAAATGACATCCTTTAGAGATTTGCAGAGCATATTTAAATGGTCAGGATTATGATTTAATAAAAGTTCAAGCTACTGATTGAACTAAAACTAGTAATACATTTTCCTTCTCTACTGAAATCTATCTGGATGGCCTCACAGATATATCACCTCACAGGTTAAAATCTTAGTTGGGCTCTTTTGTTCCATAGTGGGAGAAAATGCTGAACATCACAACTGAATCTGTGTAGGATAAAAAAGGCACTAGAGGTAAGTTTAAGTAGGCAAGTCTGTCTGAGAACTTGTTGTTTCCTGTGAGAATAATAATAGGGATTGAGTCCATTACTGTCAAAATTAAGCTTTTCTTTCAGATTTCTTTTTTTTATTATTCCTAAACTTATTCAAGCTTCTATGTTATGAATCTGTTTAAGAGCACCAGACATATGATTGAAAGCTGAAGAAAGATCAAGAAAGGGAGAGAGAATATACCTAAAATCCTGAGTTGTGTGATGGTACTGTGCAGACCGTAGAACATCCAGAGAGGCCTGGAGTTATCGACACACAGCTGCAGCCCCGCACTGTTCCCATTATGGCTCATCATAACCTCTCCGTCTGCATTCACCACGAAACCCAAAATATCTCCACTGTTGAGTGGCACTGCCACCCTGCACACGGCCCAGAATTCCTTGCGGTCGACCAGAGACTCTGGGTTGGATGGGAGATCACTGGGCCTCAAAGTGGCTGGGTCACATGATGTCACACCGAAAGAAAGAGACAATGCCCGAGCGACCCCTGCTTTCACCTTTACGAACGCAGTCTCTGAACAGTGCATCGGCCGGCTGGTGAACACCAGGGTCCTCTCGTCGCCACGGTGGTCCAACCGCGCAACTGTTTGCTTATCCAGCACAGTGACATGGACGCCATGTACCGTGTGAAAATGCAGATCAGTGTCCAAGTGACTGGGCAGCAGTGAGCACTGCTGCAAGTTCTGAGAGTTCTGGGGGACATGGCAGGAGGTGGAGCTTAAAGGCTGTAGCTGTTCTTCTTCCTCATCATCCTCCTCCAGATGCATGTCTTGCTGCTGCAGGCTCAGATCACAAAGACTGATGGAGAGGCGAGGGTCATGGCTGTTCCGCTGAATCGAGGCCCGGTGGACAGCTGCTAAGGAACGAGGACGCAGGCAGTCCAGGGGGACCATCTCACTATCTGTGGAAAAACACACACACACACACACACACAAAGCAGTGTTATCTAATCATTTGTTTGTGCTGTTTTGTGAACATTTTAATCTGAATCATCACACACCGCCTTTATTTGTTCTAGAATTTCATTTGGACAACTCCGTAGCCTAATTTGAATTTTGGCAAACACAGCTTCATAAAATATGAATTTTATTTTGTGATGTGATGTGGGAAAAAGAGTCTAGAGGACTACATTTAATTTATGTTACAGTTTAGTATTCTGCATATTCCAATGTAATAAACCACTTTATTTTATATTCTCCCTCTGTACACTGCTCATTCATCAAACCTGCCACTGTAAACAAGAGGTGGCTTCCGGCTTCTCTGCTTTATAGCATTCATTATGAGGAACTCTCTGTGCTAAGAATTGCAGTCTAACAAGACGAACAAATGCCTCAATGTCTACGTTCTTTGAAACATATCAGGACTTTAAGTGAGGGCTCACTGTAGCTGCAGGCCAGTGTCTACAACACAATGAAAAAAAGACATAATGGCTTTATGTAACACAGAAATATATATATATAAAATATTCTGCTTGAGCCCACTTCTTATTTTTTACCTCAAGGTCCTGTTATAATGAGCCGCGTTTTCCTTTTCTAATCAGTAGTAGTATTATGTTATTACTATTCCCTAAGATTAGATTGTATTTCTTAAAAGGCCACCCTTGAATAAGGCCAGTTTACATTCAGCCTTTGTCAAGGGCTAAAACTGTGTACACTGTGTATATATACACAGCACTGTGAGTTTCAAATAGCTGAAGAGAGCTGCCACAATTCCTAGGTGTTTACATAACAAACTGTCTCAGCAGCAGTGACTTCATGTACCTCTGTGCAATGTTAAGATTTTCAGCTATGTGTCCGTATGCTAAAGTCAGCTTTTTTCCAACTGTTGAAAAGGAAAGGCATTCTAAAAAGTGCCTCACATGCTTCTTCATGCTGTGTAGCCCTCTTACAAATCGGCCTTCCTTTGCTAATCCCCCTTACTGTAAAATAGGAGCCACATGGGAAGATCAGTGCCAAAGAGAAAACAAAAGAGAATGTGCTTTCCATACACACAGTCAGTACAAACAGATCGACATCGTGGCACGCTTAGGCACTCGCTGCCAAATTTAAAACAAGCTAAAATTAGCCTGATTGGACATCTGAGAAGAGTGGGGAGGGGGAGGCTGAGGGATGAGTGACATGAAGGCTCTCAGTCTTGGCCTGCTTTGGGCTTCCCCTATGTGAAGTAGATGGGGAATAAAAGTGCGTCAGGGGAAGATTTGATGGTAAATAGCATTGGGTCGACACTTGAGAGAAATGGCATACCTCACCAGCTCCTCTTTATCACACAAAGACACCACGTCTCCAGCCAGCAGCTGATAAAACTGCTTGAACTTAATTACTTCCTCGTCAAGAGTGTGTGTGCACAAACAGCTACAACCGGCTCTTATTATTAGCAGCCTTATCATCTTCAAGTTAATGTTAGCTGACTTTGGGATACAAGGGATCATTTCTATTCTTGCTGTTAAGGCTTCTGACACTTCAAAGCTCTGTTTTCGAGAAGAACTGAAGCAGTGTAAACAGGCTGTAAGGGGAATAGTGTATATACTTTTTTTTTTTACAGGAATATTCTGCTTAGTATGCCTTTAAGTTCACCGAACCCCCAGAGTAAAAGTTGACCCCTCATCTGTCTGTATATTTCTGCACTCACGAATAATGAACAACATACAATCTTTTTATAGCCACATGTCAACACTCTTTGTTACTGCATTTGATAAAAAGCCAACTGTAATTGCTCTCCAATTAAAATGTCACTCAATGCCACATACTCACAGATGCAGTCACAGTTTTTGATCTCCGTATGTAAAAAAGTATGGTTCCTGTGGTAATTCATCGCTGCTGAACATCACACACTTTTTGACATTTGGCAACGCTCCAGTATTTTTATTTTTTTTAAACTGCATTTACTGAACATGATGGGAATAATTTTCTACTTAGAATTTTTGACGTTCATGTCCTTGAAACCTGAACAGCAGGTCTGAGTCACTTTTTTCAGGAATTAAAACAATACTATTGTAATTAAGTGCATGGCTGAAATTGCCCAACTAACATAAAGTGGTCTTTAAACAGCTCCAGCTACTCAGTCTAATTAAAGATACCAGACTGACACTGCAAGATAAAAGCCTGACCCATTGGCTTTAGCTCTTTATATTACCATTATAGCTGTGAAAGAAAGGCTGTAATCAGACTCTTTCTGGACATTATTGGGGGATTTCTTGGCTTTAATGAAGAAAGAACACATCCATACCAGAAAATGCACCTGCAGGAAGTACAGAGATAAATAACCATCTACCTGCTTTGAGATTACCCATCAAAAGAAGTTCCACCCTTTACAGACGGGAACTCTTCACCTAGTCTGGAAAAACCAGTTTCGGGAAAGTAAAAGTGTTACTGACAAACGGGGACGCCAACTGAAAGCTGGAAACCTTTTTTAAAGTGAGGACATGCCAAGAATAATGAGTGCAGTAAAAAAATGTTTATCATATTACACTTCCTAAAAATACAGCCTGGCTGCACCTTCCTTGAAACACATCTTAGAGAGATCTGTGTGTATTACTGTTGTTTTAAACTGAATATTTTTTATGAGGCCAAAGCCTTTTTTGGTGCTGAGCAGCTCTCAGTCAGACAATGCCGTGGTACCAAAGAGACAAGGGATTTCCGTTTATTCCTTGGCCCCAGCAGAACTAGATTAAGAGGCATTTGGGGGTTTTAACGGTGCTGAAAACTCTGCACAAGGTCAGCTGCAAGGATTGTGAGAACGTGCATACTGTATGTGTATGTCTGGGGATTTGCTATTAGTATCGATAAGAAAAGGGACTGCCTAGGGTTGTGTCTGCTAAGAGTGAGTGAAGTCATCTGTCATGAGAAAGGCAGCTCTGGGGGTTATGTATCTGTCCAAAAATTATTATTAAACAGTAATAATAAAAAAATAAGAATGAGCTCCAGAATAATGTATATGAATGTGAAGCAAATAGGCCAAAAGGAGGCTATGGCATGATATGACAAGAAGATGAACGGTTTGAGTATGTTAGATGCCATGCGACAAGATCCATGTGGCGTGTCTGACTCGTCAAGTTTCTGGTTTCATGCCACATATTTCCGGATTTATGAATATGGTTAGAAAAGGGAACACGTGAATGTGGTAAATGTCAGCAAGAAAGTGATGCTCAACTCTTTGAGGGCACGGTTTCTTCTTGGCCAACCCGCCTTCTAACTTTAGTGTCTCTACATGAGCTTTCACGCAGTGCACATGTGCCCACTGGTTGATGGAGTGTCTAAATCTGATCTCAATTTGAAACATATTTCTCAAATTATAGATTCATGTCGGTGTTTTGGTAAAAACTTCACACATGGACACATTTGCACACTTACACACAGAGAAAAGAGCACATTCTCCTCTTCACTGGGAATAGACTCTGTCCATCTGAAAGTGATTAGCCTCCTCTCCGAAGGCTTCCCCCCTTACAGCCCATCCCAGGATCCAAACCTGACAGGCTCCATTAGGACTTTTTAATATTTTGATTTCCTGCAAATCTGTTCGATTCCATCTGGGTCGATTAAATCCCAGCTGAGACACAACAGCCTGTCCAGCCACTTTTATTTTGATTCCACAAATCAAATAAATTCCAAGCCTTAAGATTACCAGAAACAGAACTCATAGATAGACAGACTCTTCCTGATGTGTACATGCTGGCAGATGTAAGGTCAAAGGACGGTCCTCTAATACCTTATCTCATCCCAGGCATTTCATTTCATTGAATCCAACTGCCTGACAGAATCTGTTTTATTCAGTTAAATCAGGGGAAAAATGCTTTAAAATGGCTCAGTGTTCGAAGTTGTGTCTGACTGTTGGCCTAAACTCATAACACACTTACCTGGAGTGATAACTCCAGAGAAGAAGCAAATCTGGCCCTAATGAAATCCACAAGCACACTTCCTACTAAGATACTTATCTGTTAGTCTGTCTTATTAAGGCTGTGGACTGACTATGTGAAGATTGAGCCTGTCTGTTTCTGTTTTGACTCCAGGCTCCATCTATTAAACTTTTACAGCTCTTCAGGCTCACCATAACTGTGATTAAGTCAATCTCCTGCAACTGCTAGTGCACTTTGCATGTTGGCTTGAAACCAAAGGTCCTCACACGCACAATGAAATTTTTCCAACTGACATTTTCTTCTCCAACTGACAACACAGTCTTTTAATCACCGTCCAATAAATGAACATTTTGACATCAAAGGGAAAATTCTATATGGGAACTAGAGACATTTATTTATTCTTTAAAACTGGCCTAATGTTGAAACACTGATATGCTGCAGACATGTTGGAGCACTGGACATCAAAAGCAACAAATACCGCAATAACTTTGAAGAAAGTTTACTTTCCACGGGGTCTCATGTGAGTTCAGAGGAGGAACCAAATCCAAGACTCAGGCAAACAGGTTGAAATAATAATAACATACTTAAATAAAACTTAGGTTTGTAAAGAAACAACAAAGAGCATATGAGACTCGCTAAACTAACAGGCCAATCCAAATAAAGCCTGAGAAAAAATGATAATCAGGGAATCATCCAAATCCAAAGCCAAACAGAGATACATGTACACAGAGCAAACGTAGACTCTGGGAATAAGTGAGAACAGTCACAAACTGGTTTGCAGACAGACACAACCTGATCAAAGCTGAGGAAAAACACAGGCTGTTTGAATTGTCCACTTGTTCACTATATAGTCCAACATATTGTGAGTCAGTCATTTCAAGATTTCAACTGAAATGTTTCAATCGCTCTCCAGCGCACTACGAATCCCTCACATTTTTGTACGCCAAAAGTCGTGTCTTGCATCTGTGAACTGACATCAGTTAACTCAAATCTTCATGCATTGTGGCCAGGGCCCAGGAGCCATTAAGTCAGAAGAATGGTAGTTCTGATGCCCATGGCTCATTATAATAATTTTCTCCTCTGTTAAAGAGTGCCTGATCACAATAATACTCCTCAGACCTCGCAAAATTATTGGGAAAACATGAACATGATCTTTGTTTCGTCTAAATGATTAATGCGTTAGGGATACGTTGTAATGTAGCTCACTTTTGAACTACTTGAACATAAGCTACAATTTCCCCTTTATTAACAGTTATTTTGCTTTTGTGGGCAATATAAATTCATATTTAGTATATTGAAGAATATCATACAGCTGCAGTACATGCTTGTGCAGGTGGATGCATTGCAATTGTTGTGATGTGCTTGTGATGTTCATCACTTCGTGTGTTTTCCTATCCTGCCAGCATCTCTTTATACGCAACGTAACTGTGAATATATGATGCACTGCTGCATTCAAGCAGTGTCTGAAATGCAAAATGCAATCTTGTAGAGAGTCTTCTATACAGTAAGCACTGTTTAGTGATTGAGTGACCAATCACAACATAGTGATAAACGAATGACAGTCTGAACACAGCCACAGACAACTTATACAATGAAGGGTAATTAGGTACTGGGGAAACACATCGAGAAAAAGCAAGGATTCACACGTGATAAATACAGTAATAAAAAGGGTAAAATTACAGGAAATAAAGAATAAAAAAGACTGTTTCTCACTGTAGCTGTTGGTAGTGGTTAGAACATGTATTCCATGAAAAATTTGTTGAAAAGAAACACCACAAGAAAAAAATGGTGTTGACTCCATCACCTTGTGGGGCTATTTTTGTGAAACACTGAATAACTACATTGTGGGTTGATTGCTTTATCACAGGATTAGTACATTGTATCCTTCAACGGTTGCAAATACCTACAATATCTTTTTTCCCATGATTTCACACAACAGCAAGACTTAGACACTGTTACCATGGTTACATTCACTTTTTTTTTTTCCTCTGCTAATTATAGCCAAAGTATTTCAGATTTAGATTTTCATGGCATGCATGAATGTCCACAGCCCTTCTCAGGCTCAAAGCTGAAGTTCTGCCTCTATGTTGTACTTACATTTACACCAATAAAATGACTTTATATAAAGATAAAGAGATGTGTCTTTTCACAACAAAAAAAAGACTAATTTGCCTTATCTTCATGTCTGTGTTCTCAAGCTGTAATTGCAAGTGTTCAGCTGCATAAGACAGACAAAACTACTACCAGCAATTAATAATCCTAAAACATTACAGGGAAATTGAAATCCTGCGTTATTGACGAAGAGAGTTGTGACTTTGTAATAACACTTTAGAGTAACTTTTCTTAAGGTAATGTAGAGGTACTTCAAATAGAGAGATGGTTAGAATTTTCTCAGAAATAAATCATATTAATGCTCTGCTTGGGAATATACTGGGAACATCAAACATGTTGGGTAAGATGTATCAGCAAAAAGGACAATGTATCCTCTTAGAAATGGACTCAGCCTTACCGCAGTCATCTCTAGATGTTTGATTTTTACCCAAAAAGGTATCAACATGGCCCTAAGTCGTCCTCTGGACCTGAACAGAAGTAACAGCCTGCAGTCATTTCCATAACAGGAGAACTTGGGACAAGGTCCACAGTCTTTCAAAATCACATTGTGACTGCAATCACGTTTAAATGTCCAGTCTCATCAAAGAAGATCATTTTTCATGTGATTTATTAACAAGCAGAGAGGAAAAGGTTGAAGAAAAGAGAGAAAATCAGAGAAAAGCATGACAGGATGCAGTATGATGCATGATTTCAGTTTAATTCTGTCAAAAAAGAATGCAGCTCAAGGAAATTACTGAATGTTTATAGTATGGAGACATTCAGGATTTCTCTTTGCTTCTCCTTCTTAATGTCTGCTGTTTGTCTTTGGCTCGAAACAGAGTTTCGATAGATGACTATGATTGTTATTACCTTGCTGAGTTTCCAGTTTATTGTTTTTGGAGGATTTGGCTGTAAGCAGCAGACCAGAAATCAAATGCATTACTTCAGCATTAATTTGCTGTACTTCATGGTAAGCGTACCCCTTGGGCCTGTCGCATGTCTTCATCAATCAAAATTAACAAAAAAGTTTAGTTTAGTTCCTTTGTGAATCCCCCTAGAAACAGGCAAAGACCACAACTACACGGTGTAATACGCTCAACATGATTAGAGTTATACTATAAAACAGAGCCATTTTTCAGCTTTGTTACAATTCTGACCCAAGGCTTTTTTTTTTACTGTATCTGGCCTCTGCACCTGATCACGGATCTGTTTCTATAGCGAAAAAACCTTTAAATCCACAAATCAAACTCTGTGAAACTATGCTGACAAGTGAAACAAAAAGTGAGATCTGCAGGAAGTGAGCTTGAGTGCG
Source organism: Odontesthes bonariensis (assembly GCF_027942865.1). Lineage (NCBI taxonomy): Eukaryota > Metazoa > Chordata > Actinopteri > Atheriniformes > Atherinopsidae > Odontesthes > Odontesthes bonariensis. The sequence goes on from NC_134507.1 coordinate 18,194,752, forward strand.
TGACACGGTGAGCGAACAGACTAAAATAGACACAAAGAAAGGAAAGTGTAGCACAATCAGCTTCAGGCAACCCAACATGTTTGCCCTGTACTGTACTTCTCATCATTTACACACCCTCTCCATCTGTGGACATAACAGGTATGAGACAAGGGTAAACTGATCCTTTACTGGCAAGGATTCTTAGTTTCAATTTGAGTCAGATGAGTTTCACATGATAATAAGAGTGCATGATGAATTCAAATGGAATGTTGACATGGATTCATCTGACACGAGCCTCAGCAGCCATGTTAGTGATTCTGTGAAACTGTGGGGCATTTAAGGCAATACGGCCAGCAGAGTAAAACCTTGTCATCAGCACTGTAAGTTTCTAGAGACCACAGATAGATCTAATCTTGTATTTTTGCTAATAATCCTTTAGTAATCTTCCAGTACAATTCAGAATTGACTTAAAAGTTCTAATATATAAATACAAGGCACTGCTTGTTAAACCCTTTTTTTCCCCAGCAGCCAGCCTCCTATATCTTTTGATCCAAGCCTTTTATCTGTTTCCTCTCACAGCTGTCATTTCAGAGGTTACTTGGCCTTTAAGCTTTTCTGTCATGAATATGGAACCTGACTTTCTTACTTAAATTTTTGATGCCGTTTGATGTCCGTTTTAAAGACAGAAGATAACTAATTTCTATATTTTACTTTTTTTTTAATAAAACATTCTCTTCTTGCTCCTATCTTCTTTTTACTTTGATCAAGCTTGTGCATAAAGTTACTTTCAACATCATGAAATTATGGACCAGAAAATAGATTTTTCTAAAATTCTAAAATTGTATCCACTAGATATAGAATTTCACACATAACCACATAATGTCTCTTTAGAGAAAGCCAGATTATCAGCAAATATACATTCTTGGAACTGTGATCTTTGACTCGGTCGTTCCAGACAAACTCTGCGGAAACACAAAGCTAATGAGCACCATGAATGGCTCTACAAAAAAATCACGGCAATGCATTCAACCAGCCAAATGAAAGACACAACCATACATAGCGCCTTCCACTAAAATTAATGTGAGTCAATAAAAGAGTCTACTAAATGCAAATTCTATTTAGAAAATATATTCCCTCCATCCCTTGAGGTTTTAGATTTAGTTATGCTTCTCATGTTATGCTCGTGAGCATAAAAAGCAGGAGGATTTCTCCACAGGCTTTATACAGGGTGTACAGCAATGATTGATGCCACCGCTCTTCTCTTAATCACTCGAGAGATACACAGGCTCTTGACACTTTGGCAGCCATTTTGGATTCTCCTCTAATGACGGGAGAGACAGGTTGCAGATGATGTTAGCTGACGCTGGTCTCATGGATCACTGCATCTCTGTTAGTGATTAAGTGACTCATCTAGCTCTGGTAAATAAACCCTCAGCGCAGCATGTTACATCCATCAAAAGATGTCTTTGACTTTCTGGGCATATCCAACTTGGAAGAAATCATTTATACCTGTACCAAATGCAGGATGCTGTGTGGTCTCTGGTGGTATGTCCCATAAACATGCACACTTATGCCTGTGCCAAGGGACTACTCTGATTTCCCATTTGGTTTTGAATGCAGAAATAAAAACTGTTCCTATATGTGCTTTGCTGTGTGGGAATGAAACTGGAAACATCTGCAAGTTGTTTGTAACATGCTCTTGGGAAATTCTACATTAAACAACTTGATAAAACTCAAATGCTGGAACAACAACTGAGAAAAGTTAGAAAACTAACCTTGCAAATGTGGTTGTACCTAATACCACATTCTGTTGCTTGAGACTTACACATGTGTCAGTCTCTCAAAGGACTAATGTGTCTCAGTGTGGTGCCACACATCAGCACAGTCTGTTCTGTACAAAACACAAGAAAATCACTCACGTCTGTATTGATATCTGCATGAGTAGGGCAAGTGTGGTGATGTAACGGATCTTCCTTAGATTACATGGGCAGCATTGTTGGTCTGGACAAACCCTGGGGCTCAGTTTGATTTCAGCAGATTAATTTAGCTTCCTCTCTTATGCAACACAATCTAAGCTTTCTAGCAGTCTCACTGATGTCAGAGTCACCTTTGACTCCTTGCATGGGTGGCTAGCTACTGAACTGCAGTCCCTTGATAAGCGCTAAGAGAAAAAAACAGCAGCGTACTTGAAAAGATCCTTAAACATCAGGACCTGATGTTTTTTGGTTGAAGGCTGCATTGAGAAAGGTGAAAAGGCAATGATGGATGTAAGCTATAATGAATCAGTTTAATACAGCATGTAAGGTTAGAAGGGATCAAGGAGACACACCGGTATGAGAATCCTTATGTGTGCCCTATTGGGTCCCACATCACCACCAATCACCCACCAACACACATGTGCAGCAACCCTGGGGAGTGTACCGATGGGTACACTGAAGTGCATTAACAAGGATTCATGTCATCACCTTTCAATGAAGGCCACTATAGCTCAAACACAATCTTTAAAACAAATAAAGTGGCCATGTATATAACATTAGATTCATACATTATTAACAATGCTATCATTTCACAAGCATCAAACACCATTACACTGCATGTCAATGTAGAAAAAATTAGCCTTTTAAAAGAGCTAACTTTCCTTAAATGCAATCAGAATTCAACTTTCAACCAATTTAGGCCTTCAATCCAACCCAAAAAGCTTGAAATTTTTCAGATCGAAGGGAAGGTAAGGTGTTGGGTACCACCGAACGCAATAAGAAAATAAAAACTAAAGAACCTCGACAAACAACTTACACCGATACGTCACCCAGAGCATATAATGGGACTTTAATAAGAGGACATGGGCAGGGAGGGGTCAGGATGGTACGGAAGAGTATTAGGGCCAGGCATAAGGAAAAATATTAATATTTTGCCTGTCGAGAATAAAGTCCACATGACATTTCGACTTTATTCTCGACATGTCAACTTTATTCTCGACATGTCGACTTTATTCTCGACATGTCGACTTTAATCTCGAAATGTCGACTTTATTCTCGACATGTCGACTTTATTCTCGACATGTCGACTTTAATCTCGACATGTCGACTTTAATCTCGACACGTCGACTTTATTCTCGACACTTCGACTTTATTCTCGACATGTCGACTTTAATCTCGACATGTCGACTTTATTCTCGACATTTCGACTTTATTCTCGACATGTCGACTTTATTCTCGACATGTCGACTTTAATCTCGACATGTCGACTTTAATCTCGACATGTCGACTTTATTCTCGACATTTCGACTTTATTCTCGACATGTCGACTTTATTCTCGACATGTCGACTTTATTCTCGACATGTCGACTTTAATCTCGACATGTCGACTTTATTTTCGACATTTCGACTTTATTCTCGACATGTCGACTTTAATCTCGACATGTCGACTTTATTCTCGACATTTCGACTTTATTCTCGACATGTCGACTTTATTCTCGACATGTCGACTTTAATCTCGACATGTCGACTTTAATCTCGACACGTCGACTTTATTCTCGACATTTCGACTTTATTCTCGACATGTCGACTTTAATCTCGACATGTCGACTTTAATCTCGACATGTCGACTTTATTTTCGACATTTCGACTTTATTCTCGACATGTCGACTTTATTCTCGACATGTCGACTTTATTCTCGACATGTCGACTTTAATCTCGACATGTCGACTTTATTCTCGACATTTCGACTTTATTCTCGACATGTCGACTTTAATCTCGACATGTCGACTTTAATCTCGACATGTCGACTTTATTCTCGACATTTCGACTTTATTCTCGACATTTCGACTTTATTCTCGACATGTCGACTTTATTCTCGACAGGCAAAATATAAATATTTTTTCGTAGGATGGGGATCCAATCATTGCTGGATTGATTTTCCATGTAACCGAGAAACAATTACAAGCCTTAGAGCAGCACGGGGAGTCTGGTGTTAAAAGATGTTAAGAGAAACAGTATGTGCTATCGATCGAGCATCATACCCACACACTGGTAAACACTTTGCATTAAAAGGTGCTAAATTGCTCTTGCCCCACAGTGGATTGTTGCATTTTTGGGTTTATATCAAAAGACACAACGTTGAGAACTCAACCGGTGGAACACGCAGCCGATTGGACGATTACTAAACAAAGCGATTTGGCATCAGACTGAAGTGGGTGATGAGCTGTGGATGAAGAGATGAACAGAAAATGAACCAAGAGTTCAGTTGTAATAAAAGTGAGAAACTAAAACAAAAGCATCTGCTGACAGCCTGCATTTTTATTTGAAATTATGGAAGCTGAGCTGCAGAACGAGCCAGTCGAGATGAACCCGAACGCTATGTCGCATTTAGTGATGCTTTTATTTTCAGATTTAAAAAAAAGCTCCACACACACGACCATCAAACTAGCGTCTGAAGGAGGGGCGTATTGATCCAGCCGTAGTTCGCCTCACAGGCAGAGGGAGATGTGAGCTAGTCCAAGCCTAACTGGCGGGGAACAGGTCCTGTAAGTGGCTAAATAACTCCACTGCGTTGAAGAAGTACCCGTTAAAGGGGAAGTTTTTTGTTTTGTTTTGTTTTGTTTTTTTAAACGTGGACCTGAAAGGGATAGTTTGCCTCTTTTGACATGAAGCTGTATGACATCCCATACTAGCAATATCGTGCATGAACATTCAGTGGGGTTACATGGCACTGAAAGGATCAGATTATTGGCTAAATTACATAAAGACTGAGTTGCTCCTTATTTGAGCAAGGGTAATTCTCCTTGGATATATGGCGGTGAATGAATGGAATCATAGGCACAAAGCATGTCATATGTATGATAGGTGGCGCTGTAACCATTCCAACTATTGCCAATAGAGCCACTCTTCATCACCAACAACAACAAACTCAGGTATCGAGAAAATGTTGAACGAAGAGCAAGATGAAGCTACGTCCCTCTACATTTCGTCTGTGATGAGCTGCTTGTTGCACAAACTCTTTGTAAAATGCAAATAAAACCAAAGATATGATCTTAGAACTATTAAAAAGTTATATATAATTAGATATAGTGCAAGTTCGGTGCAATCTGTTGGTTTCCTTAGCCAGGAAATGTTTTTTAATTGCTCTGTATGAATGAATTGGATTATGACAATGAATGGAACTCCAATTGGCCTGAATTGGACTTTATCATTGAAGTGCCCTGAGATGACATTTGTTGTAATTTGGCCGTTATATAAATAAAACTGAACTGAATTGAATTGCAAGTGAAACATATCAAATGTGGAAAAAGAAAAGTTTATTTTGGCAACATTTAAAAAAAAAACTGACATTATTCTGTCTTGGAAAACACTGCTGGTGGAAAACATGATACTGGCTGCTGAAAAGCTGACAGAATTGGACCTTCCAATGTGACAGTGGCAGGAAATATTCAGTTGAAGTCGTCCAGAGATTAACAGAGAACACAAATCAACATTCTGGAATCCGGACTTCAGTTCCATCCAGAATCTGTGGTTGGAACCACAGACCAGAAGAGACGGAACAGAAGCCTTCAAACCTGCTAATCATCCCAGAATAAGGTCCAAATTCTCCAGTGGAGGCATGAAGAAAGTAGTCGTGAGTACCATAACATACAATTAATACGTTAAAACCGACCTGGACGATAACATTTTGAGATGGACTGAGAACAGAGCGCCGTTGCTCTTTTTTACTCATCACAAAATCGTGATGTCATCACTGATGTGACATAACAATAGATCAGAGCGATTGTGATGTCAGAGATATCAGAGAAACCAAAGTTTATAAATAAGACTTTATCGCTGCGTTTTCACAGTTCGTCAGTTTAAACACGTCGAGTTTTTCAAGCATCTTTGAAAGTCACAGCACAGTTTTCACATCGCCTAAAACAAACACTTAATTACTACCTTCAATAGTAATTTTGACAAGCACTTAGTAACAACGCTTACTTATTATCTTAAACAGTCATTTTTGATTTTAAGTACTTAAAGACAAGCAAAATGAGTCAAACCAAGAAATCATCTCCTCCACTTCAGTGGTGCGACATGGTGGACGACGATTTGCCCGAGGAGTTCTACAACTTTACCATTACTTTTGGCAACAGCGAAAGTAATGAGGAACCCACCAACCTGATGGAAAAACAACCGTCCCAGGTCCCCGAGGATTCCCCGTCTCCTCAATCATCAAAGGACGAAGTGGAAGAAACATCCCAGGTACCTGCTCCAGCTGTTCCTCCTCACGTCGAGGAGGTCCAGCTCCTGCAGGATCATCACCAGGCCTCCGTAGTTTGTCGCGTCAAGTGGAAGACTCCAGTTTCCCAAACCGAGGGGATTCCATCTGACGCCTCTGCTGCCGACCGAGATTACGGATCAGAGAAATCCCACAACTCTTACCAGCAGAAGGATGACAAGATAAACTGTCTCTACCATCAGATGGATCTTCTAAAGGAAAAGCTGATGAAGAAAAACTTATTTCTGACAAAAGAGACAGACAGAAGAGTCGCAGCAGAGCGCGCTCTCTCCATGGCCGAGGAAAAGCTAAACAACCTGGATAGTCTAAAGGAAAAGCTGATGAAGAAAAACTTATTTCTGACAAAAGAGACAGACAGAAGAGTCGCAGCAGAGAGCGCCCTCTCCATGACTGAGGAAAAGCTAACCATGACTGAGGAAAAGCTAAACAACCTGGAAATTCTAAAGGCAAAGCTGCAGAAGAAAAACTTATTTCTGACAAAAGAGACAGACAGAAGAGTCGCAGCAGAGAGCGCCCTCTTCATGACTGAGGATAAGCTAACTATGACTGAGGAAAAGCTAAAAAACCTGGAAAACTGTTTGACCCTTGAGCATCATCTCCGGCAGAAGTGCGAGCAGGAGCTCAAACAGTGCAACCAAGTTATTGCAGAACTGAGTCAACCTTTAAAACCAGCAGTAGCAGAAACTGAATACCAGGCAGTTCTGAAAGAGGTCGAGAACCTGAAAGAACAACTGAGAGAACAGACTGCCGCCAACATTAATCTGGCCTCCCAACTAACATCACAGGAGGAGGCAACAAAGACTCAAGAGAAGAAGGTGGCAGATCTCATGAAGGCTGTTGTTCAATCTGTGATCAACAAGCCAGAAGAACAAAGAGAGCTGTACATCATCCCACAACTCCATTCAGAAGTGGAGGAAGTTACCGAAACAGAACCACAAAGGATCCCTGACCAACCAAAGGAGAAAGTTACATCAAAGAAGCGTCGGCGCAAGAACAAGAAGACGCCAAAAACCATCGTAAAGAACAACGAGCCTGAAATCATCCAGGAGCAACAAGACACGGAGGACATTCCATCACCGATCGATGTCCAGGAACCAAAGATCTCCGCACCCGTGGAAGAGGAAACAGAACCAGAAACGGCCTCTGCAGACAGACAGGAAGTGGTTCCATTAGACTTGGCTCATCAGGCTGGATCGGACACGGTGCCAGAACTGGTGAGTCAAGTCGAAGTGGAATTAGTCCAACAGTCAAAAGATGTCTCAGAGCCGCCCAAAGGAAATGTTTCAACAGAAGACACAGCAGTTCCAGAACAACTCGTGGACCAATGTGAGCCCTCAGAAGGAAGACCAGAGGTGCCTTCAGCGTGGAAGAAGTTAAAGAAATTCCTGACGCCAAAACACAGCCGCCAGAACAAAGAGAAAACCATCGAGAAAGAAAGGCACAGCAGCGTTTAAGACTCGTCAACAGCTTGTCAACCTCAAATGAATATAAAACCTTCTCCATACATCATATTATAACATCAAAGATCCCAACTGTAGAAGAGTCGGCTTCACAAGAAGTATTGAATCTAGAAGTGGAGGAAGTTACCGAAACAGAACCACAAAAGATCCCTGACCAACCAAAGGAGAAAGTTACATCAAAGAGCCGACCAAAGGAAATGTTTCCTCTGAAAACCAAATCCAAGAAAGACTCGTCATCGTCCTTGAAATGGAACCAGCCTCTCAACATCCAGAGGACTGTGAAACATCAGCAGCCTTACATCCCACAGAAGACACAGCAGTTCCAGAACAACTCGTGGACCAATGTGAGCCCTCAGAAGGAAGACCCCCCCCCCCCCCCTTCCCTTTCTGTCTTCTCAAACCCCAGCTGGTCGAGGCGGATGGCCACCCTTCCTGAGTCTGGTTCTGCCAGAGGTTTCTTCCTGTTAAAAGGGAGTCGTTTCTCTCCACAGTCGCCTCAGGCACGCTCAGGACGGGAGATTGGACCGAAAAAGAAAAAGTTTTCAGTGCAATCTGTTGGTTTCCTTAGCTAGGAAATTGTTTTTGAATTGGCTCTATATGAACGAATTGGATTATTTTATGAATAACTAGAAATGCACTCAGAGAGTGCAGACCTCCGCCAATGAAGCTTTGTTTTATAAGCGCATTTTTTTTATCCACCCATATATTGTAGTGAATGGTCTGAAACGATTAACGTCGTAATCCACCACGTCCGAGAGAAAGCGATGCGTCTGCTTAAACTTGTGCATAGATTCAGCTGGCTCGTGTTCCGATTGAAAAGGTTTACAAAGTTAAGATGCTATCTTTCAGATGCGACTTCTCAGAAACGGCAAAAGCCCGGTTTATAGTCGGTAACGCAAGACGCAAAGCAAGACGCAAGAAGAAACGCAAGCCCTTGCGCGGTTGCAAGCCCCCCCTTGCGTGCTTGCGTGTGTCACCTCAATTTTCTAAACTTCACGCAAGCCTACTACTTGAAAACGGCATACTCATCGATCTGACAGTATGCAGAGCGTTTACACACAGTGCACTTCACTCCTGTCCGAGCCGAAATCAGCCAGCCTGAAAAGCTGATTTCCCTTAAGCTATAAACTCTGTAAATATATAACTTTCGCAACATTTGAAACATTTTCAGACGAGAAAGTAGTCGTTTAGACCCCCAAGGTGTTGAAAATCTGACAAAATACCGGCTATTTACAAGAAGTAGAAGCATGAATCCACTCGAAGAGGTCCTGGCGGTGAATTTACTTTCATCATAGTAGGCTTGTCATTGAAAAAAGCCGCTACTCCACCTACTGTCCTGGCGGTGAATCGCCACGCAGCACACGCAAGCGCCGGCAAAGCTAAATGACGCATAAACGTCTCGAGCCATTAACACAAGCGCAAGACCCAAGCGCAAGGGCAGTTAAAAGAGGTATAACTCAACCTAAAGACGGCTTCCATTTGTGTTTACCTTCCCCCCCTGCGCAGTTAGTGTAAGCTTTCCACCTGCGCACCCCCTCCTACCCCTCCCTCAACGACAACGAAACAACCAAGCCAAGCCACCTTGTGGCAGGTCGCAAGATTGCAGCGAACAGACGAACAGACATCCAGACGAACATCCAGACATCCAGACAAACCAACAGACAAACTCGGGGGATCACATAACCTCCTTGGCGGAGGTAATTATGATTACAATGAATTGAATTCCAATTGGCTTGAATTGGACTATATTATCTAAGTGCCTTGAGATGACATTTGTTGTATTTGGCGCTATATAAATAAAAATGAATTGAATTGAATTGAAAATGAATATAAAACCTTCTCCATACATCATATTATAACATCAATAAAATATGATTCAAATTCATATAACTTTTGTTCATCTGCATCTTTTCATCCTGAACAACTGCCTAAAAGCATCAGTGCATTGTTCTCTCAGCTGTTAACAGCATTAATGTGTCATTCAGATAAGAACATGAAGATATGTTCCTTCACTAATCATCATTGCATTGATTTATGTGTTTAAATAGAATAAATTATAAAAAAAAACTAAATTACACAATTACTGTTATCAAAATAAGGTTAAAAGGTGATTTTCTTTAAACAAATTGAAATATTGTTGATATCTGATGTGAAATTTGAATATCTGCAGTATAATTCTTACTTGTTATTCATGTTATGGTTATTCTTGCACTTTTATACATCTACGGTTTGTATTTACTGGTCAGATATGTCAGATTACATTCTGGTTGTCTGGATTAGATTTAGATTTTAGAAATTAAACTTGTAACAAAGAGAAATCTATGAGGAAGCATGTTCCAGGAATCCAGACTATTCAATAAGAATAAAAATGTATTTGTGGATATTTAAAATCCATAACCCCACGCATGGCGGCAAAAGTTCTTCCAAGGACAAATAAGGTCATGGTCAAGGTAAGTCATGGTCAAGGTCATGTTTATTTATATAGCACCTTATAAAAACCTGGGTTGACCAAAGTGCTTTACATAAATAAAAAATAACAATAAAATACAACAGATATGTTTAACAAACATATTCAGCAAAATGTAAAAAAATAAATATGAAATGAGTATTTTAAAGGGCTGATTAGATGTTTATCTGCGCTGCACATCCAGCATCATCACTGAGAATGATCACTTTTTTGGTTTCGACAAGTGCAAACTAAGTTAAAGACATCTTAAGATGTCATTTCTACTCATAAAGAATGTTACTGTGGAAACATTGCACCTACGGTTCTGATAAGTTTTGACCATAAGGAATGATGTTAGGGGTCTTTATGTAAAGCAGTTTACACAGTAAATGTTAAAGCAGCTGTCCATGGACAACACTGTACTGACTCAGAAGAAGTCCTGCAATGAAAAGTGTCACCTCTGAAGAAAAGTAAGTTCATGGTGTGTGCACTTAGGAAACAGCACTAAGTATTTAGGTAACTGGCCAACTAGCCGGACTACTTTCGTCAACGCCAAAACGAGGCCGGAACGGGTCAGACTTCTGAATAGTTTGATGAAGAGCTGACTCGTTTTATTTTTTTAAATTTTTTTATTGGAACGGCAGGGCTTGGACCAGGATTGGGAAACACTGCACTAGACGGAGGTTCAATCAACCCATTTCTGCTGAGGTAATGACAGATGGCTCCGTGATGACTCTCCAGCAATATTTTAAAGATGAACCAGCCCAGCACCTGGTTCAAGGTGCTAAATAAAGAACTAAATAGTTCCATAAATTAAGAAACTTAAACCTTTTTTTTTTTTTTTTTGTAACCAAAATTTTTTTCTTGGACTGGCGACATCAGCAGATGTCACCAAAGGGTCACATGATGAATCTGAGAAGGTTGCAAAATGTAAATGTAAATGTAAATGTACTTTATTTATACAGCCCTTTACAGACAATCCTTACGATGTACCAAAGTGCTTTACAGCAGGTAATAAATAAAGAGAAGAACAAGTAAAAACAAATGAAAACAATAAAAGAACAGTGAAAGCAATAAAATATTATATAAATAAAATGACTAAGAAAGAAGGGAAAAAAAAGGCAACTGTAAAAACGTTTTCGTATTTATTCATATATTTGTGTTAAATATTCAACCTCAAGCAGGAATTTAGACAGAAACTAAATGAAAAGTCCTGAAGACTGTTTGGCCCACACCGGAGAACTGCAGTGTCAGAGTGTGAGCAGCAGGGGGAAAACAAGCCTTTTCAGCACTGCGGGGGATGCTAACAACTGTTTGCATTAGCACAGGGGTGTCAAACTCATTTTCACCGAGGGCCACATCAGCATAATCGTTGCCCTCAAAGGGCCAGATGTAACTTATAAATGTAACTACTCCTTAATGTTAAATAACTCTTAATTTATGACTTATTCAAGTTACAAATATTGCATATATATTTGCATAGATGTAAAAAAAACAATATGTTTGCTTGTTGCTCTGTTATTTTATCATAAATACATTTCATTTGTCAGGTTATGAAAGCCACATCACTCCATCAATCAACAATCAAACTATCCAAGTGAATAAAGAAAAATAACGTCAAACACAAGTTATGACATTTACTTTGTTCAAAACTTGAAATATCAAACAAAGCTAGCTTTTACTGCCGCATTGTTTTCGGTTGTGGCTTTCGTGAACACATTCGATCGCAGTTTGCCTTTTAATTCTCGGGGCAGTTTGTCGTTTTTCTTGAGGCCTAATGTTGGCACACTCAGCTCCGTGTTTGGTCTCAGAATGCGGACGTAGATCGTACTCTTTGACAACCGCCACCGCCTCATAACACAAAAGACATATAGTTTTTTTCTCCTTGAAGCACACACACGTATTCGCCTTCTGATCTTTCTTGAAAAAGAAAAATTATTCTCTTCCTGGACATTTTGGGATCATCATTTGTATTTCTCAATTCCACTTGTTGGGAAAAATCGCATCGATTCGGAAACATTGCAGTCCAGTGGCGGGATGCCGTCACTTTGCGCGTAACACAATCGGCATGCATTGTGGGAAATGTAGTTTTTGGTCACTGCACGTATTTGACTTCAATCATACCTTTTAAGCTCTCGTGGGCCACATAAAATGACGTGGCGGGCCACATTTGGCCCGCGGGCCTTGAGTTTGACACATATGCTCTAGAGCATTTGTTTGATGCGGATAATCCACAGGCTAAAAATAAAACAACAAACTTGTGACTGTAGCCTAGTAGGTCAATGCTGATAAATTGTTGATTTTCTCTTTAGTTTCGTTCTTGTAATTTTGCTTCTATTGTTGTACATTTATGCTGCTTCGGCAGAATATTTGTTTTATTCTAATCAAAATATTTTTAGTACTACATCTGCCTTGCTCCTGCCTGCTGTCTGCATTTGGGTCCACCTTCTTAATGAATTATTAAAGTTGAGGACACATTCACTTAAAGGGTGAGATATAGTTATGCTTTGAACATGTGTCTTAAAATAAAAGGGAGCGAAGGCTAGTTTGACCAAACTGGTCGGCTGTTTCAGCTGAAGAATAAGGTCATAACACATGAATGGTTCAGCTTCCAGGAACATCCGTTAAATGTTTCGGGGAAGGGGAATTTTTTATCGTTCTTTTATTTTTTTTAATCACAACTCGTGCAGTATTTTCTCCACATCAGCGCAAAACAGTCAAAAAAACAGAAACCTTACTTCCTGGTTAATACTCTTATCTGTCAAACCACAATTCTCCAGTTTGTAATGTAGCTTTTAAGGGGAAACTTCCGCAATTCTACACAAAAGGCTGGGCATACCTTGGAGAGTATGTGAAAAAGGTTAATGAAACTTTTTGTGGCTTGGACGGAATTGTGTGAAATCTGATAAACTGCCTAAAGAGGTGCGACTGCAATAATTGCAGGGGTCTGAACTCTCACTTGACTTTAAAAATGTAAAAAAAAAAAAAAAGAGCAGGGGTTAGAAAGAGCTGGAAGCAAACTGTGTGAGACTACGTTAGTCACTACTGGGATAACTGTGTGGGCCCCAGCTGTCTATCTGTGCTAATTTGGTGGAGTACTTTTATAAAAAGCTCCCATTGGATCGACAGAGGACTCTCAGTGATAAGTGCACTGATCTGCCTGGGCAAAATGGGTGAAGTGCCCCTTTAATAAACAAAAAGCTCTTGAAATGCATTATCTTGCAAAAATTGCCAAAGTCAATGAGTTTGTCACAGCTTCATCTGTCTTAGTTTACTGTCTCACACCTTTATCTCAAAAGCCAAATCAAGGTCACCAAGGCAAGCCATTCTCCACACTCCACAGAGCCCATTTACAGCTCCATGCTCCATTTGCCTCCATGTACAAAAAAAACAACAACAGAAAGCAAGTCTGAAAAACTGAGAGATCTATAATTCCCACCTGGGTATATTATGTGATAATGAGCCAACAACAGGTGAAATCTGGCTCGATTTATCAGCTGGTGTAGTTAGTACAAGCATCATTAAGAATCAAAAAGCACCCTCAGTTAAAGGAAAATATGTGCCAGTTTGCAACACCAGACTTTGATGTGTCCACCCATATTTCAGAGGATAAGTGTTTGCTGAACGGCAGCCAACTGCTGAGACAATACTGGGCCTTTGAGATATACCATGCTCTAGAGTAGTGACGCTCTCAGACTATAGAGGAAAGCTGATAGCCAAGTGATCCTTCAGCTGACTGAGGACCAAGGCTTTTCAGTTTAAGCCGCCAAAGAGGGGATAAAAGTGATCGATGTGGGAAAACCAGAGTTGAAACAGTGGGTTTTAGGCTGCTGGCCTTATTCACAGACAAAGATTGCATAAAAAAGCAGCCGTTTTTTTTTTTTCCCCAGAAACTCTTCGTTTAATTGTAAAAAACGAATAATTCTCTAATCAGATCATATCTTTCGGTGCACATTATACACATGAATGTGAGTTAGTGATTACATATCACATGAAGTTGTATTGAGACTTGGATCCAAAGAGTGAGACATTCCAGCAGTCTGATAGTCTTGGAAAAACATCGCAGACATGTCATTACCTGACATCATCCCTCCTCTTGTCTGTCCCCTTGGGAGGACCAACACACTGCTCTTGTTCTTCAACAAGAGCTATGTGCTGGGCAGCACCATGAGGCCAGTGAACCCCAGATAGTCGCACTCTGGCGCTGGATACCAAACAGCCCATCACGAGATAGCACGCTTCTCGCTGTCAACCACACCACAAGAAATGAGGTTAAATGGCACTATCTCCTCAATATGGGAGCCTCTTCTATTTTTATTAACGGTGCTGACAGACTCTATTCTTTGGAGAGGGGCAGTGCCATTCTTGGAAATGGTTATAAATAAGTATTGAGGCATTCACAAGGATTTCTGTTATTCTTTTTTGCATAATTTTGTTTTGACAAATTGGAGACAGCTTACAAGGCACGATGTGTTTCATAAATCTCGGATCTAAAACATGCTTTAGTTTGCTGAAATACTGCTGTTAATAATTGGGAAGGACCTGTTTACCTCTAATTTCTTTTATGTAATGACCCTTTAAACGGCACTTGTTAGAATGGATTTTAAACATTCTGAAATTCCTCCTTTAGGCAAATTTCTTTGATAACAACAACCGTGGTAGCAAAACAGTCTACTTTATCTCCCACCATCTTTTTCCACTGAGCTATTTTGCTAGTGTGGGAAAACCTGTGCAGCTTTATGTAACATCACCTTTTAATCACTCAGACTGAAAAAAAAAAAAAACATCAGATACAGAATGGTTTCCAGGGCTAAAGCTTTAGAGTAACAAGACAGAGTTCACAGCCATGCTATCAGCACCGCGAGGCTGTACTTAGACAGTGAGGTGCTGCAAGCTAAACTCCTGCTGATGTTTAGCAGTATCATGTTTACTATGTTTAGGGTACTATTTTTATCCCTAAACTCAGCTTAAAGTATAGCTGTAACTGAGGAGGATGCGACTGGTATCAGGTATTTGGAAATGAAACTAAGACTTCCATGGTTTTACTTTTTTTTTTGACTAACTCAAGCTGTAAGTGAAACGTCAAGGAGATCAACAAAGTTAATAGGATTGATTCTGTGTGGATGATGAGAGACAGCACCAAATTTCATAACACATCAAATGGTTGCAGACATATTTCTGTGAGCGGTGAACAATTATGCTGAAGTTTAGTCCCCATGGCAACAACACATGGCCGAAAAAAAGAAAAAAAATCCAGAAAAGGACTCCTTCGTGAATGTGTGACTCACCTAGAAGCTGGACTCCCCTGGTTAGACCATAGACATCTATGAGAGCCCAAAGAGGTTCTGCAACATGCACTCCACTAAAGAACAGCATGGGGGTGGAGTCGTTGATTCGGTAGAATACTCGACCCTTCTTATTCACCCAGAAGGAGATTATGTTTCCCTCATTGGAGAGCTCCTCAGGCAAGGCTTTAGCCCAAAAGCCACTTTGGGAGACCAGGTCGGGACAGGCGTACTTGGGCAAGGTGTCAGGATTGATCCTGGATGGGTCTTTGGAGGTAAAACCAAGACGCAGTGCGCCGCTCCAGCAGCACTGCTTTTTAGTGATCTGGAGAATACACATATTGAATTAATAAAGATACTCAAATTAAGATGGATCTTTACATTTCATCTTTGTTCCATGAACAAAAAAGCAAAAAAGAGTGTGTATGTCTACTTTACTTGTGCTTCTCAGTGAATAGTTTATCCTACCCTGATATAGTATGTATATAATTCTCCACCTCCACACCAGCTATATTTATAGCCTCAATCACACTCTGATATCATCCTTTCCTTCTTAGAGTGACGTATATGTAGTTTTAGTTTGATGGAGTGCATTTTTTTCTGTCTATTCAAAAACCTTTGTGTCTGAATTTTTGTACCAGGTCACCAATTTGACTTTCGTATGAAAACAAAGTAAATTCAAAACATTTTTGCTAATCTTATTCATGAAAACATGTTAAAAAACTGTTAAAGGCCATCTGATTTATCTATCTGATTATTGCCATCCTTTTTATACTCTGATGGCATCAAATATATTTGATATATCAAAATTTTGACCTGATTAATGGCACCGAGTTAAAGATTTACCAAAATGATCACATCATGACGACTTCGGTGTCTGTACTATACATGGCAATCCAACTTATAGTTACTGAGATATTTCCGTCTGGACCAACAGAGACTAACATTCCCATCTTGAGTGCCAAGCCACAAGCTGGACTCAAAACAACATATCTGTTTCATTAAAACCAGTTACCTTGGTATGTTTATCACCTGCAAACGATTTTTGTCTTATTTCGAACCTGTATTTACTGTGCAAGATAACAGTGTTCCTCACATGGCAGTGCTTGCCCTGCTCTCTCACTTTTGAGACATAGATGGCCCGATAGGTGAAGTGGAAACTTGTTCTAAGCCGCTGTTTCTTTGGCCCACACAAGAGCAGAGAGAGAAGCGAGGAAAATCAAAGCAGGAGGAGAAAGATGGAAGATGAACTGAAGGAGTAAGGGAGGGAGAAGAAAAATGAAAACAAACTGGCAGAATGAGTGGGAGAAACAAGGGACTATTTTTCATCACAGTCACGAATGATTGTGTTCTTACCACTTGACTGAGCATACTTAAATGACTGTTTTCGGTGCTAAAATGGATGCTACATGATGGAGGCACTAGTTAACGAGAAATAAGTGTGATGTATTGTTTTGAATCAAGGTGCATTCACATGAACAAAATTTGCTACATTTACCTTCAGTCGAACTTGCTCATAGACAGCAATGGGCCTGTTGCTGAAGGTGATGGCATTACAGAAGCTGGCCTGTCTCTTGACAGTCCTCTGTGACAAGTCCATAATGATCTGTGAGCCTTTGGTGCTGGGGTGAAAGAGCAGAGGGAAGGAGGACAAATTTCCACATGGCTGTATGGGCAGGCAGCGCTTGGGCTTATGCTGGCACCGGTGTGACGTTGCAGGGAAAGAGCTGTTCAGGGAATCTGTGTTGAGAAGAAAGTTTGGTCAACAGGTGTGGAGCAGCATATTTTTCTGAGGCTCAGTTTCAGGCAAATTTCTCAAATTTTTGATTAGATTAGAATATTGAATTAGACCGTCTGTACCGCAGATGACTAATAATAACTGACTGGGTGAGGTTGTGGCCTGCTGTCACATGTCATTTTCTCTCATATCTGTCCTGCTCCTGCAAGATCCAATTTGGTGCAAAGGCTTTAAATAATACAATACTTTGTCTCTAGCTCATCAAGGGAGCAGGTAAAACCACCTAACTTATATGTGAACTATGTGCAAGGTCAATTACATGCTAAATGTCCTTGGAAGGGATTAAAAAAAATACAAGACAAAGACTGAACTGCTCCAAAAGCAATTACGAAGAACAATGCAGCTGTGAGAATTTCACATAAAACCGTCTCATTTCAGTCATTTCCGGTAGCACCAGTCACTTTTTGTTTTTCCTAATCTTGTCAAAACTGATTTGTGTTTTCTTTCTCTCTTCTTTATGTGCTTTATATGGAACAAAGTTGTACAGTGCAAAGTAGGTTGCCTCAAAGGAAGCAGGAGGGGGAGGATAAAGGGAAAAAAAAGATATGCGAACAAGACCACAATTAGCCCAGCAGAAAATAACCTTTGGGATATCATGGAAGTATCAACTGGCTGATACAATATAAAGAGCCTTTAGTAGTAGTGAGGCATGACTGTTAGCACAATATTTGTGGGTCATGCTGTAAGGAGCCCATATCAGTCGTTAGAGTCATGCATGCATACATGCGCTACCTGACTAACAAAAAAGTAAATAAATCGCTGCCGCTAAGAGCAAGTTGGTTTGTTAACCAACAAACAGGAAGTCGCAAAAAAAAGACCCACTGGTAGTGAGTCACAGTATGGGCCAGAAGTTTCAGTTTTTTCCCAAGTGAAAATGTGACTGACTGTTCCAGCTTACAGTATCTCATAATGGAGACAGACTTCTATATTATGGGGGCTTTACAAAGATAAAGGATTTGCTCAAAGACATCGAGGAGCTGGTTTCACATGGACTCCCCTTCATTTGGCTCAACTCTCTCCATTCTTTTTTCCACATTCCTCTTTAAAATGCAACACCAAGGTCACCGTGGTTGAGTGGAGGAGGTGTTTTCTCACAGACTGTGGGCTCTCATTAACCACGAGGCAGAACTATTTTTGATTTGATGACAAACATGAATAAGTATCTGATCTCATTATATGATTTGATACAGTTTTTGTACAACAATTCTTTTGTGGTTTGTACCGTCATATATAAAGGTTTTAAAGTATTAGAAAATCTGGTCAATCTGCCAAGACTGGAAATGAATAATTTAAGCCTAATTAACGCTTCTTCATCTTTGAGCAAGGGTTATAGTTTCACACCTAAGCTTGAAAGACTGTGTAGGAGCTGTTTGTGTTTGTGAGAGAAATATGAGCTACGGAAGCTAATTTTACTTTCCTTCGGTTGACTTTGAAATGTCAGAAGGTTTATAATGCACCCTGGAGAGAAACCAATTAAGCCTGTCTGTGATCATGTGACAATGTGACGTGTAAATCCAAGTTTGTCATAAGATCGATGCTGCTCCCATCTTAAGGCAATGATAGAGGTGGATGAAGACATGATGGATGTAAAAAAGTTGTTGAATAGCAGCTTTGTCTGATATTTCTAGAAAGTCTTTCCCTTCCAATCACAATTCGTGACACTTTGCCAAGTGTTCTGGGCTCAGAACAGTGTATTTTCTAAGCTCTTTGCAGACTCTTGTCATTGCAGAACAATGTTGAATTGTGCTCTATGCACAACAGTGGTCTTAAATGAAGTCATAACAAATCCTTCAAGCATATTGCATCCATGATGTCACACCAGACATGATGTCTTCAGGAAAGCACAACAAGACTGTATTGTACTCATTTGACAAACAGGCCTGAGACTGTATACAATATTTCCTGTGAGATCTGAAAACAAACACAGCACCTCACAATCCACATGGACAGTGAACACCATCTAAGTCTTCTTCATCGAACTAGAGAAATCAATATATTCTTCCACTGTTACTCTGTCAATTCTAGTCCTGCTTCTGGGAAAATAAATTCCCACACCATGTTAAATGGAAAGCTTTATTGTTATGCCAGGCATCTTTTAGAGGACATATATGTCATATGAAAGTCAAATAAGTAAATAAAAATGCTGAATGAAAATTCCACTTTTGATTTATAGTAAATGACAGCTGGTTAAAGCCAAAATTGCCAATGAAACAGTGGCTGTTGAAGTGTGTTTAAAAAAAAAAGTCATGTAACCTGGCAGAGACATCAGGGTAAAACAATGACAACAGGCCTGGCAGACTAAAAAAAGCAGTGTCATAGCAAACATCCGATGAGCAACTTAGGGATGCATAATGTTGCTTCATGCACCACCGTAGACAATGTCACAGTCATTAACCAGAGAGGACAGTACAGAGACAATGAGCAGCCCTCGCTTGTGTCACCTGGCCTCCTACGCACTGCGTTTTATCCAAATGTCTGGGCTCTTTAAGAAGACTCAACAGAGGCCCTAACATGGTGTGACGTTAGCATCAAGACTCACAAAACAGACACTGGAAGGTATGCAAAAGTGCCAAAGGGCATCTATATGTCTTCACCTTTTGCAAATATGTCACAGCTTGTGGACTTTCAACAAGAGCTGAAAAATAAAATGTGATTCTCACAGTCCCACAGGAGGAAATGCTATGTGCAAGGAAAGAAATACTCTCCAGTTAGCTGTATCTTCATTGTCAGATTTGTTCTTTTACCTAAAGATTAAAACGTGTGAGGAAGTTTTCAGCCTCCAGAGAAAAGCAAGAATCAGAAAATAATTTGTTTTGTTTCACACAAGGAATGTAAAGCTGAGACTATTCTGTCTGCCCAAAGTACTGCTGAGTTAAAATATGTGCATCCAGAGTCTTTATACAGTGTATTGGCATGTAATGTAAAACAAAGTTTGGACTGGGTTGAGAGCCCAAGGTGGCATCTTCAAATATCACCTTTGGTCCAAATCCCATAAATTATCCAACAGAGAACCAAACTAACTAGCATTCATTTTCTTATTCATTCAAAAACAAACCAAAAAAAAAACCCATTGTTCCTGTAATGGCATTGTTCTGTCATTGTTCTTGTCCCTAGAACGTCACACTCATCTCTTTGCCATTGTCACACTGCAATGCCTAAACATGAGTAATACAACCATGTTGCTTTACCAAATGGGGAGAAGTGAGAGCTGAGCTGTTCATGAGCGTGTGCTGGATGGGGGCCCTGAAACACGACAGGGATTATATATGTTTACATTTTCAAGGTCCTAACTGAGTTCTTGTAAGGGGGCCAACATTTTTTTTAACAGTATCCATGTCTGCACCTGTATTGTTATTTCACACCAATGAAATTGGAAAATAGACTACATGAACTGGTCCACCTGCCCATCTGGGAAATTAGCTTGTTTCTGTTGCCTGCTCATATAAATGTATATCAGATAACACCATTGCAGTCAGTCATCTAGCATATTTTTGCTCAAAGCAACTGAAGGCGGACCACAAATCACCACACCCTGCAATAACACTTACAGAAATGTTGGAATGCATTCAATTCAAGCTGCAACCTAATAATATCGAGACAGTTAAAATTAGCTTAATCTTCTTTCATCAACACAAGTTTTTTTTGTGTGATTAAGCTTTCAGTTTTGAAAATTGCCCAAGGTAATTTCACATCTTTTACACAGTTGGTCAGTTGTTCAGTTGTTTCTGGAAATGGACTCATCAACAAATTTACTACCTGTTGCAGCTCCACAACAGATACACAAGTATTCACTTTTAACAAATCAAATTATATCTTCTTGAGCAGAAAACGTTGCTAAGCTGAAACTTTCATTTTAAACATTGTTATGCACCTGTTAACTTTCATCCTTTGAGACATGTATTATCAATTCAAAGCAATGAGTAGAAAAAATAAATATTAAATTTAATATTTTGCTCACATTTGTGAAGACTACAGGTGTTTGACTTTCGCCTAAAGTCTTGGAAAACAAACAAGTTGTTCAACAACTTGGCTGAGTTTGTCCGGTTTTAAACTGCCTTAAAACCAAGAAGCCGCAGTAAGGCAAACTTAAGTATCTTA
The DNA here is from genome assembly GCF_027942865.1 of Odontesthes bonariensis. Taxonomy (NCBI): domain Eukaryota; kingdom Metazoa; phylum Chordata; class Actinopteri; order Atheriniformes; family Atherinopsidae; genus Odontesthes; species Odontesthes bonariensis. Next base: position 18,216,079 of record NC_134507.1, read on the forward strand.
AATATTACATATACATATATGTACATACAGAATGGAAAAATAAGATAATACAAACAAGTCGTGACTTAAACGTTGCTTAAACTTACTACTTTCACTTCTCTTTTATTTTAGGCTGACAGTACGCATACAGTTTCCATGAGCACTGGCTTGAGGTTACACAAGCACGCACACAACTCGATTATATCGCCTTCTGTTCAAATATCACAGTATTCATGATTGATATTACTGGGTCTCATGCACCCTGATGTCAGATGTCCTTACCGTACAAGGTGTTTCTAGTGATCTGACCTCCCATTGCTGCATGCAAGGTGCGTTCACCTCCTCTAACTGCGAATTGAATCTACAGTCCTCACATTCAGCTGCGCGTCCTCAGCCGCGACATTATACAGACAGACGCCGTTTACACACACACACACACACGCGCGCATTCACACACAAACAGTCCTGACAGAGCTTCAGCGGCAGGCTGTGTGCGTCTAAAGCCTTATCGATATTACACAGCCGGCTTACCCACATATTGAACGCAAAGTGGCTCACTTTGTGAACAGATCCCGCTGAAATTAACATAAAAGGTGGTAGTGGAGTTGGAGCTTCTCAGGACTATTAACGCTATACACACCAAAGACAGTTCTTCAATAGTCGTTAGTAATTCAAAATTGAATACCTCTTATGTGTGAGTATGTGAATACTGTACCTTTTATTTGTGTTCAGTATCCTTTTCATCACTCTAATGTTGTATTTTCATGCGCGTCAGTGTACAAGACATGCTAAGTTTCCATCTCCACCTGTTGACTAACCTGTGTGTTGCCCCTTATTTTACCCTTTAATTTCGTTTTTTTTTTTTCACAGACCATTTACATTTATTTGAAGTAGTTCTCTTTAATCACTCGGTGGAAAAACACAAATGCAGGAAGGAAAATGTTCCAACAGCTGTGTCAGATTGTATAGCTGTGTGGCACTGAAAGTCCAGTCCAGGACCCTCCAGGAGTAAGAAAATGAAATAAAACAAGGGAGTCACACAGCTGGGTGGTGTTTTTTCCAACCACAGGTTAAAGGGTTTGTTTGTTTATGACCATCAAATTCCAGCATCTTTACAAAGCAGTGCAGTGTTTCAGGATTTATTTGACAGCTTGTTTGAAGATGTATACTGACACTCCGTGACAGGCCTTGGCAGCAGAGTTGCCACAGTGGCCGGAGTCACCACTTGCCTCAAACCTAATGTGGTGCTGGTACAGTGAAATCAACAATGCCATGTAGTAAATTAATTTTGGTTTAATGGAATAAAGGCTGAATATTGGTCTTTGGGGTTTGCGGTGCATTTTCCATTCTTAATGGTGACTTCAAATGTGTAAAGTTGGCATTACATACTTATAAGCAGCTCTCAGCCAGAGCTATTGTCTTACAGAGTGCAACATTTCTAAAGTTAAAATTCCAAGATCACGTCATCCATGCAATTAAATTGAAATACAGAACCTCTTGGCAAAAGTGTTTAAATTTTTACCTTAAAGACAGATGTCCTTCCATTTTCCATTCAAGCAAAAGAGCAACTTGTAGCACAGTTGGTGTCTGAGGTGTCTGGGTTCAACGATTCGGAGTTGGCATGATGGTCCTCCATCTCAGTGGGCAACTCTCACGATCTGCCTTGTCGCCTTAGCGTTTATATAATTGTATTGGCAGCCAGGCCTGTGAGACACTGTATTGGCTCGATAGAATGAGCTATATTCTTGTGATGTTTATACAAACTGATTGCGGTTAACTCGGCTGCCTGGAAGCAATTTGCAAATAGGATAAAGCCATATGACTGTTTTTTTTTTTTGTTTTTTTTTTTGTGCAGCATTTTATTTAGGGATTTTCTATGAAAAGTGGTCTATCTTGTTTAAGTTGTCACAAGACATGAAGATGAACAAAAAATACCAGTGGAGAAAGTGTGAACTGACCTCTTAAGAATTTATAACATGAAGCCTGCGGCTATCATAGTCGGGCTTAATGGAGTATGACATGCCACCTGATCACTGGACTGTCAAAAAATCTGATTGGCTGTTCTGTAATAGAGGAAGAAGTGTAGTTCACTGTGAAATGATAAAACATGATGCCTAGTGTCCTGCAGTCATAATAAAACTGTATGGCATGTATCATGTTCCAAGGCATGTTGTTAAAATATCTTGCAATTGTGGAAAAAAAACATACATCTTTGCTTAAATTTGTATAAACATGCCCAAGTATGGTCAAATTTTTCAATCTCATTATCTGTAAACAATCCCACATAAATTTACAGCCATCCACATGACTGATGGAGGCGAAGATAGGTTTACGTATCTTTTTTTGGTAATTTTGGGTAGATGATTTTCATCTTTGTTGTTCTGTTTGTTTGTAGTTGCTTTGTGTTGCATCACTTTGTAGTTATTTGTATGTCTTGTACTCGGGTGCATAATTGACGTCTTTGTGTAATTTTCCATCTCTCTTTTAGCCTGGCTGACGCGTCCACATCTCGATGAGATGGTGGTCTGGGAACTAGGTGTGCATTTTCTCGTATTTGAGGCGTGGTTTACGAATGCCTGGAGCCGTTTATTGGGCGCTACAAATGTCTATCAAATGGCGTCTGGTTCTTCCCATGCTGCTTTGCGCGCGATTTATAGCCAATTGTAACACTTATACCAGATGACGTATGTAGAGCGACAGAAATTCGACGAGGAAATACACCCTTCTTGGCAATGAAATCTTTCAACGCCAAACGTTGCTCTTTTTTAAAAGTAAACTTGCGCTCTAAGCTACTTAAAACACTTTCTAAGGCTGCATCGAACGGTAACGTTGTGTCCGCTGCCATGTTGGATTAACACTCTACAAGCTTCTTGCTCCCCCCCCCCCCCCCGTTCTGTGAGTGGTTCCCTAACTCAGGCAAAAATAAGGGCGGTGGTTTCCAGGCTGCCTTTGCAGTGTGAATGAAATCGCGCGCAAAGCAGCATGGGAATTCCCAGGCTCTGCATCTCTTTTTTTTTTTACATTTCTCTGTTTGTCGTTTTTTTTGCTGGTCTTTGTGGAGTTATTTTGTGTCACTTTGTTGTCATTTTAATTTCTGGATGAATTTAATCACATTTATATATGTGTGTGTGTGTTGTGGATTATTTGCATATCTTTGCAGTAATTTGCATGTCTTTTATATTACTTTCCATCTAATTGTAATAAATTTTTATCGCTTTGTACTTTCTGAAAAACGTTTTATCATCTCTTTGCATCTATTGAAGCCATTTTCCACACACTTTGTTGCCCCCTTTAAATCTCTTTTTGTAAATGTACTTTGTTGCATCTCTTTGTAGTTTTTTGGAATCAATTTGTGGTTATTTTGTGCCTTATTGTAAATGTGTTCTATTGTTGTTGTTTTAGTGGTTACTTTTTTAGTCTTTGATGACAAAAGGAAAAAAAGCCCCTTGACTTCCTGGATCCCTTTCAGTGTTCAAATAGAAGCTGAACTATAGACTTCAGGTATAAAATTTGCTCAAATTGATTAGATTCAAAAGCCACCATGTTGTTCGTCACACGATACCACCTCCCACTGTAGATTATTAGTAGATGGGCGCCTGGCAGTCAGCAGCTGCCTGGTGGGATGTGTTGGCGTGGGGCTTCCATGGACATCTTGACCGCCTTGTTTTAGGCAGCCGTGTGCACTCTTGTTCTCCTCTGGGAAGATCCATGTTGAACAAAAACACCATTCAAATCCAAGTTTGGATCCTCGCCCAGGAGCCATATGCAAAACATTACAAAGCAACACAAGAGCATCATATGATCCTCAGCCGGGGGGGCATCAGCAAAAATGGAACCCCACCCAGCAGGCACGTATCTGAGGTGAAATCAAGTTGTCACATAGTGATATTACTCAGTGTCAGTGACATAAAAGATGCAGAAGTGCTATGTATTGATCAATGCATTGCCTTTAACTGTGTATTTCCTAAGGACTTAATGCATTGATCTAATGTGACCTGAATCCAGTTTCTTCATTGGCAAAGTATGCTTGCAGTGAGATTTATTAGAATTACAACCACAGTTGTTGGAACTGTCAGTGAATCTAGATGCAGTGCCAAAATGTGTAAATAAACACAACTATTCAGCTGCTATAAAGCAAATAGGAACAAAAAAGTTCCTAGATTCTAGTTCTATTGTTTGTTACTGTGGAGTTTTTCATATCACATTGATCCTTCTTTCCTTTCCCACACAGTTGTCCAGAACCTTTAGCTGTTTTTGAACAAAGATTTGTAGAGCTAACAAGATCATGATCATCAAGATCACAAGATCAAGAATATAACGACTTATGATCATGGTTTAGAAAATATTTTGCCTGGCGCTCAGGGTCAAGCAGTGATCCAGAGACTTCAGAGATCTTAACTGTGACTATAAAACGAATTAGAAACCTGTGGGACTGTAGATACGTTAACAAAAAGGCAAACATCTTAGTACATCCTGTTAAATAAAGTAGTGCAACATTTCTGAAGCTTTTTGATCATTCATTACTTATGATAAACCTGCCGCTTAAATGCAGTTTTAAGTCTTTCACACATTCTGTGTTTCACAATTATATAAGCAGGCCATCCTTTTGGGGTTATTGCTGCTGGCATATGATTGAAGGTAAAAAAAATAAATGCCTTACTGCACATTTTTAAGTCCTGGGTCAGAACAAATATTTTCCATTTCACTGAGAGGCTTGTCCTCAGGGTAGAAGTAGGAAGTGGTCTGAAAACTTCCAGAGTGAATACACTGGAAAAAGGGCTCTTTATTGCTCTTTTTTCACCGGCAATTTCAGCATTAATTAGTACCTGTAGAACTGCATTGTACATTTTTGTTTGATCGGGTTATTTGCTATATAAAATAAAAGTTTTTAACGAAGGTTGTTTGTTACTGGAGCAGTCATGCATGGGTTGAAGCCCCAAATGTACATGCTTTCTATGATTTGAATCCTTTTTAGAGCTGTTGCATGGGATTGAATGAGATGAGTATATGTAAACAACATAGCAGGCAGGTATTGCCTTGTTAATCACTACATCTTGCTGATGACTTGTTGATTAGAAAGGAAAACTATTCAAACAGCAGTAACAGTAGTTACTGCTCAATGCTATAGACAGTGATCAGTAGTGTAGACACAATGAAGCTTGGAGTTTTTTTCTCGCTGCCCAAACTTGTCGTTGGACTACTTTTAAGCAGATACATATGGTGTATAACCTCAGTTTATGCCTTGTTATCCTGATTATTGATAATTGTAATAGTCTTTACAGCACAGACTTAACATTCACTCATAACTTTTGCAAAATCCAAGAGGAGTAGATGTCTCAGAAACAGGTCTTGAAGAATTATTTTTAGCGCCTTTTAGATTATTTTATATTTAGATATTCTACATATATAAATACTATTTTATTTTATGCTCATGCCAATGTATAGCTGCACATGTATTTTGGTTAATTTTAAAATGGTTATCTGTCCAAGCATCAAAGGTCTGTTTGCACCATGTGTTTCTCCTTTTTGGTAACCTAGAACACATGTGAACAAGTTTCAACATTTGGGAGACTTACTGGGGACAGTCCACTGATTATTTTTCACTTACTTTCATGTCTGTGCTTTTGAGCACTCTAGCGACAACTGTGGGTCCAAAGCTAAAGGTGCTTTTGTGTGTGTAACTTCACAAAAATGTAGGAAAATAAAATGTTTTCATGTGCACAAATTTTCTCCAAAGTAAACCTAAGACATCTCAACTTGTCAGGCCAACTGATGTAATCACCATATTAGATCAATTTAATGGTTTAAAAATGTTTCCACAGACCACCGGTCTTGCTGGTGGATGTCAGATTTTGAAGATAAAATACTTATATCTTTGGCTTTGAAGAGAAACACTCATGTACGGATGATTCTGGTGGTCAATACACAAACTAAATGTGTTCCCTGCAGTGTTGTGGTAACTGATGATGATAAGTCTCAGAATTACTGTGCATTTTTCAGGACAGTGGATATCTGCTATCATTTGATTGTCAGAAACCAGGTATGATAGTTTTTGAAGCATTTATTGAAACTTGTGAGGATGGCATTAAAGAGTGGGTCCTTCATCACTTTTATTGCTGTAGAGTGTTCAGATGATTACAATTGATCCTGCTCCAGGGAGGATAAAATCCAAGCCACAGAGAGAAAAAAGTCCTCATAATTACACAACCAGGATCACTATGGCTCAAACTATGCCGAGTAGGATTTTCTTCACATGTCCATTGTGCAATTTAGCATGGCTTGGCGTGTCTGTGGAAGAGCAGAACGTTAACTATTTCTGGGGATGCCCCCCCCTCTCCTGTGAGAGACTTACAGGATCTCTGCTGTAGCTGGAGTCATAAAACGTCTATCCCTCAGATTTCTCATCTGCTCATTTATGCGTCTTTTGATGTAACAAATCAAACCAAATACATTCAAACATGAATCATTTTCTTTTAAAACAGCCTCTGAATATATCAACTGTGAAGGATTTAACTAAATGGGTTAATTATTCAAGACCAAATGTCAAAGCACACAGTTTTAGTTAGCTGCTATTGTTGTCTGATTGCCTCATAATAGCTCAATGTAACTGGTGGAAGAAAGCAAAACAAACTTGAGCACAAAATACATAATCTGAGAGAGCATGTATGACATTAAAAAAGAGAACGTATAAGTTCTGCTGCAGTGGGGAGAAAATGCTATGCAGGGCTGTGCAGTGCAGCTGTTTACAGTCTTTCTACTATTGTTAGCACTGTATTGTAAACTGTTTAAACCTCTGCTGATATAAAGCCTGTAAAGCATTGCGGAAGCAGACCATGACTGCAAACATGCTGGAATGGTAACTGACACAATGAGTAAACCAGCAATGAATAAAGCAAGTTTATAATGAAATATGACATTTCTAATCAATAAATATTTACAGTTGTCTCTCCAGCTTTTGCCTAGTGCATAATTAAAGCAGTTCAAATAAAATCATAATGATGCAATGACAATAGTGGACGTAATGCAAACACTGTCTGTCTCTTTGCTCATGAGGTGTAATACTATTGATCTTTCTACTCTTTGTCAGGGTGTGTTGCATGTGGAACTTCGTTTACTTTGCTCACTGTCAGTCACACTATACAAAACTGCGTGCGTGTGTGTAGAGAACACATAAAATTGGTGAAACCGGTTCTTTGTATGATAAGATGGCGTTCCAGACAAAGACACTGTCCCATCATTACAGGGTATATATTACTGTCTTAACAGGGCTCTCAAGTCTAAAAACAACTCCTCTCTGAGATTAGTTTTACACTTACATATTGTACTGTTGTCCCTTACAACTCTCTTTATGTTCAAATATGCCTAGTTCTGATCAAAGCTGTGTATCTGTGCTCAGATACATATCAGTTTTAGGCCGACTCTTTGCACTTAAGGATCATTGTGTTAAGAAACCTCTTCACTCATACTGCATATATTGCTTTTTACTCTCAGCTTGCTGTGAAAAAAAACCATAGACTGTAAATAAGCGTTGGATGCGGCAGCTGTGATGTCACCCATTGGTTTTTAAACTACCATTTCGAAGCCTCAGGTTTGGTAAAAGGCACTTTTAAAGGCACTTCGGAATCAGCTTCACAGCCAGCAGTGGAAGACTTTGTTCATCTTTTTATGGTCTATAGAAACAGCTTCTTCAATAGTACCCTTCCAACAGAGTGCCAGATATGATGTTGGCAGTTACTGCCTCCTTGTGGGTGTGCTCGTTTGACCTTTTAGCTGATTTTAGGTGTTATCTTTGATGGAAAGTGATGGAAACCTGGAAACCTGATGACGGCATCTTATTTCACAATATTTCCAAGATGGATTTAAACAGAATCCAAACATATAACTTTAATTTCCAATAAATCATGGTATATTTATCTAAAATGTAGTATTGACAACATAAAGGCAGGAGACAAAAATATTTATTTTCTTGTATGTGCTCATATCTGCACTTAGCAAATGCAGAGAAATTACCAGCACTTCCAAGCTGTCCACACCACCCACACCTGTCGCCCTCCCACTCCTCCCTCCCTACCACCTTCTCCCTCACCTCCCTCTCTGTCCCACTTCTCTCCCCTCTCTGCAAATGAGGTCCTTCACCTTGTAACATCCAGCCGCCCCACCACATGTTCCCTTGACCCAGTCCCTTCCCCTCTCCTTCATTCTGCTGCACCTGATCTTCTTCCTTACCTGACCCACCTCATTAACACATCTTTGACATCAGGCTCTTTTCCTTCTGCTTTCAGAACTGCCAGAGTCACTCCTCTTCTAAAGAAACCAGCTCTTAAACCTTCAGAGATCAAGAATTACAGACCGGTATCCCTTCTACCCTTTCTGTCCAAAACGTGCTGTCTTTAAACAACTGTCCTCTTACCTCCACCAGAACAACCTCTTGGATCCCTACCAGTCCGGGTTCAAGGTGGGCCACTCAACTGAGACGGCCCTCCTAGCAGGAACTGAGTCACTCCAAACTGCTCGAGCTAACTCTCTCTCCTCTGTCCTGATTCTCCTGGACCTTTCTGCAGCATTTGACACAGTGAACCACGACATCCTTCTCTCTACCCTGGAGGGAATGGGTGTTTCTGGCTCTGCACTCTCCATGTTCTCATCCTACCTGACAGATCGCTTCTACCAGGTCACACTGAGAGGGTCTGTGTTGAAGCCACGTAGGCTCACCACCGGGGTTCCCCAAGGTTCGGTCCTGGGTCCTCTTCTTTTCTCCCTCTACACATCATCTCTTGGTTCTGTCATCCACTCCCATAACTTTTCCTACCACTGCTATGCAGACGACACCCAGCTGATTCTGTCTTGTCCCCCTTCTGACACCCAAGTGGAAGCACGCATTGCTGCGTGCCTGGCAGACATCTCGGGGTGGATGTCGATGCACCACCTTAAGCTCAACATGGACAAGACTGAGCTGGTGTTTCTCCCGGGGAAGCGCTGCCCGTTCCGATATCTGGCCATCACCATGGATGACTCCGTGGTGACATCAACCCGGACCGCGAGGAATCTGGGTGTGACCCTGGACGACGAACTGTCGTTCTCGCCAAACATCGCATCAGTGACCCGTTCCTGCCGATTCTTCCTCTACAACAAGGATTCGCCCCTTCCTCACAGACAAGGCAGCACAGGTGCTCATCCAGGCTCTTGTCATCTCCCGCCTGGACTACTGCAACTCCCTCCTTGCTGGCGCCCCGGCTTCTGCCATCAGACCTCTGGAGCTGGTTCAGAAAGCTGCTGCTCGTCTGGTGTTCAACCTCCCCAAGTTCTCCCACACCACTCCCCTTCTCCGCTCTCTACACTGGCTCCCTGTAGCTGCTCGCATCCAGTTTAAGACTCTGGTGCTGGCCTACAGGGCAGTGGAAGGAACAGCTCCTTCATACCTCCAGGCTATGGTCAAGCCCTACACCCCCGCCCGACCACTTCGCTCTGCGGCCACCAGGCGCCTGGCTGCCCCGTCACTCAGGGGTCCCTGCGCACGATCGACACGGTTTTTTCTGTTCTGGCACCCCGATGGTGGAACGATCTCCCGACTGACATCAGGACAGCTGAGTCGCTGCCCATCTTTCGCCGCAGGCTGAAAACCCATCTCTTCAGGAAACACTACCCTGATCCGCCCTCTTAGGACATCACCTGCTCCGTCCTAGTTCCTTACGCACTTATTGTTTCCTCCACCACTGGCACCCTCTATATTTTCATTACCCCCTACCCGAACCAGGGTTTGAATCCCATTCCTGCTTTTCTTACCTCTTTTATTTCTTCCCCTACCCGAACCAGGGTTTGCATCCCCACCCCGCTGTGACTGGTGTGCAGTTGGTGAGAGGCTGAGGTATCTGACTTATCGCACTTACTCTAGCACTAGTTTTGCTCTTAGCTGTTTGGTATTGGAAGGAAATGCACTTATGATTTCTTGTGACCTGAAGTTCTTTTGCCTACCAATGTTGAACGCACTTATTGTAAGTCGCTTTGGTTAAAAGCGTCTGCAAAATGACCGTAATGTAATGTAATGTAAATAGAAATTGGGAAGAAGTTTTCCGAGCACACAGATAACCTGAGAACAAGGAGACGGGCTCAAAAACAGTTGTTGAGGTGGAGCAGAGTAGATTTGAAAGCAGGAATTTGTTTACTGGGCTGCACGGTGGTGTGGTGGTAAGCACCATCACCTCACAGCAAGAGGGTTCCAGGTTCAACTCCCAGCTGGGGCCTTTCTGTGTGGAGTTTGCATGTTCTCCCCAGGTACTCTGGCTTCCTCCCACTGTCCAAAAACATGCATGTTAGGTTAATTGGTGTCTCAAAAATTGTCCTTAGGAGTGAATGTGAGTGTGTTTGTCTCCATGTGGCCCTGTGATGGACTGGCAGCCTGTCCAGGGTGTACCTCGCCTCTTGCCCGATGACTGCTGGGATAGCCTCCTGCAACCCAACCGATAGATTCAGTGGGTATAGAAAATGGATGGAAGGAATTTGTTTAGTGTGGGGGCAGAGTTTTTGTGGGATCAGGAAGAGATTCCTAACTGTCAAATCAAAAGACTAGACTCTTGATTACATACTGAAACATACCCCGATACAGTGATTATATTTCTTCTACTGTATATGAAGGAAATCTGTAACACAATGGTAGTTGTAGAAGATATATTTGTCATAATATTCATAACAATCCTCTGGAGAAGAGGAATACAATACACAATCCTGTTTGTTTGTGCTTGCTCCTCTGTCTGTCTCTAAGTACTTTAAGAAATTACAGACTTCAGCAGATCTCCCTGAGAAGCTTCAGGTGGCAACTGTAAAACTTGCTCAGAAAACTAGGTCTAGTTCCCTGAATTTAAAATGTCCCTGAAACGTTCTTACTTATTGGAGAGCTTCTAAATCAAATCAAAAAAACTGTTCTCATTTCTAGTCTTTGAATAGGCCTGTTTTTAAAGTTCGAATTTGCAATAATTAAAACCTCAATAAGAGACAAGAACAACTTGCTCTCTTAAGATATAGCTGTATATTGATACTCTCACCAGAGTGCGTTACCTCTCTCATTCTGCCATTTTGTTCTTTCATGATTCCTCCTCGTAATATTTTTGTTTAATGCTGGAACAGTTGTGAACGCCTGTTTTGGCTCTTTTGGTTCTAGCATGTCCTCCAATGTTGAAAGGTTAAACAAACAACAACAAACAGAGGAATGTAATCAATGAGGAAGGCATGGAGGTTGGTTACACAAATTAAATATACTTATTGTGGATTTCTTTGTCATAGAGTCAAACAATTAATTCACCATAGCAATTCCAAAATTTCAAAAGAGTTTCCACGTTTATTTTCTCAGTCATTTTGCTGTTTCTGAGGTTATACAATCATACCTTCACAGAGAAGTCTGTTAATCGTAAAACTGAAAACAGCCCCAACCAGATGGGTTGAAATTGTCATTGGTAACTGTTAAAGAAGAGAAGGTCTAGTTTCACACATAAGAGACCTGTTTGATCTTGCCTGGGATCTGATGGTGTTTATAGAATTTTTTCAAAATGGTATATGCCTTGCAGGCGAAGGCAAGTTTAGACAAGTTTGGATCTTCTTCCCTTTGACAATACTAAGCAGAGATCTAGGATTTAAGGTTTACATCTTTTAAATGATATATATTCACCTCTTGATATGGTACCACTGAATATTTAACTTCCAGGGGTGCTGGTGAATTTGTAAAACCTTCCAAACTGAAGACAAAGAGAAGCCATTTAAACATCCATCCATCCATTTTCTATACCACTGAATCCGTCTGTCGGGTCGCGGAGGGGCTGGAGCCTATCCCAGCGGTCAATGGGCGAGAGGCAGGGTACACCCTGGACAGGCCAGTCCATCACAGGGCCGCACAGAGACAAACGAGACGAACAACCATACACGCTCACACTCACTCATAAGGACAATTTTTTTAGAAACACCAATTAACTTAGCGTGCATGTTTTTTTTGGACGGTGGGAGGAAGCCGGAGTACCCGGAGAGAACCTACGCATACACGGGGAGAACATGCAAACTCCACACAGAAAGGCCCCAGCCAGGAGCCATTTAAACAAATGACGCAAAAATATTATATGTCATCATTTCTTCATGCATCATTGATGCTGCTGATTGATTGAGGCTGTTTTGACCTGGTTTAAGAAAATTAGATGAAAATCATGATACTACCACCTCTATGTTTCACAAACGGAGTGAGATTCTAACATTGTAATGTTGTGTTTATCTTTTGAAACATTACCAAGATAAAATAAAAAGTTTCAGCAAAGTTCAAAAGTTTCTGTAGGAGTTATTTTGAATTTCTAAGGGCAATCTCAACAAACCTGGGAGGTTTATAAGTCTGCACTGAAGTTCATATAATTTAACTGATAGGTCATTCCATTTGATCAATAGATTTCCATTGTAAATCCATTGATTCAAAGCCATGACAAACACAATTTTTGATCTTTCCTTTTCAGTTATGTATTGGTTTGTTTTGTAGAATAGCAACATTTTTTATTATATAATATAAAATGAAAATCTAATTAGACAATCTTATCAGAAAAATGCTGAATGCCTTAAAAACTAAGGCAAGAGGAGTAAAAACTGTATCTTGTACTGACAAATGCAAAGAACTATTACTTAGGAAAGGGTGGTAATGGGAAGATATACTGATAACCGAGTAAAGTCAACTAAATCATATAAGTCAGGACGGCTGTTACAACTTAGGCTTGACATAATTTAACAGACATTGGAGGTTGCACTAGTTTTTTTCTAGGAGATCTGTAGGAATTCAGAAAATTGAGCTTCAGCTATTTGTTAAATATACAAAAGCAAGAAATCCTCAATCAAATCCCCAAGAATAATTTTAAATAACAGCGTGAAGAACGATCCTTTAAAAGGAATTTCTTTGTTTCATGTACTGTTTTTTTTTTTTTTTGCTGTTTTTGAGCTTACATAACCCAAAATAAGTGTGTTGTGTGACTCTTGTGGGGAGACTTTTATGCAGTTCACCCCCATTTACAACATGAATCAAACTCGGTTCTCTTACAGATCTCAGCTATTAGCATCTTATTTCACAGATGGTTTAGATAGTGGAACCACTCGAGTGACAAACAGAGAGAGGACACCTATTGCAACACCGCAGTCTTTCCACTCTGGCATAAATCACTGTATGACAGAGCAAGAAGGGAGAGTCATGATGGAGAGTCTAATGGAGCACAACCATGTCAGTTCTCAGACAGCTTTCCAAAGCATTTAATATACAAGGTTTAAACATTTCTACATTAACAATCTGGAATTTACTGGCAAACAAACCTGGATAACTGACTGGAAACTATATCAATAAGAAAAGAATAGTTATTGTTGGAACAGAGGTTACACTGAACATAGAGATGTGTCTTTGTAAATGGGCCAGCATTTCTGAAAGATCTTCTTGTCCTTGTTGCCTGTCCAGCAGAAGAAAGATTTCCGTATTGTCCAAAGAAGACAGTTATCATGGCTTTGTTTTTTTACTCACATATTTCCACCAGATACAAAATCTTACTGTGGACTACCAAAAAATCTAAATGAACACAGTGCAGGTCCATTTGTTTCTCTATGACTATCTGAACTCAAGCTTTTTCTCATTGGCAATTGTTCTGCCTTTGGCGGCAAATACAGTTTTCTCTGTTGTTTTATGTGCACCTCTTGGGCTTCTTGACCAGGATCCCAACATCAGACAAAACACCTACTTGAGTGTTGCTTCAGTATTACCATTTTATATTACTTTATGCTTTTATTGTCAAATGAGATCTGAGTTTTTATCATTGTGGCCAAGAGAACTCAGCACTGAGCAGCACAGGAAAACACATGCAAATAGACAAAACCCAAGTAAAGTTCTCTTTCAAAACTCCCTAAATGTGTCCCAGCTGTCATTCATGATGGTTAACTATATGTTAGAAATAGACATTAAAAGCTTTAACAAAGAATACAGAAACAGACAAGTGTCGAAATAAAATAACTTAATTGAAACCAAACAGCTGAGGCAGAAAATTTGTAAAGAATAATTTCTCGAGAAACAAAGCTAAACTTGACTGACTAGACATAGACAGGTGAATAAATACTGAGGGGAACAATGTGTGTGTGTGTGTGTGTGGGGGGGTGATTGACATAGTCATATCACTTACAATATTATTGTGTATGAATTTGTGACATGATGTGGATTTTGACTTTTGAAAGATCATATTTGTCAGGGTAGCTAAAGTTGCCTGAGTGACTGGTTTTAACATTTTGGAGCGATCGTCCTCCAACCAGAAGATCTCTGACTTGATCCACAGATCTTCCACCTGTCAAAGTGTCCCTGGAAAAGACACTGAACATCCACATTGCCTCCAGTATGCCCATTGTTTTGTCTTTGCAGTGATATGAGAACTCCATATTTAAAGAGCACATGAGTAAATGAGCTGTAAGACAGAAATTGCAGCACCTAGATGTGTAGACATTTTTCCATTTATCTTCAACATCAATTACCGCAACACCTCTAGTATTGAACCAGTTTCTGTTTTAAGGTATTATTATCCAAGACAATTCATTTCACAAAAAATACAGAATTAATACATGTTCCCCTAATTTTTGTGTATTTTAGCCTAAAAACATGTTGTCAAATTGATAGCGTTTTCTGAACTGACTGCTGTCTGTTGACATCTGTTTTGTTGAGCTTCTGTGTGTCAAACTCTGTCAGTCACCATGTTTTTTACTCCACATTAAAAAATTAGCTGGTTTCATTTCAGATTGCAACTTCTATATCAAAGACACATGATAAATGTCTAAAATACAACATATTGTTGATAAAAGAACTACCATATAATTTCCTATTCCTTCAACTCTTACCAAAAGCATGTGTTGTTGTCTAGCCAACATTCGAGCGCACAACTTTATATGATTGAACGTTTCCCCATATACATGAGGAACCAGTGCTCATATTCTCAAAGTCAGTGCGTAACAAGAGAGATGACACTTCACTCCAGAGTATTGATTCCTCTGCGCCACAAGCAGATGCTCTGTCACTGGCTGTGACTCACAATCATATTAGGCTGACAACAAGGTGAAGGCCACGTTACCACTGAATG
Organism: Odontesthes bonariensis; assembly: GCF_027942865.1. Classification (NCBI taxonomy): domain Eukaryota; kingdom Metazoa; phylum Chordata; class Actinopteri; order Atheriniformes; family Atherinopsidae; genus Odontesthes; species Odontesthes bonariensis. Next base: position 18,231,171 of record NC_134507.1, read on the forward strand.
ACAGTTTGGCTTCACGTGTCTTTACCCTCCTCCACTGCCTTTCACAGTACATCTACACATGCACACGTTCATCTGTAACATCCATCCATCCATTTTCTACACCCGCTTAATCCGTCGGTCGGGTCGCGGGGGGGCTGGAGCTCATCCCAGCGGTCATCGGGCGAGAGGCGGGGTACACCCTGGACAGGTCACCAGTCCATCACAGGGCCACACAGAGACAAACGAGACAAACAGCCACACACACGCTTTCATCTGTAACAATTTTTACTAATTATTCTAATGTAAGTTGATCATTTCAGATTTTTTAGGAGGGGACATTAATCTATCAAATGATGCATTCATTTTGATTTAGTAAATTTTCTTTTTGTCTAAACAGATTTTCCATTGTTGTGTCTATTATGTGTTATCATTTGAAGCCGCATGACAATTTGCAGGCTGTCTGGTCCAGGTTTCCACTCTTGTTCCAATGCTTTCCAAACAGAGGCTCCATCAAATCCCTTTATACATGACTGAGCAATGGGGGTTATACGTTATCACTTCATGGCCCCCATTCAAAGACACAACATGTCATTTACCATGATAACTTTCGCGGCTGAATGCAACGTGTTTGCACTGTCTGGCTAGCGAACATATGTCAGTGTGAGCTTATCTTTTGCATATTTTGGGGCATCTCTTTTTTTGAAAGGTTTTTGTAAATTCAGCCTGCCGGTTCATGTTTGTGTATTCATAGCTACAGTTCATCTAAAAAGTGACATGACAGAAAATCATTAACCTCATGACGTCCTAATGAAGTTTCCTGTTTTCCTTAGCTACATTTTTCAAATGTTCCTTTCACAAAGCTATCTTTATACTCTTATTTTCCAGCCAGTAACTATCATTTGGGTAGACTGTGTTCATCAATGCCCAAAAACAAAAACTATATCAAATATGTGCGCTTGTGTGGGCTGTTTGGCTTTCACAAATAAGACTGTATCGTGGAGCATCAAAGTGTCATCTTGGATATCTCAAAAACATGATATGTGCTAAGTTAAGTTGCACAAATCTGAAAGAGTCTACTGGTCCACGTAGAGGGTCACATCCTTCAAGTTCCCCCTCCCAACCAAGAAGAAACCCTCAGAATTCCTATTTCTAATCTTCAGTTTTAATTTTTTTTGGGGGGGGACGGGGGCATACTCGGTTAAAGGATAAGACCGGTTTTTTGACATTGGGCCCTTGATTTCACATTATAACATGATGTTCTACTCACCCCTGCTTGTTGTTGAACATTTGGAGCTGTTCCGAAGATATTCGCGAGGCGTCTGGCTGCTCTCTTGAGATATTCGGCCATGAAACGGTTTCCTATGGGCAAGCTTATACAGGCACAAACTATGCTGTTTATAATTTATTAATTACTCTACACTAGCACTGATAACGTGGAGGTGCGTCGCTTAATTAAAAAAATCCGGGTTACTGTAATTTTGAATTTTAGCCGAATGAATAAATAGGCAGCAGGTCTGTGGGCTGTCTGTGGCAGTAGCACGACGATGACGTCAGTTACACCCACTTTACAACGAAAAAAACAAAATTACAATAACCCGGATTTTTTTAAGTAAGCGACGCACCTCCACGTTATCAGTGCTAGTGTAGAGTAATTAATAAATTATAAACAGCATAGTTTGTGCCTGTATAAGCTTGCCCATAGGAAACCGTTTCATGGCCGAATATCTCAAGAGAGCAGCCAGACGCCTCGCGAATATCTTCGGAACAGCTCCAAATGTTCAACAACAAGCAGGGGTGAGTAGAACATCATGTTATAATGTGAAATCAAGGGCCCAATGTCAAAAAACCGGTCTTATCCTTTAAGTGTAAAAACATGTTGGTGCTGCACTTTGTGCCACCCGCTTTCCAAAAAAGCTGTTTGACCATCTGTTACTTTAAGGTGACACCCCAAAAGGTTCTTAGCTTTGAACCTCTGAAGAACTTTTGTCACATGTGAAGCTGGATGAGGTCTGAAATGCAGAATGCAGGAGACAGGTGGAAGAAAAACTAAAGAGTCTTTGTAATATTTATAAAGATGAGAGCTAAATGACAACACAAGTGAAGCGCTGGAAACAAAGACAGAACATCCACAGGCACACAACAGGTGACATCAATAAACATTTTGCAATGAACAAAGGAAACCGAGGGGAATAAAATTCTGAGGAAAGTAATAACAAATGAACAACAGGTGATGACAATCATTGGAGTGCAAAGTCAACAGGAATGAACTGAACAGAGTACACGAGAGAATAAGCTGCACAAAAATAAAACAGTAAAGAAATCTAACAAAAGAGTAAAAAGAAATCCCATTTCAAAAGAAACGAGAAATGAAAGAATTCCCAAAGCAAGTTGAAATAAAACAAAGAAACAGAATATACTGAAATACAAAGGATCTCAAACATAAAAAAAACAAAAAACACTATCAAATAAAGTCCACTTAGATGAAACAAACGGAAAAAAAACCACAAACACAAATAAACAGGCCAATATAATTAATACATGCATAAATAGATAAATAAGACCATGACACGTCATTCTTTCAGTAATGTCTGCGAAACAAAAGGGAAAATCCATACAGGAGAAATGATCTATTTTATTTTGTTTTGACCTCCCTCCTGTCTTGCTTTTGCATCTTTTGCAGAATTTCTTCAAATTTAGATATTTATATCAGATATATCTGAACAGTCTGAGACCTCATATCGAAACTTCTTTAAGATGAAATATTCTTTCTAGTTTTTTGTTGTTCCTCCAGTTTTACGGATCACAGTTTATAGTGTCAGTCTACACACTCCTGTTAGTCACCTTTGATGACTGAGACCAGTTTTTACAACTCTCATAGAATCAAACGAATCAGATTGGTGCAACCAAGCTCCTGCATGAGCCAGTTTATCCCGGATCTCTTATGCAACAACAGGCCCTGAAGGTACTTTGTTCATAACAAGTCTTTCCATTATTTGAAGAATACCATGAACCTTTTTAACCTCACAGTCTTCCACTGTTGCTCCTAACAGTTTTAAAGACCATTTTATTCATCTATTGTTTACATACGGGGCTGCTAATGTTATGTGAATGTTAGGGCAGATGCACATATTCCCTGTTTTTATATGTGCAGCTTAAGTGCTTCAGAAGGACATTGTGTAACTTTTGCTCACAGGCATTAACCTTCAACACATAATTTATTTCCTTTCTGTTTTGTAAGTTGTTAAAAACATCTAATATTTGGCTGAGTGATGTTATTATAGTGATATTTTTCATTACATTCCAACATCCCATATTTTGTATCTCTGGAAATGTTTGGATCCACACTAGAAATATTTAAATACTTATTTGGTTTTTACTTCTGTTTTGTGAGCATGAATTATTGGATAGATGTCTAGAGGGACCCACCAGGGCCACTGTCCACCCTGCTAATTCATACTAAAACAAAATCGTGTGCAATTACAGTATATGTAGTAAAAGTAGAAAAAAAATATATACTATTAGACACACCTTTATTCCAAATTCACGAAACATTCCAGAAGGTTTCAGTGCTTTTTTGTTTAGCATTTCTTCTTGTCTTGTATAAGAAACAAAAGCTGCAAATCATGTTAATATACTGAAAACTTGTGCAAAAACCAGATTATTTCCCTTTCATTTGACACCAACATTAATGACAAGGCATGACTGAAACCCTCCACATTCAGCCTGACCTCTGTTCGAAAGAGCTAATGTGTAAAAGCGAGATTGGTAGTCTCCTGTGCAACAGAGCAGCGGTTGTCTTGACTGTGTCTGTACTCATCACACGGTGTACAAAACTTCTGTCTTTACTCACACTGTAATGGTGACATCATCCCCACGCCTGCAAACCTTGGTACACCCACGCCTTCACCTTCATCCCATTCCACCCCCATTCCTCTTGGCTGTGGACACTTCTAGAACAGGAGGATGTGAAGAAGGGTAAATAAAACAAAATCAAAAACAGGCATGTGTTTAAAACAACTGACAGGATGAGGCCCCAAGGCAGGCACAGCGAAGGTCTTTGGAAATAAAGTAAACACTCTCTTGTCTTTGTCTTTCAGCCAAAAAGCAAATGAATAAAAACAATTTTTTGTCTTTTTTTTCACACATAAATCACGCTAATGAGGGCTCGGCTTGATCACCAAGGACACTGACAAAAAAAAAATGAGATGTTGCACTCTGTTGTCAAGGAAACTGCTGAAAGTAAACTGCTGACCATCACATGCATGCAGTAAAAGGAAACCTTAAACTCTGCTGTATTTGGGGGTTTCTTTTTTAAATATGATGTTTTGTTTTTCCACCTGTGCGTTATCACTGCAAACGTTGTACTGTGAAAACTGCAGACAAGAGAAAAATGGATTCAATTAATTGTTGAATACGTGGAAAAAGCAGCTAACATATTGCCAGTGTACAGAGGATGCACTTGATGCAGACAAAAGAACTTTACAGAGTTAGTAACAAATGATAACAAATATGATTTTCTTCTTTTCAGAGGATGTAATCGGAATTATAGAAAATAAACAATGAAAAACAATAAATACTTACATTAACATACGGCAGTTGTTTTTTTTTACTTGTTTTTTTTCTACAGATTCTTACAACAGTTGGTTTTCTCCTTCATAAATTTGATGATCTATTACACAGAGGAAAAACAGTGTTTATAAATTGTTCTTCTTGCAAGTAAAAACGGTGGCTGCTATATTATTGCTCACATTAAAACACTTTAGGGATGAGCTATTGCTTGGAGCGTGTTGGGTATAGAATAATTCATGACCAATGTGTGCATCAGTGTGTATCTTCACGGTCTTGCATCTGTGAAAGATACTGCAACACATAATAATGTGAGCTGAGCAAACACGTCACTATGAGCATGGTTACAGCTTATTACAATGAAAATGAACTGAAACTATTGCAAAATGCACATTTAAATTTTGAAATTAAGCCACAACATTGAATCGTTTTTTGGTGGAATTTCAACTCAAATTTTTTCATGTTAATGAATGTGATTTTGCTCCTTCAAAGCCAATTAAACAGTGATCCCTTTATTTCCATTGCTGCCAAAATTACAGACAGTGAGTGCTCTTGTATCAACACTAAATGATCAAATACCAATTAGTTTCTGTATTTTCAAATACATGCAAATTAAAGTTGCTGCCAATTAACTGGATTTCCAGCTTATCCCAGAGCACTGAAGTGTAGACCTACTTAGCTATATCTTTATTTTTTTCATTATTTCACCCTGCAGTCAATGTCAGTTCATTCTCAAGGGTAATATGAAAGGAAGGGGATTAACCTGACCCAACTAATAATATCTGATTCAGCTAACACAGATGTAGATGTTTATCTGTTCTGTGTAAGCTCATCGGGTTCTTACTGCAGATGTAGAAATGTGGTGAAACCCATGACCACAGCACTTTGCTATCATATAAAATGTACCTTCCGCTCAATGATCTAGCCCCCTCTAGTGTGTAAAGAAATGATAATATAGGAAACTCCTGCCTCAAAGTTCCTCGTTAGACAAATCTCTCATACATCATACATGTTACTCACCATTTCAGTGAAATGTTTAAACATTGGACTATTTGAAACAAGCTTTAAAATATCTAAAGTTAATTTAAAATATAAATTTTGAAGCTGGTATTAAAGTTTTCATCCTGAAAACACATTCTCCTTTGTCCTCCCTTTCCCAGCTGATTTTTTTGCCTCCAGCAAGTAGTCTCTGCCGACCTGACTTGGCTGAACACGTTTGGATTTATACTCTTCCTCCTTCTCCTGCACAGGAGATACAGACTCGTATTAAACCACTAGGGGGCACTATGAATCAACGAAGCCATTAGTAAATTAGCAGGGGAGTCATAAGTGGGGTTATTTCTCCAGCAGTAGCTGCTTATTGCTATGTTACAGAAAAGGTAAAACCAAAACAAGCAGCTCTATTTGGTGCACTTCTCCCGTATTCCCCCCTGCTATTCTGCCAATTTGCCCTCATACCACTTTCCCCCTGCTTCTCTTTCTCCTTTCTATCTTTTTCTTTTCTTTTTTTTTCTCAAACCAACTGGTGGTTATGTTGTCTGGAATATGCTAATCTGCTATGCACCGGGAACTCCCTGGGTGAGGATCACTTATTAAAAGCATAGTTGGGAGGGTTTATGCAAATCAAAGCAAGCTTTCCCCTGGTTGGTTACCCCTTTGCATACAATGCGAATTTGAAGCCAATATTTTATTCCTGATATTCGTTTCCTTGGAGCCTGTGCCACTTTCACTTCACCATGTTGTGTATTTAATGTTGAATTCATGTTGTTCTGCTTTCTCTGCTTGTCTGCAAAAAGGAGAAGTTTCATTTCCCGTTCCGAGTGGATTGACAGATTTGTTCGAAGGAAAAGATGGATAATATCCGCTGTGGCCAAAGGCTGCCGTGAAGTAGTCTGACACAGACACTGATTAAGCCTCTTGAGATGTGAGGGGATTGTGGTTCTTAGTTGAGAAAGTAAAAGAAAGGGAGAGGAGGGAACAGGCTAAGCAACAAAACTGCAAATTGGATGAGATGCATGTGTCTTGTGAGTGTGTGCTACGTGGATTTTGTGTACCTTGTTTTTTAGGGTGGACCAACAATCGGTTTTGCTTCCTTAACTCTTGACCATTAGGTAAGGGAGAGAGGGGATCAGCAGATCTCAGATCAACAAGCGAAAAAGGTACTCGGATATAGACTGTACTGTTTGTAGGCAGTATTGACATCTGATTCCTTGTCATTATATCGAGCTGAGCCACACTTCGTTTTGCATGCAGGGACTTATAATAATGAAGCACCTAAATGGACCTCTTGACATGCACATAGGTTTATGTTTATGGCACAGTAATTCATCTGACTGCTAAAATAACCCCTGCCCTTTAGCACACCCTGTGCAGTGCCAATAAAGAGTACAAAGGTCAGTCCTCTATGTTCCATATTTATAATTTGTCAGTAAATTAAGTAAAAAGAGCATAGGTCAGTGCCCCCTTTCTGGGTAAATATGCAGATCCTGCAGTCTTGTGTTGGGTACTAAATATCACCAGTGTCTCTTTAACTGGTTTAACCATTATGTGGAATCTAAGCTTATAAAAAAGGTTATTAATTGGATTAGTGATTACTCAACCATTCACTGCAGCCAAGCAGTGAAATTGATTAGATAGGTTGAATGTTTGTTCACACTTCGAGAGGCACATATTCAGATTGCGATGCTCTAAAGCAACTGTTACTTGTGCAAATGGGTCAAAGTTAAGCGTTTCGCTGTCTTTTTCCTTTCATCTGAAATACCATTATTTGAATTTTAAATTCTAATTTTGAATATTTAAATTTTCAAGATAAAAAACAGAAGAAGGAAAAACCTTGAAACTGAGTAGCGGATGTGACAACGCAAACCAAACACAGACAATTGTATGTGTGTAATGTGTTCACAATCACCTTCTGTTAAGATGTACTCATTTAGAAATGTTCAGTCCTCAGTGTCTGTGTGGGTCAGTCTACTAAGGTTTGGACTTTAAAGGAATCACTTGAGCACGTTTCAGCATTTAACCCAGTCATAAACCCCGTCAGCCCTGTAGAGGCAGCTGTGGATGATTCCTTAATCCAACCAGACACTGAGAGAGGGATTCATAAAGACAGAAGGCTTCCAACAGCATCCTCCCTGCTGGTGTGCAGCAGGGATGAAATTCCCAAATGCAAATGCAGAAGGGTTTGCTGTCTGCAAAGTCTAATTGCAATATTAATCAATTACAGAGAATAAAAGGCTTATTTTTATGCCTACCGTGGGTGGCTGAGAAACTGACTTCCTGCAGGTTTTATTCACCGTGTCGTATGCGGTTTGTGCTTCATTGTAAGAAAATTATAAGGGTTATAAGGAATTATCCCCCTTCATTTTGATACTCGCATATTTGCTCAAAACCACTTATGCGATGGTATGGAAGCAACATGACACATGTATAGAATATTGAAAGTTTGCCGGACTCCTG